>NC_090265.1:1123083791-1123763791 GCF_040414725.1 Anabrus simplex | reverse complement strand
TTAGTGAAAGATTACTGGGTTGATGACCATTAGTTAACATTTCAGAGATCCAGTTCATAACCCTTAATGCTTACCTGTTTTAATACCTTTCCTGTCTTATGGGAGACTCCAAAGGATATACTACAGACTGACTCCGCTTGTACACAAGTGCATTGACTGTAGAAGTGCCCAGACTGTACTACACATAGTTTTTACAATTTGCTTTACATAGCACTAACACAGATAGGTCTTATGGTGATGATGGGACAGGAAAGGGCTAGGAGTGGGAAGGAATCAACCTTGACCTTGATTAAGGTACAACCTCAGCATTTGCCTGGTGTGAATATGGGGAAACTACGAAAAACCATCTTCAGGGCTGCTGACAGTGCGGTTCGAACCCACTATCTCCCTAATGCAGGCTGACAGCTACGTGACCTGCACCATACAGCCACTTGCTCGGTACTACACATAGTAAGAGTAATAGTACAAATATTTACCAAGCGATGGCTACAAGATATGCTCATCGATAAAACAAAGTAAATATTTTTCATGTTCAAGTGTATGTCTATATAAATTTTTGACCACCTCTGAGCTATTCATGTATATGACTCAAAAGTATTTCTTGAATCAGTACTGTATTTGAGTCTTCTTCTTAGAGTTTACAAGTTTAAGAATATGACATCAGTGAAATCAACCTGGAATAATTCTCTAAAATGTCATATTCGAGTTATAAAACTGATACAGTGCTCGAGTTCAAGTGGTATGTACATGATGATATAAATGATATCAACATAGCGATAGACTTTCAAAGTTGCATGTTACTTTAAATTTCATATGTCTCCACAGTGGCACATTTAACCACAGTCCAAGAATAGATCACTAAAGTCTAAGATATGTTACATAAAAAATATTTTAGTGTTTTTTTTAAATGTATGTGTATCTTTCCCTTTTGGTTTTCATTCCTTTTTATGGCTGAGGATGTCTCTTAAAGAAATGAAACATGTCCCATTAACTTTGTTATTCTGAATGAAATAAATTATTATAATATTGTTAATGGGAGAGCACAGGATGGGGTAGACATGAGATCTCAGCGCATTTGATCGCAGCCTGATTGTTGGTGCTATATATATGGGTTATTCCACTTCCGAAGCTGTACACACAATGGGCTTTCCATGGAGTCACCATGTCCAGAGTATACCAAGAGTATGTAGATTCGAGCAGAACAACCATTGCAAGGGTCAACTGGTGTGGAGTACAATGTGTTGATTACAGGGGTCACCTCGACTGACTTGGATGGTAAGAGTGGATATATGAGTCACAGGACAACAGATTACTTGCAAATTCAATGCTGGATAACAAGGAACTGTAAGCAGCTATACCATCCAGGACTATCTGCTCACAGTGAGGAATAGAATCCACCGTTCCGCTAGGGTACCACATGTCACAAGGCATGAATAATGTGATTGGCATAGGAACTCTCAAAGTGCTGTATACAGAAAGATTGCCTAAACAAATGAGTCATGGTATCAGTTTGTACATGCCCAAGTTCTCAAGGCAATGGATTCTCTTGTCAGTAGGGTACAGTTCTGGCTGCAGATGGTTGTATCATCGTATGGAGACTGTTCACAAGGGAAGAAGTGGAACCCCTGGTACATCTGACAATGTCCCTCACCGACGAACAGTACAGAGACCTGCTGTCAGATATGTCCACACATCTGTTCACCTCCAGCACACTGCAGGAAACCTGTACATACAGTATGACAATGCACTATCCAGTCGCTCCCAAACTGCTGTTGATTGGTTTGATGAACACTCCATAGACATGAGGATGCTTGCTTGGTCCCTAAGGTCACCTGACCTCAATGATTACAGTTTTATACACTAAAGAGTATAAGATTAATGAATTCCATATTCAGATTTCATTAAGAAACTTCTTTAGAGAACAAAAATTTTAATTAAATACTGATCAGTATCTAAAAGCAAATCCAGAATTTATGATCCAGTAGGCTGTGTTATTAGCTCAGTTGCAGGTTGCAGTGCTGAGAAGTACTACTAGCTACTTATTTTGGCATAAGGCTATCATCTAAAATATTCTAACTGTACTGTTCACCAGTATCAGAAGTACTGAGAATTGCATGGATGAAACATTCAACAAACATAAATAAATTGACAGAGTCCACACTGGAACAAGCATTAGATAATGGCACTGGCTGAATATGCTAATGAATAAACACTGATTATTTGATAGATAAATGAATAACAATAAAAATGCTCGAGAAAATGGAAATATTTCAATAACCACTCTGTTCCCCACAGATTCTGCTTGCCAAGAAAATCTTAAGACGGTCTCGACAAAAGCCAGTAGCCTGACACTGAACGTAAGAGTGTGGGAGTGTAATGTTTGAATGGAATGCTTCAGTTTTCAACTACGAGGGGTACCCAAAAATAACCGGAATAACATTGCCGTGGGTGAAGCTTGTGTAGTACACATTTCTGCCGCTAGGTGTGTATAGCGCAACTCAGTGCCAGTTTAGTGCCGCCTGTGTTGTTGATCTGGCTTGTTCTGTTCATCTGCAGTGATTGTTTTTGCTAGCGTTGTTTTGTTCTTGTTTCGTTTCTTATGATGGCAAGTTTAAGTGAACAATGTGTAAACCTTTTATCGGGAAGTTTTAAGAAGATTGCGCAACAGTGTTTGTCAAAAAGGACCAGATTTGTGGCAGACAGGAGACTGGTTCGTCCACCATGACAATGTACCTTTTTTGGCTAAAAATGACATGGCTCTGCTGCTCCATGCCTGACCTGGCTCCGTGTGACCTTTTCTTATTTCAACACATGAAAAGGGGCATGAAAGGGCACTGATTTGACAACATTGAAGAGGTCAAGAAAAAAAACAGGGAGTCAGCCATTTCTAAAGATGACTACAAAAAATGTTTCAAACAGTGGAAGCACCGGTGGGACAAATGTATTACTTGCTGCATGTAAGAAAATCAAGGAAACCTTTGGAGAAAATAAAACTAGGTGTATGAATATTAAGAGCTCAGGTGGAAAACCACTTCTAGGGAAAGAAGACAAGACAGAAAGACAACAGGAACATAGTCAACAATTGTACCAAGGGAAAGAAGGTTCTGGAAAACACTCAATTTTGAGGTCAGAATGCCATCTGAAGGTGAAGTAATTGAAGAAAAGAAGGAATGCAAGGAGATGAGATGTAAACAAATTGAAGGAAAAGAGAGAGGGATTGTTTCAAGAACATGTTGCACAAGGACTAAATGAAAAGGCTGAAGGAAACACAACAGATTAAGAGTGGACAGTCATGAAGAATGAGATCAGTAAGGCTGCTGAAGAAAGATCTTTGAGAGATCTAAATAGGAACAAGGCACCTGGAATTGATGACATACCATTAGAATTACTGACTACCATAGGAGAAACAAGCATGGTGATGTTATTCTATTCAGCGTGTAAGATGTATGACACAGGAGAAGTGCCATCCAATTTTCGGCAGAATGTTGTTATACCTATTCCCAAGAAAGCCGGTACTGACAAGTGTGAAAACCACCGCAACATTAGTTTAGTATCTCACGCCTGCAAAATTTTAACACATATTATTTACAGAAGAATGGTAATACAAGTTTCTGAGTTGGGAGAAGATCAGTTTGTCTTCAGAAGAAATATAGGAACACGTGAAGCAGTCCTGACTTTACGTCTGATGTTAGCAGATCAAATTAAGGAGGACAAGCCCAACTACATTGCATCCGATAATGTTGACTGGACCAAGCTGTTTGAAATACTGAAGCTGATCAGGATTAGATACTGAGAAAGAAGGATTATCTGCAATCTGTACAAAAATCAATCTGCAGTGATAAGAATCCAAGGCTATGCAAAAGAAGCAGCGATCCAGAAAGAAGTGAGGCAAGGCTGAAGTTTGTCCCCTCTCCTCTTCAGTGTTTATATAGAACAGGTGTTAAAGGAAATTAAAGAGGAATTTCAAAAGAGAATCACAATCCAAGCAGAGAAAATTAAAACTCTGAGATTTCCTGATGATACTGTTACTTTATTAGGGTCTGCAGAAGATCTGAAGGATACGGTCACAGTCTTATAAATAAATATAAAACAAAAGTAATGGAATGCAGTCAAACAAGATCAGGTGATGCAGGAAATATTAGATTAGGAAGCAGATGAATATTGTTACTTGGGTAGCAGTGTTGGCTACTGAGTGTATGATTCAAAGCAGTGTATCGATTCACTCAAGTGTCCGAGTGAATCGATTCACAGGAACGGCAAGCTCATGACACACGATTCAGTTGACTTGCAGCAGACAGTGCTGAGTGGCACACTCACAGATCAGTGAGACACACACACACACGCTTCATTATCGGCACACTGGACATTGGCGGGGATACAAACTTCCACTGCAGCGAGACATACAGAGCCATGACGCACTGAAAGAATCGTATATAATCACGGATCGGTGAGACACAACACACACATGGTTCATTATTAGCACACTGGACAATGGCGGGGAGCCGAACTTCCGCTGCAGCAAGACATACAAAGCCATAGCACACTGAAAGAATTGTATGCTATAAGGGACTCCTGCTCTCAGCTCATTCGAAAATAATACCCACTTGCATTCCATGTGCTTTTCTTACAGGAAGGTTTAAATAGGTCTAATAGATGGATTTATTTGCAGTGTTAAAAAGGTAGTCAAAACATAATTCAAAGTAGCTAGCTTGTAAGTACGTAGGCTGTTAGTTTATTCTATTTATTAGTTTAATGAATAACTTAGTTGACATTCGACAATTAATTTAACTCAGCTCTCTAGCCTACCCCATGATTACGAGTCATGCTCATGATCACTCAAACTTTTCTGTTTTATACAGTTTACAGTGCACTCGTCGGCAGTTACTCGTTTCCATGTTTACAGATTTCCTGGCTAATAGCTCATTTCAATTCACAGCAGTTTGTGTTTAAACTTCCGGTGACTGTACAGGCCAATACTTGCGTAGAAAATACATCCACACATCGCACAGCTGAGGGACGGGGGAGATCTTGGCTGGGTTTGGCGAAGTTTGCGTTCCTGTTGCTTAATATCTTCATGTCTGCGGCGTTCTTGTTTGAAGTGTTGAATTGAGGCACAGACACTTTGCCACCAAAGTAAACGGTGCCGGGCTGAGTGGCTCAGACGGTTAAGGCACTGGCCTTCTAACCCCAACTTGGCAGGTTCGATCCTGGCTCAGTCCGGTGGTATTTGAAGGTGCTCAAATACGACAGCCCCGTGTCGGTAGATTTACTGGCACGTAAAAGAACTCCTGCGGGACTAAATTCCGGCACCTCGGCGTCTCCGAAGACCTTAAAAAGTAGTTAGTGGGACGTAAAGCAAATTAACATTATTAAAGTAAACGGTCCTTGGCAAGTGTTTCCCAGGTTTGTGGGTTTATTTCTGCCATGTTTAAGGTTTGTTTCATTAGGTCTTTGAAACGTCTCAGTGGGACACCCCGTGGTCTTGAACTGGAGCTAAGTTTGCCATAGAGGATCTGGCACAGTAGTCTGGTGTCATTCATACGGCGCACATGTCCTGCCCATCTGAGGTGATGGCCAACGACCAATGCTTCTACACTCTTAGCGCATGCTTTCTCGAGAACTTCAACATTAGAGATGCAGTTTTCCCACTTGACATTCATGATGGAGCGTAGTTTTTGCTGGTGAAAGTGCTCCAGCTTTTTGATGTCACGGCGGTATAAGGTTCACGTTTCACAGCCACAGAGAAGTGTAGAGATGACTAAAGCCTGGTACACCATTAGTTTTGTGTGAATTGTAAGGTTTTTATTTCCAAAGACAAAGACTCTGTGTGATAGTTGGCCAAAGGCCACATGGGCAGCACAAAGCCTGTTTTCCACTCCCTGTTCTGAAGTACAGCTCTTTGACAAGATACTTCCAAGGTAAGTGAAATGGTCTACTTGTTCTAGATTGGTGTTTGAGATGGTAATGTTAAATTCTGGAATGTTAGTCCCAGGTGCAGGCTGAGCAAGTACTTTGGTTTTTTTGGCATTGATGGTGAGGCCAAAAAGGTCATATGCATCCTTGAAACTGTTGACTGACTGTTGCAGTTCCTCAGCTGTAAGAGGAGTCGGTGATGCGGTATCATCAGCATACTGCATTTCAGTTACTCTAGTAACACTGGTATGTCCTCGTGAGTGAAGTCTGACCAAGTTGAAGAGGCTACCATCAAAGCGGTATTTTATCTCTACGCCGGGGTTGTCTGTTGTTTCATAAAGCATGGCCACCATATACAAGGCAAACAGAGTAGGAGCAAGTACGCAACCCTGCTTCAATCCATGTGTGATTGGGAATGGTTCGGAGAAGTTGTTTTGATGGAGAATCTGTCCTGTCATACCATCATGAAGTGCTTGCACCAGGTCCACAAAATGCTCAGGACAGCTATGAATGGTGTGAAAATGTTGCTCATAGGGTCAGTTGGTGCATGCATTTCAGTGGGATTGGCAGACTGATATGTAATCGCAACTCCTGGCTCAGTGAGGAAAGCAATGGAAAACTACCTCACTCCTCATTTCCCTACTACGCCTCTTCAGTGATGCCTACGCCATCTATGACAGCTGATGGCAGAGTTGTTGACGATCCAACCAGCCTTAGGGCTGAAGACTGAACATATATACATTGGAAAGAACCGCTCAGTTTTCACTCAGTTAGTATGTCGCATCATTGCACAAGACTTCAATAACTGAATCATGAGCCAACTGATGCAATAACTTAAATGAAAAGATGATTAATCAGAAAACCAGTGGTCTATTCTATATCTCAGGTAGCCTATACAAAATATGATGATTTTAAAAAATCTCTGCTGATGGAAAAGTCATATTTTCAAAGATGACCGAGTGAGTTGGCTGTGCGGTTAGGGTTGCATAGTTATGAGCTTGCATTCTGTGGTTGGTGAGTTTGAATCCTACCGTCGGCAGCTGTTAAGATGGTTTTTCATGGTTTCCCATTTTCATACCAGGCAAATACTTGGGCTGTTCCGTAATTAAGCCCACGGCCGCCTCCTTCTCATTCCTAGACCTTTCCTATCCCATTGACACCATAAGACCTATCTGTGTCAGTGCAATGTAAAGCAATTTATTTGATTTATATTTAATATGTAGGCTACTTATTGTGAACACAGATATTTTTACATCTAATTCTGTATATATAATAGAGTTGTGACTTTCAGAGAACTGTAGAACACCATAAGTTAGCGTATAAAATTTGAGTTACGTCCATTATTATTATTATTAACCGGTACATAATTGTTATTGTACCGGGAGGTACACCTCAACCCCACACATTTAAAAGAAGCACCTCAAGGAACTCTATCTATTAAACTAAACTTGAAACCACTAATGCATGAAGTTGGGATATTGACCAGAAGTAATAGATACCCCTGTGTAAAAACTGTAAATTGTAGGTTGGACCTAGAGGGGCCAGAAATTGTAAGATTTTTGTGTAATGTTGTCTTAATTAGGCTGTAAGAAATTGGGAGCCAGTCTCCTTTGTTGAATGCAGAGAGATTGTCAACTCATGCTGGTTTTTGTGTAATATTGAGTGGAGCCTTTGGAAGGCCGTATTTGTAACCTTTGGAGCAAAGTGTTCTTGAATTGGGAGATTTCTCTCTTCATCTAACTGATCGCAACATTTGTGATGTTGTAAACTTGTAAATTTGGAGCTGGAAGCTAAGTACTTGCAATTTCCAAACTGCTATTTGTACCTGTAACCTTGTTATTTCACTAAGTGAAAAGTTTGTTAAGTTTGTGATTTGAAAAGAAATATAATCTTCATTTAAAGTTTTAAGTTAATCTTTGATATAGTAGATAGACCCATTCAGCCTGCACCTTCTTTCACTTCTCTGCGATCCACGAGAAAAAAAAAAAAGTAACATTTATAATAAGGAAGTACTGATGTACCGGAGGGGTAATTTTACATGCATTTTATTTTTAAAATTTGTTTTTGTTAATACAGTATGTAGGTTACTTAATGTAAATACAGATATTTTGACATCCTATTCTCTATATTTAGTGAAGTAGTTAATTATTATTATTATTTATTATTATTATTATTATTATTATTATTATTATTATTATTATTATTATTATTATTATTATTCAAGAAAGTATAGGTGTACGGCAACACTGGGATGAGAAAGTGTTAAGACTGGGAAGATGTTGGATGTGGACTTAATTAGAGATACAACCCCAGCATTTACCTGCTGTAAAAATGAGAAAAAATGCAACACTACTTTCTGAGCAGCTGATGATGGGATTTGAACCCACCATGTTCCTGAATATACAGGGTGGTCCACCAGCCCCTTGCGATCCAGTTTTATGCATCCCTTCACATTTACTACAATTCTGAAAGACATCGGTCCCTCTCACTAAACCGGAGTAATATAACGATATGTGTGTTTACGGGATAGAAGACAGCAGGAATCGTGAGCGCCACTATTAATTCATTATGGGTACCTCGAATGATCTAGAGAAATGAACTTTGATTATACCAAATAAAATAATAAGTGAGTTGTTCCACCTTTTCAATACAAATTAAATAGTGTTTATTAAATAAACATTTAATGGGACTAGTTTCGACCTATTTAAAGGTCATCTTCAGCCATATCACGTGTAGAATAAAGTATTTGAAACACAGTTGTTTTAAAGATGGTCTTAAAACATGTAACTTTGACACTAAGAAAAATTGTTTATAGAATTTCTTGAAAACACATTTGTTGTAAGAAATGAGTTCACTCAGCTGTAAGAAAATACGAGAAGAAGAAATCTTAAAATATTCTTCGTAGTATTCAAGATCGTACATACAATTCAAAATTCACAGTCTTGATGAGATGTGGAAATGGGCATATATGCATGGTGTTGTTGTGGTAGAGGAGAAGAAGTATTATGATATTCTTCTTATCACTGTGAAGCGTAGATACGAGTGCAGATACGCACAACACGTACTTTAAAACTGAAGGTCGACACAAAGACCGAGAGCACGGTCCTGTATAGGCTGGGAAGTGGGCACCGTAGGTCAAGTGTTGCAGTAGCTCACATGGCAAGCAGATGGGGAGATATGCAATAGTGGACAGTGCTCGAGGTAGGAGGTTCGAATCCCACATAAGAATTTTTTTAACAGCCATTTGCCTGGGATGTGGTAAGGTTACATACTTGATAGCTTCCAAGGACAGATTTGTTTATTTGACCCAGAAAAGGGCTGTTGGTATGGAGCTGGGTTGATAGAGGCTAGGAAACAATTTTCAGTTATCCACGTCGTTTAACGCAGCACCTGCTCGAACTGACGACATCCATGGTCGATACAGAGCTGCACGCGGTGTTGTAAGGACCGTCTCACCCGTTGCAACATCTCAGGGAAAATGGATCGGCATGCCTCAGTGATGAGCTGTTTAATGTGACAAGGACTGGCCGGCTCCTGTGCATACACCAGTTGTTTTACATGGCCCCACAGAAATAAATCTTGGGAGTAAGATCGAGCGATCTGGCGGGCCAAGGGACAGGTCCTCCCCTTCCTATCCATTTATCAGGATACGTCACATGGAGATGGTTCCGGACGACCACCGCTGAGTGTGATGGAGCTCCGTCATGTTGAAACCACATCATGCAGCGGTCAAGGAGTGGCACATGCTCCAAAAACGGTAGTAGTTCATCTTGGAGAAACCGCAGATAGTGTTGGCTGGTCAGATTGCCCTCAAAGAAATGGGGACCGATGAGATGATCGCCCATGATTCCACACCATACATTCACACCCCACTGTACCTGAAAAGCTGTCTGTTGCACCCAATGGGGATTAACCATACTCCAGTAATGCATATTATGGCAATTAATGGTTCCATTGTTGTGGAATTGTGCTTCGTATGTAAATAAGAGAGTCACTAGAAAAGCAGGTTCAGTGTCCAAATGCTGTAGGATCCATTGACAGAACGCCACCTGGGCATTGAAATCATGACCATGGAGCTCCTGGTGTAAGTGCAGATGGTAAATGTCTCCTGTGCCCGTCTGTTAGTATAAGGGTTACGCCGGACAGCGTCAAACATGATCTCTTCATTGTCAGCAGACATCACGGGATAATCTTGAACAGGTCGTGTCCTTCCCAGGGATGCAGTATCCCGCAGGCGTCTTTCTACACTCCGAAATATCATGCCCGTCAGTTGTCGTCTATCCGGATAGCATTCTTCGTACAGGCGTTGTGCCTGGTATGTATTCTGTCTAACATATCCACATACTTGTCGCTGGAATACATCTTGAGGCAGTGAATAAACTTTGTGTTGTGAATTGTTTCGAAGGAGGGGAGTTTGCGCAGCTACATACTTACCTGCCATCGCATGTTGTTACCGTTCCAATGGGGCATACTTCGCCCTACCTGTGGTCTATGAAGCTTGGAACTTGTACAAGGTAGCTAACTGGCCACAGACCATCATCTCCTCATCCTCGTCCAACCCAGCACGATACATACGGTATTTTACAGGTCAAATAAACAGATCAGTCCTTGGAAGCTATCAAGTATGCAACCTTGCCACCTCCCAGGCAACTGGCTGTTAAAAAACATTCTTATGTGGGATTCGAACCTCCTACCTCGAGCACTGTCCACTATCACATATCTCCCCGCCCGCTTACCATATGAGCTACTGAACGTGTTCTGCGTATCTGTACTTGTTTTACGGGTTAATTCGAGGTACCCATAATGAATTAATAGTGGCGCTCACAATTCCTGCTGAGTTCTACCCGTAAACACACATCTCGTTATATTACCCCAGTTCAGGGAGAGGGACCGATGTCTTTCGTAATTGTAATACCGTAAATGTGAAGAGATGCATAAAACTGGATCGCAAGGGTCTGGTAGACCAACCAGTATACTTGCAGCTACATGACCCGAGCCAAATAACCTAATTGCTCAATAAACTATCATTCAGTGGAATTCTAAAATGCTATTTACTTTATATTTCAAGAAAGAAAAATTGTTAATCAGCTTTCTTATGATAATTTCTCTATCCTTCCTCAGCTTAACATCTACTTTTGTCAACTACTACTAACTGAGAAGACCAGTTGTTATGAAGGATAGTCAGCTAGAATTTGAAGATGATATAGTTACACAGACCTATGGAGTGGTGACTCACCTTGGGAGTGGCGACCCCATTGTAATAACAGCCCATATATCTTTCATTCATTACATCCCTGACCCGGTCAATGACTGGAAAACAGGTTGTAGGTTTTTTATAGTTACACAATGTGAAATTAAGTTAGTGATACAGTATTGTTTTTCCATTGATAATTACTTGAATCCAGAATGAACTGCAATGTTTCTAGAAATGAGTGACTGTTAATATTGTTTAAATATTATTTATTTATGTATTTATTTTACATTTTATGGCCCTCATTGGACCACTAGTCAATTTTATAAATAAAAAGTTCTTCAGTTTTCTGTCAGCCCAGTACTTCTTCATTCTCTCAGATCTTAACTTAATTTCTTTGTTTGTAATCACCCATCCCATTGTCCATCTGTTGATTTTGTCTGCAAGTTTGTTAATTTTGTCTGTTTTGTATTAGTATTATTATTATAGTGCCTGCTGCCATTTCTTGATGGATACAATACTTTTGTATCCATCTCTTGGCACAGGCCAGAGTACAGTGTAGCTTTCACCGAAGTCCCAGTCTCTTCCATGGCTGTGACAATATGGAAGCTGCTGGGGTATGGGTGGTGCTGAGTAATGGCATTCAGAGCACGACTAGTGCATCTGAGTGTTATGAAAGGTGTTGCTCATAGGGTCAGTCGTGCTGCAATAGCACTTTCTGACCCAGTGAGGAAAGCAATGGCAAACTACCTCACTCCTCGTCTTGCCTAGTACGCCTCATTTTGGTGCTGCCATTGGTTTTTGCTGTTTCCTTATAACCGCATAACCTTTGGTGGTGCTATTTGAGGATCCAACCAGCCTCTGGGCTGATGACCTAACAGACAGACATTATAGTGCATTATATAAACAACGTATTGCTTAGGAAACTTTTTGTTAATATGGACTGCTTATCCAGTCCTACACATTTGACAGTAGTTGCTTAAGACATGAAGCATGGTGAGTTGTTTTAAGGGACATGGAAAACAAAAACAGAAAATTAATATCAAATTGAAGTTAACAAAGGGGTTACTAAAATAGATATAAACACATCAAACAGTAACAAATCAACACCCGTGCACAAAGTGAACTGTGAGATCAGCAGTAGTCCCACCACATGCTAATATGTGACCAGGTGATTCCCGCAAGTTGGGCCAAAGTAAAATTGGCTCCACATGAACACACATACACTAAGAGACCGGGCAAGTTGGCCGTGCGCGTAGAGGTGTGCGGCTGTGAACTTGCATCCGGGAGATAGTAGGTTCGAATCCCACTATCGACAGCCCTGAAAATGGTTTTCCATGGTTTCCCATTTTCACACCAGGCAAATGCTGGGGCTGTACCTTAATTAAGGCCACGGCCGCTTCCAACTCCTAGGCCTTTCCTGTCCCATCGTCGCCGTAAGACATATCCGTGTCGGTGTGACGTAAAGCCAATAGCAAAAAAAAAAAACACTAAGAGAGGACAAAGAGCAAAAGTTGGCAGATTCAATATTGACCCTGGAGCTATGCTGAACATGCCATTCTTCTCTTATTCATATTTTTTGAGATATGTGCAAGACAAATCTTTACCCAGGCACCTATCTTAACCCTGGACAGGTGGTGCTCGTTGATATAACGTGAGATGTGACATGGGGTACGTTCTGACCACTATGATTGAACTTGCTCTAATAACAAAATTACTTATTTTTATGTATCAGATATTGATGTGTTAGGTTTATGAACTCAATAGCATGATATGTTATCAAAAATAAATGTATAAATCAAATACTGATTAGCTTCACAGCATATGAATGTTATAAATGTAAAAACTTGTCATACACAGGAATAATCTTTATTAAACACCTTATATTTCTGAATTCAGCTGGCAGGCTCATATTCTGCTAACTACGCAATGTTATTCCTGCAGTATATCCCTGGGAGGTGAGGAGGAGGGGTCCTTCCAAAATAATTACGCTACTGGAAATAATTATCCTCTTCATGACAATCCATAAAATCGTGACAATTTGTTTGTGAGTATAATTTCCTTCAACTCTCTCAGTTTCCAGATTCTTGCAGTTTACAATGAGTTGCAACATATTATCATTCACGAAAAATATGCCTCAAGCTTCTTCAGGTGATGATGCACTTCTTGCTGCGAGTATCACTCCCGGGAAATGAGTGCAGTGTTGTGGGTTCGAGTATGCGAGTTTTAGGAGGAGAAATTTTTGTCCATTTTGTAACACCATCCTTTCATCATCACTAATATATACCTACTTCTTCAATAGCGCTCTGTCCCATATCACTGTTAGAGTCTACTACTTCTAATTCATTCTCACTCTCAGTAAAATTTCTTCCTCTTCCACAGACTGTAAAAGAGATGACACCCTTGCCTCATACTCTTCATAACTCATTTCAGGGATAAGGAATTGACTGAATAAACTCCTAACATTATTACACAAGTAACTCATGGGTACTGTTGTACTTCCGATGAACGGGACTAGTGGCGCGAGGTCCATCAAGTCACTTTATTACTCTGTTTGACAATAATATGGTACCTCTTTCTAACAATGGAGACCCTTCACTACAGTGCCTTTGACCTCGGACAAAAGGCAAGGAATGTAGGGAGAGGTATGTGGCAGCCAAGGTCTGTAAGTTTAAAAATAAGCGCAATCTAACAAAATAAAATTGCACCAGGTCACAAAATACCCCGCGGCACCACTCCCAGGTTAATAGTAAATAAATAATATACATACTATAAATAAGTAATATACATACTACAATAAGACAGATCGTCATATAAGAAACACATACATGTATATGACTAACAAACAAGATGATCTTAACGCCTAAGTGGTGATGTATTACTACAAGCTGAAACGTAATAAAATGGAAGAAAACTGAGATGGGGAAAAGCAACAAAGGACATGTTAACTGATAAAGATTTCTTTCACATATTTCAACAAGCAATTAGATTTATACCCTGCTATACAAAATGTCCATCTATCATCGATTTCTCTTCTCTTAATTTTTCAGACAGGATGGTTCACTTTCTATAATTTTCTTGCTTTACTTTAGAAGTATATATTCATCATGTATTTATATAATTAAGTTGGTTTTCTGAACCAGAGATATATCAATTATTTTATAGCTTTATTCCTCCATTACTGAAATACTAGATACCTTTAGTTTCTAGGTGATTATATAGCTTTCAGTGAGCTAGTATCTTACCACTTCAGTTAATAATAAGTGTCTGTGTGAGGTGAAGCAAGAAAGTGCTGTGCAATTTCAATTACCGGTAATAATAAACATTGGTATGAAGTGAAGCAAGAAAGCAAATTATTACCCTTGCTTTCTGTTGTAACAGCAGTAGAAATACCTTTTGCAATAGCATCCAATATTTACTCTAAAAGGAAATGAAAAATGAACACGTTGAAGGAAGTGAATGAGAAGGATGAAATTTGCATGTGGCACTGAGGCTCCGCACTCTCATCTTGCCTCTTTTCATTTTCCCATCCTTCCCTTTCTTTTGCTGATACTGTACCCTCATTCTTCGAATGGTCAGACCTCTTCAGTTTTTCCCTCCGATTACTGTTAAGAGAGGATGGTTGGTGAGTTGTATTTCTCCATCAATTAATACCAATTAAGCCTTTCACATCCATGTCTATTGCTGTAATAATCAACACCTTCACAAATGTCACCGATGGCATTATACTGGGTTTTTATTTAATCGTATGGGATTATAACTACAAATTTATAAGTCCAGGTCGAAGTGTTTCAGCCATTCTACAGCACTTTCTGAAAGATGATACAGGTCGCTGTGGCTTCCGGAGTAGGCATGAAGAGGGCACCGCAGGATGACATGGTCTATGGTCTGCCCCCCCTCACCGCATTCACACATTGGAGAATTCATCTAACCCCACTTATGGCATAAAAAATTGCAGCATCCATGCCCAGTTCTCAGTCTGTTGAGATGACACCATAGTTTTCTTGGGAGGTCAAATCCCTTCATTTTCTGGGTTGGATTTAGGTCATGAGCATTTGTTCCAGATGTTGAAATTGACCACTCATCCCGCCAGCTCTCGTTTAGATTAAAATTATCCCTCAAGAGTCGGCCGGCGAGTATACTTGCTGGTCTCCTAGATTGAAGTCATTGTGGCGATGGGTAACAAAATTCCTGGTGAACTGGTAATGAGGGAGATGACCAGATCTTCTTTGCTTCTCTCAGCAGGGCTTCTTTTCTCCTCAGGTTGGGTGGTGGGATATGACTAAGTACAGGTAACCAGTGGCGAGGGAGGTGTTGACTTTGCAGTACCAGTTATGCAGCGCATGGTATCATTCAGCTTATTATCCACTTTATGCACATGTGCACTTTCCAGCCATACTGGGGCACAGTATTCCGCTGCAGAGTAGACAAGACCGATACCCGTTAATCGTAAGCAGTCAGCCGAGGCTCCCCAGGAACTGCCACAAAGCTTGTGCAGGATATTATTCCTTATAGCGATTTTGTGAGACAGCTTGGTGAGATGTTCTTTGTAGCTCAGAGTTCTGTCCAGAGTGACTCCTAGATATTTCGGGAATGGGTTGTACTTTAGTTTTTCACCAAGGAATAAAACAGATGGCTCGTAGTTTGCGAGTCGGTTGCTGAGATGAAAACATGAAACCTTGGTCTTAGAAGCACTTGGGATCAAACCCCAAGACTTGAAGAATGTTGCCATTTTGACCAAGCCTGCTGAAAGAATGCCTTCTCCATCCTCAAAATTTCTGCTTTGAGCTAACATTGACAGCCCTGAAGATGGTTTTTCATTCCGCACCATGCATATGCCAATGCTGTACCTGAATGAAACTCAAGACCACTACCCAGGGTTGATGAAAACCTACCTTTGTTAGTACAGCATGGAACACAATGTAGGATGATATTCATTACCTACTTTGTCGTCTCCATGCAAATGATGCAGCCGGTATTGCTGCGAGAGGATACACACAGTACTGAAATGGTATAATGACTCACCTATCAGACTCTATACACAAGAATATAAACTGAATCCCATGATGCAACAGCCCTGATAAGCCTAAACCTACCAAGCAACCAGTGCCCAGTCTGAAAGCCTGCGGTTTATGAGGTGACACCTGGTCAGCATGAATACTCTCGGTCATTCTTCTTGGCTCTCTAGACTGGGACCACTATATTACCATCAAACAGCTTCTCAATTGTTCTCATGTAAGATGACTGGACTAGATCCAGGTAAAAATCCTGAACTGGCCAAGAATCAAACCCAGTGCCTCCCAGTAAGAAGCAGGCTAGCTACCCCTAGATTACAGGGCTTACACATATCAATATCCTTGTGCAAAAAATTGTGTATGGTTTACTTTTTATACAGGCTGAGATTTACTGCCCATATCTGGTGAATAAATTCTAGAGAGGATGTGATATGAGACAATTCTCTTTAGAACGTATAAGGATATTTCCTGATTTGAACAATATACACTGACTGACAGAGCAAATGCAACACCAAGAAGGAGTGGTCAGAACGTTATGCCAATTGCAGGGTAGACTGACGTCACTGAAGTATGCTCATGATGTGAAATGCGCCGCTGTGCTGCGCACGTAGCGAACGATAAATGGGACACGGCGTTGGCGAATGGCCCACTTCGTACCGTGATTTCTCAGCCGACAGTCATTGTAGAACGTGTTGTCGTGTGCCACAGGACACGTGTATAGCTAAGAATGCCAGGCCACCGTCAACGGAGGCATTTTCAGCAGACAGACGACTTTACGAGGGGTATGGTGATCGGGGCTGAGAAGGGCAGGTTGGTCGCTTCGTCAAATCGCAGCCGATACCCATAGGGATCTGTCCACGGTGCAGCGCCTGTGGCGAAGATGGTTGGCGCAGGGACATGTGGCACATGCGAGGGGTCCAGGCGCAGCCCAAGTGACGTCAGCATGCGAGGATTGGCGCATCCGCCGCCAAGCGGTGGCAGCCCCGCACGCCACGTCAACCGCCATTCTTCAGCATGTGCAAGACACCCTGGCTGTTCCAATATCGACCAGAACAATTTCCCGTCGATTGGTTGAAGGAGGCCTGCACTCCCGGCGTCCGCTCAGAAGACTACCATTGACTCCACAGCA
Source organism: Anabrus simplex (assembly GCF_040414725.1). NCBI lineage: Eukaryota > Metazoa > Arthropoda > Insecta > Orthoptera > Tettigoniidae > Anabrus > Anabrus simplex. Next base: position 1,123,746,543 of record NC_090265.1, on the reverse strand, counting down.
TAGACGTGCACGCCTGGCATGGTGCCGGGCTAGAGCGACTTGGATGAGGGAATGGCGGAACGTCGTGTTCTCCGATGAGTCACGCTTCTGTTCTGTCAGTGATAGTCACCGCAGACGCGTGTGGCGTCGGCGTGGAGAAAGGTCAAATCCGGCCGTAACTGTGGAGCGCCCTACCGCTAGACAACGCGGCATCATGGTTTGGGGCGCTATTGCGTATGATTCCATGTCGCCTCTAGTGCGTATTCAAGGCACGTTAAATGCCCACCGCTACGTGCAGCATGTGCTGCACTCCCGTACCTTCAGGGGCTGCCCAATGCTCTGTTTCAGCAGGATAATGCCCGCCCACACACTGCTCGCATCTCCCAACAGGCTCTACGAGGTGTATAGATGCTTCCGTGGCCTGCGTACTCTCCGGATCTCTCACCAATCGAACACGTGTGGGATCTCATTGGACGCCGTTTGCAAACTCTGCCCCAGCCTCGTACGGACGACGAACTGTGGCAAATGGTTGACAGAGAATGGAGAACCATCCCTCAGGACACCATCCGCACTCTTATTGACTCTGTACCTCGACGTGTTTCTGCGTGCATCGCCGCTCGCGGTGGTCCTACATCCTACTGAGTCGATGCCGTGCGCATTGTGTAACCTGCATATCGGTTTGAAATAAACATCAATTATTCGTCCGTGCCGTCTCTGTTTTTTCCCCAACTTTCATCCCTTTCGAACCACTCCTCCTTGGTGTTGCATTTGCTCTGTCAGTCAGTGTATTTATGTCATTCAGTGAAACTTTATATTAAAAAAATTATCTGCTCAGTTATACATTTCTCTAGACTGGGACCACTATATTACCACCAAATAGCTTCTCAATTGTTCTCATGTAAGATGACTGGACTTGATCCAGGTAAAAATCCTGAATATTTTAAACATGCATATGTGCATATACAAATGCATATTTTGAATGCTAGTGCATATACAGATATATTTTTCTCTTGTGAGTGATTGATTGTCTAAGATTTCTGAACAAAATGAAAAATCTAATGAACTGTACATCCCTTGGCAACATGAGAAGCCTCCCTGATCAAGGAAAATGCTTTCAGTGTCGCAATACAAGCGAGTAGATGGATAATGATCCTTTTCACACCTCCCAAGGTTTGCTTAAACAAGTGCATTCATCTGTTAACTTGCTCTTCATTTATTGCAGTGCTTTACCAGATTAAACTGTAAAAATGCCTAAAGATAAAAGCTCTAGGTCTCTTTAATTAAACAGTGGATATCAGGCAATAGTGACTATACAAGAGACAGTAAGGTAGTGTACTGTCAAGTGTGCAACAAGAGTGTGAAATGCAATAAAAAAATTCAAATTGAACAGCATTTGAAAACAACTTCACATCTCAGATCAAAAATCAGGGTAAGAATATGCAACAGCTACTTTTAACTGACATGAAAACACGGTGTGAAGTTAGTACATTTTTCACTGATATTTGTAAAGCTTTTGTATGCAGCAACATTCCATAGCATAAATTGAATAATCCACCCTTAGGAAGAACTATTCACTGCACGCTTCTGTCGTGGATTCGATACGATCTGACATAGGAGGGAAATATATCTGGATATCGGTAGATGAACAACCAATTTGTGTGATTGATACATTGCGAACTTCATAATGGATAAATTATGTCCAGAAGAACCCGGCAAACCTCATTTACTTTCGTGCAAAATGCTAGAAAAAATCAACTACGCTACAGTTGCAAGATTTGTTACGGATTCCCTGCGACTTCTGTGGCCTAGTGAATCAGAGAGTGATTGTTACACAGTGCGCCTTTTAGTCACAGATGCAGCTTTGTATACATTGAAAGCTGGTAAGTCTTTTTCAGTATTTTTTCCAAATCTCATCCATTTTACATGTTTGGCCCATATATTGCATCGTATTGCAGAAGAGATACATACCCTCTTTCCATCTGTCAACAAAGTAATTTCAAGTGGAAAAAATTTGTTCCTAAAAGCACCGGCTCATGTACAGTTGTACAAAAGTCATCTGCCTCAGGTTTCTCTTCTGCCGGAACCTGTTCTCACAAGATGAGGAACTTGTTCTGTGAGGAGAATGTTAATCAAGTAAAAGATGTAGATAAAAGTCTTGATCATAGTCATACTGCATGTGTTCATGAAGCAAAGTGCACATTTGAATCTGAAACTGTATACAAAGGTATCAATTTCATCCATGTACATTATTCGTCACTTTCGAAGGCAATTAAGGGTCTAGAAACTCATGGTGCACCCCTACACGAATCCCTTCAGTTAATTCAAAACACCATTAGTTCTTTAAATGGTGTCCTTGGTGAAACTTGAGAAAAAGTTAAAAGGAAACTCAGTGCGGTGTTGGACTCAAACGCAAGACTGAAGAAGACTCAATCCTTAAGCAACTACCTAAGTGGAATCAGGGAGTCTTCGGAAGAATGTTCCGAGCAGTTAGTGCCAGTGTACAAATATTGCCTAGTTACGTCCTTCAACGGAGAATGATCATTTTCAGCGTATAAATTAATTCTGCCCAACAACAGAAAGTCATTGACCCCTGAAAACATTGAAAAACTGTTGATAACCTACTGCCATGCATCATTTTGCAAGAAATGAAACATGTTTATCAATTTAATACTGAGTTAAAATTAAATAATGCAATTGGTAAGTGTATTTTGTTTTATTTTTAGTGCATATTTTCAACATTTTTAGTGCATATGTGCATGCATATTTTTGGAGTTTTTAGTACATATGAATCCGAGCCCTACTAATGAGTCATACATGAAATTCTGGATATGATAAATAGTTTGTGAAAAAACATTGCCCATGAACATTCTGTACTTGATTTGCTTTTTTTTTTTCCTCTAAGATACTATTGGTTTTATCAAAGCTATTTAACCTTTTAGAACCAAGCAAGTTTAAAAAGAACATATCTAAAAGGACCAGCTGTTTACTAGGTGATAAAGACCAAGGATTTTTTTTTTTTAATTTGTCCTTTGCTCAATCCATAACATAGGTTGTAACTAACATTCATTCATTTATAATTGATTTTGGCCAACTATGGACCAACTATGGTTTCAGTTTTCTTCGGCACCTGTATTCTTTCATTGATATAATTTTCAATTTTTTAAGGAAATGAAAAAAGTATATATTGTGAATAAGAGGACTATTTCAAAACATACTTCAGGTTTATCCCATCAGTGAAATATCACCAGTTGGTCTCTTTAGCTTTAGCAACTTATTTTTAAAGATGATAAACCGTATATCAACTGGTCCTACAAGGGTTAAATTCTCTGTATTTTCACAAAGAAAAGCACTATTGGGCAAACAATTTTCATAATAGGAATTTCTAAATAAAAGACATATTTTAATTTCTTTCTTGAAAACTGTTATTCAAATATGGGGTGAGATAGCGAGAAACATTCCTGTGGACTTCTCACCGAGGTGGCTATGGTTTGTCTCTTGGTCAGTGCATCCCCACAGTTTGGATTCCATGTAAAACTGGAGGTCCTGTGGCTACTACCATGATATCTAGTCACATAAAACAACAAGTTTGCTTTTCATTGTCAAATATCTCCTGAGATAAGGTCTTCATGGTGTACTTCTTTCATTTTCCATTAGTGTATTTAAGGACCCAGCCAAATTAAATCCATAGGAACTGGTTTCTAACTTTTATTATACAAGACTTTTCAGTTTATTATTTCACCTTAATCATTCACTCCTCAGCCTGTTTAATCTGTAGGCGCATTAGTTAGTAAGATCAACTGAAGAAATAGACAGGATAAAGGAAATGGAACATGCAAAAAAAAATTAAAATAAAAACAAACCATAAACAAAACAAATGATTTATTTACAAGGCTTCTTGTGATTTTCTTCTATATAAAAGTTCATCTCATAATAAATGTTAAGTTAAATTTCTCCCTTAAGACTTTTGATATCTATACACAAAATTATAATGATATAATTGCAATAAGTAATAATAGTGATGATGAAAATGATACTGTACTTATAGTTAAAAATAAGAACACACGTACAAGAAACTGCTATTTAACATCAATAAAAGGTATTTTTCATACATTTTTAACCTTTCTACCCACAATGGCTACAGAAAAAAATAAAAAATAAAGAGGCTCAGAGCACTGAACGAAATACAGGTATAGAAATTGTGGAAATGAAAAGGATCCCAAGTGTTCTTGATAATTGACTGAAACGGCAGGTAAGAACTCCTATGAAAAGATGCAGGTCTGTAAAGACTTCACTCAAGCAAAAAGAAACACAATCAAAAAGATAAATGTAAAAATTTAGAGGTAAGGAAACGTGTTCAAAATAATTTATGAAGCAGAAATACTATGTTTAAAGAAGGGGATGAAAAAAAATGCAAAATAAGTACTATTGAAAACAACTTATAGGGGCTATTGTTGAAGGTTTCAAGGTTTCTGGAGCAACAAGAGATAGTTATTTTTAAGGGCCGGCAGTTTGATCCATTTTCCAAGGTAGTTAAATTCTGTTCATAGTTGGCAAAATGAAGAAGTGCTGTAGTTTCATACAGCTAAAACTGAGTAGGACAACATTGTTATAGCCATTATGATTTAAAAATAAACAATTATCTCACTAATCTAAAACAAATTTTACAAACAAAATGGAGAAACAAGCAAATAAATGTCAATTATTTATATTTATAAGTACAAACATGCACAAAAACAGTTTTATTATTTATGCAACCAAAAAATGAAATAATTACTAGTGTTCAATATAGTGATTGCATGAAGGACACACTCGCTGTCTTTTACTAATATCACAAAAATGTTTACGCTTCTCAGGGTTTGATCCAATCTGCTCAAATGCAACAGTATTTTTATGAAAATAAATATTGAATCCAACCAAATTAAAAAATAAAATTTGATTTAAGTATTCAATCCAAAGCTTCTTCATATCTAGAAAATATAAATGAATGATTTATCACGATTTTATTCATTTTTGCTAATCAACACAAAAATCCAAAATCTACTATTACGACAGTATTTAAATTGTCTTTGCCCATAAAACAGACAAACAGAATATATTAGATGTAAGTTAATTTAATCCCTGGCATATACTTTTTTAATTTTATGGACGGTAATCTTCATACATCCTCGATGGGATGTACAGTATAATGCAAAAAGAGGCAGATTGTAAATATTCTGAATTATTACTAATAATATTGAAATTGGAATTTTTTAACAATCTAGAAACAAGGATATAAACTAATTACTACAGAAAAAGTCACCAGAAGGGAACAATTCCAGATAGTTTTCAATAATATTTCAAGCAAGAAACCCTTGTGAATTCTAGTAGAAGAATGGAAGACAAATAGCTGAGGCAGCATCATATCAGACACAAATTATAGTGTACTAGCAGAAGACTAACTCATGAAAAGAGTTATAATACAGCCCCCTCCCCACTTCTTCAAAACGAAAAGGTCCCTACAATAGAAGAAATCATAACAAATACTGATATACAATTTAATCAGTACCGGTATATATAGAATTCACTATCCCGGAGCATCATGTAACAAATATACAACATATATGGAACTAAGATGTTCAAGCTCTCCTTGATTCCTCATTGAAAACTCTTGCGTATGAAACAGGAGGGAGAATAATACAAGGGATATTTAGTAAAATGATAAGGGGTCAGAGATAGTCCATTTTAACATGCTATTTACTTGCTTGTAAGGATTTGATTCATATAGTTAAGCCAATGAATGTATTATATTCTGCATATGGTTTCCTCATAAATATAGAGATATCAAAAAAAATTATTCAATTACTGTATCCTAAACAAATTGCTTGGCTACTTTCTATGCTAACACTTTTGAGAATTCTCTTGCTACTTGATCTCTACTAAAGGTTCATTATCCTCACCATTAATGGTGATTTTATAATCAGACCAGCCTAAGTCTGCAGTAGGAAGGAACCCAAGAGAGCATTATGAACTGCCTGTACTTCATACCTTTACTCTATCAAATGTGTATTTAATTAAGCAATATCCTAAAGAAGTAAAGTGATAGTAGACCCTAATGATAACCTCATTACTTTTATGTTATTAGGAAACTTCATTCTGACCTGAGAATGACAACTATGGGTGAAAAGTTTAGGATACTGGTATACAATACATACAGAAAATCTGTTATGCCATGATAGATATTGGGGTTGATACTAAACAAGAGAAATATAATTTTATATAGAACAGGCAAGGAGCAATAAATATGGTACTTTTCCCTTTTACCACAGAAGTAAGTATAATTTTTATTTTAGAGTATACATGTATACTCCTAGAAGTGAGACATTCTTTGCGATAAAAAATACAATATCCAAACTAAATGTTTAATGCTTGATAAAGATTTTGAATTAATATGTTTAAATTGCTTCCACAACGTAAAAGGGGCACAAAATATCTTCAAAACTAATCAGAAAAATCTAAGAGAAATTATTGCTTAAAATGAAACTGCTTTTTAACTGTCTTAGAAATACAAAAGATATTTCTAAATTATCAAATATGTGCATATTGAAAACAATGCAGATAAAATGAGTTAGTATATCTGGAACTGATAACAATTGTTTTACTCCTTTACATTTCTTTGATCATTACACTTCTCAATTTTTGCAATGCAATGGCATGTTTGTTTCTTAGTATTCAAATTATAATTAGGTACTCATCTTCTTATAATCACTGTACCGTTAGTTCCGATAAACTGACAATGAATGTATTCCAAAATGCTCATATACTGGTATCTCCTATCTCCCATCAAGAAACATATGTCCAATAATTATTTTTTTATTTTTTTTAAGTTTTTTTTAGTCTTCTCTTGAAATCATACCCACAAATGTTCTGAACCAAGCAATAATTTATCAGTGAGTTATCATTTTGTAGCCAGTGGCATCATTGACACTTCATAATATGGAATATCAATATCTACTGGAAGAATACAGAATTAAATGTAAAATGTTAGTGCACAATTAGCATTGCTCATGTTACCTTCTACAATCTAAATCTGAACTTGTGCAGTGCAGATATTGGAGATAAGTACTTACTGAGCATGGCATGATGAAATTACGGCAAAGCAAGAGATTGTGAAAAGTGTTAGAATCTAAACAACACAAACTTTGTCCCACGAAACAAATCCACCAAGAAATTAGTGCAATTACCTAATACTGTAGTCTATAAATTACTTTCTTCCTTTGAAGACACCATATGATGAAAATATGTGCACAAATTGTACCTAACAGTAAAAAAAGTCTTTAGTCCAGCTAGGATGGAAAATTAAGTACAAAATAAAAGTGGTCCTTCATAATAATTTTACCTAACATAATGTGGAAGTTGCAATGCTTGTAATTTATGTATAGTCATTAATGTATCAAAAATAATTCATTATTATAATGGATTTTGTTTTTCATAGATTTCAAGTCAGGTGTGCAAAAGATTTTACCTTCAAAATGAAGCTAAAAAATTACTCTTCATTTAACTCCTGATAATCAATAAAATCATACTGAAAAGGGGATTTATTTTGAACATTCTCTGATGACTAGAGCCCAGATTATATGTAATATAAAAATGAGAAATATGTACATAAATACAGTATGTAGCTAAAATTAACAAAATATGTAGTTAAACATGTAATAAATAAAATATACGTAACTTAATATCTACGCTTTATTTGGTGTATCCTTGTACACATAAAAGGTAACAGAACTGAGAAAAGTTAAAAGTGCAGATATTATTCAACCCCTAATTTTCATCTGGAGAACAATAACTAAATATTTTTCCAAATTTTCTGCAGTCATCCAATGCCTTATGTCTGTTAGGATGTTCTTATATATATAAAAAGACCTTTCAACTTCACAAGAAGTCAACAGCGTGTATTTCAAATTGCCCGGCAAAGAAATATTCAATTGTAGATTTGCTCAAGCAAGGAAGGTCCTTATCAAGAAAGATGAAATTTGATCTCATTAAACACAAATATGCTTATTAGAAAAATGTTTCTGAAGACTTTTGTATGGAGTGTAGCCCTTTATGTAAGTGAAGCATGGGCAATAAAAGGTGCTTTTGACATATGACATTAAACTGAGGACTGGCAAAGGGATCACAAAAGAAGAGTCACTAAATCTGAGAGGAGAACAATGTGACAAAGTTTGTGCAAGGGAAAATTGATAAACACAGCTCGAGACATCCAGCATCAACACAGCTAAGTGATGTGATTCTTTGACAGAATACCTAACTTTAAATTATTAAATTATTTTTAGATGTTAGAAACGTAAAGGTTTTCTGACCTGTTTTCAAGTGTTTAATTAAAAAACTTAAATCAATGTAAAATTAGCAACAAAAAAGTATTGTTTTTCTTTCAAATGCACTATATCCTTTAAAATATGTAATATTTATCAAAATATTTATTATGCATCAAAATATGTAAAAATATGTAACTTTAAACTCCTGGAATAATAGTCCTTTCCTTGTGATTCGCCAACATTTTTACTTTTCTTGTAGCTGCATATATGGGAACAGAATATGTAATTACAGTACATATAATCCAGGCTCTACTGATGACTATCCAAAAAGACAGCAAAACTAATGAGATTTTTTTATGTGGATAACCTAATACAGAACTGTAAGTTTCTGCAACTCTAGTTATGTTAGCAAGTAGAAAAGTAGCATTTCCTAATCTTATAATACACTGAAATTCTTTAACATTTTCCCAAGATAACAATATAATATTATTATTTAATACCAAAAGAAATATAAGAGTGTTAATAGATTGTTTTATACTTGTTTCAGCAAGATCAAGTTACATGAAGGTAAGGAGACAGAAACAATGCATTGGCAAACATCTTCATGTTAAGTATTAATTATTTCTACCACTTTAATCCACTAAACTATGTAGCCTATATATGGAAAATTAAAAGATGAACAAACAATATCTTCAATGAACAACATTACAAGATCTGATAGTTAAAGCTAACAACTGCCTCGCCTTGAGCACAGTTCAATGGCAGTCAATTATTTAACTTGTTTCTCCTACTTTGTCTCTACTTCAGATGTTCACATTTTTCTTTGTAGAGGGAATATAGATGGAATAATGGAATTTTACAAGATATTATAATGATTGTAAAACTTAATCAGCTTAATATGATAGATTTAACTCTGGTCAAAATAATGACAATATATTTTAACCTATGGTTATTATTTACATTTGAGAGATACAAAAAATATATGGACTATAAACTTCAACATTTTTAAAGAATTCAAACACTTAGCTGATCTAAAATAAATAAAAAGATAATTTTAAGTGAAATACTATAAAACTACCGAATAAAGGATGCAACCTGCTATATTTTGGTTCCTTGAAACAATCATGAGTACGGTAACATGCTTAGTCTCAATACCAAAAAAATGAGGAAAAACAAAAATATCCTACTTTTCGAGCCATATCTATTGAGTGTATTAACTCTTCGTACTTTCAGCACAATGTGATGTAAGTGTTCTTAAGGCACTTTTCTTGTACATCTGATATATCCTCCTGGATTCCAGATTACTAAAACAATTCCACCCGTCATTCATAGATTTTTCCATCGCAATTACTGCCAGGCCCTTGTACTGAAACTTATTATTTATATCAAATTAGAGAAACAGTAAAGTTTACTGTTCTAACTGTCAGTTCCATTGTAACTAGTCATCTGCTTTCATCACAGTATAGATTTGTTAGCACTCAAGATCTGTGTTCATTTCCAAAATGATATTTATCATAATGAATAAAATCAAAGAAATGTAGACAATAATTTTAGCAACATAAATAATATTTCAGTCTTAAAAAAGAAAATTACTGACCTGCACATAAAACTCTTATTATACACTACTCTGAAATGTATATGATAATATTAATTATTTCATGAGATGAAATGAACACCAAAATTTATTATACTTTTTCTGAAAGATAAACCCAAAATTCAGAATCAAGCAGTATTTCTTTCTATCTGTAATTCATCATCAGCACCATACTGCAGTCCAAGAGCCTGGAATACCAGAGGAAATAGAAATAGATCCTGTCAACTAGAATGCAGCTCGTCCAAGTTGCTCTTAAAATATTCTCTCACTATTCCATCCCTCACTTCTGGTCCAGTATACAATGATAGCTAAATCTCAAAATCTGCAAAATTCAGATGAGCTATGTTGACAGGTTAAAGAAAAGTAAAATGTACTGATGATCTGCAACAAGCACCAATGTAAGAGATTCTTTAGAACTTTATAAGACTGGTGAGTGCAGCAAGTCGAGCATGGCAACTAAAGTGCAAACTACTGCCATTTCTCACCTCATAAAATACTCACCATTCACTTGGTGGTTATTGAAGTTCTGACTCTGGCTCTGTGGTTTGTTCAGATCGAGATAGAGTTCGCCACCCATGTTCATCCTTGCTACACCAGTTGAGTTTAATGTTTTTGTCACATCTGTACTGGTGAGGGTGTTTGGTGTCTCGGGAGAGTCCAACGGCCGGCTGCCAACAAAGGAGCTCTCTAGCCAGCATAGGCGACCACTTCCTCGTGGACTTGATGATCTAGGGCTAGAGTTGCTGGTCCTTCTCTCGCCTCCCCACGGTGAAAGTGAGTCACGATCCCATCCATCTGCCGTAGGAGCTAACGCTTCTCCTGAGCCATCTCGCACTCCAGACACATAATGCACTATTGCTGAAGTCACTTCCTTTATAGATGTTCGGACTTCTGACAAGTTTGGAACCTGAGGTGGCTAAATATATAGAAAAATCATAGTATTACTCTTATCTTCAAGGAAGAACACAAAAAGTTAAGAAAGCTAAATTAATTTCATATGAACTCATTAATTTAATTTTTCATACATATTTTGTGAAGTAATTAATAATTCATGAAACATGTAAGAAGAATTATGTTAATAAATTTGACCAGTTGGCTTCCTTAACTGAAATAGTGGCAATAATGACTAAACATGGCCTTTCTTTTCCTAGGAACATAAAAAGAAACAATTTTCAGTAAATGGAAAATAATCAACCTAAATAAATATGTTCATTGTTTGGATTGAGAATCACAAACCAAGGTAAATGCAATCACTCAAATAAATTACAACTGATTAATTTAGCTTATGGTGGCAATTGTGAGTAAACATGGGTTTCTTTCTAGGAACATAAAAAGAAACACTTTCCCTTAAAGGGAACATAACACAAGTCAATATGATTTTTGTAACTCGGTTCTCCCTATGTATGATGTTCCTTTTGTCCTAAAACAAAAGAAAATCAATAGTATAATGGTCCTGATGCTTTTGCGGTCATGGCATTGATTTTTATTCTTTTACGCGTTTTTCATATCTTTTACCCAACGTTTGCTCTGGATAACCAATAAGGATTCTCTGTCTGGCTCCATGGCTAAATGGTTAGCGTGCTGGCCTTTGGTCACAGAGTTCAATTTTCGGCAGGGGCAGGAATTTTAACCATCATTGGTTAATTTTCCTGGCATGGGGGCTGCGTGTATGTGTTGTCTTCATCATCATTTCATCCTCATCACGCCGTGCAGGTCGCCTACGGGAGTCAAATCAAAAGACCTGCACCTGGTGAGCCGAACCCGTCCTGGGATCTCCCGCCACTAAAAGCTATACGCCATTTCATTTTAAGGATTCTCTGCTGCCTGGAAGCCTGAGAACCATAGGGTAGAACCATCGTAGAGCAAAAAAGAAATATTTATAACCTTAAAGTAAAAAACTGGACAACAATCTAAGAGTATGAAAGAAGACAACACTTGGGGATTTCTCCACAAAAATCCACTGGAACACAAAAGAAAGTCAAAGCAATGTATATCTGCTTACTTTGAAAGCCATAGCGAAATTTAACATCTTCCAGATGATTTTCAGGGGCTGTACCTTAATTGAGGTCATGGCCGCTTCCTTCCCACTGCTAGCCCTTTCTTATTTCATCGTTGCCATAAGACCTATGTAAGTCGGTATGATGTAAAACTAATAGTAAAAGATGTTTTCTCTTACTATTTTGTTCCTTTTTTTGTAATTATACTTAATTTTTATGTATATGCAAATACTTAAAGTGCATATATGTCAAATGTTACTAAAAGCGGTCAAATCTGTTGCTTTAAACACTTGTGCAATTAAAGAGTTAAAAACAAACTAGAATTGTGTATTGTAATAAAAAAATGACTAGTATGACCATATCTGAAACTGCTAATATCCCCTAGTTAGAATACGTTAGTAGTTGTCAATACGTAGTTTGCCTATCCATTTATGTAAACATCGTTGTTTCATGGAAATCATACAAAAAATTACAAGTAACAGGCATTTTTTCAAAAAATAACGTTATAAAATTTCTTTTTCACTCCGTAATACAGTAATTATACCATGCTACCTCCTAGGCTGGAGAGAACTTTTATTTGCTGTCTGGAGCAAACCTTGGGTTAAAAACTGAGGAGGAATAAATAAAAGCATAAAAGGTCAATGCCCTGACTGCAAAAGCAAATCAGGACCATTATACCATTGATTTTCCTTCATTTAGGACAACCAAGAGAACCAAGTTACAAACAAAAAGCAGAAGTTTGTTGCACAGTGTAATCAATCTAAATAAATCATTTATGATTACTGTTTTGGTTGAGAATTACAAACCAAAATAAATTCACTCACTCAAATTGTTAAGAACCCCCCATGGTGCTACAGCGCTTATGGGCTTTGGTCTACCAAGCAACCGCTGCTCAGCTCAAAGGCCTGCTGATTACGAGGTGACACATAATTAGCACAACAAATCCTCTTAGCCATTATTCTTGGCTTTGCTGGAGTTAAGGTAATAATTAATATTGAATCAGCCACAATAAAATAAAGTAAAATTATACAAATTCATTAAAATGCATATATAAAAAAAGAACATACCAGTATTTCTAGTTCAATTAATGGATTTGATTAAACTGATTATAAACATTACATTGTGAACCTTTATAAAGACCACAGCAGTAGTGACTTTAAAAAGTTCAGTGACATTTAATGGTGATTATTTGTAACACAACGTCCAGTTAACTGAATGAATCGCCTAAAAATAATTTCATACTGAATTTAACAGCCACAGAATAGTTCTACCTATATGCCTTTCCATTTGAGAGTATATTTATAAATGTGAAAAAGTAAATGTTCTGAATTAAAATTGTTTCTCTGACACACAAATTATATACGGTCACACTAGTTGCCGAAATGAAACAGAGACTTTTGCTGATTTCTATAATGGGTTGTTGTTTGGAATATGCAAGCATTCAAAAAAGTAAACTGTGACATATCTGCCTAAATACAGTCACTTTCTTGGTTCGAGCAAGTGCCTCAGCAGTCTTGATGATGGATGCCCTCAGCTGATTGGCAGCAGAACCATTCTTCAGCAGCATCTTGGACTCGCTATTGCTTGCAAACTGGCATCCCAGGAGTGTTTTTACTGTATTTTTCATTTTCTCATCAGGCTGTCCACTGCAGAATTGATGCCCAGTATGCCTGACCTGCATTTGGCACATCTTTACTCATCCATGATGAATTTCACGACACCATCTGAACACTGTACAGTACGATACATATTCATTCCCACACATATTTCATACAATGGTAAATGATGGCTCCGCTAACAGTGTCTGTCACCATAAACTGAATAAATGATGCTGGGCAATTCTGGGCAACTTCATGGCACAGCTGTATTTGTCACTATGCTTCCACACTTATGAACAGCACACTAACACTTTCCAACAATACCAGATTTCTTCCGGACATATGTAAACCATCTGCTGGCACATCTGTAATGTTGCCTTTTGTTGGATAAAGATGCTGCTACTGAAGTCTCAGTTTCATTTTATATAATGTATTTATAATTACAAACAATACTTTATGAAATCACAGAATTCCTGAATATACATTTTAGAGAGTACTTTGCGATTGCATTTAATGTACTAATAATATGCTATTTTTATATAGAGATTATTTCAGGAGGAATAATAGTAAATATGTCACAAGGCAGTAGTAAAAGGATGCTGTATAAAGAAGTGTCCAATTTGCAATTTGTGTGAAGTTACATTTGTTTGCATGGTATGCATAAGAACAACCTTACAAAAGTTATCAAGGACTCGACTTATTGATGTACAAACCTATGTCCTTTGGACCAATATTCAATTTTGAGAAAAAGTAAACACAAGAGACGAACTGGCCACTCGTATTATGCTTAGTTTTGCTCTCGTAAAAGTACATCAAGACGACGTCTCACAAGCTACACACACTATTTCCAACAGAGCTGAAAAGTGCATTGAAATTGATCAAGAAATTTTTCAAATGTAGGTTTGTGCATCAGTAAATTCATCGATGAGTCTTCTGTGTTTAAATTTTGCACACTGTGTATGGTTTCTGCATCAATAAGTCATATGGGTTAAACTGTTGCACCATTTTTTAGGGTTTTTGCATCAATAAATAAATCAGTAAGTCAGTAGTGTGTCTTTAATATGGTTTGCAAGGTTGTTTTTATTCTTACCATACAGACAACTGTAATTCCACATACAATGCACATTGGACACATGTTTAGGCTATATGACTGTTGTACCTTGTCTTCTGAAATATTTCCTATTCCACCTAAAACACCTATTTTTACAATAGGACAATGTAACTAGAAATACAGTAGAACCCTACTCTTAGCTTTAGTTAAAATACAGATAGATTATAGGAAGAGGTATTAGGGATTTAAATAATTTATCAAGGGAGATGTTCGATAAATATCCAGCTTGTTTGAAATCATTTAAGAAAAGACTAGGTAAACAACTGATAGCAAATTTGCCACCTGAGCGACAGCCCTAAATGCAGAGCAGTGGTGTATGAAATGAAACGAAATGATGGATGATATTGGGGAGAGTTGACAAGCCCATGTGAAAACACCAGTACTGTATATGAAGACGTGTAGTTTGTCCTTGTCCTTCTTGTTTGTCCTTTTTCCTCTTTGCATTGCTGCCTCTGTGGATCAGTGGTACAGAGTAAGCCTCAGGATCCCAAGATAGCAGGTTCAAACCCAGCAGAGGTAGTCAGATTTTTGAAGGGCAGAAAAAAGTTCATTCAACACTCCATGTCATACAATGTCAATATGTAAAAGATCTCTGGTGAGACATTTGGTGTTTACCCAACAAAATTAATAAAAACTCAGCCATAGACACCTTAGAGAGAGATTTGGTTTGCTCTGCCATCTAGTAGGTCTAGAATAAAACTGAATGTCAAAATTGAGGAGCAGACAGCCAGATGGTGACAAATTATTATTTCTGCACGTGGCAGCTGAGGTATTATTATTATTATTATTATTATTATTATTATTATTATTATTATTATTATTATTATTATTATTATTATTCCCTCTTTCATTTTGATCTGTCATTGTATTTATCCTTGTATATGTTGTAGGCTATGGTATGCATACATGATCCTAGCTTTTTGTATTTGATTTTGTTCATCACCTGCCTTGTTCACCTCCGTAATGTAACGCTTAACAGTATTAAGTGCCATCCTCAGAGGCCCTAGTTTGATTCCTGGTACTTCTAGAAATTTAAAATTGGCAGGAGGGCTGCTTTGTGGATAAAAAGGTACATAAAGCTCACCTCCATTTGGCGATGTGCTAGAAAAGAGCCGCACCACCTCGGGATAAGGACACAAGTTTGTTTGTTCCCTTTCCATTACTTAAAATTACTGGACTTGTTACCCAAAATTTTGGTTATAATGTATTCTGGAAGTTAATAGAGGTTAGCAATAACTGACACCTAGTAGTTGCCTCAGTACAGCGTGCCTCAACCGAGCCACTGAGATGGGATAAAGATGAATATGAGACTTCCTCAAAGGTGGCTGGAGGCAGTTTGTATATCTTCAATGGAATTTTCCAGTGCATTTTGAAATGAACAATATATTGTTACGTAACAGCCGTGTCATAGTCCCCTTCGGTATTTCCTGGAAGGGGCTAGTGAGTCAACTGGGAGCCCACAGCCCGAGAGCATGGCCGGCCTCTCTCTGTACTGTTCTCTTTGTCTGGTTTCCACCTGTACCTTGCGGAACATGAAACGGGAATGTTTTGTCTTTAGCAAAGTCCTGAATTTTCTAGTACTCCATCGTCAAGATATAAATACAAGGCCACCATAAACAAGGAGCGGTTGTAGTGTTGAGCGTTAGGTGCGTGTTCTAACAGTCAGTGTTGGAGTTCAGTAGTCAGAATATCTGAGCAGAGTACAGTGTGTTTACTGCCTTGGAGTACTGTATTTATCCTTTATGCCGTATGGTACGCATACATGATCCTAACTTTTTGTATTTGATTTTGTTCATCACCTGTCTTGTTTACCCCTGTAATGTAACACTTAACAGTATTAACTGACATCCTCAGAGGCCCTGGTTTGATTCCTGGTACTGCTAGGCAACCTAATAACACTAATCAGAGAGAGAAAATTGAAGGAATCAGACACTTCGAAAAATGAAGATATCGGCCAAAGAAAGGCAAGGGCCATGAAGAGCATGCAAATGAAAGACTCCCTAGCCCTTGAATGCTCTCATAGTGTCAGGGTCAGAAAAGAACAATAGTTGACCAAGGGAGGTTGAATAGGATAGATGAAAGTGAGGAGCCTGGCACAAGAAAGTGGAAGCAATGAGACACACATACACACACAATTAGTTTGACAATTACTACATTAAACATTACAATTAAGCCTAAAAACTGTTTACAACCACATTCTCCATTTTTTTATTTTTGTGTTTGGTTATAGATGTTAATAATGTTAAACAGGATAACACATATTCTAACCTTCATTAGTTGAATTAGGGGTTACTTTCTTTTATTCTCTTTTACAGCATTTTTTTTTTTACCATACAAAAAATGTTGTTGTCCTATCCAGTGTGATAAGATCTTTCTGAGTTCATTACTCTTGGAGATTAACTTCACATTGTTATGACCTGATATATGGTATCAATCATTACCATGTATTATTTTTATTATGCCTAGTTTTATTTAATATCATCACTCCTATGTAGAAGTTATTTATAACATTTACCAGGTGTATGCATAAGTCTTTTCTGGTTTCACTAAGAGATGGCGCCAGCGAATAGTACGCAGCGCATGAATTTGACACATACATCAGTTTGTTTGGCTGACATTAACCGACCAACACACACAAGTTGAATCCGCCAAACACTAGCGTCTGTGTTGTATCGTTCATTGATCATGTCAATATTTGTGCCTGAAAAGGAACATTTGTGGCACGCATTGCTTTTCTTATTTAATCAAAAGATAAAGGTTGTGGAAAGTCATTGTTTGCCGGTAGAAACATATGGTGAACACGTTCCTTCGATTAGAACATGTGAGACATGGTTTCGACAATTTGAATGTGGTGATTTCAATGTGAAAGACAGTGCGCACTCTGGTAGACCACAAAAGTGTGAAGACAAGCAATTGCAGGCAAAACCGTTAATGCACAACGCTATCGCCAACAAATGTTTAATTTCATTGTTCGAAAGATGACCAGAATGTGCCAGAAGACGTGGCAAAGTGATTTTTTTACACGACAATGCGCCGTCTCACACAGCAAAATCAGTTAAAGACACCTTGAAATCGCGAGGATGGGGCATCCTTCCGCATCCGCCGTACTTCCCCGACCTGGCACCATCTGATTGTCACATCTTCGCATCAGTGAGGCATGTGCTCGCAGAGCAGCACTTCAGCAATTTCGAGGAAGTTGGAAAATGGCTCAATGAATGGTTTGCTGCAAAATACAAGCAGTTTTTCTGGCATGGTATTCATAACTTACCTGAAAGATGGGCGAAGTGTGTAGAAGCTGATGGCCAATATTTTGTTTAAACAAAAAATGAATTTCCCATGAAAATTACTTGTTTTCTTTACCACAAAAACTGGTAAAAACTTATGCATTCACCTGGTATATTGTAATGTTGTAGGTAGTGACATTGAGGGTGATGTACTGTAGCTTGAGGTGTGATAAGAAGACAGGAAATGTTGTGTATGTAAATCTGTGTCAGATATAGCTTGACTTTGTGAAACTGTTGTGGTATTAGCTAAGCTCAGCTTGGGTTGACTTCTTGGGAAACTGTTTTTAATTTCGAATGGCTATTTCTAGCCGAGTGCAGCCCTTGTAAGGCAGACCCTCCGATGAGGGTGGGCGGCATCTGCCATGTCTAAGTAACTGCATGTTATTGTGGTGGAGGATAGTGTTATGTGTGGTGTGCAGAGTTGCAGGGATGTTGGGGACAGCACAAACACCCAACCCCTGGGCCATTGGAATTAACCAATGGTGGTTACAATCCCCGACCCGGCCGGGAATCGAACCCGGGACCCTCTGAACCGAAGGCCAGTATGCTGACCATTCAGCCAACGAGTCGGACTTGGGGAAACTGTGTTGGCACGGCTTGGGTTGTAAAATATATAAGAAGCTAAGACTCTAGTAGTGTACCAGATTATTCCAGTCGTGCAGCTGGCATGGAATGCTAATGGATCATGATATTATTTTGATTCCTAACGTCAAGGGGATGTTAGCGAGTCATCATTCTTCAAGTGACTAGTGGTCTTGAGTTTGCTAGTCTTATGGAGTCTTCATCCTCTCAAAGTTCATCTTCTTGCATGATGACATAATGAAGAACCAGATAGCCACATCAACTGTTGGGCAATGACCTACTTCCTTACTATCTGGGAATCCCTGAGTAAGTTATTCGACAAGGTCTTTAAAGGCAAGAATAACAAATGGCTAGTATGGTACGAGGAAGTAGCTATAAAATGTAGCATGTGCTTAAGATAACCAATGCGCTTAGATTCAAAGCAATACATATGATACTAATTGAATGTTGAAACTTAAATTCAATATTTCCAATAACAAAATCGCTGAATTGCAGAACAACAATTAACAGTGGCCAGTGAGTCAAACTATAAGTTTAGTTGGGTATCATTAGAATGGAAGTGCACATAAATTTACATATAACCTCAACACTAACTTTACTGCAGTGCCTGATTAACTCAATGGCTTTGCTGCTGGCTTCCCACCCCTCATTCAAATGCTGGTCAATTCTGGGTTAAGATTGTTATCTCAAAAATCACATGGCATCAGGAAGGGCATTTGGCCTTAAATCCCTGGCCAAAACTAAAATGAGCCTCGGTGACTCCACATATAACTGCAATAAGCTGAAGAAGGAAAGGTTTTATGATTTTGTTTTAATGTGTTTTTATGAATGGTAGACTTCATATATCAGTGTCTTGATTTGCCAGTTTACCTATCCTCAAAGGCAAGGCTTGCCATCATAATTGGATTTCTGAAGCTTCAGACACTACTAGTACCCAGGATATCATAACCTCATTTCATTCATATTCATAATGTATCAGCCATGTGGCTGGTTTGCTCCTCTAATAACAGCTCTCCATTTCTCACGGCAGTGGGCCTTCTCTTTTAATTGCCCAAAAGTGCGAACTCCCACTTCTTGCTTCAGCTGGTCGATGAAAGTGTGCGATGGCTTTCCTCTTTGTTTCTTGCCCTCCAGTCTTCCTTCCATTATGTCTTGTAGAAAGCCTCTGTGAAGCAGTATGTGCCCAATCCAGGCAAATAATCTTTCATGAAAGTTGCCCAAGCAGTACTCTTCCTTCACCAACTCGATTGAGTACCTCCACATTTGTGATTCGATCTTTCCAGGCACCTCCAATACCACATTTCAAGTGCCTGAATATGACTAGTCAAGCTGGCATTTAGTGTCCACGTTCCTCCACAGTGAAACCCCACTGACCAAACAAATGTCTTAACAAATCGTTTCCTGAGCACTGTTAGTCGGCATTTTATGGTATTTGTAGAACACTGCTCTACAGGCCACATCTTGATGTCCAGGTGACAGTAGCCATCCTCAGATGTTATTATTCCCAAGTATTTAAAGGAAGATACCTGTCTGAGTGCCAAGCTAAGAATGGAAATGTTGACATCTTTCTGTGATTTACTTACTGACATAACTGTGAACTTATATTGATTTTCATGCCATATTTTTCAGACACTTTGCATATGCATAGTATCATCCATTTGAGGGTTCTAGGTCTACCTGCTAGTATTGCCTGATCATCTGCAAATTTCAGTATGTGCACAATGCGACCTGCAACCTTGGGGCCCATGTTTATCCCTAACCTCATTTGTGACTTTTATTTTTAGTCTATCTTTCTGGCGCCTAGTGTATATTTTAGGTTATACAGTATTTTAAATGGTCACAACATGGCCTGGTCATCTAGGTTGGTTCCTGAGCACATCTTTACCAAATACATTAATTTTCAACTTTGCCTTCCTTTCTCCGTTATGATTATCTCCAGCTCTTGTTCCATCTTATTAGTAACAGCCACTATCATTATTACTTTCAAGTCAATTACCTCCAAAAAATTAAAAGTGAAATTAATTATTGGATAGGATTTGTACAGAAAAATTGGCATTATGAAAAATACATGCAAGTTACTGGAAAGGCTAGAATTTCTTACAAAAGAGATTCTTGGAATGAAGGACAGATGAATAAAATGATAGAGTTCAATTTTTCCTAATTTTATAGAGAAGAAAATGTTATAAGAAACTAGACCTGTTGGTCTATTATGAGCATTCTGCTTTGAAGATGGTCCCTAGATCAGTATCTACATCCACCCTCCAAATGAAGCCGAGAAGCACTTGCTGATCTAAGAAGAACTGATGATAATGTGGAGAAAACCCATCTATGTCCAAATGGGAGTGTACGAATGTGTAGAGATTGTCCTTGTACTTTCATTTTTTTGTGTTTGTCCAAGTCTCTTCTTTCTGCTACTCCCTCTTCCCACAATGGCCTATCTTTGTGTCTGTCTCAATATGTGTTTCATCCCTACTTTGAATCCTTCTATACATAACTTTCTGTTTTTGGTTCCTAAGTTCCTAGGTAAATGAAAAAAAGGTAAATGAATTTATTACCTCCTGAATATCGTCGTCTTCTTCAGCAGGCTTATGAACTTCTGATTCAGGCGGCTGGGGTGAAGATGGGCTGACCGGAAGAAGACCAGCAGCTAGACGTTCAGCGGGAGTGCGTGGTCGAGATAGTCGCTCCTGGGAACGCCATCCTAGATAAGGCTGTCTATAGTTGAATGAGGACCGAGTTGAACCACATGGAGATGTACTAGCTGAGGTGGCACTGCTGTTCAGACGACTTGTGCTCCAGCGTGTGAAGACATGCGGTGTAGGACTTGGGCTCAGAAGATGGCCTGTTGAATGAAAAATATTCAGTAACTAGAGTAAACATTAAAAATTGTGTACCAATACATCTAAAAGAGTTTCAAACAATATACATTGAAAAAAAAAAGGCATTATTTAGTGAATTCTAAACAGCAACTACCACTATAATATTATAATATACTTTACTATGGAGCAGGAAGTAGTCATTGGAGAGCTTTAACCAAAATATTTTTGGGCATTATGGCAAATAATCAAATAATATGAGAAGGGTAGCTCAAGTAGCTCCTCGAGTATGCCTCTGGCAATCTTCCTCATAATTCACTTCGCTGTACTACGCTGTACAAGATCTATTCATTGATGAAACTAACACGTGACCCAAAAGCAACTAAACTAACTAGATGAATTGATTGGCATTGTCAGATAAGAAAAATAAATTAAAATAGCTGAAAGACAACAAAATAACCTCATATTTAATGAGAGTCTGTTACCATCACCATGCTCATTTAACATTTCCTCTATACCCAGTTGTCTGATAATGGTTTGTACACCATTTAAATCATGGGTGACCAGTGGTGAAGCGTGATATATTTGTAAGGTAGGCTGAGGTTTTATAAATCTTGAAAGTATTAAACGTGCTCAATTCCTCAAAAATCACAGCCTTATTCCACTGGATAGGTTGTGCCCCTTAACCCATCAGAGATTGGAACCTCCTTCTTGCCTTCAAGATGCACATACGGTTACTCATACCAGGTATGGAAAAACTTAAACTAAATTGTATTTTTCACGTACACATTAATAAAGAGCAGAAATGTTATTTCAAATTAATAAAAAGAAATATTCACAACTCCATACATGTGTACATAAGTACATTAGTGCATCCTTAAAAAGTACATTTTATTACTAGGAAATAGTTTGAAGTTAAACAAGCCATATTTTAGGATCAGAAAATAATCACACATTATTGAAGGATTCCCCAATTGACGGTTTGAGCCCGATGGTGGGTATGAATCCCACAGTCGGTAGTCCTGAAGATGGTTTTCCATGTTTTCCCATTTTCACACAAGGCAAATGCTGGGTTGTATCTCATTTAAAGCCTCAGCCACTACTTTCCCATTTCCAGCCCTTCCCTATTCTTCCATCCATTTTTTCTGCTGCAGCTTTATCATTTGATTTTTCAGCATACAGTTATACTGTTTGACATTCTGCAAAGCAAAGCCATGCAAGTATGAAATTGAAAATGGAAACTTGCACCAAGGCTGCTGAAAAACGAAGATGTGAAGAAGTATTTCTTGCCTGCCTAGAGAAAGATCTAAATTCTGCAGACGAACATAAAATTACTCTAAATGAAGCAAGAACACAGAAAATGGGAAGGCTTGCATTCAAAATAGTTGACACTATAGTAGTGAACATAGAAACCAGATTCCAGGGCTTTCAGAAGCTACAGTTTATGGAATTGGTGGATTCATTCTACAAATTAACTTATGTATTTTAAAGTAACATCCGATGTGACTACTATCTTAAATTAAAATGTTTGCAGGTGTCTAGGTTGTGTTCAATTTTATGTCATATGTTCAATAATTTTACATGTCAGAAAACCATATTATATTGTATTAAACATCGTTTACAACCCTGTACCCTTATGTTTCATTATATACCGAACCATTTTAGTTCTCCCAAACACCCCTAGATTGCAGTACCAGTAGTTATTTACAGCTGGCTCAGTGGACAACCAGTGTTGTGGGTTTCTCCCACTACGACAACTAGCAGCTTCTTGGGCATGCCTAAATGCACATATTTATATGTAGTCACTACTGCTTGTGTGCGCAGTGGGTTGAGTACAGGTAAATAGCTATTGGTTCTCAGCAGAGACATATGCTAGGCAGCCTTGAGTTCAAATAATATTTGAAATATCAACTGAAACAAACCAATAATGGCAGAAGAAAACTAATTTGGGGATTTAAGGGTACGCTCAGCCTCAAAGTCTTAAGAGCCATTCACCCCTTCAGGTGACTAAGTCCACACTTTACCATTTTAAAAGTATGTGTATTTTTAGCACTGTCTAATAAAAGGATGGAATTCAATGCATTTCTAGGATGTTTACACCAGGCTGAGTGTTTTGGTAATGATTCTAACATGCTGATTCCAAATATGAAGTACGTATTATCTTTGAGAAAATGATATTCCAATGGTAGGGGGAAATTGAAGAATCACATAAATGATTGTTACTTTGCTGCTTGTAAAACCATATAGACATGAGGGATATTAGAGAAAAATTATGAAAGTAATTGTTTACCCAAATATTGAATCTGGCCTATACTATTTATACCTAATATATGATCCCAACATTCCTATACCTAAGCCATGTTTTAAAATCTTCACTGTTATCTTTTGATTCATCAGTATGCAATGCCCGTAGTGATGAAATCAATATTGTATATACAGTACAGTACATAAAAGCCAAATACTACTCACTGATTATGAAATCTCCAAATACAAAAAACCTAGAAAGCTGAAGTTAGGAACGTAGGTTCATCTTTTGTCCGAGAGGTGCACTATGAAGAAATTTTTCAAAATTCAGCTTCTGCCCTACATTTAGGCCCTTTGCCACAATAGCATAGACTAATATTGAAAATCAAATTTGTCGTACAAGGACGAGATAAAGCTCATTGATCTTACGACGCGAGGAACAAATCTTGGTGTGTCTCATCAGGACACGGAAAACCACGTTTTAAGGCCAACCAACCATTTTCAAGATATTGGCACCACACTGTCACCGTTCTACAGTTAAAGTGCTGGAGAGCACACACTGACAAACTCATGAACGAGGCGATCGGAACTATTACAACTTCTGCTTGGGCAGATTGCGTAAGAAATGCAGAAAGATTGCGAGAAGAAGATATTATTCTGTGAGAGAATGTCATTGTGCTCACTGTCAGTTGTCTCATTTACAGCAATACAATCAGACATGCTTCTGCATACTGCTATCTCATTTACAGCAATATGACCAGACATGTTTCTGCATTCTATCAGACAGCTTTATACTGTTCACCAAACTTTTAGTTGCCATACACATTTTCTTTTCTTTTATATATATGTTTTATTAATAATGTCCACCTTTTTGGACTCATTTTGATCACAAAGCTATAATTGTTCTACCAGGCTTTGCTAGAGCTCCTGTATACTGTAGTTCCTGTTACTCATACCTGATTATTTTCTTGTTTTCTTTTTTTCATATCTATCATCTATACTTAGAAAAGCACAGATGAGCTTCTCCGTGCAGGGGTCTCATTTACAGTAGTACGATCAAATGTGCTTCTGCGTTCTATCATAAAACTTCATACTTCTTCATACATCTCATTGAAGTTTATTTGTCATACACATCATCTTATCTTTTCTTCTTCTTTCCTGTTACTCTTAATACTTTCCACCTTTTCAGACTCATTTTGTTCACAATGCTATAGTTGTTCTGCTAGGTTTTCCTTTTTGTTTACCTACGGCTCCTGTATACTGTAATTCCTGTTTCTCATAGCTGACTATTTTCCTTTTCTTTTCCAAAACAGGATTTGTTTGCCATGAAGCTCATTGCTATTGGTGGTGTAATGGTACCTCACCATGTCGTACCTACGAAGAGAGACAGGTCCTATTTTTCTATTCGCTATCTTACTTAATGTACGGCACTGACTCGCTGGCGCCTCAGGTGCGAGTTAGTCTTACAGCACATTTGTAACACCTGGCAATGGTTTCAAGTGTTTGCTATGATGCTGTGTGGAAACATGTACAGAAATATGGTTGAGCACCAGGCTTACATGTCCCTACTCACCCCATACGCCACCCACTGCGAAATTCTGGGTGCTGTTGAAATACACCCTTATTATCTGGTGGTGTATCATGAAGGTGCCATGATAATACAGCCTGAAGAGCCAGTTGAGGAAAGGGCCATACTATGTTCAAAGTGTTCTGGTCCCATGAAGTCATCACATTTTGAACCACTCATACCTCAGTGTGACCCTCCTCATCAACAACCACCTGCTATCACTAGCCTTGTTCTTACATCACTTGAAGTAATCATCCCTGTAAATTATTTTTTGTCCAGTGCTCTGCCACTGACAAAAGTGACAATTTCCTTTCATTGATTATCATCCTCTTACTAAAGATAAGTGTCTTTCTGTTGAGCCTGATGATGATCTAAATTCTCCCTCTGAAAACTAGTTTGAAAGTTCCATCATTAAACAGTTAGGGGCGCGCAGCTGTGAGTTTGCATTCGGGAGATAGTGGGTTCGAACCTCACTGTCGACACCCTGAAGATGGTTTTCCATGGTTTCCCATTTTCAATTAAGACCATAGCTGCTTCCTTCCCACTTCTAGCCCTTTTCTATCCCATCATCGCCATAAGACCTATCTGTGTCATTGCAACGTAAAGCAGCTTGTATATTCATCACATTTACATATAACCCAAGTGGACCAAGATACAAGAGGTATTAAATGTCAGATAAAAGCCCCAAAACAGACATGACATTACTGCTCGGTTTTTTTATATAACCCAGTAAAGAAGATGATCCACCTCTTGACTAAAGGATCTATTTTTGGGCTAACTAGGTGTTAATTGTACACTGTTGAGTGGCAGAAGCGTGGTTTGCCTCACAGCCACATGTTATTGTGGCTTCAAGACAGAATCGTGCCTGGCCAAATTGACAATGTCATAAGCACTGAGATTCCTGATGCAGAACTTCATTCCATATACAATATAGAATTCCACAGCAAAGCACGGGTACATGAGTTAGTATCATATATTTGGTCATAGAAGAAAGAAAACTGGAAGTGCTTTATTCAAGAAGAACTAAAAGACTTGGTAAAAGATCTTGGTCTCTAAAAGGAATCAGCAATAGATTTTGGGTTGAAATTTGAAGGGGAGAAAAATAATTTCTAGCTCTAGCCATGACTTGATACTGGTGTCAAAACAGAGAAGTTTCTTGAAAATCTCCCTGGACCTCCATGAAATCTTTGCAGCTATATTACCAAATCTTGGGAATATGTACAACTATGAAGACATCTTCATGTCCATTTCCATTAGATAGGAGGATGGGTTTGAGGCTCCTTTTACATGAGTAAATGTGTCTCAGGACCAACCAGTTAATTTATCCAACACCTTGGCAAAATGGTCAGCATACTGGATTTGATTTCCGACTGGGTCAGGGATTTTAACTGCAGATGATCAATTCCTCTTCCTCAGGGGTTGGGTGTTCGTGTTCATCTTGATACACATTTTCATTTACACAAAAAATTTCACACTATTAACAATCAACAGCCACAGAAACAAGTAATAATGAATACATCCCTCCACATAGGGTTAATGTCAGGAAAGGCATCTGGCCGTAAAACTGGGATTTTACTACAGTGCCAACCCAAAGTAATGAGGATAAGAAGAAGAACATCAATTTCAAGGGAACATGCAAAAATATGGGTGCATTTTTTAAGAAAATTCATTATGAAGAAAAACCAATGAGTTAAATGAGGAGATTTGAAAATCACAGGAAATGTTACTGACTAACAAACATGCTTCACTGAGTTCTTGTTACAGGTCAGGAATAATAATTTAGTAAGCTATTTATAGCTTTTATTAGAATTGCTTTCCTAGGTCTGAAGGTGAATGTTTGACAACTGAAACATGTAACCTCTCATATCCACTTAACATAGGATTGTACGGTATATCATCTAATATTTCTCTCCTCTGCACTTAGCAGTTCTGTGTCATTTATTTTATCTCCCACACTCTTTTGAGACTTCCATTTTAGTTATGTATAAGTTAAACAATTGCCTTTGTTAATTTTATGTTTTATTTCTATCTAACAGATTGTATCACATTTAATTAATTTGGTTACAAATCCAAATGAATGCAGAATTCTTATCATATACTGACTGACTGACTGACTGACTGACTGACTGACTGACTGACTGACTGACTGACTGACTGACTGACTGACTGACTGAAAAGCCAAAATTATTATATATTTAATTCTGAAATAGATATTAATTTGTTACTTACTGGTGGGACTTCGAGCAGCAGCAGATTGCGATGAACCCAAGCTAGAGAGGGAAGTGGTCTTTGAACTGAGGCCTGGCCAGCCCTGATGCCCATGCTGTGAAGCATCACTGTGACGCTTGAGAAGGAAGCCCTCAGGCCCACGGGCCACATTAGAGTTTTTGTACCAGTCAGGTACATTCAGTTTCTGGAGAGAGCGCTGTACACGGAGTTGGTGCTCAGACATGACCCTCTCCCCCGCCCCCACCTTCTGCAGCTCGTTCTCTGGGGGCTGGAAAATAAGATAAACCCACAAATTAGTCAGAAGCATCTAAGAAACTAAAATTACCTACTGCACTTTGATTAATGTTATAACAGAGATCTGAGAATACCTTCAATTATAATGAAACTGTTTTTAGAGATTAGAGAATTTATTGAATATCC
Organism: Anabrus simplex; assembly: GCF_040414725.1. NCBI lineage: Eukaryota > Metazoa > Arthropoda > Insecta > Orthoptera > Tettigoniidae > Anabrus > Anabrus simplex. Next base: position 1,123,718,825 of record NC_090265.1, on the reverse strand, counting down.
TAATAGTTGGAATCCTATTTTACAGTAATATGTATATTAGGGTTATAGTTTATAATCAGTTAATTAATTACTTATTGGTCCTTGACATAAATTAGGAAACTAAATTACTGAAGATGTGATGAATGAATTTTAGGAACTGTTTGCAGCAACAGGATTTTCTGAATAGCTGGTATAATGGCTTTGAGAGTTGCAGATTACAATTATTCAAATAACACTCAAGATCATATCTTGTCCTTCCAAACATGCTTTTACAATGATATCTGCCTTTCCATTTCCAGAAGAATCAATGTATCTGTGGATTCTGGAAAGACAGACATGTAGGCACTGCTGTACTGTAGATCTTATAGTTGATACTGTGCATGTCGTTGATTGACTTCAATGTGGCGTATGAGTCACTTATTATCCGAGCACTTCTGTTGTGTTCACACCAATCCACAGCAGATTTGATAGCCCATAGCTCGGCTTGAAATATTGAGCATCTGGTTAACAATCTATACTGGACTGAAAGCACTTTATTGTTGTAGACCACGAATATGCATCCCACTTTGTCAGATTCAGGTATATTAGGTGTGCAAAAGCCTTCTGTGTAAATGTTACAGTTAACAAACTAGAAATAAATGTGTCACAATATCAAGACCATCTTGCTCCTCTGTATCATTTTAAAAACATCCAGATTCATTTAGTGCCTGCATTCTGCCTTTGTAACAGTTATAGCGAGTTAAGATTTATTTCCTTGAATACAAGAATTGCACAGGGTGATCTAGTAATATAATATTAACAGGTATAGACTTTGTTCGACAATTTATGTCTTTTAATAATCTGTACTTTACATATCTTGGGGGTTCTTCAATAGAAAAGGAATAAGGATGAACAGGAGAGCAGACTCACAATTATTAAAGGCAAGAAATGGTGCTTGAGTGAGTAGTTTATAAAAGAGAAAAAGGTCATTTTAAAATGGTATTCACCGGTAATTAAAAAGGAAAATAATTTTAAAAAATAATAACTTCAGGAAAACAAAATATAAAAATATAATATGTATTATCACATCAAAGCAAAACACACTCAGTTCACGGTAATGAGTTTTGTACTGGTACAAGATTTTACACCCGAAATCAACTGACTAGTTTTGATCTTCTTCCACAACGTTAGGCCATGTTGACCTTATAAATATGATGACGCTTCAATTACTATTCAGAGGTACTTGTCATTACAAAATGATACAGGCTGGGTGGTGGTAATTATTGCTTTAAGAGGAAATACAATTTGGCAATCAACCTCTCTTAACATTAATTAGAGGGAAAAATGAAGGTATCTGCAAAAGACAGTAAAGGCCACGAAGGGAATGCAAATGATAAACACCTTAGCCCTTGGAAATCTAATACCATTTGGGTCAGTTGAACAGTGTGATTGAGAGCAACAACTCTTCTGTCGTCTAATAGTGAGGAACAGTTGCCAAATTCTGCTATCTGTAGCCCCTCTTCTCTCCTGTTGAAACAGTTGTCATGTTTTGTTATCTCTCTTGGTAGAGGTGCGCATGATACTGCCAGATAGTAGCCAGAACCATGGTTTCCTAAAATTTCATTTGATGATTGAAGAAACAGAGGGTGTGCTCTGCTACTGCAGAGTCTTCAGGCCAGCTGAGAAAACAGTGAGACTTATGTTCCTTCAGCCTGGGTATTAAAGATATATTTGGTGGTCTCAATATAAACTTTCCCTCATGAACAGGGAATTCAGTACACAACTTTACACATAACTGCTGGGGTATTTCTTTTAGGTTAATCAAGAGGACTGTAGAATCTCCTTCATGATCTGAGGGGAAATAGGAAGAGACATGTGAGAGAAAGTCATTCCCTCCATACATCCCAGCAATTATGGACAAGACTGAATGACAAGGTTTCAAGACATCATGATATTAAGACTGTCTTGCTCCTCATATTTTCATTCTCACCCAGTTTAATTTGGTGCTTGCATATTGCCTTCATAACATTTATAGTGATGTCTTTAAAATCCTCTTTATAGCAGTGTTTTATATTAGTCTGCATGATAATATTGCAGAAATATTTGTCTTAATGGCTTTGAATATTTTCAATGCATGCATTTTTCAGATGTTTAATACTTTATAATCATTTGCTTACAGTTCCATAGAGAGGAGTTAAGGTACAAAAGAAATATTTGTGTTTTTCTCTGTTCATACTAAACCCACCTCTAATATTATACCAAGTTCAATCAATCAATCAATCAATCAATCAATCAATCAATCAATCAATCAATCAATCAATGTGAAAATAATAGTTATTTCAAATGCTTTTAACACAAGAATTTCAGCTATTGGAATACCAATATGTACCTAATATGGTTGTAATTTAGGAGGGCATTAAGATCACACAGTAAGATAAAATATGGTATTCAGTTCCACAGAAATGATTGGAATTAATACAATACACATACTGGATTTAAAATAATATACCACTATTGAGCTTTTCAGACCATCCATCATTCCAACCAATTTGGCCACGTTATTAAATTCAACAATAATAAAATCATCCATTAGAAATATAGCAAAAATGGAAAGTGATTTTATAAGTAATTGATGATGATGCTTGTTGTTTAAAGGGGCCTAACATCTAAGGTCATTGGCCCTATAAGTAATTGATAGAAACCAAAAGTGAAGATATACAATGGTGTTAAAGACAAAATTAAATGAAATACAAAAGTTATGAGCACCTGGAAAAGAACGACGTTGGAGGATACGCATTATTCTTTATTTTTTTAAATGTAATTAATCCTTTTATAACCTTCAATTTAGTTTATCCCAGTTTCTTAATCAATTACCTTTACTTTTATTCAATTTGAACACTAACCCAAATTAATTTGGAACGTTAAAGCATGCTGACAAACTAAAAACCCCAAGTAATAATTTTAAACTCTAACTAGGCAACATTGAATGTTATAACTTCTAACAAACTTTCGTACATTGCCTATATTAAGAGCCAATGAGCTTACAAAATGTATCTATAAAACAACATTTATTGAAGAATAATAAAAAAAATACATGTATTTTGACTTTAATAATGCAAATAACATATCAAGGAATACAAGGAACAAAAATCACACATTTGTATAGTTTAGCAATATGCAGAGTTTTGGATATAATGTAATGTTTATCTAAATTTTTTTGAAGGCACATCAAACAAAATAAATTAAAATTCATCCTTGAGTTTGGTAATTTGTCATATTTTTAGTTTTAGCAGAATATAAATACTGCTTTCTTTGTCACCATTGGTTTCTGCAGATCTTCACTGAATCATATTCTCATGCTTGCTTGTCATGTTTCTTATCACCTCTCCCTTCTTGCATTGTATTTCACAGCTAAAAGTGAAATAAACTTTTCTTGCATTTATTTACTCTCTGTCGCTCTAAGTCTTATATCAGCCACCATGAGTACTTCGTGTAATGTCTGCCATTCTTTCATAGTTAAGTTATTTGTAAGCATTGCATAGAAATTAGAATTGTGATATCGAATATTTTGAAATATGTCACTGAATACAATGCATGCATCGACAGCACAATTGGTTTCATCAATATTTGTCTTGTAGCTCTCAATATCATGTTTCCTCAGGAACTCACTTCTCTCTTCATCAGGTTTCTTGCTGAAAAGTCTTTGCTTCAAACGATCTCTTACCTTTTCAGCTTTATCTAGCCTATGAAGTAAAAGTCGGATCTCACCTAGGTCTCCCTCACTATTTGAAATAAATTCTGGATCAACTTCAACTTTCTCTTTATCACTTCCATCTTCCTTCTCTTCTAAAGCTTTACACTCATGAATCTGTTTCATTTTGTCATACAGCACGACAAGAGATGGAACAATCTGGGGGATGACAGTTTCAAGTATGTGAGTGTACTGCTCAGCAACATTTAGTAGTGAGCAGAATCCCAACACACACATCTTACAATCATGTAGACTTGAAAAATAGCATACATCATCAATCCACTGTTGGAAGAAATCAACTGCTGCCAACTGTAGTAATTCTAATGTATTGAATAATAATTTTGTGTTGTAATACAATGCTGCAATCACTACCTGTAAGCACATTGTTCGCAATTCAATTTTTTTAACTGGGCGCATCAATCGTTGAAGTGCAAGTTCAACAAAGGAAAGAATGCAGTGATCTATATGCCCTGTACATTGAAGAATGATAACTTCCAGGAATTTTGCAGCATGGCATTCAAGTTCTTCTTCAGTATCTCCAGTCAGAACTGACTTGCAAATATTGAATACTGCAAGCATGTGGTTTTCATTGGACAAGAAAGCATTGGTATCTACTGTAATATAATTGTAGAGAACTGGCATCATATATGGAAAATAAACTAATCCATCTTTCTGGAAAAGTTGATAGATATGCTCTAAGACTTTCCACATTGATGACGGTACAGTTTTGTAAGTTAAATTGTCAACAAGACATAGGGCAAGCTTATAGAAGTCAGAATTATTCCTTGTGAAGATATTTCCTATGACATTAAGCACAATTGGTTGTATTTGAGTAAGGATTGCAGGGTAATTTTTCATTACAGTCAACTGAGTTTCAAATGTTTTAAGTATACATTTGGAAATAGCATTTGAATTGCAACCTTGACAAAATTTCATAGCCAGATACTGACACATCTCTACACCATAAGGTACAAGTTGATCCTTGTACATATGCATTATATCATAGAGCATATTAGTCACATCAATTTTTCCCACACAAATAATATCCAGCAATTTCAGAATGATACGATTAACATAAGGCTCCAGATATTTTCTAGCTTTATCTTGAACATTGATGAATACTGTCAAAGCTATCGAAGCTTCAAACTTGACAGGTAGTTCTTGGTTGGTCAGTAATGAATTTATGATCAACTGAACTGCTTCAGCTAAATTTCCTTCTTGAGCAAAACTGATCATGCTGCAATGCTGTAGCAACCAGCAGGCTCTTACTTTCAAATGACCACATGGACTAGAAAATTCTGGAAATACATATCGACATATGATGTTATTCAGTAGATCCCTATACATCTTTGTCAGTAATAATAGATCTGCTAATACACCTATCATATGGAATGCTCCATCCTTTTGACTAGGGTTGATATTAGGAGAATTTAAAATATTTATCAAGAAATTCATTGTCTGTTCTAACATTCCATCTCTTCTTTGGCAACAGGCATATAATAAATTCTCTGCAGAAACAACAGGAGCTTTTAATTTCTTGCATAAATTCACTTTAATATATTCACGTGGATCCGTGTTCCATAGTTCTTCATACTCCTTTGAATAAGAAAGAAGGGGGAATAAAACATCTTGGACAATATCGGGCATGTGCGGTTTCAAAAGCTTCCATAAAAGAAAATACCCAACTCCCTCTCCCAAATAATTGAGAGTTAGTTCAAGAACTGGTGGAGAAATATATATCTTTCTTTTGTATTGATCCAGAATCTTCAAGAGTACACGTAGTATTCCAGCTGAAAATGTTTTCAGGTACCACAAAGAAAAACCTGTGTATTCTTTAACAACATTACCTGGACTTCCATAATTCTTAAACATATTAAACATTATACGCAGGCCCCATTTCTTACATTTCCACCAAGGAAGTCTGGCACGATATTTTTCAGCCACTGCAAGTGTATGCTCAGGAACTGGACGATCAACTATAATCCACACTAATTCCATCCATTTAGAGAATATTTCTGTAGTTATAATTTTAGTATATAATGTATGTTCTGTATAAGAAAAGTATATCTTCAAAATTTGTTTTTGAAGCAGGACTGAGGGCTCTGTTTGATCTGGTAACTGTTGCACACATTGCTGGTATAGTTTTGGCAACATCTGCTTCATAGTTTCATTTAGCAAACCTCCTTCTCTTGGTTTTTCATTCTTGAAGTTCTTGATAAGCTGATAAAGATATACAAGAGTTTCAGCCCAGTCAGCATCAGCAGGGCTCTGCAGACAGACTTCTAGCTGATCAACAACTTGGGTAAACCCATAAGGAGTATCATAACTAACAATTGTGTTAGGATGAAAAGGCAACTGAGGTTGAAAATGGCTCAGTGATTGAACAGGTTGAACAGAAATATCCATGATGATATTTCAGATTAAATGGCATCACAACTTCCGGAAATACATTGTGTGAATATTATCAATGATTGCAGGGAATAGAGACATTTTTATACTACTGAAATGGCTACTTCCAATGAGAAATAGTATGAAGATCAATTATATAGGCGAGGGATCTATTCAGCAGCACAGACAGTTAATAACCTATTTAATTAACTGTAGCTTCAGTGTTTGTTGCATTTTACAAATAAAGACTAAACATTACATTTTACTCAAACTCATAATATCCTTTTAACAAATTACACTTCAGAACTCAGATCTGAATAACTGCACATGGAAGAGCTTTCAGTCTCGCAGTAAGAAGGAAATCAAATTACAAAGTCAGTAGTCGTACGACTGTCGTGAGAGTATATTAAGGTTATGTTATTGCTATCCTTTTTCCGACAAACGACGGTTTTTATTTGATAAAGACCTTGGAAGTTGCAGGTGACATGTTTATAATTTGCAATAAGTCCGGTGCTTACGGGATTGTGACGTCACAAAAGATGGATGCTACTACTTCCGCTTGTCGACGATGAAATTCCTTTACTCGGAAATAAATCTTTCTTTCCTGCTACTCACAGTTTTATCATAGGGCATGTTTTCCTAAACTTTCAAGAAATGTTTCAGGTCAACATTTATATAGCCAAAATATATGGTGTTCTGAATGACGAATTTTGCTCAATTTGATGGCGGGAGCACACTAGATATGGATTTCTCAATGTACGAAATGATATTGGAGGTGACCGTCAATAAAAGCGAACTCGGAGGTTATTATACGTCAATTACGGCACTACGAATGTGATTTGCCTGGTGGCCATGATCGTTAAATATTTCAGTCTATAACGTCTGACACCATGGTTAAACAGTTCGAGTCCTGTAGGTGGAAGAAATTTTAATAATTTAATCAGTGCAGACAACGGCCAGAATATATAGGCCTATAAAAGGTATAATGCCAGATGTAAGCTAATCAGAAGTACAAAATTCGGACAACGATTCCATTCTATCTATTATTCGCACACTTTTTAGTGATAGATTTTTGTACTGGGTTGAGCAGTAAGGAGGGAGCACTGCCGGTTCCGGTAATACTGCCAAGTGAATGGAAATGAAATCTGAATTGAATCAGTAATATGATCGATCGATATGAATTTTCTAAACCTTTATTATCTTACGCCAACAACTGTGTCACACACACAATATATGATATTATATAACATTTCTCGATGCGAAACTTGTTCCTAGCATGAATTCTGTAGTTTGACTTTGCTGTGTAAACAACAACAGTACTAGTACGTAAAGTGTATGCCAGATGTCGCACAGCGATCATAAGCGATTCTTAGTTTGTGTTCAAAGGTTGCCAATACGAATCTCGAAGATAACCGAAGTCGACCGATTCAGCACTAGGGTGTCCATCTATCACTAAAAAGTGCGCATACAATATCTATGATGGTTTTCTATGATGGCCACCTAGAGGGTTACGCCCTCTCTCTGGCCAAGAGATGCGAGCGAGTTGGGGATATATGATGGAAGAAGAAGGTGGGTACAGGATGTGAAGAAGAATGAGATGGGAGAGGAATGTTGCCTATGCCTAAGTGTTTATTTGTTTATTTTATTCAGCTTATTGAAAAAAGATACAGAGTTATATAAGATGTACATGCGATGTGGAGTTTATACGAGTGTTCCAGGTTGGAGATGGATGGTGAGAATGTGCAAGGTTGTAGTAAGATTGCAGAGAGAAGAGATGAGGTATCGGAGAAGGTCTAGCGTCGAAGGTGTAAGGGGAAGGAAACTAGGTATAGGAAGGGGTAGACTAGGTTGAAAAGATGGGGCTGGCCGGGGGCGACGAGGAGTGTTGTTGGGGGAATGTCGAACTGGTTGGGGTGGGGAGATTGAAGGCTCCACTCTGTAGCGGTGGTTGTAGATGTATGCGCTGTTTTTAATAAGCCGCTGAACATCTTCATCTGTCGGGAGTTGGACATGGACCATATATGTCGGGCCAGATGCATTCTGAATCTCAAAAACTCGACGGACAGAGATGCCTCCTGCGTGAAGTTGGTGAAGAATTGTGCGAGCTGAGATGGCAGAATCAACTCCGCGGAGCACGCAGCTATACATGGTGTGATGCGTTGATGGTAGATCGGCGGCGGCTGCGGCGTTGTCGTGGATACATTGTGGAAGCGATGGCGGCGCTGCTGCGTGGAATCCAAGGGGGTTTCAGGGAGTGGCTGGAGATGAGATTGCTCGGGAGGGATGGAAAGAAGAGGAGATGATAGCATAATGGGCGATGGATGGCATGTCGTTATTGTAGTGATGGGATTGTGGGAGGGGGTAAAGGCTGACATCGTAAAGGTAGAGGTAGTGGTAGTTGTGTGGTGAGAGGAAGAGGAGGGGGTGTCCGCTGTTGCGAGGTCTGAAGTGGAGACGCGTTTACTACGGACAGGATAGTTGGGTCAGCGGATAGCTAAGCGAGTATGGGTTTGGGAGTAGGCTCCGCTTGGTACAAACGTTGATATGGAGATTCAGGTGTCCACGAGGAGAGAAATCGACGTGAGCCGTGTGTGTCCTGTCTCCCCCGATTCCATTCTCAGTGTACAACTCTTAGCGCAGTATCGATCGCAATGCTTCTTGCACAGTTTACAAACACAGCTGATATCTGGATCATGAAAATGTTTCGTTGTTTATGACGGATGCCATGGGCAGCGAAGCGCGTAACGCTGTGCCGTAAATCATTGTTCGTTTCTTTCCAGTCTGTCTTTAGCATAGCATCTGTTGCATAAAACTCTCTCCAGATTTTCCTTTCTCTTTCGTTGCACTTTAGCAGGTACTTTTGTCGAGTTGATGGTAGATGGCAGGAGACACTTCATTCTGAGGTCTTCAATTACGAATTATCATCTTGTTAAATCGTAGGCCAATCTTGAGAGCATATATTTTGACAGGCTAAGTACAACTTTCAGGTAGCAGACTTTAACCTTTTCTACAGTATCTGTAGTTATCGTTCAATGATAATTTTGGCCAGAAGTTCTCAAGCATTTAGTCAGAATCGGCTAAGGTTGGTATATAAGAGGCTGTAGGTCGCTGAAGTTGATACATGGCCACCATTTCTAACTTCTGCGCAGAATTCATCGAATTCCCAATTACTACCAACCGCAAACCCCATGGCGCAACAGCCCCGAAGGGCCATGGCCTACCAAGCGACCACTGCTCAGCCCGAAAGCCTGCAGATTACGAGGTGTCGTGTGGTCAGCACGACGGATCCTCTCGGTCGTTATTCTTGGCTTTCGAGACCGGGGTCGCCATCTCACCGTCAGATAGCTCATCATTGTAATCACGTAGGCTGAGTGGACCCCGAACCAGCCCTCAGATGCAGGTAAAAATCTGTAACCTGGCCGGGAATTGAACCCGGGGCCACCAGGTAAGAGGCAGGCACGCTACCCCTACATCGCAGGGCCGCTCAATTACTACCAGGCCATCTGCTAAAGCAATTGCAGATGATTTGTCTACATCACGTGAAATTTCAAAAACAAACGAGTCAGTATTGTGTTCCTCTGATGAATGTTTGATATGAACTCGAATGATAGGTTTGGAAAGAATTGGAGAAGAGGAAATTTCTGATAAACGCCTCTACTGAGCTCAATATGTTTAGATACCCATCTCAAGGTATGAACCCCGGTATAATTCCCCCTGGACACACTCCTGACAATCCCACGAAGCCTTGTTTGCATAGACTGAGTATCAAGACATTTATCTAAATGATCAAGACCCACATTGTCAAAACCCTCTGTAACATCCAAGATAATTACTTTTTAGATATCCATCCTGCCTGCTGTCATTTCTTGATGGATACAGTACTTTTGCATCCATCTCTTGGCACAGGCCAGAGTAAAATGTAGCTTCCACCGAAGTCCCAGTCAACATCCATGGCTGTGACAATATGGAAGCTGCTGGGGTATGGGTAGTGCTGAGTAATGACATTCAGAGCACGACTAGTGCATCTGAGTGTTATGAAAGGTGCTGCTCACAGGGTCAATCGTGCTGCAATAGTACTTTCTGACCCAGTGAGGAAAGCAATGGCAAACTACCTCACTCATCTTGCCTAGTACGCCTCATTTTGGTGCTGCTATTGGTTTTGGGGGTTTCCTTATAACCGCATAACCTTCGGTGGTGCTATTTGAGGATCCAACCAGCCTCTGGGCTGTTGACCTAACAGACAGACAGATATCCATCAATCAGTGAAACGTTAAATTATATGCTTGGCTTATTCACAAATTCCTTCTGACTCTCAATGAAGACTATAAACCCCTCAATTTGGAATACAGAACTCTCTCAATGAACCGTCGAATCACTGAACATACAGAACCACATTCCATTTAATCACTATATTCGTTAAAACAACAGTGACTTTAGAACACTGCATTCATTTGTGTCGAATTGGCCGTGCGGTCTGGGTCGCGTAGCTGTGAGCTTGCGTTTGGGAGGTGGTAGGTTTGAATCCCATAGTCGGCAGCCCTGAAGATGGTTTTCCGTGGTTTCCCATCTTCACACCAGGCAAATGCCGGGGGTTTACCTTGATTAAGGCCACGGTCGCTACCTCCCCAATCCTATCACTTTCGCATCCCTGCATCGCCGAAAACCTTCGGTGTGTTCGTGCGACGTTAAACAGCTAGTATAATAATAATAATAATAATAATAATAATAATAATAATAATAATAATAATAATAATAATAATAATAATAATAATAATTTCCGTGTTCGTATTCAACTTTATGTGGTCCCGGAGAAGAGTCTGATTTCACCATACTTTAAAGAATTTTCAGTGTCTTCAACTGACACTTCAAACATTTGATCAAGATCATCCTGCTCTATACTTTTATATATAGGCTATATATAATGAACTCGAACTTCACCGACAAACTTTCGGAGGTTTTTCAGAGACACTTTCTGAGTATATTGGTATAAAGGCCCCGTGGTCTCCGGTGCATCGTTACAGAGTAATTGTATTTCGTTTGGTTTGTTGTCACAATTCGCTGTGTATCTGTATTGCACTGATAATAATAATAATAATAATAATAATAATAATAATAATAATAATAATAATAATAATAATAATAATAATAATATTTGTTTTGTCCGTCCTAAATGCTAGTTCTTGACAGACGCCAGGCTGCCGGAATTATGTCCCGCTTGAGTTCTTTAACGTGTCGAAAGCCAACGACACGGAGTTGTTGTCTTTAAAACACACTTCACTGTACAGTACACTTACAAAACAGATTAGAGACACTGTGATAACAGTGTATGTGTCTCATTTGAGGGTTATTGCATTACTCTGTGTTTTATGTTGTAAGTTTCGGTTATTGCACATTACACGCTTTTTCACTATTGTGAAGGTATTTTCACAGATACAGGGTTGACTGGGGTAACAAACCGAATAAATCATAATATTACATTATTACTCTGTAACGAGACACTGGAGACCACGGGTCCCTTACACCAATATACTCAGAAGGTAGCCCTGAACAACCACCGAAAGTTTGTCGATGGAGTTCGGGTTCACCCTATACAGTATATACAGTATATATATGTGCCTATATCTTTTCTTTTTTAAAGCGTTTTTGCGCTACGCTCATTTCCCCTATTTTGGGGAATGTGGCAACATAGCAACGGTCACATTCTACCGTCGACCAAAATATTGTGTGTAGGCCTACTCGAGTTTGGAGGTTGCTTATGAAATAACCAGCAGGCCTACAGAAAATCCAGTAACACAAGCATAAATGTGACAAGAGATCTATGCCAACAAACCTGACGTTCCGCAACGCCTGAGCTGGGAAAAAGTATATAAAACATGGCACAAAACTGAGAAAGGATATTTGGAAAAAAGACTATTTTCCTGAAGAGTTGTAGTCGATAAAAACTAAAGAAACAAAAATATAAAATAAGCAAAAACAACGTAGCAAACAAATAAAGCATATTCAAAGCGCTATTGGAGGTCCAAAGCACTCATGAGAAAAGCTGATGGGAAATGTTTTTCATGGCTTCTTAATACAGTTTGTTTCAATGCTAATTACAAGTAATTATTAAATACCGTAGGCAAGTTTTAAGCAAACGGTGAAGCAAATGTTACTGTTATATCGAACCCGAAAATCTACCCGATAAAACGGAATTCGTCTGATAGTTACACAGGTGTTGACTTTTATTATTTTCCATAATCTTAAAACTTGATTTATATCGATCTTTTTTTTTTCAAACAAATCTGTTGTCAGACCAAAGAGTACAAAAGTATTGGGTGCATTCCATCTAGTCTCTGGATGTAACATACCTCCCACCTTTTGGTTTTCTTTATTCCCCTGTTAAGAGAAAACCAAAATGAACCAATTAAAACATAATCTGACAATCATTTCGCTTACACAGTTTAACAAGACAAGAACTTATCACAAAAAAAGTCCTATATCGTGCAGGGAGTTTCACCAAACGTCCACTTTTCGTTTTCACTTCGTTTTTCACAGCAGAAAGAACACTTTCATGCTCATTATCTCCATCATTTTCCACTGGTAAGGTATCCTGCGATGAAGTCATCTCCAGTGCGTACAAACGTTGAATGGGCCTGATCATGTCCCGTCGAGCAGTCAGCACTCGAACTATTCTTATGTTACCATCTTTACCAGGAAACATCTCAAACACTTTACCCAATTTTGAGGGGGGGGGGGGTGTACGAGTGGCTGGAGAGTCCCAGGGCAAAAATTGTGCCCTTTTGCTCATCTGTTACTGAGGGCTACCCGATGAGTCGGAAAATCTCTGTTCTTCTACACTGGCGGGGAATAAAACAATCTGTCATGGAGGTGATAGTTACCTCCAGTAAGAGCTGAAACCCACTCTTCGCTGATAATTTGGAATATATTTAGAATTTATATTTAGTGTGGGTGAGGGAAGGCCAAGCTTCTTAACAAACAGCCCCTTTCAGGGTCAAATTTTGGTTTCATTTAGTGAGAGAAATGGTGCAATTTGGAATAGTCCGAAATGTTACTCAGACCAGGTCATAAGTGAGCCAAGGGCCATGATCTTTGAGCCAAGTATTGGGCTTCTTGGTTCTTATGACCTGTTTGAGGAGTGAGATGCTCGGTACGGTTGACTAGGTTTGAAGGATTCTACACTAGGTCATCTTAGCCATCTTTTTACCTGAGTTATAAGAGTCGGAATACGAAGTTCGGATCGTATCCGTCTGTTAGATCTCAGGATGGGGGCTTCGTAATAAATTGTTTTGAAAGGTTTAGAAAAGGGAGTTTTAGGGATACAGCACCTCGTCTCGCATCCGTACAGCAGCATGGGCCTAATTGATAAATATTTCTCTTGATGGTGGAAGAGATATATTTATTGTAAAGCAGAGGTTTTAAGGCAGCCACGCGAGCTGATGCTCGTTGCAGGGCCTGTTCGATATTCCTACTCCATGTAAGACTTCTGTCCATTGTTAAGCCGAGATATTTGATTTGATTGGTCCAGGGCAGTGGGGCATTGTTGATAGAAAGATGATCAACTGTAGGACTTCTTTCTGAGAATAAAATCGCCTGGGTTTTGTCTGCATTAATTTTGATTTTATTCTGAAGGTACCACTTCCAGAATAACGAAATCCACGAGTTTAATGCGGAGATGGCATCGCTGTTTCTCCTACGAGAGGTATAAACAGCTATATCACCTGCGCACTGTTGTATTTCTACTCCCTGGCGAATGGAAGGTCATTTACATTATAGGGCGTACAGAATTGGTGAAATGACTCCACCCTGTGGGACTCCGGCCCGGAGCTTCCGTGGGGCGGATTTATCTCCGTCAATATAGACGTAAAATTTCCTGTTTGATGAATACGATGATATAATTTTGACAAGATAATTTGGAACAAGATACATATCGAGGAGTTTATGAATTAAATTTTCGAGCCAGGCGGTGTTAAATGCTTTTTCTATATCAAAAAATACCGCTGACACGGTACGCCGTACATTAAATCATCTTGTAGCATACTGGATAAGGCGCAGCGTCGCTAGTGGGGCACTGCGCCTCGACCGGAATCCGAACTGTTCCGGTCGCAGTATATCACGTGACCAGAGGTAAGCATTGAGGCGATTTAGAATAAGTCTCCCGAATAGTTTAGAAATATGGGATAACAGAGTAATTGGCCTGTAATTTTGTGGAAATAACCTATCCTTCCTCGGTTTTGGAGGACGACAACCTTGCCAACCTTCCAAGTCTTGAGGAAGTAACCCGTTTTAAAGCAAGCCGAAAAAATAGTAGCCAAAAATAATATTGCTTTATATGGCAGTGATTTAATTTCTTTATTAGAGATTCTGTCATCCCCGGGAGACTTATTCTCCTTGAGGTCTTTGATTGCCCTGCGTACCTCCGCAGGAGTTAAGGCACTAATGTCATTGTCTGGTGTCCATTGTAGTTTAAAACTTGAGACCTTTCTGTGTACCTCACGGGTCCGTCGTTCATTATCATCATCGTCAGAAAGTTCATGAGGTATACTTTGACTTTCAATGATGTCAGCGAAGGCCTCAGCTTTATCATAAGGGGAGAACGCTAATCCATTGTGGCCATGAATTGCGGAGAATTCAGACCACGAGTAACCGTCCAGAAATCGTGATCTGATTCATTTTCAGTTAGGGCACGGCAGAATTCCTCCCATTTTTTCAATTTTACGCTCCAGCAAGCGTTTGCGAACTTCACGAGCCAGTTCGTGGTATTCGGCTCGATCAGTTGGGCCCCGAAACCTCTGCCATCTTTTTCTGTAAGCATTTTTTAATTGTGATTAGGTCCAAAATGATATCTGGTGTACTGTTATCTTGGCTGTCTGCGCCAGACTGAAACCGACCTAGTCTCCCTATGAGCCACCTACCTCCGGAGAGATAGGTGGTTTATGAGCTACCGATACCGGTGCGCTTTAGCAGTTCTCTGTCGGTCATTATTTATTGTAGTTACTTTAACGGGTAAAATGTTGTGAAGTGCTTAGTTAATGGCTAAATGATAATTTGCGGGTTCGAATTTATAATTATTATTAATTAATTTTGCGAAATTTTGACTAAAGGATCAAACAAGTATCGTCCTATGTTTTGACTGACACTTTTTATTTAGAAACATGGCATATGTTGGCGCTTTACGGTTCTCCGTTTAGCGCCAACTAGCTACTTATTGCTTTGATGTAGCAATTAGCTCATACCATATATTTGGCGCTTAATTTAATATAATTAATTAAATGTGTCCGACTCGTTGGCTGAATGGTCAGCGTACTGACCTTCGGTTCAGAGGGTCCCGGGTTCGATTCCCGGCCGGGTAGGGGATTTTAACCTTAATTGGTTAATTCCAATGGCCCGGGGGCTGGGTGTTTGTGCTGTCCCCAACATTCCTGCAACTCACACACCACACATAACACTATCCTCCACCACAATAACACGCAGTTACCTACACATGGCAGATGCCGCCCACCCTCATCGGAGGGTCTGTCTTACAAGGGCTGCACTCGGCTAGAAATAGCCACACGAAATTAATAATAATAATAATTAAATGTTAGCAGATGTTGGGTGAATTTTGAAAAACAGCATTATTGTTTGACAGTATGTTTAGCGGTGCACCTTGCCTCGTCCCCGAGAACCAGTGCTTCATGCAATTGTACAGGCATCATTATTGGTTGTGTCTTGGTTTGCGGAAGTGATGATTTCTTGGTGGTCTTGGCGGGGATTTGTTAGGGTGTGGTGGTGGTGGTGGGGGGCTGTATGTTGATTAGGTTCTTCAGGGTCTCGGCTACTCGGTCCACCGAGGGGGCCCTGGGTTCAGTTGGGATTGGAATTGAAGAATGTTGAGAAGTAATAATAGATTATTGGCTTGGTTATTGTTGGGGGTGGTGTTGAGAAGTGGTGGTGGCATGGGTGTGGGTGTAGATGGCTTTGTGTGTGTGTGTAGGTGTAAGTTTCTCCGGACATTAGATTTAATGGCCCTTTTGAAGTACGGGCAACCAGGGAACGAGGCCGCGTGGTTGCCGTGGCAATTCGCGCAGGTCGCCCGCTCCCTGGGCACTTTGCACTCAGGGTGGTGGTGAGGGCTACCATACCTATTACAGCGAGTTTCATTCTTACACCTGGCGACTGAAACCGAGGACGGGAAGCACCCATATTTATGGGGTCGGTTCCTGTTCTCAGCGCAGTCCGCACATTTGCGCAACCTCTCGCATCAATATTATTATTATTATTATTATTATTATTATTATTATTATTATTATTATTATTATTATTATTATTATTATTATTGTGAGAGTTATGACGTATCGTATTCCTGCCATGCTGTGTGAGCGTACAATTGTCATTGTTGCGTCTATCATCCGAAATAGAAATTCTTTGTTTGTTTGTTTTGTTTGCTAGTTGCTTTACATCGCACCGACACAGATAAGTCTTATGGCGATGATGGGACAGGAAAGGGCTAGGAGTGGGAAGGAAGCGGCCGTGGTCTTAATTAAGGTACAGCCCCAGCATTTGCCTGGTGTGAAAATGGGAAACCACGGAAAACCATTTTCAGGGCTGCCGACAGTGGGGTTCGAACCTACTATCTCCCGAATACTGGATACTGGCCACACTTAAGCGACTGCAGCTATCGAGCTCGGTAAATAGAAATTCTAGCAGCATTTGAGATGTATTTGCGGGCATTTTGAATCTTATTAGAAAGGTGCCCAATAGCCCGATCAATATCATCTCTGCTGTGGACCGGAAATGTTTTTAAGTTTTTGGTGACATGCCAAGAGAATCTGTTATAATTTAGAGCCGAGTTTAACAATGGGAAAAATGGCTCAGATAACCTAAGCCATGTAAGATTGAAATGTAATGGGATCATGATCAGAATTTAGTTCTCTAGGAACTGTAAAGTGGATGTCACTGTTATAGAATTTTGTTACTGCCACATCAGTGACGTCGGGGAGCGCTCCATTTGCAGGATAGTTGATAGTAGGTTCCACTGGAGCAAACACACCAACACCATTGTCCCTCATATAATGTTGTAGCGTTCTTCCCTTAGGATTAGTCACACGTGAATTCCAATCTGGATGCTTGCAATTTAAGTCACCACTGATAATAGTTGGAACATGGAGAGGGTTATTTAACAGAGTATCTAATTCCGCACAATGTAGGGGGATAGGCCGCAAAAATACGATAAGATAATTTTCATGTCTAACCTCAATGCCGAGGGACTCTATAACACCGTGAGGAAGGGGGTCAATAACGTGATAAGTAAGTTTTAATTTAATCAGCACAGACAACTACGCCCCCATGCTTACCGTTTATTCTATTTTTACGATAAATTGTAAAATTCTTAATTTTGAAGGGCATATTAGGTTTTAGCCATGTTTCACGTAGTAGCATGATGTCGATATTGTGATCAGAAATAAAAGCCTCAAGCTCATATTTCTGATCAACAACACTCTGACAATTCCAAGCACAGATTGTCAAGTCCATGTCAGAAAAGAATGCACGTTAATTTAGGGTTCAGTGAAATACAGCATAGTTGCATTCAGCAGAAACATGATTCTATCCATTGTTGTTTGACATGTCTTGATTTTTTCCTAGTGTGTCTTTTAGTATAGGCATAAGCTTGGTAAAGTTTCTCCTGCAAATGTCTAAGATGTCACGCATGCCCGACAGATCGGAGATGGGTGACGTCTGAGTCGAAGGAGCAGAGTTCGAAGCAGATGCGGGGTTGGGGAGCCGCACATTACCTGTGCAAATGAGATTGAGGTCGACAGTTTTAGAGGATGCTAGAGCACTCTTTTTCTGGGCTTTTTTGAGCCCATTAGTCTGTTTCTGTTCCAGGCTGTTTTGAAACAGACGGCATCCTCTCCAGGAAGCGGGATGCTCCCCTTTGCAGTTCACACACTTGGCGGCGGCCTCCGCAGCTAAGGGGCAGGCAGCCGCCACGTGGTTCTCCTCGCATTTCACACATCTCAAGGGCATAGAGCAATAGTTAGCGGTGTGACCCCATCTCTGACACCGGTAACATTGCGTGGGCCCTTCACGACCTTTGTAAGCCTCAATATTTACCTTGGCCCCGCAAAGATATCGCAGGGAGAAGATGGTCTCGCTGAATTTTGTGTTACGGAGCGTGACATGACACTGAGCGGAATCACCTTATTGGTATTTGCATTCCTTTTTGCAAATTGATGCAAATCCCTAGGCTCATAGCCCAGTTCCACGAGTTCGTCGCGATCCCAGTCAATGTCTGCAGTTGCGACAGTTGCGAATTATAACTTTTAGCATGCAGATAGATGGCAATTGGTGAGTGTAAAAGGAGGCATTAGCTTCTTCAAAATACTGCTTCATAAAGTTGTAATCCTCAACATTCTCATCATGGAATTTGAGGGCATCTCTAGTATTGATGACCCTGATCTCGCCAGTGCATTTGCTGGTTAAATATTTATAGTGGCGCTGGTACTGAGACTTGTCAGCAACCATTATAGGGGGAACAGAGTCTTTCTTGGGGGGACGGGGAATCTCCATCGCCTCACCTCCGCCACCAGCGGGTACCGAGCTGGTCTCTTTCTGTTGAGGGACAGATTGAGAGGAGCTCACAGAAGCCTCCGGTACCACACTAATGGGTTGAGCCACAGTCGAATTCGGGGTTACCGACTGGATCGGAGTGTAAGCTTCTACATCATTTTCCCCCACTGGTAGGGAGGTTGGGGTTAGTAGCTTTCATCTTTTTCAATTCATTTTCGTTACTTGTTTACTTTTCCCTTCCACCATGGCACCCCATTTCAGAGACATTGCCTATATTGACTAATGTCATAAACATTTTTGGGTCAATATCAGGGAGAATGGTAATTGAACTGTTATTTTCACCAGACGCGGAAAGGTTTGCCAAGGAGCTGGTAGGATTGGTATCCTTTTCATGCGAGGAAATTCTTCCGCCTCCCGGCGGGGGGGGGGGAGCCACGCCAAAAACGATCTACACTAGCACAAATTAAACAAGCACACACAGACACTGAATCTACTTATCACCAGGTAATTAATAATAAATTATGCTGGTAGACACCAGAAGGCCGCTTACCTACAGCCGAGCATGCAATACTACATTGGTTAGTAACTACACACACTTTAATATTTTTCCCGCTACACCAGACAACAATGCACTATCCACAACAATGCACCTACAGATAAGAGACCAGGAATCAAGTACGTCCGCTCTCCCCCAAGTCAAGATAAGGAATCGGTTGGGTGACACTTACCCAAAGGCCAATAGAGTATTTTCTTCTGTTCAGAGCCTACAAACACAATGTCACCAATCTTTAGCATCCTTCGACACTTTTCTTTAACTTGCGGCTGTACTAAAAGGCTTAGGTAATCATCGCGGAATCTTTTCATCAATTCCTCCCGTAAACGCTGCAGGTATTTGGCCCGTTTTCGGAGGTCGGTCTTGCCAAGACAATCGAGATCAGGGACTCCAATGGACCGGTTGTCCTGCAGGAACATTGCTGGAGTCAATGGCACTAAGGCGCTTGGATCCTCAGACAGGTATGTCAAAGGCCTAGAATTTACCACAGACTCCACATCGCATAGGACAGTCAAAGCATCTTCATAGGTGAGAGAGGCTCTTCCCAATGTCCTCTTCAACAACTTCTTGATCATTTGAATGATCCTCTCCCACCATCCACCCCACCAAGCAGCCGTGGGTGGAATGAATTTCCGCTGGATCCTCCTTGAAGATGTTTCCTCTTCTATCTTATGCCAGTCCAAGGAGTCAAAGGAATTCATAGCTCCTGTGAAGTTGGTCCCATTGTCACTGTACAGTATATAACTCTGGATCGACCCCACCTTGCAATAAATCTCCTAAGACCTTGAAGAAATGCCTCTGTGGAAAGGTTTAACATGAGATCAATATGTGCAGCTCGATACACAGCACAAGTAAACAGCAAAATCCAAGCTTTCTCTCCGCCCCTTAAAATCAACAACCCAGCAAGATCAACCCCACTGACCTCGAAGACTGACGAATCTTTCACTCTAATTTCTGGCAATGGTGCAGGATGTACATCAATTTTCTTCGACTCACATCGTCGACATTTGATACATTTTGTGATCACCCTCCGTACTGTCTTCCGACCTCTTAAAATCCAATATTCTTCCCTTAATATTCTAAGTAACACCTCAACATCCGCATGAGAATACAAGTTTGTGACTGGAAGGCAGAAGAAAGGGATATCTAAAATTTTCCTCATCCTTTCTTTGAACTATTTTAGACTTCAGCCTCAGAAGACCATCTTAGTCCACAAAAGTGCAAAGGGAGTTCAGTCGTCGTCTTTCAGTTTCTTCCAGAACCCCTGTCTGGACGAGACGCAGGAGCCTTCTCTCAGTCTGTGCTAGTTCTGAAACAGAGAGATCACCCCCCACTTTCACAACTTCTACGTTTCAATGATTTTCCAACAGATCGCAGTATCCATCCTATGAGCCTGACAGTTTGTGAAAACTTGGAAAATTTTCTTAGGTACCAGGCATCTCCATCCTTCGCTGAGAAACTGATCAATGATGGAGATATTTTTCTTCTCTCTTGTTTGATGATGTCAACATCCACGTTAACCTCTGATGTCGGCCATTCCCCTTCTGCCAATTTCAACCAGGGAGGACCCTCCCACCATTTGGAGTCTATAAGGGCTTTTACGGAACAGCCTAGAGATGGAAGGTGAGCTGTTTTCTGCTCCCCAGGAACATGCCTCCAGCATTCTTGTCTCGTCAGAAATCTAATCTCTTTCACTCGATTGTTCACAAATACACCCCATCACTCATCTCTCTTGATCCAATAAAATGCCGCTGAAGAGTCCGTCCAATAAAACTCGGAGATATTAAAGTTCAGACTTTCTCTGACCGAGCTTGCTAGTCGACTTCCAATACAACATGCCAGGAGTTCAAATGGTGGCATCGAAATTGCCTTGAGTGGTAAAACCCTTTCCTTTGCCATGGCCAGCTGAACAGAAACAATATCTTCAATACCGATACAGCTTCGTATGAAGACAGCTGCAGCATAAGCAATCTGGCTGGCATCACAAAATGAATATATCTCCGAAGACCGTAAAGTAGTTAGTGGGACGTAAAGCAAATAACATTATTATTATTAAAATGAATATAAACTCCAGGTTTTTTTCAGACCTATTTACTACGAAACGTCTCGGTATTTTCACTTCAGAAAGTCGCCAAACTTCAGCTTCCCATTTTCGAAACTACTTCTGTACATCCTCTGGCAACGGATCATCCCAACCCATCTTCGAATTGCAGCTATCCTGAATGAGAGTTTAGGAAATAGAGTCAGAGGACATGAAAAACCAATGGGATCAAAACTACTCTGAGCAGATGACAAGATTTTTCTTCGTGTAACACATCCAGTCTCATTTTGAGGCCTCGCATCAAAGTACAATACATCTTCTTTCTTGTCCCACAATAATCCAAAACAGGAGAAATCTTCTCAAACGTACTCTCTTTTCGCCTTGAGGTGTATTCCGAGCCACACAGTTCAAATCTGGCTCCTGAAAGTAGTTTCATAGATTTCTCAACAAATTGGGGCGTTTCCACCTCTGAATCAAGGGATGTTACGCAGTTGTCGACATAGAATGAGCTCTTTAATAGTTGTGCTGTTTCTTGCAGTTCAGGTGGTTTGTTTTCTAAATGGAGATCAAGAACTGCACTTGAGGCCAAATACAACTCGTCGATGTTGGAATATCTTCAATTTCTTCATGGAGGAATCTCAAGATATTTCTGTCTGAAAGAGCAACAGAAAGTTGCAGAAAGGCCCTTTTCATGTCCGAAATTACTCCAATTTCACGACGGCGAAACCTGACCAGAATAGGTGGAATGTGTTCCAGCAGATTTGGTCCTTTCTCCAGGCACTCATTCAAAGATTGACTTTCCTTCCCCCGGCAAGAAACATCAAACACGGGTCTTAACGGTGTGGTTGATTTTCTTTGAATACACCTCTGTGAGGTAAAAAGTGACATTTATTTTCAATCTCTTGAAATTATATCTCTTCAATCACCCCTTCTTGAAGCCAATCCTGAAATACAACATTGTATTCCTGATACATGTTGCCAATCAACAGTTTGTTAATCGTCGTCCTGCACCTCTTTTCAGCAATGTCCAATTTGTCGTGGAGCTCCTGAGATACCTCATTCCATGTAGATGGACTTCGTAACAGCCATCCTCGTCAATTGCGACAGTCTTCTTAAAATGATCCAAGGTAGCCATTTCTACTTCTTTCTTTTATGTCTTCTCAGCAGGATCCCTAATTCCCGGGGTGTCCAACTTCCATAAATCGGTCATTGCAGTGTTTAAAGTCAACACTGACGTTACCACCATGCTGGACGAGTCGGCGTGACTGTTCAGAGATAACCTTCCCATAACAATCCACCCAAGTCGAGTCTCAACAGCCACTGGTCCACATCACATGTGTTTTATTCTTCAAGTGATAAGTGTTCCGTAGGTGTCCGCTCCTAAAAGAAGTTCAATTTCAGGCGCCCCTTCTCCAGAATCAGAGAGAAAAATTCTATCTTTTCGAGTTCTTTCATCCAAGGACCACTTTGGATTCTAGGGACAGTACCACAAATAATCGGTTGATCCAGTACAGGGATCTCACATGTGTACCTGCCATCTAAACTGCTCAACTGTATTTGATAATGAAAATGTAGATGCCCCTTTGATTCAGTTCCTCCAAACAGAGCATGAATCATGTTTTCAGATCCCGACGGTTCCAGTTTCTTTAATATATATGCTCGCTGTGATCCACTATCTATGGGTGCTCTTACTACCCCATCCCCTTTCCTTCCTGCAGAAGGTCTGCAGAAGAACATCCTGGTTACAGTTTTGGTTACCCAAGGTAGCACTGGCACCTTCCTTTTCATCTTATGTTTCTTCCACATTTTCCTTGGAAATCTTTGAAGGTAAAGTTGGGCACATTAGAATAACATGTCTCTTTCCACAGAAGTGACACAGTACGTTACCCTTACAGATCTTGGCAACATGACCAGGTCTCAAGCACTGAAAACAATACCCCGCTTTCATCAAAATATTATCTCTTTCCACTAGAGTCATCTTCTGTGCCTTGAAGCGCTCTTTGCTCTCATGAGATTTTCTGCAGAATACACATACATTTCCAGGATCTTTAATGTCTCCTGTGAACAGACTACTAGCAGGAGCCATGTTTTCCACTTCGTTTAACCTAGGTTTCACCTTTGTAGGTTTCTGCTTTGTAGGCTTCTGATTTGTTGTATTAAATCCTCCTTGGGCAAGTGCTACCCTCTGTTCACTTTCCACTTCATTCTTGAGGAATAAAGTCAGTCGTGAGAGTTTGTCAGTATAAATCCTCGGTCGAGTCACTAACAGGGTGATGGACAGAATTTCTAAGGCATATTATCAGCAAATCTTCAGGTAGAGATAAAGAATCAACTAACGGAAACAAGAATGCTGCGTACTTGTCAGTAGTCATGCCCAGAGATTCAAGGGATCGAAGGTGGGATTCCAAGCGTCGTAGAGCTGTAGGAGAGTCAGTCTTTATGTTGAAGAAATATTTTGAATCACAAGTCCACGTAGTTCACGAATATAAAATTCTACGAGTAATTCTTCTTTTCCGAATTCACTTTTAAGACACTGAACTTCACTATCATAATTTTTAGCTCTACTTCCTTCAACAGTACATTGGATCAAATATTGAAATGTATCTTCTTTTTCTATGTCTGAGTCGTCATGAATTCGACGGAACTGGCTCCCAAACCCTAACCAGTCCCTAACCTCTCCGGAAAATTTTCGAAGTTCGATTTTCGGCAGTTTGAGTTTTTTCTGTGAGAAACCTATGAAACCATCACTCGATATTTGATTTCCTTCATTTGTACGTTGTGGCGAGCTTCATCTACTTTATTACGATATTCATTCACTTTATCGTATTCATTTGTGTATCGTTCTTCGCCACTGTCGTCGAGAAGCACTTCTAATATTTTCTCATCGGCATCCTTCCGTTCATTTTCTAGTCGTTCTAGTTTAGTAACATGCAATCTTACCTTGTTGGGATCTGTTCCGCCATCACCGCATCGCATGTTTTCGTGAACATAGCACGTATTGGTTTTCTCGATTTAGTCAACTCATCCATTTCAAATTACTTCTTTGTTCACGTCCTGTCCGCGGTCGCCAATAATGTTATGTCGAACCCGGCAATCTACCCGATAACATGGAATTCGTCTGATAGTTATACAGGTGTTAGCTTTTATAATTTTCCACAATCTTAAAACTTCATTTACATCGTCCTTTGTTTTTTCAAACAATCTGTTCTCAGACTAAAGAGTACCAGAGTGGTGGGTGCATTCCATTTAGTCTCTGGATGTAACAGTTACAGTACATGCAACTCGTAATCAGTATTTTTAACTCCGAGAGACGAGCGGCTATCTCGCGGCAACGTCGCATGGCTTTTCCTGCACTGGCCAGCTACTGATCCATATCATTCTACCCAATGCAAATACAAACGTATATTTAAAAAACGTGAATTCATGTTCATGAGAGTGGGAGATATTATCACCGTAGTAGATACAAAGGGGATAGAAGCACATTCGTGTGCTTGGGGATATGCCTTTTCTCCATTCACCATCCCTGAACTGTAACTACAGATCGTGGAAAATAAAGAATAAGAAAAATCACATTTCAGTCAGCATAAGCATCACCATAACCCTTAGACATAAAGATCACAACCCGACCAAGATCGCAATTTTCTAGCCACCCCGAGCCGCGGAAAAGTTACTTTACAAAATTGATAACATTTTTCTGGGAAACATACAATTCTTGAATTTATAAACAAAGTATAAAACATCCCAATATATACTGTGTCAAAATTTGAATTCGATCATATGATGGGTTTTTGAGAAACAATGTCTTAACGTTCATGCATGGTTGAAACACGTTTCAAAACGGGCACTTCTTGCCTTCCACCCGCGATCAAAAATATTAAATTAGAAACCTACATGACTAACGTGAAATGAAACGAGAAAAATGATGGTGTTATTGGATTTTCTGTAGGTCTATTGGTTATTTCATAAACAACCAAACTCGAATAGGCCTACACATAATATTTTGGTCGACAGTAGTTGTGGACTTACTCTCTCATTCGCGTACCATACCATCACTTACATCTGCGAGAGGAAGTGAAATCCACCGACTAAGGTCACAAAGATTTTGAGACCGGGCACTTCGGCGCTAAAATAGTTCCTCCATATACTGTAGCTGATATTCTGTGCAATAGATGGTGTCAGGAACAACAGTTTTTTTAAAATTTCTTTAGAGCAGTCGAAGGAAATTTCCTTTCTTTTTTTTTTGGTCCAGAAAGTTTAAATCACTGTAACGAAAAAACCTTTCTTATGATAGAAATCATTTTTAAAAAAACCATAAACTCAAATAATGTGAGGAAAAGTATAAACCTAAAAGATAAATTCTGGTGCAGTATTTGCTTTCACTGTTTTAGAGTGAACCACACACCAGTGTCAATGGAATAATATTGTAGTTTGTAGTAGTTTTCCGTTCTTCTCACTGGGATGAATGTCGGGACAATTCTTTTTATAGGCCACGGCCGTTGCCACCCCCCTCACCACAGCACATCTCCTGGCATAAGAGAGGGCGTTATCATCTAGGAGGCGGGAAAACATTTTAGTAGTACTGCAGCAATTTCTCCACTACACCTAGCACAACAGAGATAGCAGAGGAAATGTTTTAAAAAATGCGATCTTCATGTGTGGATTTCAGTGGTTATTTTAACTTCTAGTGACACCGAAACATTCTCTTTCATTTTATGATTAAGGAATAAACGGATTTTCGTTTAGTGCTTGTTGGTTTTCCATTCAATTGTGTTCTCAACCGTGTTTGCCGCAGTGAACTATGTATTCTGGTATGAGCTAGAGTAATTTTGTTACTTTCATTGATCTGTCTCTGTCTTACACTTGGCGTTGACAATATGAAAGTGGCTGAGGTATGAGCGATGCTAGCAATGCCCTTCCTTATGCAGCCAGTCCCTGCTATGAATGGTCTGAAAATGTTGCTCATAGGGTCGGTTGGTGCATGCATTTCAGTGGGCTTGGCAGACTGATATGTAATAGCAACTTCTGGCTCGGTGAGGAAAGCAATGAGAAACTACCTCACTCCTCATTTCCCTAGTACGCCTCTTCAGTGATGCCTAGGCCATCTATGACAGCTGATGGTGGAGCTTTTGAGGAGCCAACCAGCCTTAGGGCTGAAGACTGAACATTTATACATTATTATTATTATTATTATTATTATTATTATTATTATTATTATTATTATTATTATTATTATTTGAGTTTTCTATATTTATATTCTAATAGGTGATGTACCCGTGCCTCACTACGGAATTCTACATTGTATACATAATTCTAGGTTGTATAGCTCTCAACGTCACCCTAGAAGCGCGACGGGGAAGTCACCAAACATCTTTTCTTATGTGAAGATTGAGTTAGGGTATTTTCATTGTAATGGTAGGCCCTCTTGCCTACCATCACTCACAATCAAGGCAAATATTTCCTCCAAGCCAATATAAACCCCCTTTTGTTGCTAATTTGGAATATGAATGTAAAAATTAATACAAGTGAAGAGGAAGACGCTTTTCTTAAGAAACGGCTCTTTTCAGGGTTGAATTTTGAGTTATTTAGTGAACTGTGGTGCTACAATTTGGAATAGGCCCAAATTGTAATTCAAGACCAAGTCATAAGAGAGCCTCTACCATTATTCCGTTAAGTGCGCACGCTGATCATTCCAATCAGCGCGTCAGAGTAGGGATCGAATAGCTGGAATACTATGATGACCAGTGTGTTACGTACCAGCAGTATCAGGAAACGTATGAACAAGAGGAATGGCATGATAAAGAAGAAAGTTATCCAACTCCCCACCTATTTTCCGCCAATATTCAGGCACGCTGTTATACTCGGTATGCAGCAGTAATCCCATCTATCGGATATGAGTGGCAGCATAAGAGACAAAGAACATCACATGAAACAATGGTCAATGTAATGTTAATTTCATAAGCCAACTATATTGTGGGCCTTCAAATTTAGATTTCTTCCGACTCTGAAATACCACTCTTATCATAGTTGGTACGGTAAAACTGAATAACATATATATGATCGGAAATTGTATTCTCTATAACTTCTGTTATGTAGTACTCTTCGATAGGACCAATAACATAGGTTCTGTACTTTAAAAAATTTAAATTTTAGGCGCCTTCCCCTAAACTACCATTTTATCCAGGGTGAATAAAATTGTTTTTAGGTTAATTGTAGTTTCTCATTCCCTGACTTTCTATACCGATTTTCATTAAATTCTGTTGACCCATTTTCTCGCGGCTCGGCGTTGATATGGACTTAGCAACAAAAATACAAATTCATGAATATCTCTGTTATAACCTGTACGGTAAAAATGTATAAGTCATAAATGATCGTAAATTTAATTCTATATAATTTTAGTTGTGTAGTATTTATCGATAGGGCCACTAATGACATAAATATTTGAGAATTACATTTTAGGCCTTCCCCTAAACAACACTTTCACTCAGCATGAATAAAATGATTTATAGCCTAGATTGTAGTGCATCATTCCCCGACTTTACATACGGTACTGACTTTCATTAAATTTTCTTTAGCCGTTTACTCGTGGTGCGCGTACAGACAGACAGACAGACAGACAGACAGACATTACAGAAAAGTAAAAAAAAAAAAGTGCATTTTACTCTGCCTGTCCGCTCTTCTACTATTTTGGCATTTGTTTTTCAGAGTCTGGTTCTCGCTATTTTGATGCACTTTGCAGTCTGAATTAAGAGTAATTTAGGCCTAATTGTTTAATTAAATTAGAATGGATCCCCAAGAGTAGAGGACACAATGGAATGAGACGAGAGGAACCTTTTTCAAGGTATTGGGGATGTACAGCAGATTTCGTTCATGATCTACAGTACCCAAGTATGTATTAGGAATATGTCGGATTTATGATATTAGAAACAGAACGAACACTAGAGAATACGAACCAAACAGAAGTTTACCTCTTTTTTCCGATAACCCTACCTACTGAGTGACGTTTAGAGATTACAAGAATGTTTGCAACGTGGTCCGAAGATGACAAGCGGAATGCAATTCGTTTCAGAGTCCGTTCCTTGACATACTTCCCCAACATTTAAGCATCTCTAGCAAAATTTTACCAGCAAAATGTAACCTCCCAGTAATTCTCTTCGAGCTAATAATCGTACAGAACTCAGAAAGATCTTGTGAGAACGTCGTCGAACGGATTGTGCTAAGGTTAGTTAATGACGTCAGCTTGTCGCTATCGATCTGAGCCACAAGCCCCGCCCCGCTTATGTCGTCACTACCGTATCCTTAAATCTATGAGTACGAGCAAGGATTCTTAGTAGTCGATATGACATCTCGTTCGATTAGTAGTACGTGTCTCTTATTCGACCGGAATTAATGAGGTTATATTTTAGTAGCAGTTAATTTCCCTTGTTTATCATGCCGCTAGGATTCTATCAACTAGTGTAATTTCTAGCATTCCTACAGTATTCCGATTTTTTAAATAGTTTATTTATATTAGAATATTAGAATATTCTAATTGTCGTCACTACCGTATCCTTAAATTAGAATATTAGAATATTAGAATATAGCAGTACTGTACGACTCAAGTCTTCTTTCTACTGACCTAAAACGCACTGAAAGAGTATGATCCTGAATATCATTCATGAGTCTGCAGTTGATGGTAAGAAGTCCCCCAGTAAATTAGTACAATGTAAAATATTTTATTAGATTTTTCAGGTTTTACGACTATTTGGACCTAGATAACTCGTTAAGTGTCATATCTTAGCAAAAATATCGAGATTTAGATACTTCCCATCTGGATCTATACCATGCGATTATCCGAACAATCCTGCAATGAAGAAGGCCTACCTCTGTATGCTGTTGCCATAAGCTTCTATTATTCCTTCCTCAGCGAAACCTGAGACTCAGTGTTTACCACAAAAATAGCAATTCTCGCATCATGTCTTTCTAGAAGCAGCGTGTGTCTGTTAAGTCTTCAGCCCGGAGGTTGGCTGGATCCTTAAATAACACCCCCATATACTGAGCAGTTACAGCGAAACGACAAAAACCGATGGCGGCGCTGTAATGAGGCGTACAAGGCAAGATGAGGAATGAGGTAGTTTGCTATTACTTTCCTCACTAGGCCGGAAAGTGCCACTGCAGCACGACCAGCCCTATTAGTAGAACCTTGCATGATATCCAGACGCACCAGTCGTGATACGATTGTTATTACTCAATTAATATAATGTCGAACATACGTTGGGGGTCATGTTTTCATCTTTAGTGTTAGTTCAACTGCTTTCTTTCTTTCTTTCTTTCTTTCTTTCTTTCTTTCCTTCTTTCTTTCTTAATCCTTTTACTCTCCAGAATTGTTTTTTTTTTCCTCAGACACAGCGAGGATAGTGTCCTGGAGCTTGAGACTTTGGGTCGGGGGATGAAACTGGGAAAGCGGACTAGTACCTCGCCCAGGCGGCCTCACTTGCTATGCTGAACAGGGACCTTGTGAGGGGATGGGAAGATTAGAACGGATAGACAGGAAGAGGAAAGGAAGCAGCCGTGGCCTGGAGGAGAAATGGGAAACCACGGAAAACCACTTCGAGGATGGCTGAGGTGATAATCGAATCCCCCTCTACTCAGCTGACCTCTCGAGGCTGAGTGGACCCCGTTCCAGCCCTCGTACCACTTTTCAAATTGCGTGGCAGAGCCGGGAATCGTACCCGGGCCTCCGGCGGGTAGGGGGAGGGGGCAGCTAATCACATTAACCACTACACAACAGAGGCGAACGCTTTCTTCGTCTACCAGCGTAAAAAGCACATTATATACGTGGGAAAGCTTCAGTGAATATCGAAAGTAGCAAACTTGTTCTAGCCCCTACTAGGAAGACACGCTATATCTCACCGAAGATGGGTGGGTTTAGGAAACTCTTGATCCTCATCAAATGTACAGTAAATATGTTGTTGCAACCTTCGCTCTTTTCTCAGGCAGGGCCCCAATGCTTCTGCTTACTTGTGTTAAGCTATTCCGTTTTCATCTTTCTCGTCTGATTTCATTTAGTCAATATTCGTGTTCGCTTCCAACTCCGAACGTTTGCAGGACCTAAGGAATCACTAATTTCAATATCTTCCCTTTCCTTACTCGATATCATCATACTATGGGGGTTAGGGACTCTTTCTCCATTTATAATTAATTTCTAAGATATCGTCTGAATAAACGTATTCTAAATACATATAAAAATCACATATCCACAGAAGAATACATTATAGAATCACTCAATAGTTGAACATATAATATAGGCATGTTTTCTATGTTTTCAGTTAAAATAAATGAGATAATAATAATAATAATAATAATAATAATAATAATAATAATAATAATAATAACTGTGTACTGGAGAAAATAATTTGCGAATGGTCCAAGGAAGAGGTTGGGATAGGACTTCAAATAGGATACAAGAGAACTGGCCTGACGATAGATTGCCTAGCTTTTGCAGATGATCTTGCGATATTCTCTGATTCCCTAAATACCGCTGCAAAACAAATCAACCTACTTAAAACCCAAGCAGCAAAGGCTGGCCTCCTTATCTCCTTTGAAAAAACAGAGTTTATAACGAATATCAAGCCAACTCCTAGAGAGTTAATTTTAGAACAGGGGAAAATAAAACGAGCAGAAAAGTTTAAATACTTAGGCGAGTGGATAGCACCTAACAACTCTGAGAAACTAGGAAGTGGCATACCAACTAACTATAACTATCTACAACAAAAGACCAGTGTCCATCAAGGCCAAGCTTAGGTATTATTGTTCAGTCATTCATCCAACGGCCCTTTATGCAGCAGAATACCTTGTATTGAACAAGAAGGGTTTAATTGAAAAGTTAGAAGCCAAAGAAAGAAAAATCCTGAGAAAGATCCTAGGACCAATCAGAGAAAATGGTGAGTACAGGAGACGGCATAACAGTGAACTGTACCTGCATGTGGAAAGGATAACGGACACCATTCGGAAAGGTAAGGTAAGGGTTATTCTGCCCGAAGGCAGGTCCGAACCTCCGCAGAGGTGTGCCTGAGCCGGAGTTTACGTACGGTAGGGTGGTCAGTTCCTCTCCGCTCCTCCATTCCCTTACCCCCCAGCAACAGCGCGTGGCAACCCATCCAAATCTTGACCACGCCCAATGTTGCTTACCTTCAGAGATCTCACGGGATCCGGCGTTTCAACACGGCTACGGCCGTTGGCATTCGGAAACGGAGGATTAATTTTTATGGCCACATAACACGTATGAACTCGCAGAGATTGACCAACCGGATCTTACCCTACTTTGTAAACAAGAAAACCAAGGGACCCCAGGAACGTGTTCCTCTCCAGAAGAAAGTTCGAGCATACCAGCGATTCCAAGAAAAGCCCAAGTTGAAAACAGGCAAGAAGCGGACTGATGAAAGAAATGAGGCTCACAGAAAGCGAATGCGGGAATACTGGCAAAGAATTAAAGCTCAAGGATGCAAACGGTTGAAATAATGTGGTCTACAGCCGGCCGAAACGAATAATAATAATAATAATAATAATAATAATAATAATAATAATAATAATAATAATAATAATGGCGCATGACCTCCGGAGAGGCCTGGTGAAGGTCTTTCAAGTCGACGCCGTTGATTGATCTGCCCTGCCTAGGTTGAAAACTGAAGTTGAAGACGGTACAAACACCCAGTCTCCGGGCCAGAGGAATTAACCAATTAAGGTTAAAAAAACCGACGTGGCCGGCAATCTAACCCAAGACCCTTTGAACCAAAGGCCACTATGCTAACCAGTTAGCCACGGAGCTGGATACAACAACAACAACTACTACTACTACTACTACTACTACTACTACTACTACCGTATGGCCTCCGGGAAGGTTTGGTGCAGGTTTTTGGAAATGACACCTATACGCGACTTGCCCGTCTGTGAAAATGGGGCCCTTTCTGTGATGAATTCTAAAATACCGATCCCGCCGAGAATCGAACCCGGGACCCTCTGGATGAAAGGCCAGAACACTAACGATTTAGCCATGGAAATGGACAATAATAATAATAATAATAATAATAATAATAATAATATGAATGTGCATGCACCCATTAACCAGGACAAGTGGAATCCTGAAGAAACAGACACGTTTTGGTAAGAACTCTAAGATACGATTAACAAGATTCTAGAACCCCATACAATCATCTTATTGGGTAATTTTAACGCTCAGCTAGGAAAGGAGCGAAAGTATAAACACATAGTGGGGGAAAACCCAGCTTACATGTGGACCAACAGAAATTGAGAACGACTTGTTGGACTCTGTAAGACCTTTAATCTAGTAATGAAATCAACGACTTTCAAACGTCTACCAAGAAAGCAGAAGACATGGATTTCAGCAAATAAACAAACTTGGAGAATTTCAGATAGACCATGTGGCCATTTCAAGGAAGTCCTGCAGAGAAATACAAAACGTCAGGTTACTAAGAGGGGCGAATCTGGACTAAGACCACTAACTCTGCAAAATAAAATTTTGGTTCTTACCCAGAAGCACAAGATGAGCGCGAACACTCAATATCATCAAGTTTGATCTGCAGAAACTGAAATCAAGCAATACTATTACAGAGAAAATGCAAGCGCTAGAATACGAGAGTTATAAGTGAGACCAACTACGGGACAACTTAGTCAAAGTTGCCTGCCACAGAAGTCGCCCCGTTAATGAAACAGAAGAAACACACCTGGTGGACCAGTATCTGCGACCAAGCGATCGCACAGAGACAAGTAGCTTGGCTACGATTGAACTCACAAAAGTCCCAAGCAAATATGGAAAAGTTCATAGAGCAGTGTCGACTAACTGCCAGAATTATCAGACAGGTTAAGAATCAATACACCCAGGACCAATTAACGCAATTGGATGAAGACTTTAAGAAGAACAACTCCAGAAACTTCTACAAGACCTTCAAACGAAACCTCAGGCACTCTACCCCCACCCAGACTACACTTCAGGGGACCAGATGGGAACTTAGCTTACTGTATAATGACAAAGACAGCTATCACCTATTGGCCAAATACTTTGAGAATCTCCTCAACTGCGAGTCCCCTAAGACCTCCTTTGTCTATCAAGACAGACCCAGACAACCAAATTCTCTTCCTCCAACAGAAGAAGAAGAAGAAGAAGCACCAATAAACATCATTCAATCTCTGAAAAATAACAAAGCACCGGTATAAGACGCAATAGTTGCCGAACTATGGAAACAGGCAATCGGCAAGTTGACAGAGATCCAACGGAAACTGAGAGGCTACCAGATGACTGACATCTGCTCTGATCCACCCCTTACACAAGAAGGGTTACTTGACTGACATGAACAGCTACAGTATAGAGGGATCTCATTGATACCAGTTACCTACAAGATATTATCTAAGGCCTTATTGAACAGAGCTGAACCTCAATTGGATCCACAATTGGGGGAATACCAAGGTGGTTCCAGAAAAGGACGTTCTTGTGCTGAACAGATCCTCAACTTGAAATCGGTACTAATGCACGTTAAAACCAGCGGGAAAGACGTATGTAGTCACCTTTGTTGACTTCACGAAAGCATAAGACTCAGTAGACAGAACTACCCTCATGAGAATTCTGCAGGAAATGAGCCTGGACCAGAAGACCCACAACCTCATCCAAAAGACCCTGAGTAGTACGCCATCACGAGTGAAGTTCAGAGGAACACTTCCGGAAAGTTTTGAAATAAAAACAGGAGTTAGACAGGGAGACAGACTTCCCTCCTCCTCTTCAACTGTTCATTGGACAAAATCATCAGAGAGTGGCGGAAAGAACTAGAAGAACAAAAGATACCAAGTGGTATTTACCTGGAACGCAAACGAAAGGGGCTACTAGTTGGCTGTTTGGCGTTCGCAGATGACCTGGTACTTCTGGTGAACTCTGTAGAAGTAGCAGTGAAACAACTCGAATGCACTTAAACACCAGACTGCCAAGGTGGGATTACGGCTATCTCTAGAAATGATAACATACTTCACCAATATCAGTGATACTCCCAGCAAACTACAGTTGGAACAGGGTCAGATTGAGAAAGTCAACAGATTTAAGTACCTGAGAGAATGGCTGGAACCCAATATGTCAGAAGGTGTAGCACTAACAACCCGGATTAACAAACTAGAGTTAGCATATCGACTGGCCAAGAACATTTATAACAAGAAATGTCTCTCTCGTAACACCAAACTAAGGCACTACCAGAAGCCCTATACGCCACAGAATGCTTGATGTTTAACAGGAAAGGATTGTTGAACAAACTGGAGGTCCAGGAGAGGAAGATCTTGAGAAAGATACTACGATCGATCAAAGTAGATGGCGAGTACAGAAGGCGACCAAACCAGGAGCTATACAGTTATACTGAAAAAATCACAGACGTAGTCAGGAAGAGGCGTCTGACTTTCTATGGACATGTCACGAGGATGAACCCAACTAGGATGACCTACCGGCTTCTGAACAACTGGGCAAACAGAAAGGGACACCATAGCTAACAGAAGTGAAGAAAGACATGCAGGAACTGGGAGTAACTGAAAACGACATCAGAAACCGAGCACCTCTCAAAAGAAGAATCAAACAAAAGAGGTTTCAGGACAGACCATCATGTAAAAGAAGAGGCACTCTTTGGACAAAGGAAAGAAGGGAGAAGCATAGCCAGAGAATGAGCGAGTATTGGGCAAATATCAAGTCCCTCTCCAAGCAGAAAAGTTGAACACCGTGGTCCTTAGTTGGCCCATTCGAAGAAATAATAATAATAATAATAATAATAATAATAATAATAATAATAATAATAATAATAATAATAATAATAATACAAGAAATGCCGACTAAAAGGATTCGCGTATGGTATTTAGCCTAATACGGCGAAAACTTCAGTTGTACACTTCTGTCGATGTCGGATCATGAATCCTTAACCAGAGCTCCGCTTGAGAAACACTATCTTACCAGTGGTAGACACCTGCAGGTTCCTGGGTTTTGGTAGGAGACTAACGTGGCAGCCCCACATCCGTCAGTTGAACGTAGCTAATAAGCCGGAATCCCAAAGTGTTATATTTTTTCCGGAAATAGGACGCTCTGGAGACAGGCGAAAGACGAGGAAGTCCTCTTTGTTCATCAGATACGAGTTACTGGCGCGTCTGTCATTGGGGCACTTCTATGACTAAATAACTCAATCGAGGATAAGAGAAAATCAATTTGGAACTTTTTTTTACGATTTGCTTTACGTCGCACCGACACAGATAACTCTTATGGCGACAACTGGATCCATCAGCTTGTATTCGGGAGATAGTGGGTTCGAGCCCCACTGTCGGCAGGCCTGAAGATGGTTTTCCATCGTTTCCCATTTTCACACCAGGAACATGCTGGGGCTGTGCCTTAATTAAGACCGCGGTCGCTTCCTTCTCACTCTTAGTCCATTCCTATAGGATAGCTATGTGACCCATACCACGCCAGCCTCTTGCTCGGTTTGGAACTCCTATTTCGTTAATTACTCGCACGCAACTTCAATCTTATGCTTAGTATCTTGCATTTCTGTAGACCCTAGCAGATGAAGAAAGTGAATGATGACCGAACAGGAACGAGTATTGCTTCTTCTTACATTCATCTTACTTATTTGTCCTCTCTGTGTTGTCCTTGCTCTCAGGCAATACAAACGCTATTAAGTTCCCAAGAGGCAGTATCTCTTTTGTACGTTACCGACTATAGTAGTTAAGATAACGATAAGTGACACGTGTCCATGGTAGATTTAATTCACTCTGTCATTCGGTCCCCCTTAAAATGATATTTGGTTGTTTCTCTATTTCGACTCATACTGAAAGCTAGGTTAGTAGATATGGTTATAATATGTACGTACCGTACCGGTACTTAAAACAAGCAGTAATTTGTTGCTGAAGTTTTAAATGGAAAGGCATCGAATGCAATGAAGCTTGGTAGTACGATCAATTAAAACATCAGAACATCGCTGGACGTCTACCGTTGTTACATTGCGTGTCCACAGCATGACGAAATGAGTGATTCTGAACATGAATCCGGTAGTTCCCTCGTTTGTGCCAATAAAATACTATACTGTATAAATTGGTGTAAAATATTTTGGGGACACATTTCTAACATTCATTTACATGAATATGGTCCTCAAAAATGCTATCATTCTGAGTTATCAAGTTTATTCTTGCATTGACCCTTGATAAACAATCAAGTCAGACTGCTTTCATGTTGTAGGAGTTCTTTAGAGTAGGCCATGAGATTTGTTTGCTTGCAGTAACAAAAACGTAGTCTGTTGGTGAAATGACGCATTTCCACTTCACTTATGTTCTTGCATAAGGTAAACGACTGATTGGGAAACCTTTCAGCACAAAGTTCACGTCCTTTTGATGCATTCCCATCTCAGAGGCTGTATATGAAGTGATACGTGTCATTTCACTGTATGAATTCTCAAATTTTCGATCCAGCATAAATTTATACCTAAAGATCGTATGGCAACTGTTATGATACTATCACCTCGGATTCAGAGAGAGCTTCGTCGGTAGATGCATAGTGGGCTCCGCCCATAAGTGGCCACGGTTGGTCCCTGGTCCAACAGCTCTGCACTCTGACCGGCCAACCGAGCTGACGAGGGGTGGCCACGGCTCTACGCCTCTGCATTCGGGAGACGGGACAGGGCTGGACCTTACGGCTGGCCCCAGCCATCGGCTGTCCTGAGAATGGTTGTTCGTGATTTTCCATTCAACTGCACTAAGGCGAATGCCGGGACAGTTCCTAGTATAGACCACGGCCGCTAACCGCCCTCATCTTCTCCGAGCATCTCCTTCACCGTAACAAATCTCCCGGCCTGAGAGACGCCGTCACCGTCTGAGAGGCCCGCCTCCCCCTTCAGGAGAGGAATGAAAACATTTTAGTAGAGATGGACAGAGTAATGGATCCCAAATGAGGGGTCGAAATTGATATTTAGACGATCAAATCGCTGATTTTTCAACAAAAAAAGTTGCAATGTTAAATGTATACAGTCACTAAATGAACTCGTATTTGCTGCAATGTTACTTATGTTTGTTAGCCTGTCTATTTGTGAACAAAGCGAGACCAGCCCAGTATAATTTAAATCGGTCGACACGTTTACTGGATACGGAGCTCTGTACTGAGTGCGAGCGTAATCGAGGTTGCATAATAGGACTAAATTTATTGTTGTGTCATTTACCTGAAGCCTTGCATTACCTAGCGATATCCGAATATCGAAGGTATCACGTATAATTGGCCACAAACAGCCTATGATAAGCAGATTGATGTTCTTCACGCCAATTTTACGTGCATGTACGCTTGCGAAGTGAGACAAGTTTGTAGAGCGTGAAATTCTGTTCGTGTTGTCAAAATACCATTTTCGGTATAAAGTGTTTCATGTAACTTTGAAATATTTTAGAACTGTCGGTACCGTATATTTCTACAGTGCATACACCAGGTAATTCTTCGTCATCAGCTAACTGCTTCTAACCGCCGAGCTCGTTTTCAGCAGTTAATGACAATGATGAGCAACTGAATTAGAAATAAGTTTAGCTGCCGTTCTGGCGAAGTAGCGTTGTGATCGACCCAGCTAATGTAATAGTTCGGCGCAGCACGTGACTGCGATGTCGTTAGACCTCGTACTGGCCGTGTGAGTAACAGGTGAGTAACAGGATGGGTAAGACACGAGATCTCGGCGCGTTTGATAGCTGCCAGATTGTCAGTGCCAAATGCGTGGGCTATTCCATCTCCGAAGTCGTGGCCTTCCATGGGCCACCGTGTCCAAAGTGTACCATGTGTACGTATATTCAGTCAAAACCACCACTGCCAGGATCAACTGCCGTGGAGTACAACGTGTTGTTAACAGGGTTCGCCATCGCTATCGACTGACTTGGATGGTAAGAGCGGATAGACAGGCTGCACTGCAGCAGATTACTAGCGATTCAAGGATGGATAACAACGAAGTGTAGGCAGCCATACCATGCCACTGTCCCACTTGTGAATCCACAGCTAACCACACGTCACAAGGCACAAAGAATGACATTGGCACAGGAACACCACCACTGAACTCGCAAAGCAAAGAGAAAGATCGCTTGGACAAAAGAGTCTTGGTACGCAGTTTGCACACGCCGATGGAAGGGTACTAGTGCGTCACTGGATTCTCTTGTCAGCAAGGTATAGTTCAGGCCGCAGATGGTTGTGTCATCGTAGGGGACTATTCACGTGGGATGAAATGGAACTCCTCGTAAATCTGACAACGTCCCTGACTGACGAACGATACATAAATCTGCTGTCGGATCATGTCCACACATGTATTCACCTCCAGCACACTGCAGGAGACCTGTACATGCATACAGTCACTCCCGAATTGTGGTTGATTGGTTCGATGAACACCACATGGACATGAGGATGTTATTGTGCACATCTAGGATGCTGTCGGGAGATGTGCCCGCGGTTGACTTTGCTCCGCTGTGTATTATGGAAGGCTGTGCAGTAGTCATGGAATAATATGACTTCGCACGTTGCTGGTATCTTGTGAAGTCCCTGCCGCGCTGCACTGCCATCACCATCACAGTGAAAATGGGTGCTACACGCAACTAGCCAGGTGTATCTAATTCAATTGCTCATTAGTGTATAAATAACACTGTCGCTGATTTTAGGGCGCATGGTGATTACCATTACATTTAGGATACGGTTTGTTAATTGGTCATTCATCCAAGTTTCATTGAAATCTGTCTGGTCAAACCCGAACAGTTCCCGTGTTCGTGACAAAAGATTATCAGACATAACTCCCACGCAAGTGCACGT
Organism: Anabrus simplex; assembly: GCF_040414725.1. Lineage (NCBI taxonomy): Eukaryota > Metazoa > Arthropoda > Insecta > Orthoptera > Tettigoniidae > Anabrus > Anabrus simplex. The sequence continues at coordinate 1,123,679,764 of NC_090265.1, read as the reverse complement.
AGCTTTGGAACGCAATTTCAGGTACGAACAAAATAATAGCAAAAAATAACAGCCATACCTTTCATTCACGTTCTACATGGTCGCAACCTTTCTTCAATTTCAACATGTTAATTGACCAAAAGAATATTAACTTTCTCCTTTAACTCATGTCACTCTCCCTTACCACTAACGGATTTACCTACAAAATGTAATATATAGGGTACACCTAGGTCCAGTGGACCCACCTGGGTTTTTTTTTTTTTTTTTTTTTGTACAAAAGGAAATTACTAGGTGAGATTTAAATATACATTTAATAATGGTTCATTTACCACTTTTTAAAAAACTTAACCGGGCGAGTTGGCCGTGCGGTTAGGAGCGCGCAGCCGTGAGCTCGAATGCGGGAGATAGTGGATTCGAACCCCACTGTCGGCAGCCCTGAATATGGTTTTCCGTGGTTTCCCATTTTCACGCCAGGCAAATGCTGGGGCTGTACCTTAATTAAGGCCACGGCCGCTTCCTTCCCATTCCTACGCCTTTCCTATCCCATCGTCACCATAAGACCTATCTGTGTCGGTGCGACGTAAAGCAAAAAAAAATATTCATTACTTCTGATTTTCTCACACAGAAGTCACGAGGACATATTATAAAAAAAGAAAAACGTAGTATACGAAAACAAAACAAAAAATACATCATTCTATTTATTAACTACAACTTATTACACAATTCAACCTTTTACACTAAAGCAGGAAGTAGAGTTCTTCAAATACGAAAACCAAATGAAATGTTTACATTTAAACGGAAAATAGATAGTTCTTTAAATATGTAAACCAAACATGAAATGTTTGTACCTTCATCATTTTTTTGAAGCATGTCTTGGGAGAGATTCAACTGTAACACTTTTTAGTAAAAATTACTCAGAACTGCTACAAAACATACGTGTCAGCTCTTTTAGTATCTTCTCAGTCCGGTTTATTCATGTTTACTCGACCAGTGAAGTAAATAGCATAGGCCTACAGGTTGTATGTCATCAGTGTCATCACTTTCATCATCATCATCATCATCATCATCATCATTATCATAATAATATCTCTATCTCTTTCATCACTATGAGTACCATATTCACTATAACAATCAGTGTCGCTTCCACTTACATAAGCAATATCTCTGACCAGTGGTTCATTTAAAGCGTCTCTACAATGTTCTCCTAATTTATTTTTCTGCAATCTTGAGTTATAATTCGAATGTAATGAAAATGGTGTTATTCAAAAAATAAAGCCGCCACGAAAGATACTGCTGGGTCATTGGAGCAGATGAATTAGAAGTTAAGCTATCACACATAAACTAACCAAACAACCCAATCAATGAATCAATATGTTAATCAATCTCCAATCAACTGAGTGATATGGGTCGGGTAGCTGTTACTTGCACTCAGGGATGGTTGGTTCGAACCCCACATTCAACAGTCCTGAAGATAATTTTCTAGAGTTTCTGCATTTTGACACCGTGCAAATGTCACGACCGATAACTTTCTCTATATCAGCACCACCGTGAACTGCCTATTTTAGTACGACGTTAAACAGGAAAATACGCAAATATCTGCTACAATAAAGACAATGGCGTAAGGAAGTCAATTTTCCATACACAATAATGGCTGTTTAAAAACGGCACCTGTAACGTAGGCTTAAAATATGAATTCTCTATATTGTAGCAGTATTGAGGCACGTTCCTGGGAGACGCAATGCAGTAAGGAGAACGTGCTCCACATACAGGAAACAGCGGGTCCAGTCGTAAAGTGACCCGCAGGTCGGCCTTTCTGAAGGAATACGAAGAACTGGCTAAAAAGAATTAAAAGTATAAGGCCGTGTTGTAAGTATCAAAAGCCACAACTTCACTTGGAAAATCACTTAAGAGAGACATTAGAATCAGATCTCAACAAGATGGTAAATATACGAGTAATCACTGATAACACAGTTCCTGAAAATGTGAGAAAGGATAGTTCAGTACTATCAACTAGTTCCAGGATATCTTTGATTATTCCTACCAACCTGAAAGTCTAAGCCCTTCGTAAACTCTTGTTCTCTTCCGACCCTGTCGATATTAGGTTTCTGAGGCCTAAGGCGACTTTTATTTTCTTGCCCTTTGTGGACCTTCCCCTTCCCGATATCTTCAGTCTTCCAAGGATCGGAACATTTCCAATTTTTTTTCTCAAATTCATTTTAAATGATACATATCTGCTTATTTTACGGCACTTATCTAATATTCATGACGACTGCATTAGTTGATATCTTCCAGGTGCCTATAATATTTTCATCTGATGACCACACGATTCTCGACATTAAAATCATCTCTAAGTGTTACTCGTCTTTCAGAAATGTGTATTTGTCCGATTTTTGGAAATTCGGCACGGAATATAATGTGATATAGTGATACTATAAACCGAAATATTGGTTCATTTGGTTCTCTTTGTGTTCAGGCCTTGGTATCTGCCCTCCTTCCCTTTTGCAGTATAAAAACCAAGTCAGATTAATATTCAAGAAGTATATACAGATGTACAAAGCCTTTAACAGTTGCCGAAATATGTAAATATCTTATAGCTGGTTATCGGTTCTTGAACTTGAATTTTCTCAGGCCGGCCACTGATATTTCCCTTATTTTCAGTGTGTTGGAAAATGGTATAGAGTGAGAAAGTTTGTAAATGAAATTCTAAATACTTTTTGTCATAAGCCATTTCCCTGTAAAACTAACCTTAAGAGAGGGAAGTCGAATTATATGTTTTAGGGCCCCTTTCAAGCACCCCTATTTATTAACCATTTTGAACGACGTATAGCTAAGGTCCTACTTGACCTTATCCTAAGTTTACATAACAATCACGAAAACTCGTGATGCTCTAGCCTACTAGACGAACACACAAAAATCAAACTGAACCCGACATTGGCTATTATTTGTCCTATCCAAAACAAAAACCAAGTAACAGGTTAATATTTACAAAAGTACGAACAGAAAGACGATTTTTAAATACTGCACAAATATTGTCTTAATGAAGACGCAGCGTGTAAAAACTTTCTTCAGCCTATCCTAGAATTTTCGTTTTGGCTTGAGTTTAAGCCCGGTTGCCCTTTCTGACGCCACGTGATTTTTGAAATTAAAATCTCAATCCAAGATCGACCGGGATTCGAACCACAGCCTTCCGTGTGGAAAGGTAGGAGATAAGCCACTGAGATAATGATACCCTCAAAGCCCCAGTATGAGCCTTGTGTAAAAATGGGAATCCACGGAAAACTATCTTCAGGTCTGCCAATGGAGGCATTCGAACCCACTATCTCCCGAATGCAAGTTCGCTGCTAGGTGACCCGAATCGCACAGCCAAATCGCTCGGTAATACTACTGCTACATTTACGGTTTTGGATACACAAAAGTACCGATCTTCTGTCCCGCAGTTGTTGTTTTATGCGCCATAAATCTGCCGACATGAGGGTGGCGTATTCGAGAACCGGACCTTCAAATATCATCAGATTGAGCTTGGATCGAAACTGCTAACTTGAGCTCAGAAAATATCCTTATGGACAAGTACGGCATAAGCGTGAACAACTTCACTCAATTAATGAACGAATGATAATTAATTAATTTACCGCATTCATATTATTTCTGGAATCCTGTTTCATGGAGAAGTCAGACAGTTTGCTATATTTTTGCTCTGTCTGGTTAGTATAAAAGCGTGAAGGATGTGGTTTCCTTCACCTCTTGCAGTAAATGTCAGAATAGTACGGCCTGGTGAATGCTCCAAACTAGAGAGGAGCTCGGTTCTAACTTAGACTGGCAAACAGTTTCCTGTTTAGCTTGCGGCACTGGGACTGTGTAAGCAAACTACAGCACATGCCGTAAAAGCAGGAGCTTGCTTGGAACTAGCCTCGCTCAGTCCCCAGAGGAACGTGAACTGTTTAACATTGTTAGGACTGACTTGTCGTAACTACATAAATAGAAAGACATTTCTTATCATTAGGACAAAATTGTAGTCAGTATATAGTTAGATAATCCCTTGAAAGTTAAATATACATTACTTATGCACGTAAGTCTTAATAAAATGATATAATAGTGCAATGTGTTGAACGTTTTATTCAACAATGGAGACACCGAATTGAAAGAACTTTGCCCGAAAAGAGGTTCTTGAACTAGAAGTCTAGGCGGTGCTTTTAGGGGATTCAACCGGCCTCCGGGCGGATGACTTAACATACATTTCTGAGCAAATCCTAATTCTTTTTGTGATTGACAACAATTTTTTAAATATTCTCGTAAGTACGAGAATGAACTACAACACTCACTCACTCACTCACTCACTCACTCACTCACTCACTCACTCACTCACTCACTCACTCACTCACTCACTCACTCAATCAATCAATCAATCAATCAATCAATCAATCAATCAATCAATCAATCAATCAATCAATCAATCAAGCATCGCTAAACTACATAAATTTTGTCTGGCTCTTGCAAATTAGGCAGCCCTGTGGTGCCTGCCTCTTATCTGGAGGCCCTGGGTTCGATTATCAGCCAGCCCAGCTATTTTAATTCTGGACGGAGGGCTGGAACGGCGTTCACTCGTCCTAATGACAGTACCCGATGAGTTATTGATAGGAGAGGCATCGGACCCCGCCAAGAAATTCACACAATACAGCTGAGGATGTTGTCACACTCACCATATGGCCTTTCACTATCCTGAGGTCATCTGGCTGGACAGCAGTCACCATGCTAGCCAAGGTCCTAATGGGTTGTTTTGTCCTTTATATATTAGTCATATTTTCTAATAAATTTCTTGGAGACAAATTCTGAGGGTTCTCACAGCCTCTCGCTGGCACTAGTCACTAGCATTAAGAAACCTCATTAATGCTACGTGCCAGGATACGATCCAGCAAACTTCAGGATAGGAGAAGGTAAATGCCTAATCTAAGACAACCAACCGGCCATGCACGTTCTTCTTTAACCTCAAATCCTTGTTAAAGCTGTCGAAATTTTAATAACAATTACATCTTACATCGGATGTTAAAAAACTGAAGCGCCGTCTTCAATCATCGGAGTCTACCACCCGAAAACGACTTTTAACAGAATCTTAGAAATAACACCACACAATACAACTTACAGCCATATTTCCTAATAAGTCTATTATAGTCGTTCACCCTCCCCCGGGAACCATGTGACCTTGCCGCGGTGGGGAGGCTTGCGTGTCCCAATGAAGCAGATAGCCGAGCCGTAGGTGCAACCATATCGGATCGGTATCTGTCGAGAGACCGGACTAACGAATGGTTTATCGAAATGGAGAGGGGGGAGGAGGAAGCAGCTTTTTGGAAGTTGCAAGGACGGCAGTCTAGATGATTGACTGATATGATCTTGTAATATTACCTAACATGGCTTAGCCATGCTGACACTGCTACACGGCTGAAAGCAACGGGAAACTACATCCGTAACTAACTCCCGAGGACATGCATCTCTCTCTGTATGAATGATATGCTGATGATGGCTTCCTCCTGGGTAAAACATTCCGGAGGTAAAACAGCTCCCCAGTCGGATCTCCGGGTGGGGACTACATGAGAAGGGGCGATCATCAGGAAGATGGATACTGACATTCTGCAAGTCGGAGCGTGGAATGTTAGTTTGAATCGTTGTGGTAGGTTAGATAATCTGAGAAGGGAGATGGATAGACTAAAGTTAGATGTGGTTGGTATAAGTGAAGTACGTTGGCAGGAAGAGCAGGATTATTGGTCAGGCGACTACAGAATTATCAACACAAAATCAAACAGGGAAAATGCAGGAGTTGGTTTAATAATAAGAAAGTAGGGCAGCGGGTAAGCTACTACGACCAGTATAGTGAAAGGATTATTGTTGTCAAGATAAAGACACCAAGCCAATACCCACCATAACAGTTCGCGTCTATATGCCTACTAGTTCAGCGGATGATGAAGAAATCGAAAGAATATACGAAGAGAGAGAAGATTTAATACAATATGTAAAAGACGACGAAAATCTAATTGTGATGGGAGACTGGAATGCAGTGGTAGGCCAAGGAAGAGAATGTAGCATAGTAGAAGATTTCGGACTGGGACAAAGGAATGAAAGAGGAAGCCGGCTGGTTGAATTCTGCACCGATCATAATTAAGTCCTTGATAATACTTGGTTCAAACACCATAAACGACGGGTGTATACATGGTCGAGACCTGGAGACACTGGAAGGTATCAAATAGACTTCATTATGATTAGGCAGAGATTCAGAAACCAGGTGTTAGATTGCAAGACTTTCTCAGGAGCAGATGTGGACTCTGATCACAACATGTTGGTCATGAAATGCCATCTGAAATTGAAGCTGAAGAAAGGAAGGAATGCAAGGAGATGGGATCTAGACAAGTTGATAGAAAAGAGTGTGACGGATTGTTCCAAGGAGCATGTAACACAAGGACTAAATGAAAAGGTTGAAGGAAACACAGCAGAGGAAGAATGGACAGTCATGAAGAATGAGATCAGTAAGGCTGCTGAGGAAACGTTAGGAAGAAAGGAAAGATCAACTAAGAAACAGTGGATAACTCAAGAGAAACTAGACCTGATCGATGAACGACGAAAGTATAAGAATGCCAAAAACAAATTAGGAGGGCAGAAAAGAATACAGGCGAATAAAGAAGTAGACAGAAAGTCCAGGATAGCTAAGGAAGAATGGCTGAAAGAGAAGTTGAAGGTTGTATGGTCCTAGGAAAGGTAGATGCTGCATACAGGAAAATCAAGGAAACCTTTGGAGAAAGGAAAACATAGGTGTATGAGTATTAAAAGCTCAGATGGAAAAACCACTTCTAGGGAAATAAGACAAGTAAGAAAGATGACAGGAACATATCCAACAGTTTCACCAAGGTAAAGAAGTAGATGATTGTGTTCTGAAACAAGAAGAGGCTGTTGATGCTGATGACATGCGAGACCCAATTTTGAGGTCAGAATTCGACAGAGCTTTGAGAGATCTAAGTAGGAACAAGGCACCAGGAATTGATGACATACCCTCAGAATTACTGACCGCCTAAGGAGAAACCAGCCCGGAGAGGTTGTTATACCTATTCCCAAGAAAGCTGGTGCTGACAAGTGTGAAAACTACCGCACCATTAGTTTAGTATCTCACGCCTGCAAAATTTTAACACGTATTATTTACAGAAGAAAGGAAAGACAAGTTGAAACTGAGTTGGGAGAAGATTAATTTGGCTTCATAAAAAATGTGGGAACACGTGAAGAAATCCTGACTTTACGTCTGATCTTGGAGGACCGAATTAAGAAAGACAAGCCCACGTACATGGCGTTCGTAGATCTTGAAAAGGCATTCGATTATGTTGACTGGACCAAGTTGTTTGAGATTCTGAAGGTGATCGGGATCAGATACCGACAAAGGAGAATGACCTACAATCTATACAAAAATCAATCTGCAGTGATAAGAATCGAGGGGCTTGAAAAAAGAAGCAGCAATCCAGAAAGGAGTGAGGCAAGGCTGTATTTTGTCCCCTCTCCTTTTCAATGTTTACACAGAACAGGCGATAAAGGAAATCACAGAGGAATTTGGAAAGGGAATCAAAGTCCAAAGAGAGGAAATCAAAACCCTGAGATTTGCCGATGATATTGTTATTTTATCTGATTCTGGAAAAGATCTGGAAAAATTGCTGAATGGTACAGACAGAGTCTTGGAGGAGGAATACAAGATGAAAATAAAAAAGTCCAAAACAAAAGTAATGCAGTGCGGACGAACAAAGTCAGGTGATGTAGGAAATATTAGATTAGGAAATGAAGTCTTAAAGGAAGTAGATGAATATTGTTACTTGGGTAGTAAAATAACTAATGATGGTAGGAGGACATAACATGCAGACTAACACAAGCACGGAAGACATGTGTTCACTTCGAATATTGATATAAGAATTAGAAATATGTTTTTGAAGACTTTCGTCTGGAGCGTGGCATTGTATGGAAGTGAAACATGGACGATAACTAGTTTAGAAAGAAAGAGAATCCTCACAAAACTCAAAACTGGTGAAAAGTGCATGTGGTGAGGACGAAGCCCTAAACTAAGGAGAATATTACTTCCAATTACCTAGGGTCAAGGGCGCACGGGACCTCCCTTAGGACTACACAGTGTCCCAATTTTTCCCACCTCCAATGGCTCCACTGTTAGCTAACTTGACACCTTCATCCTTCAATGAGCCTGAACTGATTGTGCTTACTTTCTGGTTAAATAAATAGGATGATGGTAAATATTCAAAGGGCCCAAACGCAAAACACCGGCCAGCCTCTGTCAATGACAAAGGACACTCTTGATTACTCATTGGCACGATGTCTGGCTCCATGGCTAAATTGTTAGCGTGCTGGCCTTTGGTCACAGGGGTCCCGGGTTCGATTCTCGGCAGGGTCGGGAATTTTAACCATAATTGGTTAATTTCGTTGGCACGGGGGCTGGGTGTATGTGTCGTCTTCATCATAATTCCATCCTCATCACGACGCGCAGGTCGCCTACGGGAGTCAATTCAAAAGACCTGCACCTGGCGAGCCGAACATGTCCTCGGACACTCTCGGTACTAAAAGCCATACGCCATTTCATTTCACTGGCACGATAAAAACACACACACACAATGCGCGCTAACCAGCTCAATAGACCAAAAGGGGAAATGGTGGTGTCAGATAAGAGAAAAATACCGTTAAATGGTTGGCAGTCTTTACAGCGACCAGTCCAGGCGGAGCAGAAGGGCCCTTTAATAGCGCCCTGCGCGGATATACAGAATATTATCCGCATTCGCGGTTATTGTAAATATTGAACTATATTACACCGAAGGTATTAACATGATACAATAGTCCTGCTACCTGGCACCAGAACCTTTGTTCCTTACACTAATTGCGGACAGGAGCCAGTTAAGCTTAGGTCAGATTTACGGCTTTATGGTCTCAAAGCTCCTTATAGATCGCCATCCTCCCATATCAAGGTCAAGGGTCGCCTAACCATAGGCAAAAATAAGAGGATACCTGAGTGGAAATCAATAAACGTCATTATTTAGAAATTGTCAGCAAAATTATTCGCATTGTCATACAGTTTGTATCCGCCAAGACACTAACTTCGCGGATATCCGCATCCGTGCATTACTTCCGGGTATTAGAAAAAGGGGTAATAGGACTGCGCACATTACACACACACACACACACACACACACACACACATATTCCTCATCGACAGCTCTGAAATATATACTTCTAATACTGTTCGTAAAAACAGAAACATAAACAGATCTTTAAAACTCTGTAATAAAATGGTAATTCCCTTCCTGCATTGGTCAGGATTCGATCAGCAGTCGTTTTGGAGAGAAGCAAGTAACAATTCCGCTCAGGTATCATGTTATATCCTTATGTTAAAGGTCCTCATCTTCAGTCATCAACCAAAACTCCATCCAAATTCTTGCATTCTCAAGCAAATTCCTCTGTGATGAGTTTTCTTCGGGCGCAACGTGATATCAAGTGGGAAGAATAGTCTCGAAATGGACCTCAACCACGGGGGCACAATCATTGTCGAAGAAGATATTAACAAACATGCGCAGCACGTGTAGCAGGTAGTTTACTCGTAGAAAACAATTTTATCTGTGTTCCCATCTCATTAGAGGCTACCGTGAGAAATATCTTGCCCACAAACATTCCTCTTGCTAGAACTTCTTATCAGCGAGATAAAAGAGATAACACGTATTACATCACGACTACCAACCTGGACACAGGAACGAGAAAAGCTTCAACAGTCCTCAACCCCTGTGAATGAGGCTGGCCTTCCCATTTTGCCTTCGATTTTCCAATATCAGACTTTCTTGTGGATATACCAACGGTTGTTTGGAACTCCGTTATTTCTGCAAGGACTGGGAATAGAAACCAACTGGTATCGAACCAATGTAAATAGACCGTTACAGAGGGGAAGGGGTTTTACATGCGACGCCATATACTTTACTACGACAATGCTGGACAGCTGTATGTTAAGTGCTATGAGCGGAGTGCCAACGGTGATGGTGGTGACATCAAGCGGTACGATATGGCAAACTGAGGAATTGCAAACTCTGTTTCGCTATCGTTGAGCAAGTACAACACACATTGGGAAATATATGTTTCAATAAATGAAACAACAATAATTATGAATTAAAGTTTAAAATATTCAATACGCTTTCATACCCCTTCAGACGAGCATTAACCTCGCCATGGCCTTCTCTATATCTTAAAAATTAAAAACTGAATAAACTTCGTTTGTGGATCCGGCTAGACCGATACGAATATTCATGTATAATGTCTTATTAAGATGTCGGGAAAAGACAAGCTGTTATTTAGGAATGGAAGGAATGATAAAGGATGAAGTAACACGTTGTTCGGGTCATCAGTCCATGGACTGATTTGATGCACTTCTCTATGCCACTCTGCCCTCTTAATCATTTCTACATACTACATCCTGCATCTGCTTTAATCTGATTGCCATATTCATACTTTGGTCTACCTCTACCATTCTTACCGCCTACACTAAAAAACCAACTGAACAAGTCCTGGGTGCCTTAAGATGTGTCCTATAATTCTGTCTCTTCTTCTGGTCAAATTTAACCGAATCGAACTCCTCTCATCAATTCGATCCACTAACCCTTCATTCGTGTTCAGTGTGCGGAGCAGTTAAGCCAGTTGTTTGAAGTTTCTGGTCTTGTCTGTGGCTCCTGATATCGTGATCATAGCCACGGAACCTCCGGGAATCCGACCACACAAACCAGTCTTTTTTCTTTCTTTCAGAAATCCCACCACGGCCACCACTCGGTTACTAAATCTCCCAGGTCGTATTCCTTCTCTTCCTTCTCCTCCAACTTTTAGAATATTCTTATAGCCCTCTTTTACCTTTCGCAGCCCTGCATCTCCTTGAAACCGACACGTCAATTCTTTGAGCGATTCTACTTCATCGAAAAGGCGTTTGACCCAAGGGAGTCTCTATAAAACAAAGAGCTATCTCACGATGCTGTACAATACAGCTGAGAATTAAACAAGAATTCTTATGCACCCTACAAGTTCTTACTGCATAAATCAAACAAAAACCTGTCCAAACCGGGATGGTACTAGGCTATATAAAAGGCATCAAATGCACTATATAATCTGTTATAGCTGTTGCAAAGCCAAAGGTAACATCACAAAACAGTTTGGCGTACTTTTGTTGTGATCATCGTCGATAGAAAACTAGATTATTGACATTTTTAAATGTTTCGATTCAACAGCACATTTTCTTACGGAGATTAAATAACTCAACATTATACGATGAATTGTTATGCGGAAGAAATGAAAAATATTTTACATGATTTTTTTGGAGGTAGCTGTGTTCTTAGCTGGCTGATCAGCATTTTTTGCAGTGCATTATGTTACCATGATTATGATCGTATAACAACAACAACAATAATAATAATAATAATAATAATAATAATAATAATAATAATAATAGGCATTCCTCTGAAAATGGGAAACCATGGTAAACTATTATCTTCACGGATGCCGATGGAGGGGTTTGAATCCACCACCTCGCGAATATAAGCTTAGAGCAACCGTGTAGCATATAAAATTAAAATTTCATTCGACTATTACTATTTGTTTCTCTTTATGCCTCACGAACATACACAGGTCTATAAGGTCTGTAAAAGGTGTGTTGGATAATGGTCGATTCAGAAAGTCACTTACAAGCTCTGCGACATCAGGCTCGAGCGATCCTATTATGTAATTAAATTTTGTCAATTCTGCCGTAATATCGGCCGTAGCGAATTGTGAATCGATGTACATAGGCCTACAGTAGAAAGTTACGAAACCATGTACTTTACAGGTTTTGGGGTCGCTGATTAGTAATTTGATGTCAAAATGGCCGATTCAATACGGCGGAACAAATATTTTTAAAATGAGCAGATTCGCGTGAAACTACAGTATGCATGGGTTTGATTTTGATTTTGATGTAAAAATTGCAATATTTAAAATGCCGTGTCAAAATTGAACGAATGAACGGATTTTCGCGAAAACGGAAAATGCATATTCCAGGTGGAAGTTGGTATTTGATACAAAATTGAAAAAGAATATTTCACAATAATCAACAAAAGTCAACGATACGGTGCATGGTATATTTGCTACGCACTGCCATAGTAAAATGGCGATAAAAATACCGGGCAAATATGGGCAGCTAATTCTTTTTGTTTTCGTTTAAATGCATTCAAACTCATTATGGTAACTTTTTTCAATTACGTACTACGTGGAGAAAATCTTGTGGCCAACAATTTGTGAGAATGTCGCGGTTACGCTGAAGAGGTTAGAATCCACAGGTGTTTTGAAATGGATATTTTCGATATAATACTTTCAAAATGTGTTCGACTTACCTTCTGGGTTGATATCCATTACGAATAATCAAATAATCACATTGAACAACACACGCTTGAAGAGCCAGGCTCAGCGGCTTAGACGGTTAAGGCGCTGGCTTTCTGAGTCCAAGCTGGCAAGTTCGATCCTGGTTCAGTCCGGTGGTATTTAAAGGTGCTTAAATACATGAGCCTCTTATCGGTAGATTTACCGGCACGTAAAAAACTCGCGCGAATCAAAATTCTGGCACCTCGACGTCTCCGAATGCCGTAAACGTAGTTAATGAAATATAAACCAATAATATTATTATTACGATTGGAGACTTCGGAAACCGAGAATTTTCGTCGATCCGCTTACCGGCGACTTGGCAGCGCTTACAACACGGATATATGGATGGAATGTCCACGTCGTATGGGGTAGTGTGCAGCAATGTGATCAAATGTGAACTGAACTCGGAACGTACACTTTTTCCCTCTATTTTGGCCAGGTATTTGAGTAATTTGAACCATTGTGCAACGATGCGATAGGAAAGGGAACGAGGCGACCGTGTCCTTAATTAAGGTACAGTCCAAGCATTTGCTGGAGTGAAAATGGGAAACCACTCAGCCCACGTGATTACAAGTGAGGAGCTATCTGACGGTGAGATTGCGGACCCGGAAAAGAAAGCCAAGAATAACGGTCGAGAGGATCCACCGTGTTGACCACACGACACCTCATAAATTGCAGGCTTTCAGGGTGAGCAGCGATCGCTTGGTAGGCCATGACCTTTCGGGGCTGTCGTGCCATGGTGTGGGGGTGGGTATTATTATTATTATTATTATTATTATTATTATTAGTAGTAGTAGTAGTTGTTGTAGTAGTAGTTGTTGTAGTTGTAGTTGTAGTAGTAGTAGTAGTAGTAGTAGTAGTAGTAGTAGTATGGAAATGCTTGTGAAAACTATCATTTTTGGTACAGTATGTGTGACTTACATGTATAACCTGCAACTTTGGGACGGAAGCAAGCAATGCTGATGGTCGCAAGGTACTCGTAGGTAACACACGTCTATCGAACGCGCCAACTTCCAATAGACATGCTTCTCTTTGTTGGCGAGAAGACAAGAGGGAACGATTATATCATAAAGATCAATGGGATCTCTCAGGAATCATGAACTAGATACAGCAAATGGTACTATGCATCCTTCTCTCAGAGGCTCGCATCTCGTGAAAAGTGTGTGCTACCCACGAAATCTCAGCTGAGTCTGGCATTACATTCGCTCACTGAATAGTTTCAGATTCCTTCATCTGCAAGGTCCACGTCTTTCATCAACCTTCCGTCAACTCTTGTTCTTTTCCGACCCCTACGGTATTAGGTTTGTGATGTGTAGCGACTCTTTCATTTTCACGCACTTTCTTTTACCAATACCTTCATTCTTCCAAGTGTTGGACCACTTCCATTTTCCCTGTGATTAGTGTTAGGAGAGGATGATTGCCCAGTTGTACTCCCTCTTAAAACAGTAATCACCACCCCCACCGCTTCCCTTGGTCCACTTTATCAAGCTCCACAGTATTCGTTTCGCGAGGTCTACACGTCTCTATTTCGCTGTCCACGGAGCCCTTCACCTTCTTGTAGTACGTTCATTCTTTGACGAGTCGGAAGTCTTCCACCTGGTTTTTTTAAATTGGCTTTATGTCGCATCGACACAGACAGATCTTATGGCGACGATAGGACAGGAAAGGGCCAGGAGTGGGAAGGAAGAGGCCGTGGCCTTAATTAAGGTACAGCTTCAGCATTCGCCTGGTGTGAAAATTGGAAACCACTGAAAACCATCTTCAGGGCTGCTGACAGTGAGATTCGAGCCCACTATCTCCTGAATGCAAGCTCACAGCTGCGTGACCGTAACCGCACGGCCAACTCGCTCTGTTCTTCCACCTGTTCCTCTTATTAGTTATAAGAGAGGATGGTTATTTAGTTTCAGTACTCCTTAATACAATAATCATCGCCAAAACAGATTACATCCACGGTATCCCTGTCTGTCGTAAGAAATGACTAAAAAGGGTGACTTTCCAAGGGCTATCAACTCGGAAGCATAGGCTACACTAGGTGTTATATCAGTCAGACAATGTTTCTACTTGTGCCAGACTATTCACACTTAGCTCTCCAATCTGATCTCACTTGGTGTTATCGTGTTATCTTTCGACTCCTATGGCATGAGGTTTTTTTTTTTTTTTTTTTTGCTAGGGGCTTTACGTCGCACCGACACAGATAGGTCTTATGGCGACGATGGGATAGGAAAGGCCTAGGAGTTGGAAGGAAGCGGCCGTGGCCTTAATTAAGGTACAGCCCCAGCATTTGCCTGGTGTGAAAATGGGAAACCACGGAAAACCATCTTCAGGGCTGCCGATAGTGGGATTCGAACCTACTATCTCCCGGATGCAAGCTCACAGCCGCACGCCTCTACGCGCACGGCCAACTCGCCCGGTCATGAGGTTTTTTGGAGGTCTTCGCCTTTCCTTTCTCTTTCCAAGAGGGTGTGAGACCCTAAACCCTATGGCATTATCATTAACTTCTCGCCATGGCGGCCGTAATTAAAATCCAAGGTGGGAGTTTTGAAATGGAGTATCATATTACTGTGGTTTGTATTATAATCGGCTGTGATCACGATATGAACAGTCAACAAAAGCCAAAAACTTCTCTCTCCCACATTGAAGTTGACGAAAAGGGGTTTGAATGTTCTCATCTGATTAGTGTTAGGAAGGAATGTTATCTTGTAATAGGCCGACTTTGAAAAGAATCACTACCTCCTCATCCGCGATGAAAGATCGACCATTCATGTTAAGATTAGCTGACCATCTTTCTGCTCATCATCGAACGTGTGCGTGGCTGCTTGTAACGTAGATACACAATCCATACACTACAATTAAAGATCGAGCGTCTCCTTTATTTTTCTTTACGTTGCACCGACACAGATAGGTCTTATGGCGACGATGGGTTAGGAAAGGGGAAGAAGTGGAAAGGAAGCAACCGTGGCCTTAATTAAGGTACAGCCTCAGCATTTGCCTTTGTGAAAATGGGAAACCACGAAAAAAAAAACATATTCAAGCCTGCTGAAAGTGGGATTCGCATCCACGATCTCCCGAATGCAAGCTGTCCTGCGCATTCTGACGGCTTGTTGAGTCTCATTCTGTTTTCTCTCAGTCAGATTTCGTTTTATCATAAGGCCTACATCTGATGTAGATATTTAAACAGAGCGCACTCTAGGGTTTTATTCCTCACGTTTGGAGAGATAAGTTTGTTAAACGGGAATTCGTTCTCATAGGCGAAATAAACACACAAAGATCATTTTCAAACAAAGGTTTTCTGCTCTGACTATAACTACGATATCTTCATAAGAACATTATCAATAGCGGCTCCCATGAGAAATGGCAGGCTGTATCCCTGATACGCAAATAGAAAATCAATGTGAGGCAGACCGCCAGTACTAAGTTAAAATGTTCTCCTCGGCACGCTATTATGCCGTTCCTAATACTGTAACTCATGACAAGTACGTTATCTATGGAGTTCACTTCTTTTCTTTCGTATACCGAGAATATACTTCTGATATAACCCATCTGTCCAGAATAAACGGCGATAAATGTCCGGAAGTTTAATTATTTACTTTGGCGAAAAAATGCTCTTTTCATAACAGACTTCGAAGGTTATCAGATGGATCTGGAAATACCATGTTACTTGCACTGATGAGAGGAGAGAGAACCATTGTATCTTGTAATGTTTTTGTTCTTTAAAGTAACAGGTGAAACGTTTTGGTCTCCAACTTTTATAATAAGGTTAGGAGGGAGATTTTATTCGCACGCAGCACACCACACTCTTACGTGTTTAGGATACGTTTGCACTTGGCCATGCCAGGAACTACTGCTTGTTTGCGTCCGGTGATCTTATCATCCGACTTTGTTGTCAGGGACAGTAGTGCGCTAAATCTATGAGTGTTCAACAAGTCGTTGGTCAGTCCTTGGTAATTCACTGGCTCCTAACGTCGCTAGCTCCTGAACGATCGACACACATTTCATTAAGAATTCAGCCTATTACTTTTGCATTTTCCAAATTCTTCTCTAAAAATCATCTTGTCCAGTTGGTAATGCGAGACTCGTGTGCTGAATATACCCGATTCACTGATGAGTCCGCTGCTCGCCCCGCTCTGCTCTATCCACTACGATAAACAAATACAAGGGCTGCCTCGCTCAAGTAGAATCGGATTTTGATTTCCGAGCTTGAAAGTTTACCCTGAAGTAGAATCGACACTTCAAGTAAAGAATACCAATTTAGGGATGATATCCATGGTGTGTTCAATGCAACAACCAGCATCTATCGATTCAACTGAAATTCTGTCAACGAATCTAGATAGTTCTGAAATGTATCACCCCACATTGAAGTTGATGAAAAGTGGTTATTTTTCCTGAATTTCTCATTTCAGTTTGAAAAGTAAGGTCACCACACGCTTTTGGAAAGACGGGTTAGAAAACCTGTGTTACTATTACGCTGTCCTCGATTTCTTTAAGTACTGAGTAACGATTGTCATCTTTCTGCCGTAGGAAACGAGAACACAATGTACACTTAACTTTAGAGGAATGTTTGACCAAGCACCTCTCACTCGAATCCGAATTAACTTCGGTTTTCAAGCTCACTAATAATAATAATTTTGGTTTTATGTTCCACTAACTACCTTTTTACGGTTTCCGGAGAAGTCTAGATGACACATCTGAACGTACTTTACGCACTACATCCCGTGTACTGACGTATCAGGGAATACGACCACGTGTTTGGCCAGTAACGCTCACTGGTGGCTGACCCACTAATCACAATGGATAAGGATTATTAGGGCCCGGTTTTTTATATATCGAAGTTCGAAATATGTACATAAAATGTAGCAAATATCAGCGAAATATGTAATATTCATAAAATAACACTAAATTATATTGTTTGTGTTATAACTTATGGTTATGATATGAGACAGTAAAATTGTTTTAAATACGTCCGTATTTTATCAGAAAGTCATCATTGTCGCTTTAGATAATCTATAGTCTATATGGTGTTCTAATTTTGACAGTATGAAATAATAGATTTAAGAGCATAATCAAAATATTTCAAATATTTGAAAATAATGTTATGCAGTGTAAATCGTGGAGTATATCACACATTGTATAGTTGTAGCTAATTTCCCTCATGCCCTCAAAATGAAACAAATAAATGTTACTAAATAAACATAGAACCTGTTTTTTAAACCCCTATTACGCAGCACAAATAGTATGGTAACTTTCTTTTAGTCCGCCTTTGTGGTGTAGTGGTTAGTGTGATTAGCTGCCACCCCCGGAGGCCCGGGTTCGATTCCCGACTCTGCCACGAAATTTGAAAAGTGGTACGAGGGCTGGAACGGGGTCCACTCAGCCACGGTTGTGTCCCATTTGCGGTCAGTCCCATTTGCGGTCACAGCAAAATTTGTCCCATATGCGGTCACTTCCAGTTCGGAAGAGAAAAGGAATGCCAAGAAAGACCAGTTCGTGTCCTATTTGCGATCACTTTAAAGTTATCAGCAGCCTGTTGGGGTTTTCCAACGTCCATGCAGCAGGGAGACTGCTAATTAGGCTAGACTCAGGGATTCGTGTATGTGGGGCTATGACCTTTCGCCATTCACCGTCCCTCAATTGTACCTACAATTTGCTAGTTGTTTTACGTCGCACCGACACAGATAGGTCTTATGACGACGATGGGACAGGAAAAGCCTAGGAGTGGGAAGGAAGCGGACGTGGCCTTAATTAAGGTACAGCCCCAGCATTTGCCTGGTGTGAAAATGGGAAACCACGGAAAACCATTTTCAGAGCTGCCGACAGTGGGGTTCGAACCTACTATCTCCCGAATACTGGATACTGGCCGCACTTAAGCGACTGCAGCTATCGAGCTCGGCCCTACAATTTGAGGTAAATAAATAAATAAATAATAACAGTAGTAGTACGGTCTCAACTATCATGCGTAGACATTCTGATTTGATGCTAATTAGGTTGCTTGAGTGTAATCCTGACGTTACATGTTACTCTGCCAGAAGGTAAAGAAACCTCTCAAGGGAGATCTATGGCTGATTTTTTTAAATTATGTCGGATAAACACTGCATGGTCTACCTCTGTGGTGTAGTGGTTAGTGTGATAAGTTGTCACCCCTGGAGGCCCGAGTTCGAATCCCCGGTCTGCCACGAAATTTGAAAATTGGTACGAGGGCTGGAACGGGGTCCACACAGCCTCCGGAGGTCAACTGAGTAGAGGGGGGTTCGATTCCCTCCTCAACCACCCTCAAAGTGGTTTTCCGTGGTTTCCCACTTCTCCTTCAGGCAAATGCCGCGATGGTACCTAACTTAAGGCCACGGCCGCCTCCTTCCCTCTTCCTTGCTTATCCCTTGGAATCTTCCCATCCCTCCACAAGCCTCTGTTCAGCATAGGAGGTGAGGCCACCTAGGCGAGGTACTGGTCATCCTCCGCAGTTGTATCCCCGACCCAAAGTCTCACTCTCCAGGACACTGCCCTTGAGACGGTAGAGGTGGGATCCCTCGCTAAGTCCGAGGGAAAAAACAACCCTGGACCGTAAACGGATTAAGAAAGAGAGAAGGAAAGAAAGAAAGAAAGAAAGAAAGAAAGAAAGAAAGAAAGAAAGAAAGAAAGAAAGATAGAAAGAAAGAAAGAAAGACTTATTTTACTTTCAGGATCTGCTTTACGTCGTACCGACACCGATAGGTCTTATGGCGACGATGGGATAGGAAAGGGCTAAGAGTGGGAAAGAAGCGGACGTGGCCTTAATTAAGGTACAGCCCCAGCATTTGCCGTGTATGAAATTGGGAAATCACGGTAAACCATCTTCAGGGCTGCTGACACTGGGGTTCGAACCCACTATCTCCCGGATGTAAGCTCACACCTGCGCGCCTCTAACCGCACGGCCAACTCGCTCGGTAACCCTAAATGTATCACCAAAGAATTTTTACATGGGATCCGAAGACAGACGCTGCCAATGGTCTACAAAAGGAGCGTATTTTAGCAAATACACCTATCTTCATAGCTGTGCGCGTGTTGAGGTGTCGAAGCGCCCGAGTAGCGTTTCGTCCGAATTCCGGGAACAGGCAGCTTAAGGGTTCGGCTGTCGGCAGCCCTGAAGATGATTTTCCGTGGTTTCCCATTTTTACACGAGGCAAATGCTGGGGCTGTACCTTAATTAAGGCCACGTCCGCTTCTTTCCCACTCTTAGCCCTTTCCTATCCCATCGTCGCCTTAAGACCTATCGGTGTCGGTACGACGTAAAGCAGATCCTAAAAGTAAAATAAGTCTTTCTTTCTTTCTTTCTTTCTTTCTTTCTTTCTTTCTTTTCTTCTCTCTTTCTTAATCCGTTTACGGTCCAGGGTTGTTTTTTCCCTCGGACTCAGCGAGGGATCCCACCTCTACCGTCTCAAGGGCAGTGTCCTGGAGAGTGAGACTTTGGGTCGGGGATACAACTGAGGAGGATGACCAGTACCTCGCCTAGGTGGCCTCACCTCCTATGCTGAACAGAGGCTTGTGGGGGGGATGGGAAGATTCCAAGGGATAAGCAAGGAAGAGGGAAGGAGGCGGCCGTGGCCTTAAGTTAGGTACCATCGCGGCATTTGCCTGAAGGAGAAGTGGGAAACCACGGAAAACCACTTTGAGGGTGGTTGAGGAGGGAATCGAACCCCCCTCTACTTAGTTGACCTCCGGAGGCTGTGTGGACCCCGTTCCAGCCCTCGTACCAATTTTCAAATTTCGTGGCAGACCGGGGATTCGAACTCGGGCCTCCAGGGGTGACAACTTATCACACTAACCACTACACCACAGAGGTGGACCATGCAGTGTTTATCCGACATAATTTAAAAAAATCAGCCATAGATCTCCCTTGAGAGGTTTCTTTACCTTCTGGCAGAGTAACATGTAACGTCAGGATTACTCAAGCAACCTAATTAGCATCAAATCAGAATGTCTACGCATGATAGTTGAGACCGTACTACTACTGTTATTATTATTTATTTATTTATTTATTTATTTATTTATTTATTTATTTATTTATTTATTTATTTATTTATTTATTTATTTATTTTCCTCAAATTGTAGGGCCGAGCTCGATAGCTGCAGTCGCTTAAGTGCGGCCAGTATCCAGTATTCGGGAGATAGTAGGTTCGAACCCCACTGTCGGCAGCCCTGAAAATGGTTTTCCGTGGTTTCCCATTTTCACACCAGGCAAATGCTGGGGCTGTGCCTTAATTAAGGTCACGACCGCTTCCTTCCAACTCCTCGAGGAAGTAGAGTGTTACAGCAAAACATTTATTTTGAATTTGAAGAAGTTTAACGGTTTAATACGCCCTGCTTTTGTCCTGCATTTCAAAAATCACTTGATTACACCCATAACCATCTGCTAACCCTAAATAAAAGGTACAAATAAGTCCTATTTAGTCTCCTTGTCCCGACATTAACGCATCGTACTCAAGCGGTAAACATAATTAATTTAATGAGTCTCAGCATCCGAATCCTAGCACGCAGCTGTCGCCAGTTATTTAGAAGGCTGTCCTTGAGTAGGGAATTCCATATCCCCACTGATAAGAGTGATCGCAAATGGGACAATGTCTCACCCATCAAAACTAGTTTATTTTTGTATTCTACCTGAGTGACCGCAAATGGGACGACACCTCAGCCTCGGGAGGTCAATTGAGTAGAAGTGGGTTCGATTCCCACTCAGCCAACGTGGAAGTGTTTTTCCGTGGTTTCCCACTTCCCCTCCAGGCAAATGCCTGGATGGTACCTAACTTAAGGCCACGGCCGCTTCCTTCCCTCTTCTTTGTCTATACCTTCCAATCTTCCCATCCCCCACCCCAAAGGCCCCTGTTGAGCATAGCAGGTGAGGCCGCCTGGGCGAGGTACTGGTCGTCCTCCCCAGTTGTATCCCCCGACCCAGAGTCTGAAGCTCCAGGACACTGCCCTTGAGGCGGCGGAGGTGAGATCTCTCGCTGAGTCCGAGGGAAAAACCAACCCTGGAGAGTAAGCAGGTTAAAAAGAAGAACTTTCTTTTATCGCAGTGTATCACCAAGTACTTCTTCATGTTTTTCATTGTGATGTTTTGATTATCCGATAAAATTCTTTGGTACGCTGAGAAGGACCGTTCAACATCGCAGGAAGTCAGATTAAATTCGCCAATTAGTTTACTATAATTTGAAAACTAAACGAGCTGACACATTTTAAAAATATTTTGAATAATTACTCAGACATTTACGGAATTGTTATATTCTTCACATAATAAGTAAAAAAATATGTAATATGACTAAGAATATGTAAAAATTTATAAAATTAAACACGAGTATAACCATATCAGAAACACAAAAAAATTATTAATGTAGTAACTGTATATTTTTTTATTGTATTACCAACTTTGTATTGTTTGGGTAGTTCATTGTATTCTTTGTATTGTATTTTTTCAGTTAATGTTTGGTAATGTAACTATCAATTATTGTACTGTACTGTATATTGTGAACATTGTAATTGGGCAAAGCCTGATATGTTCATCATTTAATAAATAAATAAATAAATAAATAAATAAATAAATAAATAAATAAATAAATAAATAAATAAATAAATAAATAAATAAATAAACAAACAAATAAATAAATTCGCCGACGTTTTTCATTTTCCGTTGCCTACAGGTAAAGGAATTGCATAAGAATCCTGGCCTTAGTGATGACACTATTTCTAATAATAATGTTATTCGTTTTTACGTTTCACTAACTACTTTTACAGTTTTCGGAGACGCTAAGATGCCGGAATTTTATCCCGCAGGAGTTCTTTTACGTGCCAGTAAATCTACCGACATGAAGCTGACGTAGTTTAGCTCCTTCAAATAGCACCGGACTAACCCAGGAGCGAACCTGCCATGTTGGGCTCAGAGGGTCAGCGCTCTTAACGTCCGAGCTGCTCAGACCGGTGACACTATTTCTTCTACTCATTCTGGTCACAGAGAAAAATCTAAGTTTAATATGTAATTGATGGATGATTCATTTGTCGTCATAAAATCCGCCGGGTCACCAGGGTACACCCCTAAGGGGCACTCTTGGGCGATGTGTTGGATGGTCTGGTGTACCGCACAGCCGAGACGGTAAATGAATACCCCGTTCGGTCAGAGGAACGTGGGTTCGATTCTCCATAAGCAAGTCGAAAAATGTAAGAAACGAGATTTCTACTTCAGGCGGCACTTGACACTGAGATTCACTCAGCCTACATCAAATTTGAATACCAGGTTAATTCCTAAGAATAAAGGCGGCCAAGTATAGAGCTAACCACTCTATCCCACAAAGTACTGAGGTTAGAGATAGCGGAAGCCTTTACCTTTTACAGAGCCCAAAATCTTCATGGCCTGTGAGAATATGACTGAAAAACGTTCGGTTTTCTGAGACGTCGAAGTGCCCGAATTTTGTCCCGTAGTTCTTTGCATGCCTTTGCTGGCAGGATACAGTGTTTACAGTGCACTATGTCTTCTGGTATGGGCTAGAGTAAATTTGTTACTTTCATTGACCTGCTCAATCTCATCCTTGACTTTGACAATATGAAAGTGACTGAGGTATGAGCGATGCCAGTAATACCGTTCCTTATGCAGCCAGTCCCTGTTATGAATGGTTTGAAAATATCGCTCATAGGGTCGGCTGGTGCATGCATTTCAGTAGGCTTGGCAGACTGATATGCAACAGCAACTTCTGGCTCAGTGAGGAAAGCAACGGGAAACTACCTCACTCCTCACTTCCCTAGTATGCCTCTTCAGTGACACCTAGGCTATCTATGGCGCTGTTGGTGGAGCTGTAGAGGATCAAACCAGCCTTCGGGCTGAATACCCAACATACACATACATACAGTTCTTTTGCGTCCCGGTATATCACCGCTGACGTATTTCAGGGCCTTCAAATACCACCGGACGGAGACGGGATCGAAAGACAGCGAACTAATGTTTGAGTCACTCTGTCCGTTTAACAAACCAGCATGATTTCCGAAAGCCTTAATAATCAAATAAGCCTAGCCATCTGCGATTTGATTGAGTGGGTTTAAATTTGGGACGGTGGACCGTCATGAAGGCGACTAAATCATGCACTTATATTAAATAACTAAGGTAAGAAAGGAAAGTATAGATATACACATTTTCATAAAAAGTAGGGTTTCCCCCTTGTTCTGTATTCCAAGCGAAAATTATGTCCTGAATTTCTCAATAACAACATTAATAACTCATTTAGAAAGGAGAAAATTAGAGGAAAGTGTCTTACAATCTTTTTGATGAAGCTCTAACGTATCTCCTCTAGTCCTACCATTTCTCTGAAGACAATGTTGCAACAAAGCTACAAGTGTTCAGTTTGAGGAATGTACAGTCAAACCTCGATATCTCGAACCCCCATTACTCAAATTTTCAACTATTTCTCTATTTCTCTATTACTCGAAATTCGGTTACACGAATTTCTCGATTTCTCGAAGCAAACATTTCCTCCCTTGAAGCAAAAAATACTCTGTAACTCGAATTTTTACAACATTAACTGTGTAAAACAGATTTTGTAGTTTGTGAGGAACAGTTAACAAATAAAGAAAGTGTTACAGTGATGCTGGGAGCTAATATGGCCTAAACCTAAATCAAACTTCTTGTGATCGGAAAATCGGCGAAGCCTCGCTGTTTCTCGGGTGTGAATTCATTACCGGTCACGTACGAAAGCAACCCCGGAAGTTCTAGATAACAAGCTCCATTTACGAATCTTGGCTGAGTGATTTCGTACCTACATAGTCAGTCGAATATATTTTTCACAACAACAAATGTTGTTGAAAAGTATGTGGAAGAAAAGAAGGTTAATAGTAAAAAAACAGAAGAGACTAAAGGATTTTTTCCAAAAGTGTTAATGGAGGTATTTTTCTCGTTTCACTACTGTATGTACTGTATTCTGTCTTCTAAAAAGTTACTTTAATAAGGGTTATAATTAAAATGATACCGTAAAATACGAGTTTGTTAGTATATTTTCAAATGCTGTAGAAAATACTGTATTCAGTATAAGCCCATAGATACATGTGAATCAATTATGCGCTATAAATGCTCAAAAACGGTATTCTCTATATCTCCAAATTTCGATAACCCGAAATAAAATTTAGCTCCCGAGATAATTCGAGATAGCCAGGTTCCACTGCATTTATTTATTTACTTTTGTCTGGAAGGTGCAGTCAAATGTCTTCAGTTAACCGAGGAGATTGCCATGGAAGAGCTCTACGAAGTTCTGAATTTGTTTAGACATCCCTTCGGATATCCTGGAAAGTGGTAAAATGAAATGGCGTATGGCTTTTAGTACCGGGAGTGTCCGAGGACAAGTTCGGCTCGCCAGATGCAGGTCTTTCGATTTGACACCCAAAGGCGACCTGCCCGTCATGATGAGGATGAAATGATGATGAAGACGACACATACACCCAGCCCCCGTGCCAGCGAAATTAACCAATTAAGGTTAAAATGCCCGACCCTGCCGGGAATCGAACCCGGGACCCCTGTGGCCAAAGGCCAGCACGCTAACCATTTAGTCATGGAGCCGGACCTGGAAAGTGGTGAAGATGCATCGCAGAAGCGGGAAAAAGTGTCTATAAACCGTAATAAGGTGCAAAAACTTACGGAACTTCAAAAACTGGTGTGTTCTGTGCTTAGTGTTTCAGGTTCGAATGCATTCGTTGAACGTATATACGACGTATTATGTTAGAACATACACGGACTGATACGAGAAGCAGATGTTCACGTCCCTTCCAACAAATATGAAATGTAATGTCAGGACGTGTATACCTTTGTCTCCGAAAACCATCAAAAAGTAGTTAGTGGGACGTGAACACAATAACATTATTATTTCGACACCATGATAAAATATTATGCTGATGGTCTGAAGGCAACGAAGTCAAATAGCAAATCCCCCTGTGGGTGGGGGCGGTAGAATAACACCCACGGTATCCCCTGCCTGTCGTAAGAGGCAACTAAAAGGGGCCTCAGGGGCTGGGTTGGGGTTGGCGATCACGGGCCCCCCAGCTGAGTCCTGGCATTGCTTCCACTTACTTGTGTCAGGAGTCACTTTCATCTATTCTATCCGACCTCTCTTGGTCAACTCTTGTTCTTTTCCGACCCCGACGCTATTAGGTTTGCGAGGGTTAGGGAGTCTTTAATTTTCACGCCCTTCGTGGCCCTTATCTTTCTTTGACCGATATCTTCATTTTTCGAAGTGTCGGATCCCTTCCATTTTTCCTGTTATACAGAGGATGGTTGCCTAGTTGTACTTCCTCTTAAAACAATAATCACCACCACCACCATCAAATAGCAAATACAATAGCAAATAGCAAATTAGCAGTGTCCATTATTTCCATAGAATGTCCTATATTTTCACTGACATGTCCCTTACTTCATTTTGGCAATCCTAAAATGAAGCAATAGTCTCCCGATTACAACTATCGCTACCGAGCGAGTTGGCTACGTGGTACAGGTAGTGTAGCTGTAAGATTGCATTCGGTAATCCCCAGTGACTCATTAGCACATACACAAAAAAGGGTTACACTCAATTGAATGATACCATGAGGATAGTATCTGGCACCATCAAATTCACACCACTGAACTGGTTTCCTGTTTTGTCCAACATCCATGCTTATCTTCGAAGGCAAATAGCCCTGACAAGCTAATTGCAAAAATGTTGTGAAAATCTTTGTTTTCCGATACACCAAAACTGTACGCATAGTACAGAGGGAGATTAAAATCAAGAAATCCCTCATCGAAGCTAAGCGAGAGTCCAACATGGGTCAAGCTTGTTGTGAAGAACGGGCTACCTCGAACCTGCACCAAATAGTGTTCATACTATACAGTATCTGCCCCTTGTAGATAGCCCCTGGTTTCAAATTACCACGAAAGATTTGCACGCTAATGAACTGAGTGCGAACCAACTATAAGTGGGCCGGTGTAAGGATGCACATGACAGCTGCGCATAATGTTGCTCACTCTGCAATGGCGCACGAAGCGATGTTGCCAGCGCAACAGCTGACTGCACGACACGTGAGTTTTTAAAAACATGGGAGAAATTCTTGAAATGTCATCGCGATGATACACAATACAAATGAAATTGGCCGACAAAAATAGAACTTTCATCACACCGATTAAGTTTACAAAGAAAAATTTCATCACAAAATTATATGAGATACATATACTACGAAGTTCCTTATTATCGCGATGTTAGAAAATACGGAAAAAGTCGGCCGACAAGAATCTCACTTTATATACACCAATAAATGTTAGAATAATATACATCGGTGTTAACACAAAAGGTTTCAAGTAAACTCTATAAAATTTACGAAAATTCAGAAACCTTATTTTCATACCTGATTCATACAGGTAGAGGCTCGATACCCTCCAGATCACTGCTATACTACTGTCGCCTTCGTTGTTATTGTCGTCGCCTAGGCAGATCATCAACGGAGTTGTAAGGTGAATTGTCCATAACAAGGGCAAAAGGGACTTTGAGCTGTAATAATCGTACACGTGTCTTCGTATTGCATTAGCCTTGGAAAGAATACCTGTTTCAGGAGCTTAATTCGTTTCTTTCCCGGAGGGCTGTGAAACAAGTCCCTACCATCAGCTCGGTTTCCGCTACTGCTATGTTTCCCAGTCCCTCTTTCCTTCTGTTCCTGGAGGCGAACACCTGTCTGAATAACAGTACGCTTTGAAAGCCCTAATGTTTGACATGTGCGTTCCACAACTTGATCTACAGGAATAGAGAGATGGCTATACGAGCGTACGAATTTATTCTCCTTCTCGTAAAACTCACGAGTTCTCTGCACTAATTCTGATGCCTGACTATTAAGGGCCACTCCACGGCGCAAAGGATTATCACTTCGCGGTTCATAACTATGTTTTCGTTTCCGTGACATCGCACTGCATTCGTTAAAATAAAATTTCACAATTATCTCACAAAGAAAACAGAACTTTCATAAACGTGTAAATCACACCTGACCACGTGCTAGCGACGACAGGCGAAACGGCAACACTTCAATACGGTAGTCAAGCTAGATATAGATGGCACCACTATACTACCATATTGCCAACAGCAATCAACTGAAAATATTTCGTATTTATATCGTGACTCGCTTAAACCTTATAATATTTTTTAAAATGCTCATATTTATGTATCAAATAAAAGATTATAAGCACTATACGGAATTAAATACGGATTAACATGAATAAAATGCGTAACTGTATCTGACATAAAAAGTAGTAGACTGGTGATTCTGATTGACGGGTGACGTTCTTCATTTCATTTATGTAGTGTTGCCAACATGAATTACAATTGTCAAGTGCAACGTTGTGCCGGCCCACCTATAGGCCAACAGCAGATGCAGGTTGTGGTAGCGTAAGAGGGGAAAAAGAGGCCCCTTCCTGTGACTGCAGTGACACACCTCAAACTATTCAACACGCCCTCTGAGGAGGTTTGAGGGAAACATTAACGGACTGCATGCGGCCACCGAAGAAGCTGTCAGCTGCTTGACATCTCTGCGACATTCCGTTCTGATAGAGTCGCTACTCACCTACGTAGTATCTTTTATCTTGATAACGTGTGCTCATTTTGTATATTGTAGTACTGTACTTTTAACTATTATATGTATGTGACCGTATGCAAAGTATCCTTTTTACCATATGATATGTATAATATGCATTTGGGAGAATAGTTCAGATGGTTTCCATACGTTCCCATTCCCCACATCAGGCAAATGCTGGGACTGTATCTTAAATCAGACCGCAATCGCTATCTTCCCAGTCCAAGCCCTTTCCCATCCTAGCGTCGCCGAAAACATGTGATAGTGAGACGTGAAACCCCTAGGAAAACAACTGGGTAGGGGCGGGGTAGGGGAAGAGGCCTGCGCTTCAACAGTCTGGCACCTAGTATTCAGGAAGAAGAACAAAATTAGCTCGGCCGCGGTATGTTTTTTCCAGAAAGAGAGACTGCTCCGTGAACAGTATGAAAAGGTCACCCTACGTTCGGTCTAATAGCCCGGAAGACAATGTCTTTCCATTAAATTATGAATGTTCCAATGGGACAGTATATTAATTCTGAACCAAAATTTCCTTTACAAGTGACTTACGTGAGGAACTTAGTTCTAAATTGACTGTAACTAGTATCTGACATATTTGTGGCTCTACCTGTTAAGTTTAACACCCCGATGTTCAAGCAATTTACTTGCAATATATTGGTTTCCAATACAGCCTGGGAAGTTAGTTAGTCCATACACCCTAGCGGAAAGAGAACAAACTATTCTTAACTGTCGAGTAATGCAGCACACACAAAACTCCGCCACTAGACATATATTTTAAGGGCAGGGATCAATTAAGTTTCGAAGTGCGGCGTGAAGAAATATGCCAACATCAGAAGATTCTGTAAATTCAGATCAATATTCAGGGATTTAGTTCGATCAATATTATGATCTCTGCCATAACAGGCTACAATACGTGGCTATCGGACCCTGATAAGGGAATGATTGTTGATTTACTTAGACTCGGACAACATTTGAGAACAGTCCAGTCTATTTGTTAAGAAAGTTACTGGTGGCCTGTGTTCTTGCGGAGTCTGCTTGATCCAGAGATTGGAGAAAATGCTTCGAGACTCGACATTAGAACCTCTCCTTTTCAGGAATAGGTTGGAGAACCGCGAGGTAGAACCACATTCAAAATGTTCACTTTCAGCACAGGGATTCGATTTTTCTAACGGCTTAGCTTCCCACTCCTACTGTGGAACTCGATTGAACGATAAATGTTATTGCATCCCACGAACTACTTCCAGAGTTTTCGGAGACGCCGAGCTGCCGGGATGTTGCCCCATAGTTCTTTTACATGTTGTTAAATCTACAAACACAAGGCTAGCGTGTTAAACAACTATTTTCTCTTCGGACCCCAATGCTATTTAGTTTGCAAGGCCTAAAGAGGATTTCCTACCGAGCGAGTTGGCTGCGAGGTACGTGCCGCGTAGCTGTAAGCTTGCATTCGGGAGAGGGTGGGTTCAAACCCCACCACTGACAGTCCTGAAGGTGGTTTTCAATTTTCAAACCTCGATTAAAGCCACGGTCGCTTTCTTCCGTGTCCTAGCGCTTTCCTATTCCATCGTCGTCGGAAACTTACCTGAATTACAGCAGTATTAAATTAATGACAAAAGGGAAAAAAGAGGCTCTCATTTTCATGTCTTTCAATTGCTCTTCCTTTCCCTTTGCTGATATTTCATTCATCCTCTTTCTCCTGCGTTAGGAGGGTGATAGTATCTTGATGTATCTCCACTTAAAATAAAAGTCATCACCACCAAAAAAATATTGAATACTAAACGGAAACGGTATCATTGAAACTGTAAGTCTTGAGTCAAGCTCTGGAGTGACCTTGACCAAAGAACCTGAGAAGATAGCTGCATTTATAGCAGTCAGACGCAACAGAGGTTACAATAAATTATCAAATAACCTTGGTTAATTATAGACACCGTGTTGTCACTCCTTTACCCGACCTTACATAATCAGCAGACGATATTGTTTGAATGGAAGGAGAACCATCTTACCACGTTGCGGTCTCACGGGATCGATAGCATAAACTGTCGTGACTGTCTCTCTTGGGGTCAATCAAGACCCAACTAGATATCAGCCAACGATACGTTTCCTCCACTTATTCCTTCTCTATCGACCTCCACAATGGGGTGTGCAGAGCACATTTACACGGGTGCCCAAGTTCCCCTATGTTGTAATATTTAATACACACACATCCGCCTGTTGCATCTCTCCCTTGGCACAGAAATAAACAAACGCCATGGCACAATAGCCCTGATGGGCTTTGGCGTACCAAGCCATCGCTGCTCAGCCTGAAGGCGTGCAGATAACGAAGTGATGCGCGGTCAGCACGACGCATCCTCGGCCGTTATTCCTGGCATTCTAGACCGAGACTTCTATCTCGCCGTCAGACATCTCAATTTGTTCTTACATAGGCTGAGTGGATAGCGAAGCAGTCCTCAGATCCGGGTAAAAATTCCTGACCTCCAACTGATGCAATACTCTCACTGGTGAGACTTGCGAGCCAAGATTTTACCAACACGCCTTCGCTTAGTGCGTCGGAACGGCAGCACGTCCATGCCCACAGGAAAGCTGAGGACTTAAAGGGGACAGAGGACGCTATATAACATCGTGCATACCATTACTTCTTTTGTTTGGAGAGTGTAAGGAAGCATGCTTAGCTCAGTCGTTTAGCTGCTGGCTGAAGTTCGAATTCCGGTCGATCCTGGTTGAGATTTTCATCTCAAATATCGCCTGGCGTCAGGAATGGCATTCAGCCATAATGCTCGGCCAAAACAAATGAGCGTGGGTGGTTTTAGCGACCTCAGAAATAACTGGGATAAGTTGAAGAAAGAATTACCTACTTATAAAATGCCAAAGTTGGGGGAGGGGTGGGGGCGGCGTGGGGTATTTTCAATATCCATTCCAGTCATATAATGGATATTAGCTGATGTACCCGTCTTTGAGGGGTTAATTTTGTACAACTGCAGCAGTAGTGTCATCTAGCGGAGATAGCGACAGCAGAAGAGAGAGAACTCAACGAACAACATTCAGCGAATGTAATGTCATTCTTGATTACATTTACAGCCTCTGAAACGTGTGACTAACACGGGAAATCGTAATTTGCTAGAGACCTATTAGAGTTACATAGAAAATGCGTATGGCCTTCCTTATACAAAACTGAATTTTAATTAGGCGTACATGTGCCGGGCTTTAGTTTGTGATACAACTATTTGCCTATTATTTTGGTTTTAGCGAGTAAAACGTGACCAAGTTCAGTACATACCTAATTAATGGCCGCCGTTTTGAAAAAATCAGAATAGATACGTTTTAGAAATGAAAATTTGAGATGTATTCATATCAAATTTCAGCTCAATTGATCCAGAAGTTTTGTTTTCGCATTTCATCTGTAAGGATGATGTCACCTAAGCGACAGTTGTTTGTGAGAAAAAGTCCCAGGTAGACCCCATGCACCGGACTCCCCTGATCCAGTTTAAGTGTGGCTGAGCAAGAAAGAAACAGGCACCATGTCATTTTAAACATACGTGCCTTTTTCAAATAATTTCGCAAATAATTAACTGTCGTGTGGTTTAGTGGTTAGCGTGATTAACTGCCATCCACGAAGTCATGTGGCAGTTAGTTCCCTCTGAGAACGTTAGTGTAAAATTTCATGAAATTCCACCCGCGGTTAGACGTGATGTCATTTCGGGAGGCAGACAAACAGACGTTTTTTCATTTTTTATTCATGTCCGAAGGATCATTCTCACTCTCATCCCGTAGGTTCAACGTAGGACCAGTCTCGACTCACTTGTACCAACCGCCCTTTTTTTTATTACAAAAATATTTTGTCTTTCGGTCTTAACGGCCATTTAGCCAGCTACAATTTTGTATTTTCTGATTATTAACTATGAATTGACTTGAGGAATTGAACTTATACATTAAGACGAACATAGCCGGAGAAATTAACCAGACGAAGTTAAAATCCCCGACCCGGCCGGGAATCGAACCCGGGACCCCAGTGATCAAAGGCCAGCACGCTTACCATTTAGCCATGGAGCCGTGCCCACACCATCCTTGGCCAACTCTTGTTGCCTTCCGACCCTGACAGTGTTAGGCTTCCAAAGCCTACGGAGTCTCGTGGTGTTTTCCTTTCTTTTGTAAATACTTCTATTCTTCCAAGGGTAGGACGTCTTTCTCATTTTGATTATAAAGAGGGAATAATGCCTCTGTGGTGTAGTGGTTAGCGTGATTATCTGCCACGCCCGGAAGACCGGGTTCAATTCCCGGCTCTGCCACAAAATTTGAAAAGTGGTACGAGGGCTGGAACGGGATCCAGTCAGCCTCGGGAGGTCAACTGAGTAAAGGTGGGCTCGATTTCACCTCAGCCATCCTCGAAGTGGTTTTCCGTGGTTTTCCACTCCTCCAGGCAAATGCCGGGATGGTACCTAATTTAAGGCCATGGCCGCTTCCTTCCCTCTTCCTTGTCTATCCCTTCAAATCTTCCCATCCCCCACCAAGGCCCCTGTTCAACATAACATGTGAGGCCGCCTGGGCGAGGTACTAATCATCCTCCCCAGTTGTATCTCCCGACCGAAAGTCTCACGCTCCAGGACACTGCCCTTGAGGCGGTAGAGGTGGGATCCCTCGCTGAGTCCGAGGGAAAAACCGACCCTGGAGGGTAAACAGATTAAGAAGAAGAAGAAATAATTATCTCGCGGTACTTCCCCTTAAAACAATAATTATCACTAATCACCAATCACCAATCCTAGTTTAGAAATATCCATTTGTATGTCTTTACGTGTCAGCAAAATTTCTGCAAAATATTGTCACCACCACCAATAGTGAACAAGAAGAAAAACCCAGACAGAAACTTGTAGGTGCCCATAAGTGGAAAATTAAAAATCTCGTGTAGATTACAGTATACTTGACAAATTAAAAATATTTACAAGAGAAATGTCTGTCTTCAATGCATTCTGCGTCTGTGTCACGGCCAGCAGCACAGCTGATGGGGCTGACATCATTAATTATCCGCATTCCAGGGTCATGGTTCCTCAACGCATGCACTGTGTGACGTAGCCATCGCATTATGCGGCACGCACAGTCAGTCTTCTTCCATACATTCCGCAAACGTACACCAGATAAAGTAGTTTTCAGGAAACAATCTATTATCATAGAATAAGCACAGAACGGATAGACTGACCAGGCATACCATATACGATAATACCCCCACCGACAAATGGTATGCAAGCACACACTACCGTTGCTTCTACTGCGTTATGCGCGACTACTTCGTACTTCCTTGGCCAACTCAATTTATTTTTTCGGTCCGGATTAGTATGAGATATATGAACGTAACAAGTATTTCGTGTCACCGCCTTTCATGGCCCAGCCTTTTTTTCAGATGATATTCTCATTCTCGGGTCCGGCTCATATGCTGAATGGTCATGGTCGACGTTTTCGAATCAGAAGTTCCGGGGTTCGATTCCCGGCCGAATCAGGGATTAAACACTTGGGGACTGGGTGTTTGTGTTTGTTCTAATACATTACTCTTTATACATGGAGAAGGCACCACACAACCAACCACCACAGAAATACGCAAGAGTGAAAACATCCCTCCTCATTGGATTGGTGTAAGGTAGAGCATCTGGCTGTAAATGGGGACCAAATCCACACGTGCGACACAGTTCCACCGCGAACCCAACTAGGATGTGGGAGAAGAATAAGAAGAAGAATGATGATGATGATGATGATGATGAATGTGACAATGATGATTAATTCTCGGAGAGTTCAGAACTATTCCTCTTATAATGAAAGATTAAAACTTCCCAGTCAGTGACAGTATTAATCTTGGCCCTTCACTTTTTCTTCAGCAGATACCGCCATTGATTGAGAGGCCTCTTCCTCTTTTTCCTACGATTAGTGTTAAGATAATCTAATAATTTCACTTGTTTGCCCCTCAGTACAGCGAATGCTAACTAAATTTTGTTGTTCATCTACCAATTGTCCTACAGCTTAGTAAGGTCCCAAGTGAAAGCTGTGTCACTTATGTGACCTTGGCCCTGTTTTACGGCCGGATGCCATAACTTTCATTACGTTTATAGTTTTCGTAGACGCTGAGGTGCAGGAATTTCGTCACCCAGAAATCTTTCACGTGCCAGTAAATCTACCGACACGAAGCAAACGTATTTCAGCAATTTCAAATACTACCCAACCGAGCCGTGGGGAGGTCAAATGGACTGTGTCGCGA
This sequence comes from Anabrus simplex, assembly GCF_040414725.1. Taxonomy (NCBI): domain Eukaryota; kingdom Metazoa; phylum Arthropoda; class Insecta; order Orthoptera; family Tettigoniidae; genus Anabrus; species Anabrus simplex. The sequence goes on along the minus strand of NC_090265.1, from coordinate 1,123,645,539 downwards.
TTGACCTCTCTAAGGCATTTGACAAGGTAGACAAAAGATTGGTTGAATGAGTGGCTATATTTCTAGAAAATAGAACTCAGAGAATTAGAGTAAGTGAACTATTATCTTATCCTGTAATCATTAAGAGGGCAGTATTATTGGACCTTTATGTTTTGCTATTTGCTTTACGTCGCACCGACACAGACATGTCTTATGGTGACGATGGGATAGGAAAGGACTAGGAAGTGGAAGGAAGCGGCCGTGGCCTTAATTAAGGTACAGCCCCGGTATTTGCCTGGTGTGAAAATGGGAAATCACGGGAAACCATCTTCAGGACTGCCGATAGTGGGGCTCGAACCCACTATCTCCCGATTACTGGATACTGGCTGCACTTAAGCGACTGCAGCTATCGAGCTCGGTCCTTTATGTTTTCTTATACATATAAATAAATGATATGAGTAACGAACTGGAATCAGAGATAAGGCTTTTTGTGGAAGATGTTATTCTGTATAGAGTAATAAATAAGTTACAGGATTGTGAGCAAGTGCAAAAATACCTCGACAATGTTGTGAGATGCACAGCAGGCAATGGTATGATGAAAAACAGGGTTAAAAGCCAGGTTCTGAGTTTCACTAATAGGAAAAGTTCTTTCGATTTAAATTACTGCGTTGATGAGGTGAAAGTTCCATATGGGGATCACTGAAAGTACCTAGGTGTCAATATAAGGAAATATGTTCATTGGGGTAATCACATACTGTAAATAGGATTGTAACTAAAGGGTATAGATCTCTGCACGTAGTTATGAGGGTATTTAGGGGTGTAAGGATGTAAAGGAGAGGGTCTACTGTAAGTCTCTGGTAAGATCCCAACTAGAGTATGGTTCCAGTGTTTGGGACCCTCACCAGGATTGCTTGATTCGAGAACCGAAAAAAAAAAAAAATCCAAAGAAAAGCAGCTCGATTTGTTCTGGGTAATTTGCGACAAAAGAGTAGTGTTAGCGTTGCGAAGTTTGGGCTGGGAAGTTCAGGGAGAAAGGTGACGAGCTGCTCGACTAAGTGGTATGTTCCAAGCTGTCAGTGGAGAGATGGCGTGGAATGACATTAGGAGACGAATAAGTTTGAGTGGTTAGTTTTTAAAAGTAGGAAAGATCACAATATGAAGATAAAATTGGAATTAAAGAGGACAAATTGGGGTAAATATTCGTTTATAGGAAGAGGAGTTAGGGATGATTGGAATAATTTTCCAAGGGAGATGTTTAATAAATTTCCAAATTCTTTGCAATTGTTTAAGAAAAACTAGGTAAACAACAAATAGGGTATCTGCCACCAGGGCGACTGCTCTTAAATGCAGATCAGTGGTGATTGATTATTGAACCGACCACCTTGAGCACAGAGGCCAGTGCTCAACTATCTGAACTACTCAGGTGGGAAATTACCTTCCGGACGCCAATCCTATGTGGAGGATGTGTTCACAACAGCGTGCTTCTGTGGTGGTGATCGGTAGTGCGGTGTGTATATGAAGAGATATGTACTGAGATAAACACAAATACCGAGTCTCCGAGCTAGAGGAACCCCCTGGATTGAAGTCCGCGACGATAACCATTCAGCCAATGAACCGGGCTCTTTACATCTTGTTCAATATTATGTATTTCAATGTGAAGAAAACCCGTTTGGTATTCTGCTTTATTGTGACATTTGCATCGGTACCGGTACTGAAAGTCATAATAATTTGGACCGAGCAAGTGGCTATGCGGTTTGGGTCACGTAGCTATCAACTTGCGTTTGGGAGATAGTGGGTTTGAATCCCACTGTCGGCAGCCCTGAAGATGGTTTTCCGTGGTTTCCCATTTTCACACCAGGCAAATGCTGTACCTTAATTAAGACCACGGTAGTTTCCTTCTCATTCCTGGCTCTTTCCCATCCCATCTTTGCCTTAAAACCTATCTGTGCTGGTGCGACGTTACGCAGAAGGTAAAATAATAATAATAATAATAATAATAATAATAATAATAATAATAATAATAATAATAATAATAATAATATATTATAATTTTGGACATGAAGCAGTGCGCCAAAGATTTACTTCCACGCTCAGGCCACGCTTTGAAGATACAAGAGCAAGAATTTACTCGTACATCAAGTGTGTTTCGTTTACTGCAGTAACAGATCAGAAGGTAACACGACATTTGGCGTGTTCGTAGACTACAGTCTGTTCCTCATCTGCATACTATCTTCCTGGCGCACGGCACTCAACCCAACCCACCTTTCGATTTTTATCACCCACTATTCGTCTTCACGGACAAGTATTTACTTTCATCAAGGAGGTAAAAATAAAGTATCCGAATGTCTGCTTGAACTGCACGAGTAACAGGAACTTAATAGTGATAAGGTTTATAGTCGAACACTGGAAAGGAATCCTATCAAGAATCATCGAAATAGCAGATAAAATTCCGTTCCGTGCATTTTTAGGTGAGGAATGATGTCCCACTGAGTATTAATAATACAGATGTACGACAAATGGGGTATGTGGTTTTCTGCAAAAGTAGTTAACTAAAAGCTCCCCTCTTATTTCAGAACGTCTGCCACGGACCCCACACTTCTTTTAGAAAGAAAAAAAAAAGACAACTGAGTAAATATACAAAAACTCTTATTTACGACATATTAGAGTTAAAAAGTATAGGTTCGTAATTTATTCATTTAAACATCATAGAAAAATCATGCCTTTTTTGTTTCGAACAATTTCTTCAACATCTGGCTCTATATTTCCTACCTTTAATAAATTAGGATCAACAAGGAGGCAACTTCTATATTTGTTCTTCAGATAACAAAATACCAAATTTTTGCTCACGAAGACATGGAGAAAACGATGAAACTAGGCATTTCAAAGCCTTTTCACCTACTTTCTTATAATAAGAAACTGTCTTTACTCAGACTTGATTAAGTGTAGGCCTAAACTGTCTGAAAAATGTCTTCAACGCACCCTCAGAAATCACTTCAGTAATTTCATCTTGTTCCTCCTCAGATGGAATATTGAAGAAAGGAATGCATCCTGAAGTTGAGGAGTCTTGTGAAAAGATCACGGACCCCTTAAATTTGCGAGGGTCCACGGATCAAAAAATGGGAAAGGCTGTTTTGGATCAGTCGGAAAGTCCTCAGAATTTTACTAGTTAATTTACCTCACACTACACTGATAGGTTTCCGGCGACAATGGGTTGGTAAATGGATTGGGAAGAAAGCGGTCGTGGCCTTTTTAAGGCACAACCCCGGCATTTGCCTAGAGTGAAAATGAAAATCAAGGAAAACCACCTACAGCGCTGCCAGTGGTGTCGTTCGCACCCGCTACACGACCTGTAGTCTACCAACTTTACACTCTGAGGGTGGGGACAGTAGAATACATCTATGATATCCCCTGCCTGTCGTAAGAGACGACTAAAAGGGATAATTTCCAGGGACTTTCAACTTTGGAGCGCAGATTGGCGACTACGAGGTCTCTAGCTGAGTCTTGCATTGCTTCTTCTTGCTTGTATTCACTTTCATTTTCCTATACGGCCTCCTTTGGTAAACCGACCCTGTCTATCATAAGACATTGCTTTCACTTACGTCACGCTTCTCGCTTTCAACTTTCCCATCCGACCTCCCTTGGTCAACTCTTGTTCTTTCCCGACCCCAATGGTATTAGGTTTGCGATGCCTAAGGACCCTTTCATTTTCGCGCCTTCACGTGGTCCTTCCCTTTCTACTCCTCTGACTAACATTAAGACAGGATGGTTGGCCAGTCATCACCGCCATACATCACTACCCGTACCGCGTACCTATTCGCTCGGTAGTCCTGAGTACGATTCGATGACTTATTTTTGTGATATTTCTAGCACACCACATACCATCCTTATCTCCGTATCTAATTGCATGACATTCCTCCCTACGGCATTGGTTTCTGTGGTGTAAACACAAGATTTTCTAAGATAGGTTTGTACCGTGGAAATAATAATGCAAATAGGAGTGTATAAAATCGAAGAATGATACTAGGATGTGGTAACATGATATGGAACATGATAATGTTTGTTGTTTCCAAGTTCCAAATTGCTTTATGTCGCACCGACGCAGATAGGTCATAGGACAGGAAAGGGCTAGGAATGGGAAGGAAGTGACCGTGGCCTTAATTAAGGTACAGCTCCAGCTTTTGCCTGGTGGGAAACTGGGAAAGCATGGAAAACCATCTTCAGGGTTGCCGACAGTGGGGTTCGAACCCACTATGTCCCGAATACTGTATACTGGCGGCACTTAAGCGACTGAAGCCATCGAGCTCGATGTTTATTGTTTAAAGGGGCCTAACAACAAGGTCATCGGCCCCCAAATTGTACAAGGTGAACGAAACGAAAATTAAAACTACAAAATGTATCCACTGACTAAAGTCTAAAACGATTGATGATGAAAACATGACCGTGAAACAAAACAATGTGGATCCAATTCACAATGCCTTCATTACTGGGATGATACTCATTATCTACAGGGGTTCAAAATCCAGGTCACCGACCCCTCATAATGGTACTGATCAATGTTAAAGCAAAACCATGGTGTTCCTCTCATAGGGGTACTAATCACACGTAACGTAGACTTATGGTGTTTCTCATAAAGTAGTACTACGCATAGGGAACGCAGGCCTAGTCTAAAAACAGTGGAACCGACCGGTGGAATACACGCGATGCCCATTATCACAAACAACGCCTAGACCCGTAGTGTTTCTCGCATAATGGTACTCCTCCCATGCAACGTAGACCCATGGTGTTCCGCACACAATGGTACTAATCACAGGTATGTTCATGGTTGTAATTTCATCATCCCTTGGTCGCCCATTTTAGTCGCCTCTTATGACAGGCAGGGGATACCATGGGTGTATTCTTCGTCTGCGTCCCCCACCCACAGGGAGTTGATATCGAACAGAGATTAGGCAGCTGCGTACCGTCCACTAGAATTTCTTTGCCAGCCTGATTGTATCATATGCGGTTTGCGGACCATCAAGTTCAAAGTCACCACCTTGTGATCCGTTTGAAATGTCATTAGAAAAAACAAATATGAGATGAAAAATGTAGCTAGTGTGAAAAGTCTTTCTGATGTTTAAAGACGGCAAACTTCAAGAGCCTCAACAGATCAATGTAATCAATAATCGTAGTATGGCCAAGCTACTGGGCACAGGTATTTTAATATGACGCCATTTAACCTATCTGTGTCACCAAAGATCTTTTACATGCCGACATCGAATCGTATCGAATGAAACTATTTCCAAAAATTCGACTACGTCTGTCGGGTTTGAACACGTGACCTTGGGGTCCAGGTGTCGGCACTCTACCACTGACACACAGAGGGAGCTACTGGTGGTGGCATATGCGAATAAAATGTAGCCGTTCCAATATAATTCTGCAGACTAATAAGTTTTCATCTACCCTGTGTTCCGTGAGATCTACTTTAAAGCTCAGAAACTGTCAGCAAGGTTCAATAACGGATTCTGCCGCAGGGGCTGTAGTTAATTACTGTAGACTGCGAGTTATATAGCCCACAGGGGACAATATGGCGGTGGAACAGCAGAGTCCAAATGATCTCAGAAAACTAGGGTAAGATAACTTCACAAAGTTCACTTCAAAAGCGAAATTTCTGTTTATAACTCCACAGAGTTATAAAATCCTAGAGTGAACTAGGTCCAGGTACCACAAGCCGGTTTTAATGCATTGCTTGATTTGTGTTGAAGGTTGGGGGATAGAATCCGGAAAAGTAGATCGGCGATTAAGGGTGCTTATAAGCGTCAGACTCGTACTAGCGTACTAACACGCAAAAGAATACGTGAGGCTGCCTAACCGAGGTAGTAAAGGCATACTCGGTTTACCCTAAAAGACATAGGTTCGATTCTTTGTCGGGAAGCCGGAAAATTTAGAAATAAGCCCTTCAATTCTAGAGGCGTACATGGCTGGGGTTCCCTCAGCCTACACCAGAAATGAGTTCCAGAGTATATGGACATAACTTTGCTATGACATTAAAATTATTTTAAATGAAACCCTGAACAAACCATAACTCTGGTCTTGAACAGACTTCTTTTCTGGTCCCATGGGGCTAGTATGATACTTTAAACAATCAAAAACAGAACCCGATCAACGCGAGAACGGGGCAATGTTTCTACTTTCGCTGCAGATAATCTCAGTGAATACAACCAACGTAATTAAATACATAATTTACTAATGTAAAAGTGCACAAGGAATTACATCATCTGTTGTTAATTTAGAAACTCACATCATCTTTGGTCATCAGCGCCCCGTGCGAGTGAGTGTGGAAAAAGACTAATAATCGGTAGTTTTGTGAGTTGTATAGTAACGTATATTACTGTAAGTATTTGGACTTGCTCTAAAGAATCTTACAAGTTTCAGTTAAATTTCTGTACTCGAATTCACGTTCATTTTTCATATCAAGTTCTAATCGTTCTAATTTTCAGTTGTAGAATAAAAAATCACTCAGTCTTGCTTAAAAGAGAAATCTCTCTAAAACGCAGATATTGCCTGGTCCCGAGTTATTCCAGTTTAAGCGAGTTTGTGGTTATGACCACAACATCAATAGTCACGTAAAAACACAATCATGCCATTTATTTATTTATTTTATTTATTTATTTATTAGGACACCTTTCTTGGCCCGTCCTTTTCTCTTGTCGATTCGTCATTCTTCGTCTATATTATTATTATTATTATTATTATTATTATTATTATTATTATTATTATTATTATTATTATTATTATTACTGGGCTAGAACTTACCACTCTACTCCATCAAGTTAATCTTAGTGGATGCCTTTACATTCCACCCCTCCAAGGGCCTTCATGGCACGTACAAAGATTGTATTATTATTATAAAGGTCCAGTACAAACGTTTTGATTTGACGCCATTTATGCTGTCTGTATTTTTTTTTCAATTGGCTTTACGTCGCATCGACACAGATAGGTCTTATGGCGTCGATGGGACAGGAAAGGGCTAGGACTGGGAAGGAAGCGGCCGAAGCCTTAATTAAGGTACAGCCCCAGCATTTGCTTCATGTGAAAATGGGAAACTACGGAAAACCATCTTCAGGGCTACCGACAGTGGCTTTCGAACCCACTATCTCCCGAATACTGGATACTGGCCGCACTTAAGCGACTGCAGCTATCGAGCCCGGTTGTCTGTATATCAACATTGGCGTTCCGTTTTACTCTACCAGACGCCAGTGAAACCATCTCTCTTTTGGGCGATCGATATCTGAGTTCTAATGAATTTTGTCGCGTAAACATCAAGGATGTCACCAGAGATCTTATACATGCCGACATCGTACGGCATGGAGTGTCGAATGAATTTCCTTTCCGCCCCTCAAAAGTTCGGCTTCCTCAGCCGGGACTGAACCCGTGATCTTGAGATACAGAGGCCGATAATCTACCAGTGATCCATAGAGAGAGATATACACAATAATATAATAAGTTATTATTATTATTATTATTATTATTATTATTTACGTCTCCATGGCTAAATGGTTAGCGTGCTGTACTTTGGTCACAGGGGTCCCGGGTTCGATTTCCGACAAGGTCGGGAATTTTTAACCATAACTGGTTAATTCCGCTGGCACGGGGGCCGGGTGCATATGTCGTCTTCATCATCATTTCATCCTCACCACGACGCGCAGGTCGCCTACAGGAGTCAATTCAGAAAACCTGCACTTCGCAAGCCGAACTTATCCTCGGACACTCCCGGCACTAAAAGCCATACGCCATTATTTCATTATTTTTATTTCCTCAATGCCCCTATTTTTATAACGTGACAGAAATCGTGAAGCATTAGAATGAGCTTATTAGGGTTGAGTTTTTCACTCTAACGTGTGACTCAATTTAGGACTTAGTCGGTGGCCTAGGACAGGATGCCCTTCCTGCTGCCAGACCTGATCCTAACGAAAATCTCACATGAAAACGCCAGAATTCGAACCCGGGACAGTCGATTAGGGCGTCGAGTGGTTAGACCGTTGCACTAAATGTTTTAAATTATCACTTTCCATCACGTTTTTACGTGATAGCAAAGCGCAAAGGAGCTCAGAGGAGAGTGCATGCTTCTAGTGGATGAGAACAAAGGCCAACATTCTATATTGATGTAAACGGGGCTGTAGGCCCATAAACCTACTTCCCACAGAGCGATAAAACGACTGCTATCTTGAGATTCTCAGAACTCCTTCCAATGTCGTTTGAAACCGTAACGTAATGTTTGACTCACCTTTTGAGCACCCTCACTTACCGGCAAGCTCACTTCAGAAATGTTTACAAATACTTTGCTAGAGTTAGTGATGCCGATTCATTTTGATGGGCCGTGTTATCTCTGAGCCCCAAATACTCATATGTCTGGAGATAATAGGGAGAAAAAGGAAATATAATATTTCCGGAGAGTTTATTTCAGAAAACACTATTCTTAGATTATCTTATATCCGAATCCTTAATTATAGTCTGGTAATCTAACCTCTGTGAAAGAGAAATAGAATACTAATATTGGTTTCACGTCCTACTAACTACTTGTACGGTTTTCGGAGACGCCCAGGTGCCGGACATTTGTTCCGTATAAAATCTTTGACGGTCCAGTAAATCTACCGCCACGACGCTGACGTATTTGGACACCTTCAAATACCACCGGACTGACCCGGGTTCGAACCCACCAACTTGCAGTAAGAACGCCAGCGCTCTACCACCTTGGCCACTCAGTCCGAATGAAAATAAATCAGGTGTGTGTGTATGTGTGTGTGTGTTTGTGGAGAGAGATTGGAGAGGGAGGGTGGATCAAATCACTTACAAATGTCACCCCAGCGTCACAATGCGGTAATCTATACCAGTAGAAAAAGTGAATTAACACAGAACGTACCCTCACAAAGTTACAGTGTTGTGACAAGTAATCTTGTAACGTTAGTACTCCTTTCTTTTCGCATAAGAAACTGGGAATGCGGGATCTTAATAAGGGATAAAATGTTACGTCCAAACTCCTACAATATTACTCTATTAACTCAGACAAATTGTGTCACTGTGGGTCTGCAACAAAAAAAAAAAAAAAAAATTGTTTCGAAAACTTACACCGCTTTAGATAAATGTACATATTCTTCACGATTAAATTATTGTAGTAAATCTCTTTACTCATAAGATCACATCCAAATACAGGCTTATCATTACGAAGAAGCAGACAAATATCTGTCGTCTACACATTTACAACGAATGGCCTATCTGAGTAGTATCAAATCAGTTACATTCATGTTCCTTTTTCTCATTCACGATAGTTAAATTTCTGCCACTTTTTTCTGATACCATACTTTACACTTTATCGCGATCTTTAATTGATTAAATTTCAGGTTTTCGAGAACTATGTATTTTTATAACAATAGAGAATTACTTTTTTCACCTAAAGTAAAGAGCCAGTTCTTAAAATGTATTAATTAAGGAAATACCTCCGTTAAAATATGAAGCAGTATGCCACAATTTATACGTGAAAATCACAGTTCTGTGATAAACAGTCACACAAAAAAGGGAACACACATTTAAAAAATTAGAAATCAAGAAAAGTGCAAAAATTAGAAATCAAGAAAACTGCACTTAAAGTTTCACATACATCTTCATATCTCAGTCCATACTTGTCTCTCAAGAAGGACAATCTGGACCTTCAGTCCTACCAGCTTGTAGAAGTGGTATATATATGTCATCTTTTCATTATATTCATTCTCACTATTTGCGCCCAACACTTTCTTTGAGGCACCTCCAGTATTTACATTAACCCTAAATTTTATGTTTACTTGACTCCACTTCAACTGTTGTAACAGAACTATTTACAGCATTTTCACGCTTCGGATTGCCTACATTCCTTCTTTTCTTAAAAAATCAGGACTACTTCCCGACATTATAAACTTCAGTTATTATGTACACAGGAATAACTGACACAAATCGGGTCCAAAACCAGCAACATCAGCAAATGTCACTCCACCATTAAAAATACCTCATCCTCCTGGTGCGCGGAAATGTCACTGTGCGCAACTGTCACTAATATTCTGGAATCGTTAGATATCATTTATATTTTGTGTTCGTTTCACGATGTGTAAGAAAACGGTTCTAAACAAAGGAAGGACAAAAAATGTAATGCTATCATATCTCAACTCTGGGCAGTGGATGAAAAAACCAGAATGTTTATTGCTCTTCCATGCTTTTCATAGAACTGCCTCCCTTTGTAATTTTGCCTAACAGAACTAAATCACAAAAACACAGTTTTTTATTACGGCACTATTTTGTTTCAAGTCCAGAAGTTACCCTCGTGTTTGCAGCTCAGTCATATGACACTAGAAACCTTTGAACGGGGTTTCGCAAACGCTTAGCGAGGCGTAGTGAATTTCTGCACCACATAATGTATTCCAGGTTTAACGCAAGTTTTCACTAAAAAATTCAGGCCGTTAGTTAAACTACGTCTTTCAATTTAAACAGTTCTATGTTGTGGCGACGGTGCTACAGAATCTGTTGTTAATGGAGGTGGACACATCTCCAAACAGACTCGGTGGAAAAAAAAACATCTAACCGGCTGAAACTGGGAATGCGCGATCTTAATAAGAGATAAAATGTTACGTCCAAACTCCTAAAATATTACTGTGTTAACTCGTACGAATTGTGTCACTGTGGGTCTGCAAAAAAAAAAAAAGTTTTGAAAACTTGCACAGCTTTACATAAATGTACACATTCTTCACGATAAAACTTAGTGGGTATCTTAGTGCTTTTGTTCCAAGTGCAGCAGTTTATAAACAAATTACAGTTAGCACAACATTTTAGTCACACCAAGGAGTTTGTGTAATACTACTTTTGAAAACTACTGTTTGTGATTAACGAACATAGTATTGGTGTAATCGTGTTTAGTATTTTTCATATCATAATTCCGTGGCTTGGTTCTAAAAGGGCCAATGTCAAAAGACCTGTTTTTGAGCTATGAGCATTTGAAGTTTTGCTTATAGTTTTCCAATTATTCTTTTCAACAACTAACTTTAAATAACTTTATACTTTCTTTGTGGAACGCTATTTTTTCCTATCGTATTCTTTAAAAATTGCCAGGTCTCTAATATTTATTGGTAATCTAACATTATTGGCAAGGGCATTTCTTTTTTTTTTTGCTTTACGTCGCACCGACACAGATATGTCTTATGGCGACGATGGGATAGGGCAGGCCTAGGAAGTGGAAGGAAGCGGCCATGGCCTTGATTAAGGTATAGCCCCGGCATTTGCCTGGTGTGAAAATGGGAAACCACGGAAAACCATCTTCAGGGCTGCCGACAGTGGGGCTCGAACCCACTATCTCCCGATTACTGGATACTGGCCGCACTTAAGCGACTGCAGCTATCGAGCTCGGTCTTATTTAATTAAACGTTAACTGTTCGTTTAGTACTTAACAGAGGCATTGGCCCTTTTAACATGTTGCAAGCCAGGATAAAACGCGTTTGTATCAGTTAATATCTCAATTGCGTTAAAAAATGACATTGGCCCTTTTAGAACCAAGCCACAGAATTATAACCACACCACTAACAGTAACATTACTATTACATACGAATATTGTTAACAAACATGTTGTAGTAACTTCCTTTTAAAACAATATTCACCACCATTACCCTGATTTACTATTGGTGTATTGAGAATTAGTGCTCTTTAATAATTGGATTAAGCACAAGATATTTAACCAAACAACCGCCTTAATAAGATGTGTTAAAAGATAACTGTCGGAGGTCTATGAGTTATATTTGCTTGAATATATAAAAGATAGTAGTCTCTGATTGACCAAAGCATGATCAATTGGGAGGGAAGATTTTTGTGTTTCAAATAGTTCTAGGAGTTTACGTAGTTCCGGCTGATGTAATTCAACAGCAGGAGTTTACACACATCTTTTCCGACATATCATTGAGCGAGTTTTTCTTTACTATCTATGAATTTTACCATTTCCTGTCATAAGGACAACTTCTAAACTTAACATTTTTGTATAACCGAGCGAGCTGGTCGTGCGGTCAGGGGCACGAAGCTGCGAGCTTGCATCCGGGAGATAGTGGGTTCGAACCCCACTGTCGGCAGACCTGAAAATGGTTTTCCGTGATTTCCCATTTTCACACCAGGCAAATGCTGGGGCTGTAACTTAATTAAGGCCACGGCCGCTTCCTTCCCACTCCTAGGCTTTTCCCACCCCATCTTCACCATAAGACCTATCTGTGTCGGTGTGACGTAAAACAAAATGTAAAAAAAAAAAAAAGTATTAGAAACAAACACTTTCAACTCGTTCAATTTTTACTTACCATGCTGAAGGGAGAGTCTGCCTCTGTATCCGAAGCATAGTTTCGCTCCCATGAGGGAGAGCCTGGAACTTTCTTCGCCCTGTAGGAGTACCCAGATCTGGGCATGACGACTATTTGGATGATACTACCGCACTAACACCTGTATTTCCTCAGCGAGTAGATAACACTGCGTCATATTTCACACATTAAACCTCCAAGACAGTCTTACTGCGCAGACGCAAACAGATGGAAGGTCATCTTATATAAAACTCATTTCCAAGCAGAGCAAAACAAAGTATTATGTCGCTATCGTCCTTTAATTACAACAAGGAAACCGAAACACCAAGACAATTCGCCTCAGTAGCTCGCCAGGAAGAACCGTAGTTAAAAGTTCATGGATATTAGAGCTAGCAGTCGGTAAAGAGCAATTCCCAAAATGCGGACACTTAACGCAGAGGCTTAACCACGAATGACATACAAGCTGGATGCATCATGTCTTAATGAATGTTGGACTCTGATGAAGATAGGGCGTAGGAGAACTTAATTACTGCCCAGAGTCTTAATTGAAGAATGAATGAGTCCAAGGCCGCATGGAACTGTCATGGGATAATTAAGGAAATGTTTGAGAATACAATAATTGGAACTGCAAACTAAAGAACTAAGACTTATTGGATAGATAGAGGCTCCTAACAACGATCTATTGCTTAAAGGTGACTACTTTTATAACCATGCAACTGTGAGCTAGCTATGCACAGTCAAACTATCTCAGCAGCAGCAGCAGCAATAATAATAATAATAATAATAATAATAATAATAATAATAATAATAATAATAATAATAGATGGAGTAATTAGATCTATGCCTAGCCCATTTTATCCCAGAAAATAACCTAGAACTCATATTTTTGTGAAGATTGAATGAATCTCTAAAAGTGGAAGTCTGGTTTGTAACTCTTTCACCTTTTTGACAGGCAAATGTACCCAAGTCCTTTCAAGCTAGTCTCTCCCCCTAAATATGTTACGTCATGCCACGTGCTGAGTATTTGGTTGTTACAGCTCTGATAGCTTCAAAAGTTTCGTGACACGAGACTGTCTTGCAACGGCATTCGTTTCTCTTACTTGTGTAATCTTGGAGTTAATGATATTCGGGTAAGGGGATATAACGAGGAAGAGATAAGAGTGTACCTGAAGGATGTTAAAAAGGGAAGGGCAAAATGTTGGGTAGGACTGTTCATCAAGAACACTATTACACGCAGCATCATTTCTGTTAGGCACGTAAATGAGCGAATGATGTGAACAGATTTGGCAGTTAGAATAATTGATGATGATGATGCTTGATGTTTAAAGGTGCCCAACATCTAGGTCATCGGCCCGTTAGTGGAATTATGGACGAGTGTATTCCCTGTGTGAGGGTGCAAATGAGGATGAAGTTTACGAGTTTTATGAAGCAGTGAGTGACATCGTAGTCAGAGTGAACAGCAAGGATATGATAGTTCTCATGGGCGATTTGAATGAAAGAGCTGGAAATAGAACTGAAGGATACGAAAGAGTGATTCGTAAATGTGGGGGAAGATATGGAAGCTAATAGGAATGGGAAGCGTTTGCTAGATGTCTGTGCTAGTATGGGATTAGCAGTTACGAATACATTCTTCAAGCATAAGGCTACGCATGGGAGTGTAGAAGCACCAGATCCATAATAGACTATATCTTAACTGACTTTGAATTTACGAAATCTGTTAAAAATATGTCATTATTCTGTAGTGAACAACGTAGAAGAACGATGAGGGTAGAAAATCTCCAGAACGAGGAAATTAGACAGAAGTACATGGATATGATTAGTGAAAAATTCCAAATATTGGACAGTAAGCAGGTGCAGGATATACAAAGAGAATGGGTGCATACAGGGATGCTGTGGTAGAAAGAGCAAGGGAATGCCTAGGAACGACTGTGTGTAAAGATGGGAAAAACCGAACATCTTGGTAGAATGATGACGTGAGAGCAGCTTGTAAATGTAAAAAGGAGGCTTATCAGAAATGGCTCCAAAAAGGGCGGATGCAGACAGGGAAATGTACGTAGATGAAAGAAACAGAGCGAAACAAGTAGTTGTTGAATCCAAAAAGAAGTCGTGGGAAGATTTTGGTAATAACCTGAAAAGGCTAGGTAAAGCAGCAGGGAAATCTTTCTGGACAGTAATAATGTTACAAAGAGAAGTAAAAAGGAAATGAATAGTGTTTTGGATAAGCGATTAGTTCAAGGTATTTAAATGGGTTAGACAAGGCTGTAATCTTCCATCTTTATAGTTCATAGTTTACATGGATCATCTGTTGACAGGTATTAAGTGGCAGGGAGAGATTCAGTTAGGCGAAAATGTAGTAAGCAGTTTGGCCTATGCTGATGACTTGACCTTAATGGTAGATTGTACCGAAAGCCTGCAGTCTAATTTCTTGGAATTTGAAAATAGGTGCAATGAGTATGATATGAAAATCAGCCTTTCCAACACTAAATCAATATCGGTACGTAAGAAACCCAAAACAAGTGAATGTCAGATTGGGAATACAAAGCTGGAACAGTAAGATCATTTCAAATATTTCGGATGCGTGTTCTTCGAGGATGGTAGTATAGGCTAGTAAGTGCGACTGAATCAAGGTGTAGTAAAATTAATGCAGTGAGCTCGCAGTTAGGATCAACGGTATTCTGTAAGAAGGAAGTCAGCTCCAGGACGAAACTATCTTTACATCGGTCCGTTTTCAGACCAACTTTGCTTTACGGCAGTGAAAGTTGGGTGGGCACAGGATATGTTATTCATAAGTTAGAAATAACAGACATGCAAGCAGCGATAATGATTGTTGGTACAAACAGGTGGGAAAAATGGCAGGAGGGTACTCGGAATGAGGAGATAAAGGTTAAGTTCGGAATGAAATGGATGGACGAAGCTGTAAGCATAAACCGGCTTCGGTGGTGGGGTCATGTAAGGCGAATGGAGGAGGACAGCTTACCTAGGAGAATAATGGATTATGTTATGGAGGGTAAGAGAAGTGGAGGGAGACTAAGGCGACGACTCAGTTTCTAACGATTTAGAGATAAAGACGTATATAACTAAACGAGCCCACAGAACAAATTACAAATAGAGGATCGTGGCGGCGCTTAGTAAATTCACAGAGGCTTGCAGAGTGAACGCTGAAAGGCATAACAGTCTATAATGAAGATGTATACGTACGTACGTACGTATGAAATAATAATACATGTGGAATATTACCAGGAAACACGTTTTGTTGACTAGAGTGGAGAAAGGTCGGATTTATCTTCGTTACTTGCTGAAACTGACATTTTATACGGTAATTTTGTACTTTTAAAACTACGCACATCCGAAAATGTTCATGAATATTGTTTATTAACAAAGTTAACAAAAACATCTTGGTGTGAACGCACGTTTAGGCTTGCCAGGTCTCTGATAATTTCCATTTCCGTGTCCTCATGAGTAGGGGCGATATGTCATATCGGAGCGTGGGTTAGTAACTGCAAGGCCCCTAGCTGAGCCTGGCACTGGTCCACTAATTTGTGCCAGGCTTCTCACTTTCATCTCCTTTGAACAGTAATAGGTCTGCGAGGATAAGGGAGATTTTCATTTTCATGCCCTTTGAGGTCCTTTTTTAAAAAAAATTCGAATACTTAAGGAAGAATCGGATCTCTTCTTTTTTTCTCTTCTGATTAGAGTTATGATGCGATGTACCTCGTCTCTCATCACCTGTTCCATTTCCACTTCCACTATCACCAACACCCTCCTCTCAATAGTTCTGAGTGCACCAGGTTTTAGCCCATCAAACCAATCTTGTATTAAAGGCACCGAGCAAGTGGCTGCAGGGTTTGGGCCACGTAGCTGTCAGCTTGCTTTCGGGAGATAGTGCGTTCGAACCCCACTGTTGAAAACCCTGAAGATGGTTTTCCGTGGCCTGCCATTTTCATACCAGGTAAATGCTGGGGCTATACCTTAACTAAGGCCACGGCTGCTACCTTCCCATTTCCCAATTCTAGCCTTTCCCCATCCTCGCGTCGCCGAAAGCTTTTGAAATGTTAGTGAGACGTTAAACCACTAGCAACAACCTGCTTTTTTACCGAGGGCGAGGGCAGTACCTCCATTAAGGCCACGGCCGCTTCCTTCCCAACCCCCAGTCCTTTCCTATTCCATCGTCGCCATAGTATCTAGCCTATCTGTGTAGGCGTGACGTAAAGAAAAAAAATGTATTAAAGGCAAGGTTGAGGATCGAAACCAGGCCGACCGACCAGGCGGAAGTACCAATATGACGATAAAGAACAAAATAAATAAATAAATAAATAAATAAATAAATAAATAAATAAATAAATAAATAAATAAATAAATAAATAAATAAATAAATAAATACCAAATTGCTTGTTGTACTCTTGTTTGTTTATTTGTTTGTTTGTTTGTTGTTGTTGTTGTTGTTGTTGGGTAATTATGTTAACTGTACTTTATTATTACACTACTGTTAAGTGACCATTGTCACCGGGATATTTCCCATTTGCGATGTAAAATAAAAGTAAGTAAGGAAGTAAGTAAGTAAACCAAACCCCATGGCGCAACAGTCCGCGAAGGGCCATGGCCTACTAAGCGATCACTGCTTAGCCCGAAGGCCTGCAGATTACGAGGTGGCCTGTGGTCAGCACGACGGATCCTCTCGGCCGAACCCCTGTGGGTGGGGGCGGTAGAATAGCCCAAAGGCCTGCAGATTACGAGGTGTCGTGTGGTCACCACGACCGATCCTCTCGGCCGACCCCCTGTGGGTGGGGTCGGTAGAGTAACACCCACGGTATCCCCTGCCTGTCGTAAGAGGCGACTAAAAGGGGCCTCAGGAGCTCCGAACTTTGAAGCGTGGGTTGGCGACCACGGGGGCTTTCAGCTGAGTCCTGGCATTGCTTCCACTTACTTGTGCCAGGCTCCTCACTTTCATCTATCCTATCCGACCTCCCTTGTTCAACTCTTGTTCTTTACAGACCCCGACGGTATTACGTATGGAGGTTTAGGGAGTATTTCATTTCCATGCCCTTCGTGGCCCTTGTCTTCCCTTGGCCGATACCTTCATTTTTCGAGGTGACGGACCCTTTCCATTTTTTCTCTCTGATTAGTGTTATATAGAGGATGGTTGCCTAGTTGTACTTCCTCTTAAAACAATAATCACCATCACCACCACCACCTCTCGGCCGTTATTCTTGGCTTTCTAGACCGGGGCCGCCATCTCACCGTCAGATAGCTCCTCAGTTGTAATCACGTAGGCTGAGTGGACCTCGATCCAGCATTCAGATGTAGGTAAAAATCCCTGACCTGGTCGGGAATCGAACACGGGGCCTCCGGGTAAGAGGCAGGCAAGCTACCCCTATACCGCGGGTCCGGCAATAAATAAATAATTAAATAAATAAATAAATAATAAGTAAATGAGTGGGAGAGCTGTTTTTTTTTTTTTTTTTTTTTTTTTTTTTCAGACAATGAATTGGTTACCAAAGTGAGCTGGTGTGTTAACAGTGCAGATGGAATGTTGTCCCTGCAGCTAAGAGACGCGTTTTTTTCTTCTCCCCAGCGGATATTAGACACTTCTCATGTTCACAACTGGCCTCACTCGACTTTATCTACATGACGAAAGCAGCATGACAGAGGTGTCAACTGAACACAACTGCCACTTTCGAGAGGTTCAAGATAAAGGAGACCTCCATTAACAGGACCTTTGAAAGTTTTTAATACCCTGTTGGTATCATAATGCACGCGAGCCTGTCTATTCTGTTTTGTGGGAGCAGTATCTGGTTCACAAAACGAAGCAGTCTCACTCCTCTACACGTATTGTAAAGAACAAAAACACTACATATTTTCTTCAGCTACAGAATGTTTACCTCCGGACTGAGTAACTTGGCAGGTTCGATCCTGGCTCAGTCCGGTGGTATTCGAAGGTGCTCAAATACGTCAGTCTCGTGTCGGTAGACTTACAGGCACGTAAAAGAACTCCTGCAGGACTAAATTCCAGCACCTCGGCGTTTCCGAAAACCGTAACAGTAGTTAGTGAGACGTAAAGCAAAATAACATTATTATTATTATTAGTAGTATTATTATTAATCATCATGGGTGCGCTATATCTTAAAATGTTTACCCACTCTGATTCATTCTCCGAGAGATGATTTATGGAATTGCGAAGAAAATATATGACAAACTTGTACAATTAATATTGTAAATAAAACTTTGTCTTAATTCACAGCATGTGTGCTCCCACTTTTTTTTTTTTTTACTGATGTTTGTTATAAAACGTAAACATTACTACTCTCGCTATCTCTTTTCATCACCGCGTGTTTCTGTGGTGGTGAGTAGTGTTAGGTGTTGTGTGTGGCTGAAGATGTGTGTGACGAGCACTCAGTCCCCAAGCCATCGAAATTAACGATACATAGTTGAAATCCCCCGACCCGGCCTGGAGTCGAAACCGGGGCCCTTCGAACCGAAAGCCACAACGCTGGCCACCCAGTCAAGGAGCCGAACACTTAGACACACTTCTCTTTTGCAATGAGTAGAATACTGTACCACATATTTTGCAGTAAAAATTAATATTCGTCAATCAACAGTGTTTTTCAATTAAAGGGAGGAGTAAATAAAATGTAAAAGATGAAGGGACTGCCACTTCTCCGAGACGCCCGCATGAAAGTCAGGCACACTGACTAGACAGGCGCGCCTAGGCGGTGATACAGGAACTCACACAAATTGGCACCATATATGCAGGCTGAAAAATAGTACAAATCCTTGTACACATACTTGTTTATTTTTGACGAAGATCAATTTCCCAGTCTACCTCTGTGGTGTAGTGGTTAGTGTGATCCGCTGCCACCCCCAGAGGCCCGGGTTCGATTCCCGGCTCTGCCACAAAATTTGAAACGTGGTACGAGGGCTGGAACGGGGTCCACGCAACATCGGGAGGTCAACTGAGTAGACGGGGGTTCGTTTCCCACCTCAGCCATACTCGAAGTGGTTTTCCGTAGTTTCCCACTTCTCCTCCAGGCAAATGCCTAGATGGTATCTAACTCAAGGCCACGGCCGCTACTTTCTCTCTTCCCATCAGCCGGGCTGAGTGGCTCAGACGGTTGAGGCGCTGGACTTCTGACACCAACTTGGCAGGTTCGATCCTGGCTCAGTCCAGTGGTATTTTCAGCCTTATGTCCGTAGATTTACTGGCACGTAAAATAACTTTTGCAGGACTAAATTCCGGCACCTCTGCGTCTCCGAAAACCGTAAAAGTAGTTAGTGGGACATCAAGCAAATAATAATATTATTAAAAATCTTCCCATTTCCCACAAGGCCCCTGTTCAGCATAGCAGGTGAGGCCGCCTGGGCGAGATACTGGACCTTCTCCTTAGTTGTATCCCCGACCCAAAGTCTCACGCTCCAGGACACTGGCCTTGAGGCGGTAGTAGAGGTGGGATCCCTCGCCAGGACCGAGGGAAAAACCAATCCTGGACGGTAAACGGATCAAGAAAGAAAGAAAGAAAGAAAGAAAGAAAGAAAGAAAGAAAGAAAGATGACAATTTCCCAAAGTTTGAACGAAATCGGTGGCCTCCCCTTGTTAGTGAAGTAAACAACTGGAAAGTATATCACTCCTCATTCCTCTAGTGCGCCTCAACAGTGACGATTACACTATGACAGTGATGGTGGAGCTGTTAAGGATCCAGCCAACCTTCACTCAACATACACGTAAGCTGTGATACACGCAGTCGGGATAGAACCCGGTATCTTAGGAGCAGAAAACTAACGACTAACTGACTGAGCTACTAAGGTCGATATGCCGTATCCAATCTCTAAATCAAAGCAATACTATTAACTACATCGAGGGATCCATGATAAGGTATCCTGGATAGCAATTACTCGCAGTAGGTAGTCACTTCGTTCCCGCTCTTCACGAAATAATTGTACATGGTCAGTCATCCAAGAAGTGACTGCACTTAACGTTGTTTAACGTCAGTTATCTCATAGTTTCAATACGAATACATAGTTGAAATTCCTGCAGAATATTTTTTCATACTGAAGATCAGGTGCCTAAAAGTATAACACAATACATTACGATTACACAGCACGAAAATCATGAGATCAGTCTCACAAGATCTGAGCGAGTTTATTAAGCAGTACTTTTCGTAAGGCTGCGAACTTGCATACGGGAGATGGTGGGTTCTAATCCCACTGTTGGTAGCCCAGAAAACTGTTTTTCATGGTTTCCTCTCTTTCACACCAGGCAAATACCGAAGCTATCTTTTAATTAAGGCCATAGCCGCTAACATCACCATCTTCTATCCCAGGGATGGTAAGCCTTTACCGACTAGCGTGTCAATTAGGGTCTTGTTTATTCATGTTCAGTGTTTAGTGTTATTTTCCTTTAAAATCTTCATGGGATCACTCATGTGACTTCATGTAGGTATTATATTGCATTACATATACATGAGTTTTGCATGATTTTATTTTGCAAATATCACAGAAAACTACATTTCAAAAACAGGTAAATTTGAAGAATAAAACATGTTTTTGAAATAAACTATTAAATTTGTAAAAAATATTGATACAGAAGTAATCGTGGCATACTTATTTATTAAAGCGTAATGTTAAAATATGCTATGTTGCTAGATTTTCGACCTATTAAAAACATTAAGATATGTTAGTATGTTGTGCAACATGCCCTCCCTATCTCTTGTTTTCCTAGCCTTTTCTTAAATGATTGAAAAGAAATTGGAAATTTATTGAACATCTCCCTTGGTAAGTTATTTCAACCCCTAATTCACCTTCCTATAAATGTCCTCTTGAATTCCAATTTTATCTTCATACTGTCATCTTTCCTACTTTTAAAGACACCACTCAAACTTATTCGTCTACTAATGTCATTCCACGCCATCTCTCCGCTGACAGCTCGGAACATACCACTTAGTCGAGCAGCTCGTCTTCTTTCTCCCAAGTCTTCCCAGCCCAAACTTCGCAACATTTTTGTAACGCTACTCTTTTGTCGGAAATCACCTTGAACAATTTGAGCTGCTTTTCTTTGAATTTTTTTCCAGTTCTTGTATTAAGTAATCCTGGTGAGGGTCCCATACACTGGAACCATACTCTAGTTAGGGTCTTAGCAGAGACTTATATGCCCTCTCCTTTACATCCTTACTAAACCAAACCAAACCCCATGGCACTACAGCCCTTGAAGGACCTTGGCCTACCAAGCGACCGCTGCTCAGCCCGAAGGCCTGCAGATTACGAGGTGGCGTGTGGTCAGCACGACGAATCCTCTCGGCCGTTAATCTTGGCTTTATAGACCGGGGCCGCTATCTCACCGTCAGATAGCTCCTCAATTCTTATCACGTAGGCTGAGTGGACCTCGAACCAGCCCTCAGGTCCAGGTAAAAATCCCTGACCTGGCCGGGAATCGAACCCGGGGCCTCCGGGTAAGAGGCAGGCTACCCCTACACCACGGGGCCGGCACATCCTTACTACAACCCCTAAATACCCTCATAACTACGTGGAGAGATCTGTACCCTTTATTTTTTTTTTTTTTTTTTTGCTATTGGCTTTACGTCGCACCGACACAGATGGGTCTTATGGCAACGATGGGACAGGAAAGGGCTAGGACTGGGAAGGAAGCGGCCGTGGCTTTAATTAAGGTACAGCCCCAGCATTTGCCTGGTGTGAAAATGGGAAACCACGGAAAACCATCTTCAGGGCTGCCGACAGTGGGGCTCGAACCCACGATCTCCCGAATACTGGATACTGGCCGCACTTAAGCGACTGCAACTATCGAGCTCGGTTACCCTTTATTTACAATCCTATTTACAGTATATGATTACCCCAATGAACATATTTCCTTATATTGACACCTAGGTACTTTCAGTGATCCCCATAAGGAACTTTCACCCCATCGGCGCAGTAATTAAAACTGAGATAACTTTTCCTATTAGTGAAACTCACAACCTGACTTTCAACCCCGTTTATCATCATACCATTGGCTGCTGTCCATCTCACAACATTATCGAGATCATGTTGCAGTTGCTCATAATCTTAACTTATTTATTACTCTATACAGAATAACATCATCCACAAAACGTCTTATCTCTTTCCACTTCTTTACTCATATCACCATTCCTGCCTTATCCTATCCCAGCGTCGCCAAAAACGGTAAAAGGAAAGCTAAGGACAACTTTTTCTCACTTTAATATCGACTGGTCAGCTTCAAATTCTCGGGATCAATGAGAAATCATATTTCAGTGGTTTAGATTGCACGTAAAACTAAGTCCCGATTATTAATGATCACAAGATATTTTAAAGCTGAAACCTTGCTTTAGTTATAACCACTGAGTCGGAAGACTTTGGGGG
This sequence comes from Anabrus simplex, assembly GCF_040414725.1. NCBI lineage: Eukaryota > Metazoa > Arthropoda > Insecta > Orthoptera > Tettigoniidae > Anabrus > Anabrus simplex. Next base: position 1,123,622,866 of record NC_090265.1, on the reverse strand, counting down.
AGTAAATTAAACACAACTTCGTGAGAACTTCCCCCATTTTACCTGTCAGAAGGCTGTGCACCACACTGTATGTGGGCCACAGATTCAAACAATGGCAAGAGTAACAAAGCCGTGAGAACACAATGCAGGCTATCAGGCTGCGTCAGTGCAGTGTGACGTCAGCAGAAAACTATACAGCGGATATTATTTGTTCTACCGCGGTTCACACACAGTAGTCATTTGACTCCACTAGAACTTGCAGCATTTCCTACATAACTGGACAGGAGAAAGTGAAACGAGTAGCTCTCAGCAAACAGGAAGGAAGTCGGATTATAAGAAGTTGGGGTAGGGATTTTCATGACCAGTGTGCACTCTAGATTGATGCTAAAAATTCGGTTAAGTACTGTAAATGGTTGCTATCGGCCCCCTCTGAGATCAGTAGTAGTGTCGGCCTTCACATTCAAAGATTGCGGGTTCAAACTAGGCGATAGAAGTAGTTTTGTTGAATAGCAGAAAAGTGCCCATTCGGGACTCGATGTCGACATGTTGCCGGGCTGAGTGGCTCAAACCATTGAGCCTCTGGCCTTCTGACCCCACCTTGGCAGGTTCGATCCTGGCTCAGTCGGTGGTATTTGAAGGTGCTCAGATACGTCAGCCTCGTGTCGGTAGATTTACTGGCATGCATAAGAACTCCTGCGGGACTAAATTCCGGCACCTCAACGTCTCCAAAACCCGAAAAAGTAGTTAGTGGGACGTAATGCCAATATTATTATTATTATTTTATTATTATTATTATTATTATTATTATAGCTCTGATGAGTGTCTTCGCCAATAATGGTAGCGGTTCAAATCCCGATCAATACATGTAAGATTTATGAAAGCGTTACCTCTCACTGATTGGAATTTTACATTTTAAGTTACATCGTATAGTTTATGATCATACTATCAATGGTCATAAAATGCAAAGCTTGCTATATTTTTATACTGCCTTTTCATCATTTTTCTCTGGAGGCTGTGTTTCTACTTTCAAGATCATTTATCATCAAGGTAAGGTAAGGGTTATTCTGCCCGAAGGCAGGTCCGAACCTCCGCAGAGGTGTTCCTGAGCCGGAGTTTACGTGCGGTAGGGTGGCCAGTTCCTTTCCGCTCCTCCATTCCCTTACCCTCCACCAACAGCGCGCGGCAACCCATCCAACTTCTGACCACGCCCAATGTTGCTTAACTTCGGAGATCTCATGGGATCCGGTGTTTCAACACGGCTACGGCCGTTGGCATTTATCATCAAAGAAACACACAAATTCATTAACTGTTCGTCCAGTTTTCACATAAATATCACAAAGTTGGAATTCAAGGGACAAATTGGGGCAAATAATTATTTATAAGAAGAGGAATGAGGGACTGCAATAATTTGTCAAGGGAAGTGTTCGGTAATGTTCCAAGTTCTTTGAAATCATTTACGAAAAGGCTTGGTAAACAAATGATAACGAATCTCCCACCTGGACGACAGCCTTAAATGCAGATCAATGATTGATTGATTGCATTATTGGGTGCTTAGTCCACTTGTAAACGCGTTTAGGAGCCGCATGGAGACAATTTAATTTCGTGTGGCTATTTCTAGCCGAGTGCAGCCCTTGTAAGGCAGACCCTCCGATGAGGGTGGGCAGCATCTGCCATGTGTAGGTAACTGCGTGTTATTGTGGTGGAGGATAGTGTTATGTGTGGTGTGTGAGTTGCAGGGATGTTGGGGACAGCACAAACACCCAGCCCCCGGACCACTGGAATTAACCAATGAAGGTTAAAATCCCCGACCCGGCCGGGAATCGAACCCGGGACCCTCTGAACGCTGACCATTCGGCCAACGAGTCGGACCGCATGAAGATGATGATAGTTGAATGCATAGCCTGAGTTGACTGTGGTGTCCACACTCCATTCATACCCAATATGTTATTAACATCTAGACTTCAGAAATAGCACTCAAGGCCTGAAAGAGGTCGACGGGCTATAATCCCTCACGGGTCCCTCGGGAGCTCTGAGAATGTGATCTGAGTCGACTGTGATGATCCCGAAAAACTAGAACAATTGTCTGCGTTAGCTGGGATCACGTTGAAGCAAATTAAACCTTGTCCAGACGTAGCATGTAGGAGGTGTCACCATTGTATCAATAAGGTTAGTTGTTTCCTTTTGTCCTTGCCAGCAAGTCGTTTGTTCTGGGTTCTGGAGAAATATGTTCAAGACGTAGTGTAGAAACCGATCCCTACTCTACCTATTGATTTAACGAGACGTCAAGGTGTCAGAATTTTGTGCCACATGAATTCTTTAATGTGTCGGAATCCAACGACACGGAGCTGTCGCATTTAAATACCACCATGTGCCGTCCGACTCCATGGCTAAGCGGTTAGCGTGCTGGCCTTTGGTCACAGGGGTTTCGGGTTCGATTCGCGGTGGGGTCGGGAATTTTAACCATAATTTGTTAATTTCGCTGGCACGGGGGCTGGGTGTATGTGTCGTTTTCATCATCAAATCATATCAAAAGACCTGCATCTGGCGAACCGAACTTGTCCTCGAACACTCCCGGCACTAAAAGCCATACACCATTTCATTTGCTTTTTAACCATCAAATGCCACCGACCTTAACGAGGATAGAACCCTTCACCTTGCGGACATAAGACAACCTTCTTGGACAGTTTGCAAGTTTTTTTAAGTGGGGGGAATAGAACTGGCAGGGGATGGGGCGGGTCAAGAAATTATCAAAAACAAGCAAGCTAAAAGCTTGCCTTCAGGTAGCCGCTAGTCAGTAAGAGTGCGAGAATAATTTGTGACAAAATTCGCTGGAGGTCCTCCGAAATAATCAAGCCCCATTTAATTTCCTCTAGCAACCACAAAGACATGGCGAGTGCTTCTTTGATTTACTGTTACTGATCTCATAAGAGCTTTCACTTGACTTGTGTTTAACTTGTGATAGGCTACAAATTATGTATAATAAAGTCGTTTTTCAACAAGTATTAAGCTAGTAAACTGACAATTTAGAAATATTGTAAGTCTGATAACGGTGAGTATTATTATTATTATTATTATTATTATTATTATTATTATTATTATTATTATTATTATTATTATTATTATTATTATTTGGGGTCGAACGTACAAATCATCAGATGACCATGCGTTTCCTTAAAATACAAAAAAGACCGGGCGAGTTGGCCGAGCGGTTAGGGGCGCGCAGCTGTGAGCTTGCATCCGGGAGATAGTGGGCTCGAACCCCACTGTCGGCAGCCCTGAATATGGTTTTCCGTCGTTTCCCATTTTCACCAGGCAAATGCTGGGGCTGTACCTTAATTAAGGCCACGGCCGCTTCCTTCCATCTCCTAGCCCTTTCCTATCCCATCGTCGCCATAAAGACCAATCTGTGTCGATGCGACGTGAAACAAATAGCAAAAAAATACAAGGAAATGAAGCCTTGTTATTGTCTAGTTCGGAAAATGAACTCTGAACCATTGTCGGCTCAATCACAAATTACTAAGTGGTTTATTGGGCAGGGGTAGTTTTCCGGTCCTGTGTATGATATGAGAGGCAGAAGACCCGGTGAACAATACACCTGACGATGTCGTTACCCTGACCGCGCTGCATTCAGTATCTGCAGGCCATCTCACTGGCGGCAGTCTTCTGAGCAGGATGAGGCCCTTACGGGCTATTGTGCTATGAAATGAAACGATTGCACTCAGCAATAAAGGTTAATCAATGTCCCTCTCTCGAAATCCTAGGAGTGGTTTACCATCATCATAGTTTCTCATATAAACTCCAGACGAATATCGGGATAGTATCTAACATGTGGAGCAGGGCAATTTTCTTCCTGGTCATAGCCCCAGTCAGTTTCAAAAGCACACGCCCATACTGACATATCGATTCAGGTCATCAGAAAAAAAAATCATCACACAATCACCGTAAGTACATGGGGTTGATGATCAGTATATCCAAAGTCCCTTACAAAATAATAATTTAGGCAGAGCTCTGGCATTCTGAGCTGAAATTAATGCGTTCAATCCTGGTTCAGTGTGGAGGTATTTGAAATTACTTACATACTCCAGTCTTGTGTCGATGTATTTACTGGCACCGTCCTGATTATTATTATTATTATTATTATTATTATTATTATTATTATTATTATTATTATTATATCTTTAATCTATTTTAAAATTGAGGCAATATCCTCTCAACTGGAATCATCATCATAGGTTGTTCTGCCATCCGGCAGGTCCAATCATGGCTGTGACCTCCATATTTCTCGATCTTGTGCCTTTTCTTCACTTCTGCATAAGTTTCCTTTCTTTTTCTAATGCTGTCTAATAACTGATATAGTCTCCTTCCCCTTCCTCGTTTTTCTTTTATCATCCCTTATATTGCTACTCGTAGTAATTATGTCTTAGATGATGCCATATCCAGTTTTTCTTCCTTTTTTTGGATTACAGTCAGCATGCTTCTCACCTCTCCCACTCTTTTCAGAACTCCTTCATTTGATATTCTATCTCCCATCTTACTCCTTCAATTCTTCTCCAAATCCACATCTCAAATGCCTCTATTCTTCTCTGTTCTTCCTTCCTTAATGTCCATGTTTTAGCACCATATAGAGCTATACTCCATACGTAACACCTTGCAAGTCTCTTCCTCAGATCTTTCTCTAGTGGGCCACAAAACAGATTTTTCTTCTCGTTGAAGCTTTCCTTGGCTAAGGCAATTCGAGCTTTTATGCCTGTTATAGAGTGAAGGTCTTCATTCACAGTACTTTCAAGATACTTAAACTTATTCACCTGTTCAATAATTCCTCCCCCTATCTTGATTGTCGCTTTTTCACCTTTACCTCCAAGTATCATGAATTTAGTTTTCTTTTTGTTTATGTTCATTCCATACTCTTCACACTTTTTGTTTAATTCTCTCAGCATTTTGCGGAGGTCCTTCACATTTTCAGCTATTACTGCTATATCAGCTGGAAGGTGGTTACTAAATTAAATCTAATCCTATCAAGGTATACTTTATAAAGTTACAAAACAAAACCACACATGAGAATGGACTCAAACTTTCAGCTCACGCAATTCTCAGGTTAACTGACACGCACGGTACTTCAGAGCTAACGAGAGTCGTTGTTAGGATAGCAAAGTTGCTCGTATGGCATTTTCTGGATGATTTCATTCAGTATTTGTGATAGAGAGAGAGAGAGAGAGAGAGAGAGAGAGAGAGGAGGGGGTGTTGATCATGAGATATCAAAAGAAAATGTATAGGCAGGTAACCTTCTGGTATTTGAGTTGACAGAATACACTCACAGAAACATATATCGTGACACATCCTTAGCTAACAGCGCTTCTAATCCTAAAAAAGGTCATGCGTCTCCGAAAACCGTAAAAGTAGTTAGTGGGACGTAAAGCAAATAACATTATTATAAAGGTCATGCGACAATGTCCACTTATTCCCATTCTTCTGTTGGAGTTTAAGGTCTTAACATAACTTCAATGCACTGCTCTATCAGTTAGCGGCTAATTATTGTTTAGGAACAAGCAGAACGTTTTATCATTAATAGAAAGTTTAACAGACCAGATGTAAAAGAAGAAATGCCTCAAATCCGTCGTTATTTTTGAGGATAGTAATATCACAGGACCACAGCTGCTTCTTCTTACACAAACCAGATTCCTCCTGTTAGAACCGAGAAATATTTCGTATTGCTTGCCAGTTTATTCCACACGTGCAGGATGTAAGTACTGCGCTATGCATAGCGACGGTCTCGGATGCGACCTTCAAACAGATCAATAGGCTAGGTATATGAAGTTCATGGTACCGTAATAAGTTACATAACGCTATTATCGTTTTGATGATGCTTGTTGTTTAAAGGGGCCTAATATCTAGGTCATCGGCCACTATTGGAACGAAATGAGACGAAATGTAATAACAATCTAAAAGTCCAAAATCATCCACTGACCAGAATTCAAAACGTGATGATGAAGAATGCATGGATGAATATGAATTTAAGACAATCAGTGGATCCGACCCGGAATGCCCCACCTTCACAGAAACTATTTGAAAACAATAGTATTACTGACCAAGGGAATGCTTCTAAAGCACATTTTTGAAACGATTATGCTTGATGTCTAAAGGGGTCCAAAATCCAGGCCAACGGCCCCTCATAATGCTACTTATCGCTAGTAAAGTAGAACCATGGTATTTGTCAAGTTGCGGTACTAATCAACAGTAGCGTAGACTGACGGTGTTCCACACATTATGGTACTACTCATAAGTATCGTACGTCGCACAGGTAACGCAGACCTCACATAATGGCGCCATTCATAGGCAACGCAAAGCAATGGTGTTCCTCACATAGGTATTCCCGTGGTGTTCTTCACATAGTGGGTACTAATCGCAGTCAACGCAGACCCACGGTGTCGCTCATATAGTGGTACTAACCACAGGTACACCAAACCCACAGTGAAGCCACTCTCTGCTGCTACTAATCACAAACCTGTTGTGTTGATGCTAGTTGTTTAAAGGGGCCTAACATCTAAGGTCATCGGCCCAACCTGTTGTGTACCTAACATAGTGGTACTACTCGCAAGTAAAGGCGACCCATGGCGTGGTGGTACTAATCACAAGTAGTTTCATGGTCCCTTGGTCGCCCCTTTTAGTCACTCTTAAGACAGGCAGGGGATACTGTGGGTGTATTCTTCGTCTGCGTCTCCCACCCACAGGGGGTAATAATATCGTTTTGTTACCCTTGTTAAACACCTCCGAGTTTCTCGACTTGGGAACAAGGTGTAGCGACCACATAGCCACGAGATGAGTTTCGTACTTTTGTCTGTCCTATCTGACCTCTGTCGGTCAACTTTTCATGGCCCTGTCCTTTATTCTCACGATAGCCTCATTCTTCGAAGGATATGACTTCGTATCTTGTCTTCTGGTCACAGTTAAACAATGGGACGATCTCATTACACAACGCCTAGAACAACCACCACTATCCACTTGTTCTCTCCGGACCCCGTCGAGGCTTAGAGAATATTTGTTCTAGCCTACATGCCCTTCAGCCAACAGTGTAGCTATATTGAAACAGAAGATCCCCTGAGACCACCAAAGTTGAGTAGCTCACGAGAGGGATGGATGATACTGGCCACCCTAGCACAAGTAAATTCCTGTTCAGGATGCGTGATCGGTGCTCCTTGACCTAGCTAGGTCGCCAACGTGCACATTTGTATAATACACAATCCTTACTTTTGCGAGGCTCTTCCTTATATTTTTCCTTCCACGGGCTTTCAACTTGGAAGCCCGGGTTGGCGACCACAGACCCTTAGAGCTTGGCAGAGCATGCACTTACTGGTGCCAGTGAACTCGCTTTCATTTTCGTATCCGACATCCCGTGGTGAGCTCTCTTTCTCCTCCAACCCCGACAGTATTATGTCTGTGAGGCCCAGGACGTCTTTCACTCTCACGCCATTTGTGGCCCTTATATTACTTATAACCCCCTTAGCTCCAGACAGTCAGATCTCATTTGTTTATTTTCTGATAAGCGATGGGAGGAGGTCCAGCTCCTTGGCTGAAAGATTAGCGCAGTGGACTTTGGTTAATGGGGTCTCGGGTTCTATTCCCGGCCGGGTCGGGGATTAGCTGCGTCTGGTTAATTTATCTAGCTTAGGGACTGTGTGCTTGTCTTAATATAGACATATTCAATCACACTACACACCGCATTACTAACCACATAATAGTGAATGCATTGGCGTCAGGAAGGGCATTCGGTCGTAAAACTGGGCCAAGTCGATATGTGCAACTCATATCGCTCCCGCGACCCCACCAAGATGTGGGAAAAGCGGTGGAGTAAACTCCAGTAACCATACTGGGGAATGGCTCAGACGTTCTTCCATCCGGTCTACAACTCTGCCTACGTAAAATTTGAGTATAGCAGGTTGATTTCTTGGGGCAAAGGCGGACGGACATACAGCTAACCACTCTATCCCACTTATGCCAAGGTTAGGTATAGGAAGCCTTTACCTTCCACCCCTCCAAGGCCCTCCATGGTCCATTAAGAGGCAGCAATAAGAAGCGTACTTCTAGAACAAATACTGTTGTTGATATGTGTTATCAACTAAATGTCACAAGTCACGAATCGTACATCCAAAAATGAAGCACACACTAATGCCATCAAGCGTTGGTCTGATTTAAACACCGAAGGAAGACAGAAGAGGAACAATCTACTGATTGAATAAAGCCCCATTTTCCCAGGAAAACTCAATTACATTCACATTAAAACGTCCACAGACAATAAATTACATTCAAAACCGAGTTACGTCGACGCTAATTCGATTCTCAACCTCAGAACAAAATTCGTTTTTCTATGGGTTGTGCACCGCTATTGTATTCGTAGTAAATAAGACAGTGCCGCGAGATGCTTGGATGAGATCTTGGTTTGTAAGATATGTTTTCAATCAATTGGTAATTTACCTCGCTGCCGTAGTAAGCTAGCAGCTGCAAAAGTCTCAGGTTGCAGTCCCGAACAGGTCAAACATTTTAAGCTCAATATAAGTCTATTAGGACATCCCGAACTGATGAGGTACTATAGCAACAATACCTTATATATCACTCTATCTTTCTAATGTAGGCACTAACACATCGAAGGTTTTCGGCAACACAAGGATGGGAAAGGGCTAGGACTGGGAAGGTAGCGGCCGGTGCCTTCATTGCAGTACAGCCCCAGCATTTGTCTGGTGTGAACATGGGAAACTACGGAAAGCCATCTTCAGGTTTGCGGAACTGTGCTTACCGAATTCACCTTATTCATAAGAAGAAGCATGGATTGGCAACCACAGGGCCCCTAACAGTAGCAGTACTTCAATTTACATGTGCCTGCTTTCATTCTTCCAGTCAGACCTCCTTTGTCAATTCTTGTTCTCTTCCGACTACAACGGTATTAACGTTGCAAAACCTAGGGGGTCTTTTATATTCACTCCTTTCACGGCCCTTCTCTTTCTTTTTCCGATGCTTACATTCTCAGAAAGGTTGGACCACTACCATTTTTCCCCCTCTGATTATTGTTGCCCAGTTGTCTTCCTCTTAAAACGACAATCACCATCACTACTTACTCTGAAGAATGTCAGAGGTTTGGAATATATGCAACGTGAGGTTCTTCGTATCTTGGCATTATGTACAAGGTTAGGCCTATGCGTAAAAAACAGACGAAAATACAACATAGCGATATCGATATGTTTTATCTTTTCTATGTATTTAACGTATCATAGGCAGTTCTCGGCAACGCTGGGACAGGATAGCAGTAGGATTGGGAAAATAGCGGCCTTAATTAATCTTCAGATTCGAGATTTGACGGGTGCAAAAATGAGAAGCCATGGAACATCAAACACGACCTGTACTGCGTGGTCAGTTATTATTATTATTATTATTATTATTATTATTATTATTATTATTATTATTATTATTATTATTATTATTATTATGTCCGACTCGTTGGCTGAACGGTCAGCGTACTGGCCTTCGGTTCAGAGGGTCCCGTGTTCGATTCCCGGCCGGGTCGGGGATTTTAACCTTAATTGGTTACATCCAATGGCACGGGGGCTGGGTGTATGTGTTGTATTCATCATCATTTCATCCTCATCACGACGCGCAGGTCGCCTACGGGAGTCAAATAGAAAGACCTGCACCTGGCGAGCCAAACCCGTCCTGGGACATCCTGGCACTAAAAGCCATACGACATTTTATTATTATTATTATTATTATTATTATTATTATTATTATTATTATTATTATTATTATGTTACTTATATGGCGGAGCTCAGGCTATGACGCCTGCTTACTGAACCAAACCTAATTGTAATAAACCGTCACACAATTTTATAATATTACAAATATTACAGATATAAACATTAACTCAATATATAATAATCGTTATACATTATATCATTTTCGGTATACACGTATCTTGAAAGGGCTATTTTCAAGATTCCTCTGATCTACACAGCCTCAAAGTAAATGAGCACGCACGGGTTTGCTTAACGGTGTTAAACTAATTGCAAGGTTTTGTAGGTGCTACTTTATAAGATAAAACAGGGGAACACTACATCAGGATAGGTAAAATTGTTTGGGTCATCAGTCGATGGATTGGTAGGATACTGCTGTCCATATCGCCCTATCCTCTCCTAACTTTTCACTGCTATATAACTACTGCACTCTTCATCTACTCTGATCTGTCTACTTTGGCCTTCCCCTGTCATTCTTACCCTCTACACTCCCCTAAAACTCCAACTGTACAAGTCCTGGGTATCTCAGGATGTCCTATCAGTTTCCTTCTGGTCTAAAACTCGCCAATCTGGTTCACTATCACATCGATCTGATCTAACCATCTTCAATATTCTTCTGTAACATCAAGTTTAAACGGCTTCTTTTCTCTTTCGTTGTGCGACTTCCATATAATGTCACGCTCTACACAGAATTCTTCAAAACATCTTCCTAATATCCATATATACGCTCGAAGTGAGCAAATACTTTAGTATTTTTTTAAGGCATGCCTTTCTTGGGCTTGTCTGTATTTAATGTTCTCCTGACTTTTACTGTCATTGGTTATTTTACAACTTAAGTCACGATATTCATCTATTTCCTTTACGACTAAATTTCCTAATCTAATATTTCTTTAATGGTGATGGTGATTTTTTTTTTTTTGCTAGGGGCTTTACGTCGCACCGACACAGATAGGTCTTATGGCGACGATGGGATGGGAAAGGCCTAGGAGTTGGAAGGAAGCGGCCGTGGCCTTAATTAAGGTACAGCCCCAGCATTTGCCTGGTGTGAAAATGGGAAACCACGGAAAACCATTTTCAGGGCTGCCGATAGTGGGATTCGAACCTACTATCTCCCGGATGCAAGCTCACAGCCGCGCGCCTCTACGCGCACGGCCAACTCGCCCGGTGGTGATTTTATTAAGAGGAAGTACAAACGGGTAATCATCCCCTATTTCTTGGATCACTTGATTTCCTCTTGATATTACCTCTCGTTATGTGGATAGTAAAAACAGATATATTCTGAAAGTATAAAACACTGTACTTCTATCGAAGCTCTATGACGAGTATTTACTGGTACAAATTCCAATTACTGAACTTTGTCTACCTGATTACACAGAGAATATAGTTATACGTGCACCTAAGAGTCCCTTAAGCCCGTTCTGTTTAATAATAATAATAATAATAATAATAATAATAATAATAATAATAATAATAATAATAATAATAATAATAATAATAATAATTTTGTTAGCAATTTCATTAGCCTACGAATATTTGTTATAACAAGGTATAGGTGGGTGGTTAGGAGTGAGCATAGTACAAAGTGAGTGCAGTGATTACAGAAGAGAGACAGCTGCTAATAAAAAGTATTGACAATGAAAAATCCTATGAGGAGGGAAAATACAAAAGGTAAAAGCACCCCAGCACCTTCGCTCGCCATCGCCTACTAGATGCAAGTCCTTTAGAAGAAATGCAATAAAACTGAAAAGTAGACGATCCAAAATAAGCAGAATAAGAATTACAAGAGAAACACTGCCCGAAAAGACAAGAAATTAGAAAGAACGAATAGACTTTAACACTTGGGAAAATAACATACATGCATATTCGTTAGTAGTCTATAATTTTTAACGGAATCTTAATACAGCATACGGTATGAATGATTATACTGAAAAAGTCAAAATAGGGTGAATGAGACTGTATGTATGTATGTATGTATGTATGTATGTATGTATGTATGTATGTATGTATGTATGTATGTATGTATGTATGTATGTATGTATGTATGTATGTATGTATGTATGAACGAGTAAGGGAAGTAAGTGCACAATGGTCAAAAATGAAAATAATAAAGGAGAAATTATAAAAACCTTATAGTTAATGTCGAACGATGAAAAGAAGGCAGAGTAGATAGCCAGATGTTCTAGTATATGGATCTTTAGCAGATTTCTTCTTAACCAAAAATAAATCAGAATGAAGGATTGGCCCCAGAAATAGATCATAACAATATTACAATGGATGGAAGAATTTTCCTACAGGAACACTGCAGGAAATATTAATTGATTTGAAGGAACAGACAAATTCGAGATCATAGGTGAAGATAACATTCTACAAAGAAAGAAGTATTCACAAATGGACGACGCTGGAATGCTATAGAAAATGAAGCAGCTATGATTAAAAGTCCACTCAAACAACGCGTTATGATAAATGTTACACTGGAAAGTGTGTCAAATCATTAGTATTGAGAAGAGATCGACTAAGAATGACCAAAAAAAAAAAAAGCGACTATTCGAACAAAGACATGTATTGCGTTTAGACACACTGTAGACATGTACTGTACCATTAGCAGCACTAATATCCATGCTCTTCTTTGACCTATCACGCGTACTGTGAGGCAGGCCCGAACCAACACCACTGAACTGCAGAAAGCAGTCCGGTTACTGGACCGAACAGTACCCGCACTACGTTCACACTGCGCCTGCCCTATCGGCCTCCCTCACACCAGGTCGGGACTGCGGGCCGTCGCCGTCACGACTGCCAACTTCACAGAAAAAGTTTTCTTTATTCTTTATTTTTCGGTAGTAACCTAAACCCTCCCCCTATCTCCCACATACACTTCAGAGGATAGATTACATTATCGATCGAACACTGGCAGCCTCTCACAAATGCTGAGCAAATACAAGTTTGCAGCAAGAAACGAAGGTCTGGTCTTCTGGCTACCGCATGCAGGCATCTTGATTTAACAACATTTAATATTGCAATTATATGCACTCCCAACAAAAGGAGATATGAATACCTATTAAAAAACATTGTAATCCTGCAAGACGTATTTTACAGACGAAGAGGTTGAGCGGGAAGAGTGATGGACACTTTTTGAATTTTGGTTTTCCTTAATAGTCTCCATATGAATCACAGCCAAGTGCTAGAGTGAACACGGGATGAAGTTATAATGTACAAATGTGACACAAAACCCGGGCGGACTATTGAACGAACGAGAACTTCGTAGAACTCGTCCCATGATGGTCTTTCTAGTCCTGCTTTAATCTACATTTTTCAACATATACATCGTCAATAAACGTGAGTAGTTCTATTTATTACGACGGTGACCAGCAGTGTTTGAGGCAGTCTGAAGTTATGATTAAAGCTTGTAGAAGCACAGACGTATATCCTGTTATTGGAAAAGAGTGTATAAACGCCCACGTATTAGCCGGCTAAGAAATACAGTCGAACCTGGTTAATTCTAAATAATAATAATAATAATAATAATAATAATAATAATAATAATAATAATAATAATATGCCCTGAGCTACCGCATGCAGGCATCTTGATTTAACAACATTTCGCTGTCTATGTGTTAATTTCGACGTTCTGTTTTACTCTACTAGATTGCAAGGTTTGGCGAGTATATTGTCAACATTCTTGGTTATGATCCCCATATCCTCAAGTGCGGGGAAATACTGTGAGGTCTCTGTTCGAGTGTGTGTCTGTAATCACTACGGTTCAAGTGCTAGAGTGAACACGGGATGAAGTTATAATGTACACTTGTGACACAAAACCTGGGCGGACTCTTGAACGAACGAGAACTTGGTACAACTCGTCCCGTGTTATGGTCTTTCTAGTCCTGCTTCGAAAGTAAAAGCGTGGAAATGTTAGCACTGTCCTAGAGAAAATGTGCGTGAAAGAAGAAAAGTGGGATGGAAAAAGACTATAGGGCCTACATAGTCCTCAAAGGCTATATGCCCAAGCTTTCACCTATTTCGGTATTGAAAAGCTCACGATCAAACGCCTAACTCACGATACGATGGTTTGCTGAGTTTCACCGTTGGATCCTAATTCTATTCCACCAAAAAGGTAGTTGCTTCTTCAACGGTCCAGAAAGATTGATACCATTCGGTGCCAGATCAGGACAGAATGGACTGATAGAGCATACAGTTCTAGTTTTGTCGATACTGTGATTATAGCCACGGTGCTTCCAGTTTTACGTGGAACCTGAACTACAGGGACATGACTTCCCATTTCACAAATCGCACATGTATTAGCCGGGATTCAAACTCGAGACGCTTTAGTCAGAAGCCACGACGGCCAAGTACCTCTCAAAGGCACACGTGCAATCTCAGTGTCTGACTATTTTCCCATCAGTGTCCCATCTTACAACTGATGTGAGATGAACCGATTGTGTAGTTGCTATGGAACCTGTTGTTCTTTCTTTCCTTCTTTCTTTCTTTTTTTCTTAATCCGTTTACCCTTCAGGGTTAGTTTTTTCCTCGGACTCAGCGAGGTATCCCACCTCAACGCCTCAAGGGCAGTGTCCTGGAGCGTAAGACTTTCGGTCAGGGGATGATTAAACTGGGAAGGACGACCCGTACCTCGCCCAGGCGGTCTCACCTGCAATGATGAACAGATCGGGGATCGGAAGATTGGAAGGCATGGGACGATTGGAATGGAAAGTTAGGTACCGTCGCGGCATTTGCTTGGAGGATAAACGGTAAACCACGGAAAATCACTTAGAGGATGGCTGAAGTGGGAGTCGAAAAGGTACAGTACCCGCATACATCTGCGAAGCATCCTGCACGTCTGCTCAAGTCACACTGATCCATTACCTTCGGTTTATAGCCACAACGACAGCCGCAAGCACATTTTACCAGTCGCTGGTGGTGTGCCGGGATATCGATGTGGACCTTGAACCTGAGGGCCGACATGGTTAAAATACTAATAATTTCTTTAGAACATGTACATGTCCTGTGAATATGAACTTCCTATCTCCAGTCTTTCAAGGTTTCTGGTTTTTATGAACATGAGTGTATTTACATACTTCAACAAGTTTACTGCTAGATTTTGCACAGTGTTGTTGCGTTGTTTGAATTTCCCTGTTCACTGAATTTGAGAATAGTATTTAAAACTTATCAGGCGCCCGATGATAATAGCTAGCCTCCAAATGACGAGGGGGTTTCATATCGAGTGGGGGCATAGATATTTACTATCCAAAATTATTAAAGTACAAGAACAATTTAAATGTATCCACCAAACTGATCTATGTCTTCAAATAAATAACCTAACCGATGTTATTCCCAGTAAGCATACAGCTTATAAATCTCATATTTATTCCGTATTGGCTCAGCACAACTAAGGTTAAGTTATGAGTAGGTTCCCACCTTCCAATACTTATCAATTTCTATATAATAGGTTTATTAATTACATAATATAAACCATATAATCTCTAGTACATGTTTCGTTCGGGATGTTCCATAATCGGAACGAAACATGTACTACAGATTATATGGTTTATATTATGTAATTAATAAACCTATTATATAGAAATTGATAAGTATTGGAAGGTGGGAACCTACTCATAACTTAACCTTAGTTCAGTAAGCATACAGTATTGGATTGTTGGTGAGTTTGTCAGGTAATTTGAACCCAAGCAACTACAAGCCAGAGCTTATCCACCTTAACTCTGTATTTTATCTTAAATGCTTCAACGGCACCTCTTAAAATTTAATAGTGAACATTGTAATTCATTACGTACATTACACACAGATATATTTGAGGTTATAGGTCCACTCTTTATTGTACCCGTTCAAAATACAGTGAACATAAATAACTTATTCCTTACAACGTAAATTGAATATGACGATGATTTCTGTCTTCTTTCTTTCATTATTTTCTGCCACCATTTCAAAGTCGGGTATCGCGGCAGCGATCGAGAGTGGCTGGGAGAACTTCGCCCAAACTTCCCAGCCTGTGACGTAGCCACAACGTCACTGGCTGAATAACATATGCTGATCGCCCGCCCGCTTACATTGTTGTGCACACGCGGGATGAAATGCCCAGAGTGAGCACCTCTGTTGTAGATAATAGTAGTTTAATAAATGGAGTCGATAGTTTTCTTTCTTTTTTTTTTTGCTTAACGTCGCACCGACACAGATATGTCTTATGGCGACGATGGGATAGGAAAGGTCTAGGAAGTGGAAGGAAGCGACCGTGGTCTTAATTAAGGTACAGCCCCGGCATTTGCCTGGTGTGAAAATGGGAAACCACGGAAAACCATCTTCAGGGCTGCCGACAGTGGGGCTCGAACCCACTATCTCCCGATTACTGGATAATGGCCGCACTTAAGCGACTGCAGCTATCGAGCTCGGTGGAGTCGATAGTAAAAGCACGGTAATTGAGTAGCGCCACAATAGTAAGCATGTTACAAGAATTCAAATCTTAGTAAGTTTCATGATAAATATTTTAATATATTTTTATGCACTGTCTGTTTTTTTCAAATATACGGTATAAAACTATAGAACTAATTGTTTCGCACATACATTTCAAGAATCGAACTCGAGTTACTGAGCAAGAGACAGACATGCTACCCCTACACCACAGAACTGACTTCCAGATTCTCATACCATACTTTTCGTGATGGAATCGGAAAACGAACCTGGAGTAACCGGGCGAGATGCTACTATGAGAAATAAAACAAACCCCAGAGCACGATTGTGTTGGCGAAAATAATGTAGTTGGCTACACTGCCTCAAACCCAGTTCGTGGATATCGTTGGGAATGAGGAGAAAATACTCTAAAAGGACCGTTCCCATCCCACACACGCATCTGACAGCCTACTGTACTTCTTGGAAACAGAGGTGTTAGTCTTCTTAAAACAATATTATGTACTACGAATTTTGCAACACATGCCAACAACATTAAGAAAGACCTGTACTGTCTTACGGAAGCACGTGGGTATTTTATAAGGAACAAGCTATGTGTGCTCAGAATATCCTGCAGTGGGGAACAGACTCTCGCTTTGAGCTCTTGGAAGATGACCTCACGAGATAGGATCGGTTCACTGGTAGAACATGTATACACACGACCTTGAGAACTATGTTGCCGATACCAGTGGTGCATCCTGGAGACGTTCATTCCTAGCGAGATTTTCCTCTGAATTAATTCACAGACCTCGTTCAACATTGTTAGTAGAAATGCATGTTCGATAACAGGGAGTGCACTCAAAAAAGTACAGTGAAGCTTGAAAAGGGGTAATTTTTCTCTTCTCCCTTCAGTTCTTCGAACAAATTTATAACTAGCTATCGTGCCTGTCTATAGGTAAATGGAGAAAAACAATAGTTTTCGTAACTGCAGTGAAAGTGTTTATATGGCCTTCCGTAAAATGAAATGCTAACCTTAAAAAAAGAAAAAAAGGTAGTTCAGAAGGTGTGAATCAAGTTGTGGGTGCTACTGAGCTAGTTCGAGTTGCAATTTACCAAACCCAAGTTCCGGTGCTGGAATGACTTAGCCACAGACAGCGATGAAGACTGCTCTGCTGTATTTCGCTCAGTGTGTTAACTCCTCATTCCTACCAGAGCCTACACAGAACGGATTCCGTAAATATTTCCGTTGTTATTCGTCGTACAATCAATTTATACTGTGTGTAAGTAATAAAATTTTATTTTCTACAACTTTTGTTAAGTAGCTTTTGTTGATAGGACCAATAGCAACGGATACATCTTCATATATGTATATGCTCTGTAGTGAACGATATTAGATAATTAATTTCTCTTCCACTATAATATCGTATCATTACGCAAGGAATGCTGCAGTTCTACATCTCAAATAGCAAAGTGAAATGAATGATAAAGTTGACATGGCCATCAACGATAATTCTATCGCCGTCGCTGTCCTTTCATGCTTTTAACAGTGAACATCCCAACCCACTGAGATCGATCACGTTCCACTTCATATTTTGCCACTGAAAAGTTCTGTCAAGACGTCAGTCATTACTTGGCAGCGAACTTCAGTGACGTCATGTCCTATTAAATTACTTTACCACACAGACAATAATATCTCAGCTGTAAATTGGTTCTTATTGGTTCGGCCAGAAACTTAAAGACAGCATAATCGCCAGCACAATACAATAAATGTTCTGCGTGCGAAGAACACACATAATCTATTTACAGATTAGGTACAAAATGGCTGAATTATCAGCGTCGAGGCCTTCGGTTCAGAGAGTTCTAGGTTCGATTCCCAGCCAGGTAGGGGATTTAAACCGCACCTGGTTACTCTCTATGACTTGGGGACTGAATGATTGTCCCAAAACAGTAGCGTAGCCAGGATCGGGCGATGGGGGTTTATAGTTTAAAAAATGATGGTAGAACACAATGGAGATGCATGCCTGACTTGTCATTACAAGGACACTGCAATTATGACTCTGAATGTTTATTTAGTTTATTGTCAGTTCCGGTTTATTTTCTTTTTGCAAAAATTCCATGAGGGTTCTAAATCCCAGTAACCCGACACCCCCTCTTCAGCACTGGCTACGCCCCTGTCCCAATACAAACCTTCGCATATAGCCTACATAACATACCGGAGTGCCAACAACAACAAAAACAAACAAAAAAACAGTGAAAACATTCCTAGACAAAGGGTTGGCGTCAACAAGGGAACCGGTTGTAGGAAAAGCGAAGAAGAAGGACAAGAAAAATAAGAACGAAATGAGAAAGGTAGCGACCCGGGGTAATAAGAAAGGAGGCAGCCTTAAGTACTTGTCAAGAACTGAAACAAGAAATCATGGAGAATCATTTCGACAATGGCTGACAATGATTCAAAAATACCTGTCCCTAGCACATCGATCGATTACCACACCATGGTGGAATAAGCAACTGTGGGATGCTGCCATAATAATATTATCTAGGAAATAACTGTTTCTGGCTTCGATTCTTAAAAACTATTAGTTTTACCACGTTACTTAAAATAGGATTAGTTTATTACCTTCGAGTCGTCTCAAATATTTTCGAAAAATGGAAGTTCAGATTTGACACACTTATTTTCTTTTACTGAAACTCCAACACGCAAATGCCACGATACTTCCTAAAAAAAGACACATTCTATTTACCTTCGAAGACAAGAATAAGCAAGTGAATATCTACTTTCATTCAAGCAAATCCAGTTTTCACTATACAAAATGATATAAATTGTCTTTCTCAGAGAGTTCCAAAAATGTGTATTAGCGTAAACATGGAAAAGAACAGGATGATTTTTAAAGTGAAGGTTTCCTCTAAACAACAACAGATGTCAAGTTATGAAGATATGTCTAAAGTATTCTCAGATCACCTTCATATTGCTTCTGATTTTATACAGAAATTATTACCCAAATGTCATTCCAATATTGGCTAATAATTCTAATCAATATGTTATGGTATATTATCTATACTAGGACAGAATTCTACTGTAGTATGTCTAAACGAAGTACCTCTTCATTACAATCTTTCATCAAATCACCTCTCATAATAACATACTTCACCAGAAAAACGCTTCAACCGAGCGAGTCACTGCACGGCCCACTGTCGGCAGCCCTGAAGATGGTTTTACGTGGTTTCCCATTTTCACACCAGGCAAATGCAGCGGCTGTATCTTAATTAAGGCCACGGTCGCTTCCTTCCCGCTCCTAGACCTTTCCTATCCCATCGCCACCATATCACCTATGTGTGTCGGAGCGACGTAAAGCAAACTGAAAAAAAAAAACCCACATGCCTCCTTTCAATATTTCTTACCAGAGTATCCCCGGTATAAAGTTCGGTACAGTACCTCTTATCACACCGTCCAAAACGAAACGAATGACGCCGTAGCCCTGAATGGCCTTGAACTACCAAGCGATCGCTACTCAGCCCGAAGGCCTGCAGATTACGAGATAACGCGTGGTCAGCAAGACGAATCCTCTCGGCAGTTATTGTTGGTTTACTAGACTGGGACCGCTATCTCACCGTCAGATAGATCTCAGTCCTTCTCACGTAGGCTGAGTGGATCTCGAACCAGCACTCAGATACAGATAAAAATCCCTGACTTGGCTGTAAATCAAACCTGGAACCTCTGGGTAAGAGGCAGGCTCGCTGCCCGGCGCCAGGATATCATGTGGTATAATAGTCGGTAAACAGACTTTCACCTGGTCCAGTACTCGGTAACTACACCATCACCTTGGTACAATATTCGGTAAACAGATCATCACCTGGTACAACATTCAATACAAATATCTTGCCAGACACCCCGCATAATATTCAGAGCAATATTTGTTACCAGCACCAACCATAATATTTAGATAAATATTTCCATTATCTGACATAATATTCGTTACCAGATCAAAGTGTAATATTTCTATGACGAACTAAAGAATATATTTTCTTTCAGTCAGAGAACAGTTATGGATCGTCCCAGAGTATTTCACAGGACGTTGGTACACGGTGAAAGCACAAAGTAGTTCTTTAACTATTCTGACTTAACAAGAGATGGATAGAGACAGGACGAACATAACCGTTGAAGTAGTTCATAAACTGACCTTGTTATTGAAGCCCGCACTGGTCCACTACAGTACACCACATACAATCGCACTGTGAACCGGACGTCACCACCAGCTGACGGGAGGGAAGAGTTTAACTAACCTTTGAGCCCACTTCATATCTACCAGCTATTATCAGCTCAAAATAATCCCAGCTTTTGATGCTACATAGTGTGGTGAGCGGAGCTCTCCAAGCAAATCACGCCTAGTCACGCATACTAAACACACAAAATCATTTACAAGACATTTAAAAAATATATACCAAAGAGAGAGACACCAGCGTCTTAGTCCAAGATGCCGATGAATTTCGGTAGTTTTTGAAGACGAAAAAAAATCCATAGCTTGTCAGGTAATTCTTATCGGGATGTAAATTAACCCTGAGTGCACAATATGAGTTCACCCAGAAAAATGCTTTACCTCTTGACTTTCTAATTCATCAGTATAAAGTTCTCGGCTTTCCTATTAAGATCGTTTCAACAGTATTCACTACAGAGGGGGGAAGGAAAAGGGGCTGTCTAGCCAAGTCTACTCGCTTCACCCGAAAGGACGTGGATTCGATACGCCATCAGAAAGACCCAAACTTTTAAAACGAGATTTCCACTTCTGAACACAAGTTCACTCAGCCTACATAAAAGGACCAGATAAAGGCGGCTTGGAATAATGCCATTTAGTCCCGAGGTTATGGATAGCTGAAGCCACTCCTCCAAGGGCCATCGTGGCCAATGCGGAGAAGGCTTTGCTCTGAGAACGAAATGTCGAAACTGATGGCGCACAGCATCCAGGTGGAGCGAAATCAAAATAACTGCAATAGGTAGCCGAGGATACACGATATTATTATTATTATTATTATTATTATTATTATTATTATTATTATTATTATTATTATTATTATTATTAAGGTAATTCGTGCCCTCTTCCTGAAGCGGTGCAGCTCTTTTCAGGTACATCCCCGAATGGAGGCGAGCTGCATGTACGTGTTTAGCCACATGGCATTCCTTATGCCAGTTTTAAATGTCTGCAGTGCAGGGAGTCAGCTAGTAGCATTAAGCATTAACACTACGGGGTTGGACGTGATGAGCACAGTGGCTCAGTTGTTAGTATCCCATCAGGACGGCCGACTTTCGAGTCCCTGCTTGTGGTTTCCACCTGAACAGTCACGTAGCATCAGGGAAAGCTTCTGGACATAAACCCACTACTCGAATCCCAAATAAGCTATGGTGGCTCCAGTGACCCAAGAAATAACTGGGATAAGCTGACGGTGTAATATTATTGTTACCGGGATTTATCGTGGAGCGCAGAGGTAAGGAAACGCGTGGGGTGAATGGCTGGACAGGGGATCACATAGAGCAACATTTACTTTAACAACATTTGGAAATGTTATTTCTTTCCTTTCTTAAAATTCTGAGAGTAATTAACGATATAACAATAAACATTTGAAACATTACTTTGGGGATATTCACATTAACGAGTTCGTCACATCCAACAATGCATTCGACTTAGAAGTTCTTAATCAGACACAAGATTAATTGGGAGAAACTCCCAGTCGTTAACCTACATATGAAAGAGCATAATTACTCCTGACAGGTACACATAATAGAGTCTGAGCTCCAAATACATAGAGGTTAGCCCTAATCAAACAATATGTGGCTATTTACATTTTCAAATTACACTAGTAACCCCTAGGGTGTTCATACACAGGTTGCTCCATGGTGGGCTTATCTGTTATAACACTTCACAACCAGGTGAAGTACTGTTTCCCAAGGGAACCTAAACGTAGACATGGTTACCCGAAAAGCCATAAAGAATATACAGGGGCATATTACCCATTCTACTAGGTCTTAAGCAAGAAAAGAAAAGGTTGCAACAAAACAGGCCAATTATAAAAGGCAAGGAGGCGAAACACCAGCATTCCTTAGAAGAATGATCAGGAAAAGACAAGACCCTAAGTGAGCTTAAGGCACAATGACACAGAGGCTAATTCCATGCTAGAAATGGTGACTAAAAGAGGAACATTTAAAGGCCGAGACAAATTTCCGAAACTTAGAAGTTGAAAACTGTAGTCACCAGCTCAAAAGTAGAAGAGGAAAGTTCCGAGGGTCACCACGCGTGCTCCCTTAAGCACCCTTTACATATACGGACATGATTCGGCGAACTTGGTTTCTGAAGTTGGTTCGCGAACTAAGTTCGCTTCTCTTTCGCTATACACATGTTCGTCCAGCACGAAGAACTCAGTCGCCAAAGTTTCCAAAGTTGCGGCTGCTGTTATTGTGCTTGACGAGTTGTGTTGTTTTAGGAAGAAGAAGGAAAGGAGTACGTGGTGTACGGACTGGTTATGGAAGAGAGATGGTCGGACATGAATCTTTTAAACATGCTCAAAGACACAAGTGAAAGTGAAAAATGACTTTCAAAATTTTCTGTGAATGCCAGCTATAGAATACAGAAATTTGTTAAAACATGGTTGCGCCATTGATCACAAAGCAAGATACCCTTACGAGAAAAGCAATCACTGCAGAAGCACGGCTTGTAACTACACTTTGAATATCGAATTACCACAATTTTCGTACCTGGACACATTTTGTGACAAACCCGTTTTACTTTTCGACTCGAAATTTCCTCACTTCCGTACGGAAACTTTGATTCCACAAATCAACTCTCGCAGTTAAAATCGCTAAATCTGCCTCGGGTATCTTCTCTCGCGTCATTCTCACTAGCTCCTGTAATGCCTAACCTAACCTATCATAAGCCCATGGCACTACAGCCCTGAAGGGCCTTGGCCTACCATGCGACCGCTGCTCAGCCCGACAGCCTGTAGATTATGAGGTGTCGTGTGTCCTCTCAGCCATTATTCTTGGCTTTCTAGACCGGCCTCTAATGCCTCCTTCCCCTCAAATATGTCTCTTTATTCATTTGAGTTCACTTTCCAAAGACAAGGAAAGCCTCTCAAAGACTCTATATAAAATTTGTCAAGAAACTAGGATGCCTGAAGTTTGCAGTGCCAGCCATCCCTACTATTGCTCCCAATCCCTGGTCTCATACTATCAACTCAGCCGATCAAAACCGGTTTGTACAGTTGACCCTCCACTACACACGCACGAACATGGTTCGTCGCTGGCAACTCTACGAACCAGTTTTCCAACTCGACAGAAATCCATGTTCGCCACGAACATGGTTCGTGAGACAACGCACACAAGCGATCTTGGTTCGTGAACTTTGAAAAAGACCAAGTTCGCTGAACCATGTTCGTGTGTGTATGGGCCGCTTTACATTAAATATTTTCCAGCAGGGAATACAAATTAAGTCCGACTGCGCAGAAGGTCCTACTAAGTTACCTTTCAGAAAAAAACCCCCACGAAATTCACTCAGAGCATCAAAAACTTACCATTTTGTATTTTTTTCAGCTTTGATGTATATACGTCCTCCCCCCCCCCCACCACCACCACCACCACCATCCGCTACGTCCCACAAACCCGGGTACAGGTACTGTTTCTCGTCTGTACAATTTTTGCCCCCGCACATGATGTAATTCCCAATCGCCCCTACTGTTTGCACCTTTCTTACCGACTGCCAGACACTGCATTTTGATAGCATCTACGGTATATAACCTCACCTACAAAGGGGTTGAGTGTTTACCGAGACAGACACAGGTCAACAACTGAGTGGCATCACGAATCCTTCGCAGACTCGCCTAAGCCCCCCACCCAAATGATAAGCTATTAAAGACTACCAGCCAGCACAACTCCTATCCTCGCCGTCAGATGGGTGCTTCATTCATCCTCTAGCTGTATTTTACTAAATCCCCTACCCTTCTAGTTGCCATGATCGGTAAGGCGTCAAGTTTATATGGTCTGATACCGTGATTAGTCAGTTCGAGTCCCGTTGCTAGAAAAAAATCACCATCAGAATGTTGGCCCGTAGGGTAAGATGGTGGTGTAGAATGTGTAATCAATAAATTGCATGCTAAAAGCCTGGATTCAATCCCAAACCTCCCCGCAGTCTTCATATGGAGTGAGGTTGAATATGATTCGTCCGTCGGATGGGAACATAACGCCGTGAACATTCCCCTTGGTGTTTTTCAACATGAGTAGGCTATGTGCCGACACCGGGTCTCACCCTCTCCCTACCTCATTATCGTAATCATCCCACATCCAGACGCACAGGTCACCCAATGGGCGTCAAGTAGAAAGACCTGCATCAGGCGAGCCGAACATGTCCTCGGACACTCCCGGCACTAACAGCCATACGATAAATAAATAAATAAATACATAAATAAATAAATAAATAAATAAATAAATAAATAAATAAATAAATAAATAAATAAATAAACTACCGTAATTCCCAAGGATATAGCGACACAGACATGTCCGACTCGTTGACTGAATGGTCAGCGTACTGGCCTTCGGTTCAAAGGGTCCCAGGTCCGATTCCCGACCGGGTCTCGGATATTAATCGCTTCTGATTAATTCTTCTGGCTCGTGGACTGGGTGTCTGTGTCCGTTCCAACACTCTTCTCTTCATATTCACAAAACACACTACACTACCAACCACCACAGAAACACGCAATAGTGAATACAACCCTCCCTATAGGGTTGGGGTCAGGAAGGGAGCGGTCGTAAAACAGGACCAAATCCACATGTGCGGCGTAGTTCGCACCCGCGACCCCACAGGTGTGGGAAAAGCGGTAGGAAAAGAAGAAGAAGAAGAAGAAGAAGAAGAAGAAGAATATACACACAGATCTTTAATTTGATTTAAACAAGGTAGTTTCCAAAATCGAATCGTGAACAAGTTGTTCTGCCATTTCATGGCGTAACTACATGCACAGTAGTTAATTACGTCATAACTGTGTTCAGTGCCCTGAAGGCGAGACGTGGCCATAAAGACGCTGGCGCACATCCAGTCAGCGCGGGGGCGGTTGACGCCAGGCCAGACAAATGTAGCATCTCTTCAACAGATTTTCATAAAGAATCTAGGTTTATATCATTCCCGTTTTCTCCTTTTGTCACTACAATTTGTCTTGCAGCTTGTTGGTATACTCCAAATATTGGAACTACTCCCTAATACTGCTCTGTTTCAAAAATACCGCTCTGATATAACTTTTCACACCTACACTCAATACGATGGTTTCTCTACTCCAACAGTGCGGCGACTTTTGTTATATGAATTTAAAATCTAGTCACTCGTAATCGAAATAACGCCTCACCTCACGAACCGCTGACTATAGAAATAGGAAAGAGTTTGCGGAGGGACATTTGTAAATTAACTGTACCACAATATCTCCACCCCAACTCAGGAGAAACATTTCTTCAAGTACTGTTTCACTGAGACTAAACTTGCATATATAATAACTACGGTATAGATCATTCTATAGGATAACACTCAAGAGTTGCATAGCATCCTATATGTGGAGTAGTATAAAAAATAAAGAAACGAGCGATTTGGCTACGCTGTTCGAACCCCACTGTCGGCAGCCCTGAAGAGGCCTTTCAGTGGTTTCCCATTTTACACCAGGTAAATGCTGGGATTGTGCCTTTTAAAGTAACCTCGTGTCCTCATATCGATGTGGTACAGCTCTTTTCAAGCACACTCTCAATGGAGGTGAGCTGCATGTACCATTTTAAACACACACCAGCCCTCCTGCCATTCTTAAATCTCTGGCGATACTGGGAATCGAACCCTGGCTTCCGAGGACGGCAGCCATTATTATTTATTATAATGAGTATTCATGTGCGTCTCTCCTTTTCAAATGGCTGCACAGATGACAATGAAATGTGGTGTTCTTAATGCACTATCTCAAAGTTCCAAATGGCACTGTGATCTTACTATTCCAATACAGCACTGCTAAATAAAATCAATTGTTCGTGCCCCGATATCGCCAAACTCAATAGAACACATTAGTAAAGGTAAACTTCGAGTAACTCGATGATATCTATGTTGTAAGTATCTTGGTACATATGCTTAAAAATTCACACAACTAGATATAACTGCCACAATTCTGTCGGCAACTGACTAATACGAAGCACAGTCATAGAAATGAAACACTGCATTCTGCCATGGACTCGTCAGTGTTTTCATTCGTATGGCAATAATCAGAGCTGCCCAATTCAGGTGAACCTCTCGATTATCGGGGTTATTACGCAACATTTTTCATGTAATCTGACGAATAAGACTATCAAGGAAGTTATTCGTTCGAAATATGGTTGGTAGTGCTGTAACTGAACGATGGCGTTGGCTCAAATTCTTCACATTCTGGTATAACTAAATCGCACGACACGCAATCATATATATAGGTAGATAAATTAAAACTCAAATGATCTAATTTCAAAAATATGTAGGTCGGCACGGCTACCAACAGCAGATTACGCTATCTCTATTTTCCCACACTCCGTGTAACTCTCATATCACTATATATTTATCCAATTTGATATACAATATATGAGAGGCTTTTAAGGATGCAATTCTTTTAATTTTCGTATACTGCATTCAACAGAGCTACCAACTGCGGATGGCGAACAGAGGAATAGCCGTCTGCAGTTTATCTCCTTACGACAAGTAGAAACAGTCTATGTCTAAACTGATACGCAGGAATGTGGCCTAACGGAAATGCCCGAGACAAAATGTTCCATTTAAATTGCATATGAAACTGTTTCAAAGATGTAAACAACTGCATTTATTTGGATATAATTGCTTTATTTGTATACCAAAATATCTCAAATTAGCTGAGTTTTCACTTTCAGTTCTGCCGACAACTGGCTTTGGACTGAAAATGAGTTTCTTAACTGGTTATAATATACAGTATATTGAATGGTCACTACATATAAGGAAACTGCAATAATTGAAAGTACAGCATGTTTCATTTCTTGAAATAACTTGTTTGCATTGACTTTATCATTAGATACCACGTAGTTTTTCAGGTCAAAATGAGAAGTTGCAATCACTTGAATTCGAACGTCAGCTGCCAGAGTTTAAAGGCCATTGTGTAAGTTGTCAAGTAGGATTATCTTTCGAAACAGTAAATTTGGCTACCTGTGAAATCAGTCATTATCTGTCCTTGTTTAGATGAATAATAATTTTTAATTTGGAGATATCTGTACCACTCGGGTTCTACTGACTAATGCTATAGCTCCTGTACGACGTAGTCTATGTTCTTAAATAAAAACTCCATATTAAAAACATGAAACGAATCTGCATACACCTTTATAGAAAGAGTGCACATCCTCTACTGGAGCAGAGGGCTAACAATTTAACACATCCCACCCTTACAGAGGACATTGCTGTGGCTGTGGTCAAGGGCGGGACCTGATGCACTGCCTAATGAGGCGAGCCAAACGGAAATTACTTTGAAATTAAACCTTGACGAGGAATGTTAGAGACATTAAAACCCGGATTAGTAAAAGGCAACCAGTCAGACAGATTACGGAAAATGGTCGATGTTTGCAAACTATTTTAGATCTTACCACAACATCTTTAAACCGCGACGGAAAGGATCTCAATATTTCCTAATGACAAAACTACAAGGACAGTAGACTGTTTTAATCTGTTAGGTCACCCAGGAACGCTATATACAGGCTTGCTTTCTAACACTAGATCAACCGAGCAAAGTCCCCTCCGTACAGGCCATGAAGGTCCTTGGAGGGATGGAAGGTAAAAGCTTCCACTATCTGTAACCTCGGCACCTGATGGGGTAGAGTGGTTAGCTCTACACCCGGCCGCCTTTGCCCCCAGGAATTAACCTGGTACTTACTTTTGGTGTAGGCTGAGTAAACCTTAGGGCCATGTGCACCTCCGGAAAGATCAACCGAGGAAAGTCCCATTTCACCTGTGGAATGGTGATCGGCACATCCAGAGTGCTGAGGCAGTGCAATTGTCTATAGGGTAGAGAAACTAACGGCCACTACCGCTTAACAGCCTGCCAACTAGATTTCGTTCTGATGCTTATGTCAAAACGCGACATTATACAAAACATCCATGTCACGTGATTCGTTATTGGCACTGAATAAAGGAGTAAGTTCAACTGTTTTAAAATAGTACGAAACATCTAGTGCTCAGACACTTCCAAAAACGATACCAGAGAGCTTTGGAGGTGGTGTCACTACGGTCGTTTCATATCAGTTATTGGGGGAAACTATTCCCAAACTGTGGTCCGCGGACGATAATCCAAGGGTTCCGCAATAATAATGTAAGTTGCACTTAAAGAGCGAAATTTTATTGTACACACGCAATTCATAGACCAGTATACAAAATTTAGGAAGTATGTCTTCACTGTTGTATAACTTACATAGTATAGTATGTATATGTAACTCCTAAGTTGGTTGATAGATGGTACAAGTTAGCAGCGGAAAAAGAAGACATACTGCAAGGCAGTGAAAATGAAGTGGCGTGTGGCTTTTAGTGCTGGGAGATCCCAAGGTCCAGCCCCCGTGCCAGGGAAATTAACCAATGATGGTTAAAATTCCCGACCCTGCCGGGAATCGAACCCCGGACTCCTGTGACCAAAGGCCAGCACGCTAACCATTTAGCCATGGAGCCGGACTCCAAGGCAGTGTAAGTGATGTAATTGTGAGACACTTGAAATTGCTAGTATCCACACTCAGACCATATTTTCCGACTCTGGTTGAAAAAATCTCGTGGATCAGAAGTCCCTTCTTTGAAACTGTACATGAACTGTCCTCCCTTGAGGAAGATCTAGCTGAAGTATCTTGACAGAGAGAAAATGAAAAATTAATTGACGATATGGGAGGAAAATCATATAAAGCGGCATGCTTAGCTCCAGAGAGTTCCAAGAATGTATCACAACTCCACGTCTCTGATCGACTTGTGTGTCCATGACATTCTCTATACCCGACAATTTCTAGAAAGGAAATAATGCGTGTAATGTCTTTCATGACAGCATAGCTGTGTGAGTATACCTTTTCTGCTCTGACACGAATGTAAACGAAGTACAGAAACAGAGCTAAAGTAGAGGCTGACCTTCGGTTGGAGTGACTACGCTTGTAAAACAGCACCATCCGCTCCATTGATCCAACAAGTAAATTTCCACATTCAGACTGCTGTAATTATTAACCAAGTGCCACATTTCTATGCATGTATAAAATATATCAATGTAAATTAAGTTAAATCAAACTTTCAATTAAAGTAACAGTTAGTCTACGAATAAAATCAAACAAGGTATCATTACAAAATTCTGTTTTTTTGTTTGCTGAATGCAGTATAATGTTCTGTGCCCTTGGACATGCTCAGGAGGCCTCAGAGAAAACCCTGGCTTGGAGTATAGTAGTCAACAGCCCCGAGAACTTATACCAGGTGAAGATGGAGACGGTAATGGACGTGCTACTGTACTGTCATTAACGGAAAATGGAAAGGAAGCGGACGTGCTATGATAAAAACCGACTCGGCATTCGCCTTAGGCTTAAGCAGGAACCACAATTTATCATTTCTAGGATGAGTGGAAGTGAGACTTGAACCCAACTCTTTTCTTAGTCAGAAGGCCCAGGCGCAGAGAGAGGCAACTTTTTTTTTTTTTTTGCTAGTTGCTTTACGTCGCACCGACACAGATAGGTCTTATGGCGACGATGGGACGGGAAAGGCCTAGGAATGGGAAGCAAGCGGCCGTGGCCTTAATTAAGGTACAGCCCCAGATTTTGCCTGGTGTGAAAATGGGAAACCACGGAAATCCATCTTCAGGGCTGACGACAGTGGGGTTCGAACCCACTATCTCCCGGATGCGAGTTCACAGCTGTGCGCTCCTAACCAGACAGGAACCGAACCCAGGACAAGAGGCGGGAAGCTACAATGCTACCGCTAAGTTATAGGAGTTTACTAACGTGATATTCTTAATTTACATAGTACATCAGGAAGAAATGTCGTAAAACTAAATACAACTCGACAACGGTATAGCAAACACGATTAAACCTCGAATGATGAAATTTCCAAATGCAAGACCTACATCCCACCTTCCACTATGTTTACATGATGATATGGTTACTGCTTATCCTAAGGAGCCCTAAGGAGCTCCAGGCATTCAACGATGAATTCATATAGTACAATACAATACAATACAATACAATACAATACAATACAATACAATACAATGGATTTATTTTGTCTGGCAAGATTAAGGCCATGATATTCGTACAATAGGGATGACCTCAAGTACACACCAAGTACATCGCCTAATTTGAAGGTTGTAAAAAATTCGTTTTGCGTTTCCGTAAATCAATATTCCAGCATCGTTCTGGCAAGTACATGATTATACTGCGGCCTGTCCAACTATACTCTCATCAAAAAGGGCGCATGTAATAGAAATATTCAAATATGTCTAGCTTGCACCAACCGATAAAATTTAACGAAAGATAAAGAGAAAGAAAAAAAAAAGAACAACATGAAGACCTTGTCTCGAGAGATCGATTCGTTTTACACACACACTATACGTAGCATGCCATACACAATCATTCACACAAAGTCCTGCCGTGAACGCAGAGTCTATAATAGACTAATAATAATAATAATAATAATAATAATAATAATAATAATAATAATAATAATAATAATAATAATAATGTTATTGGCTTTACGTCCCACTAACTACTTTTTCGGTTTTCGGAGACGCCGAGGTGCCGGAATTTAGTCCCGCGGGAGTTCTTTTACGTGCCAGTAAATCTACCGACACGAGCCTGACGTATTTGAGCACCTTTAAATACCACCGGACTGAGCCAGGATCGAACCTGCCAAGTTGGGGTCAGAAGGCCAGCGCCTTATCCGTCTGAGCCACTCGGTCCGGCACGTAGAGTCTATGGAGCGTGTCAAAAGACCGTTTGAATTACTCCTCTAGCAGCAATGCGTTCTCATGGAAATGTTCAAGGAGATGACGAGTATCATCCTGTTGATTGGAGGTCTATGCACATTCCATCTACTCTAGTGGTTCGGTTGGCAATGGCAAGTGTTGTCACAGATGTCAAGGACTAGTGCCACACATCCTCCAATCCTGACCTACATGCTCAATGGGGGCACAGGTCTGATGATCGCGTTCGCCACCTGGCTTGCATGATTGGAATATGGGCTGTCATTATCCTGTCGGGATAGTAAGAATAGCGGGAAGTGAGTTGGATGGTGTTCTGGATTCTCCGGGCCTTATCCAGTATTTCGCAATATAAATACCAGGGACGAACGGACGTTGTAAACTATGACTCCCGACACATCATTCTAGAGTTTGGTGCTGTGAGTCGCTGCTGTATACATTGTGGAAGATGTCACTCGCCAGATCAACGAGGCACACGCATGCAATCTTCAGTAACACCGGGTTCGAATCTGCTATCGTCACAACGCTTTTGCTACTCGTTTCTCCAGACATTACTGGAGGTAGGTTGTCAGGTTATAATGCATCTGTTCAGTGGCACCAGTGACCATAGCCCAGCTTCACGCAAACTGTTACTCTAATGCGATCCTACTTGTTTACAGAACGCTATGGCCGAGACAATGGTGTGCATCTGTCCGTAAATATGCGTACACCCCCCTAAACAACAATGCCGAAATTGATGTACTGTTGACATGTCTCATAGAACGTGCTTCGCAGTTTTCTGGTATAACCAGTCTGCCTCAGGGAGAACCAATATACGACCTCGCTCAAACTCTGTTCATTACACAAGCAGTGTGCACCTACGCCATTGTAGCATGCAGCGTTAAATGTAACTTCCGAAACTAATAGCTGTTCAGCAGGTGTGCACTGGTGACACGCCTAATTCGACGAATTATATAATTCCTGATTCTTCCTCAGCCCTAAACTAGGGATCATTTTATGTGCTGCCCTCTAGTAGCGCAAATATGAACTTACCATTCACTTCTTTCAAAGTATTCTTTCATTTTTCGTAAGTCTACTTCTAAATACACTGACTGACAGAGCAAATGCAACACCAAGGAGGAGTGGTTCGAAAGGGATGAAAGTTGGGGAAAAAACAGAGTCGGCACGGAAGAATAATTGATGATTATTTCAAACCGATATGCAGGTTACACAATGCGCACGGCATCGACTCGGTAGGATGTAGGACCACCGCGAGCGGCGATGCACGCAGAAACACGTCGAGGTACAGAGTCAATAAGAGTGCGGATGGTGTCCTGAGGGATGGTTCTCGATTCTCTGTCAACCATTTGCCACAGTTGGTCGTCCGTACGAGGCTGGGGCAGAGTTTGCAAACGGCGTCCAATGAGATCCCACACGTGTTCGATTGGTGAGAGATCCGGAGAGTACGCTGGCCACGGAAGCATCTGTACACCTCGTAGAGCCTGTTGGGAGATGCGAGCAGTGTGTGGGCGGGCATTATCCTGCTGAAACAGAGCATTGGGCAGCCCCTGAAGGTACGGGAGTGCCACCGGCCGCAGCACATGCTGCACGTAGCGGTGGGCATTTAACGTGCCTTGAATACGCACTAGAGGTGACGTGGAATCATACGCAATAGCGCCCCAAACCATGATGCCGCGTTGTCTAGCGGTAGGGCGCTCCACAGTTACTGCCGGATTTGACCTTTCTCCACGCCGACGCCACACTCGTCTGCGGTGACTATCACTGACAGAACAGAAGCGTGACTCATCGGAGAACACGATGTTCCGCCATTCACTCATCCAAGTCGCTCTAGCCCGGCACCATGCCAGGCGTGCACGTCTATGCTGTGGAGTCAATGGTAGTCTTCTGAGCGGACGCCGGGAGTGCAGGCCTCCTTCAACCAATCGACGGGAAATTGTTCTGGTCGATATTGGAACAGCCAGGGTGTCTTGCACATGCTGAAGAATGGCGGTTGACGTGGCGTGCGGGGCTGCCACCGCTTGGCGGCGGATGCGCCGATCCTCGCGTGCTGACGTCACTCGGGCTGCGCCTGGACCCCTGGACCCCTCGCACGTGCCACATGTCCCTGCGCCAACCATCTTCGCCACAGGCGCTGCACCCTGGACACATCCCTATGGGTATCGGCTGCGATTTGACGAAGCGACCAACCTGCCCTTCTCAGCCCGATCACCATACCCCTCGTAAAGTCGTCTGTCTGCTGGAAATGCCTCCGTTGACGGCGGCCTGGCATTCTTAGCTATACACGTGTCCTGTGGCACACGACAACACGTTCTACAATGACTGTCGGCTGAGAAATCACGGTACGAAGTGGGCCATTCGCCAACGCCGTGTCCCATTTATCGTTCGCTACGTGCGCAGCACAGCGGCGCATTTCACATCATGAGCAAACCTCAGTGACGTCAGTCTACCCTGCAATTGGCATAAAGTTCTGACCACTCCTTCTTGGTGTTGCATTTGCTCTGTCAGTCAGTGTAAATGATTAGAGGAGATGGTTGTCTACTAAATTTTCAGAAAGTACAAAGAACTTTACATAGCACATTCTAACCATTCAAACCGAGAACAACGCAAGGCATACAAATACTATGAATAATATTACGTTCACTATTCTTTGTAATTAAAAAAAAAGATAACTTACAGACTCCAGGGGAACAGTCATTTTGAAGTAGCTTACCTGAAACAAACGAGAAAGAACCTTTACTACACATTATACATTAAAATACATAGGTATGTTATTTCTGAAAGTTCGTGATTTGTTTTGGGCGAGAATTTGTACTTTTGCTAATTATTACAGAATATATTACCTTGTGTCATTCCATTCGTCAGAAGATACAAACAAAATAAAACAAATCCTGGCTATGAGTTGATGTTAATAATCATAATAATAATAATAATAATAATTGTTAATTTAGGTTGTCTATGAAACCAAGTACACAGTTTCACATGTTAATACAGAATATAAACTAACAGAATAATCTTATATTATAGTGCAACATGGCCCAGTAAAGAGGCAACAAACATAAAGAACAGTAGTTTTAAACATTTGATAAAAACGTCGATTTGGCTGACTCAAAAGACATACTAAATTTGTAAAACTTGTCAGGTTTCCACCGACCCTGCCATCTTGGTAAAAATGGTGCCAAAAATCGTTTCCTAATATTTTGGCTCTCGTGCATTCTAGCGCAAACGTGGTTATTATCAAAAATATAGAGGATAAAATGATTTAATAAATAATTTTCCTATTCAGTCTTAGAATCAAAAGTTTCGATCAAGCAGTCCTACGGAAGTGCGATATTATCTCTCGTATTTAGAAAAGTGCATTTTTCGTACAGATTCAGTTTTTATAAAGTGGCACTGTTTTTATTTCTGCGTGCCGAGTTGAGGTATTCTCCATTTTCCGTCAAGGCTTCAAAAGGCATCATAATATAGGAGTAACTGCAACTGTATTCCATTTGCGAAGAAAATCCATTGGAAAACTATTTGCGTTGCGAAAGGAAAAGGATTGAATACTTTTCAAGTGTTAAGAGAGGTGATAATAAAATAAACTTTTTAAAATTCTGTAGTCGTTCACGATGCGTATCGTAATCGATACACGAATGAAAAGTATGTCGGTTATTTAAGAGTAAATTTGTTGTAAGAAGTAAAAGAAAGCTAAACTAAGGGCCGAATAAACAGCACTTATTGCTGTAAGTGGACCTCCCATACACACTTAAGTGTCTCACTTATGTCGCAGCAAGATGGAGGATGATTTTGCTGAATATGTTGCATTTCATTCACAGAATACTTTCCGAGCACACAGTAGAGATGGAAAATCTTGTCGAAATGGAATGTGACCAACAATTTAAAGAATATTTCATTTTTTAAAGTGAGAGTTATGAATATTTTCGCTCCTTTGATTGAGAGAGTGAACATAACCTCTAGAGGACTCACTATCTCACCATTAATGAAGATATTCTTTTGGAGATTTTATGCCACCTCTTAATTTCAGGTTATTATTATTATTATTGTTATTATCATCATCACCATCATCATTACCGGCATTTCGCCACGCCCGGAGGTCCGGGTTCGATTCCCGGCTCTGCCACGAAAATTTGAAAAGTGGTACGAGGGCTGGAACGGGGTCCACTCAGCCTCGGGAGGTCAACTGAGTAGAGGTTGGTTCGATTCCCACCTCAGCCATCCTCGAAGTGGTTTTCCGTGGTTTCCCACTTCTCCTCCAGGCGAATGCCGGGATGGTACCTAACTTAAGGCCACGGTCGCTTCCTTCCCTCTTCCTTGCCTATCCCTTCCAATCTTCCCATCCCTCCACAAGGCCCCTGTTCAGCATAGCAGGTGAGGCCGCCTGGGCGAGGTACTGGTCATACTCCCCAGTTGTATCCCCGACCAAGAGTCTGAAGCTCCAGGACACTGCCCTTGAGGCGGTAGAGGTGAGATCCCTCGCTGAGTCCGAGGGAAAAGCCGAACCTGGAGGGTAAACAGATGATGATGATGATGATGAGTATGGAACATGGTGCAATTACGAACGCGTGGTGTGAAAATAAGAAAGAAAATGCGAAAAAAGTAAAGTAAACTCGTATCCTCGTCCCGAGGTGGTGCAGCACACCCCTAATGGAGGTACCATTCAACCACATACCAGCCCTCCTGCCATTCTTAAATTTCTGGCAATACCGGGAATCGAACCCGGGCCTCCGAGGACGGCAGCTAATCACACTAACCGTTACGCTACGGAGGCGGACGAAAACGCGAATGAAGAGCAGCAATTGTCCTGAAGGATATCCGAAGCAAGGTATTCCCATCTCACCAGCGCACACCTCGCCATACGACAGTTAGGCCTAATTTTATAAAAACTACTCATTGGTTTCCATGAATAACTGATCAGCGGAGGTAGGCTGTTCCTTACTAAAACATGAAAATGTCGTTAAGGGTTGATGTTTTTGCTTAATTTAATTTAGTTCAATTTAATTTAAAGGCATGGGGCACTGAGGCTAATAATCCGGTAAAATGCGCGCGACGTCTGCTTCTTATAACCTATATGGCTGTACAGTTGGTGATGATGTATTCGTGACCAACACTAGATTATTAGAAAGGAGGTCGTTGTGGTTTGTCCGTTGTTAGGTTCGATGCCAATACACAGGTTACCTGGAGTAGAGAACGAAACTATGGAGCGAATGGTTCAGAATTCGATTTTAACACCGCCAAGTTGCCGTTACATGCCATGCCAGAATATAAATAATCTTTGGTAGAGGCAAGAATCGGACCAGTGATAAATAAGTGAGTGTTTAATACTAGAAAACATTTAGCTAAGGAGCCTTGAAGGAGCAGAGGAAAGAATGAACTGATTTTCACTTGACTGGCAAACCCATCAACTAATTCAATTTCTAAAGTCCCACCGAGGGAGTTGGTTATTCCTCGAGTGAGACCTCTTGATGGTCTCTATGGCAGCATTACAGCCACTCGTAGTAGTTGTGCCAAGTGCTGCTGTAACATCACTGCAAACGAGTCAGCCACGACGAAAATCAAAGGTCACTTAGAGTAAATTTAGAACATGGCGTGAGAATTATTGTACCGGCTAGGAACAGCATGGTCTTCATCCCATGTACTACCCTGCAGCATACACTTTCATGTTGCATGAATTGGTGTGATTGCGTGAGGTTCTTCTTCTTCTTCTACTTTATCTGTTTACACTCCAGGGTTGGTTTTTCCCTCGGACTCAGCGAGGGATCCCACCTCTACCGCCTCATGGGCAGTGTCCTGGAGCTTCAGACTCTGGGTTGGAGATACAACTGGGGAGGATGAGCAGTACCTCACCCAGGCGGCCTCACCTGCTATGCGGGGAGATGAGAAGATTGGAAGGGATAGACAACGAAGAGGGAAGGAAGCGGCCATGGCCTTAAGTTAGGTACCATCCCGGCATTTGCCTAGAGGAGAAGTGGGAAACCACGGAAAACCACTTCCAGGATGGCTGAGGTGGGAATCGAACCCACCTCTACTCAGTTGACCTCCCGAGGCTGAGTGGACCCCGTTCCAGCCCTTGTACCACTTTTCAAATTTCTTGGCAGAGCCGGGAATCGAACCCGGGCCTCCGAGGGTGGCAGCTAATCACACTAACTACTACACCACAGAGGCGGACGCGTGAGGTACTACAGGACTTGAAATTACCGGACGTCCCACAGGGTCTTTTTAAATAAATGTGGGTAGAAAAGCTCAACATTCAAAACTAGAACCTCCAGCAGAAACAGATCTTCGGTTTTACAGCAATGCCAGCGGTTTAAAAGGAAAGAAAACGTATTGCTCTCTTTCGGTTTAACTTTTATCATAAGTCGGTAGATATTTTCCAAATAAGTGACTGAACTGTCAGTGCTGGACTTTTAACTGAAGGGAGTTAACGTAGCTTGCTTTCTTTTTTCCTGGACCTCAGCCTGGCACTCAATGAAGATTATGAGTTGTCTTCTCTAGATTAAAGCCACAGCCGTGATCTCACTGTTAATGTAACGAGGAAGGCCTCAGACGGGGTCTATCCCGAATTCCACAACATCCACCTTGGTTAATGGAAGACAGCCGTCGGTCCGTAAGCAAAAGATCCTTGTGACCGACATACTTCAGTGTGCTCCACCCGCCAACAAGGAGGAGGGTAGACTGGGGAAACACAACGCACTCATCTTCCGGTTTGTTGTATTTATTTAAAATCCCATTTCATTACTGAGATTCTCTAGGGTAACCATTTAATTTTCGGTACCTACGGACCTACCGTATGTGACTGTGGTATTATGTGATTTGAGGCGCGTTGCTTCTCTAATCCAGTCACCGTGTTATGTTAGATGTTACTCTCTCTGAGCTCATGTTTGAGGGTGGGCATGTGTTTGTGTTAGTACTTCTCCGAATACTTAAGTTATTGTTTTGTTGTGCGGGTTCTCTTGTTTCCATGAGTCCATTGCAGATACATAAGGAACTTGAAGGTATATTCGATATAAAGGTAAAGAGCTAAGTAATCTCAATTAGATGGCACTGAGGTCCTTGATTTGTGAGGCTTCAAATATATTGATATGCCAAAAGGTATTGAACAGAGGTCTAGTATCGTGTAGGCTCTATTCTAGCTCGGCCAACTGCAGCAAATCGTCGTGACATCGATTCCACAAGTGGAAGAAACATCTGTGGAGAGATTCTGACCCATGGCGGTTGGACAGCTGTCCACAGCTTCCTGTTATTTGTAGTTGCATGGTCTTGGGTGTGAATGAGCCTCACTACTACGTCCCATAATTGTAAATAATGTTATTGGCTTTACATCCCACTAACTACTCTTTTACGGTTTTCGGAAACGCCGAGGTGCCTAAATTTAGTCCCGCAGGGTTTTTTTACATGCTGTAAATCTACCGACATGAGGCTGACGTATTTGAGTACCTTCAAATACTAACTGAGCCAGGATCGAGCCTGCCAAGTTGGGGTCAGAAGTCCAGCGCCTCAACCGTCTGAGCTACTCAGCCCGGCGTCCGTCCCGTAAATGCTCGGCATGGTTAATATCAGGCGAACGAGATGGCTACTGCAGTCGTTGAAACTCTCCAGAACGCTCCTCGAACCAATTGTAGACAAATTGAGCTCGATGACATGGCGCATTATCCTGTTAGAATATATCGCCTTTCTAGGGATACATTAAATCCATGAAGGGCTGCAAATGGTCACCAGCCCATGCCACAAGAACACACCCTGCACCATTATGGATTTACCACCAGCCAGAATGGTTCCTTGTTGACAACTGAGCTCCACTGCTTTACGGGGCCTGCGCTATATCTGAACCCTACTATCAGCTAAAAAGAACTTGAACAGTAACTCACTTGAGCAAGCTACATGTCGCCACTCCTCCAGGGTCCAAGTAGCAACGTCACGCGCCCAGGTGAGGCGCTGTGGCCAATGTCACGGTGTTAACAAGAGCACTCCGGTAGGCCTTCTGTTCCCATATCCCACTGGAGTTAAAAGACTGACCTGCTGGATATGCATCTGGTAACTCCTGCATTGAATGTGGATGTGATTTGAGCCAGTGTGGCTTGTCTGTTACAAGGACAATCCTAGTCAGACACCACTAATCGCGATAATTAAGCATCCGTGGTCAGCCACTGTGCTGTTCAATGTGGGTGGCAATGCCTTGCATGTGGTATTCCCGATACTCATGTTACACCGTCGATCTAGAAATATAAAATGTCCGCAGAACTTCGACAATGGACCATCTAGATTCCCGTATCACGCCCCGCTTTGCCACGACCAGCACAAACTGTGTTTACACCCACTCTCGAGATGTCAGATCACACCTGGTACAGGTCTGTGCACTTCCAAGACGTCATGGCAAGGTGGCGCCACCGACTATTACATTTAAACTACGCTATCCCATGACTGTTGGTATGTCAATCGCGTCACTGCGTGGGATAGAGTTGTTAGCTCTATGTCTGGCAGATGCTGTCCCTGATAGTTACTACTTTTTGTTTTAGGCTGAGTGAAACCAGGAGCCATGTGCATCTTTAGAAGTTTCGTTTCTACAGTTTTCGACTTCCCGACAGGGAACAGAATCCATGTCCTTCTAGGAACGATTTAAAGAAAGCAATCAACAATACTATAGATTAACATTACTCACTGCTAAGAAAGTAAAAATGGCGTGTGTAGCTGAAACATCCGTGTAAATCCCTCATTAACTTCAATGATTAGGTTTAGGCTCACACTGTCTCTCCTGGCTTCCTGTCTCCCAATTATTCCCTGAATATTACAGTTCTTTGCTTCGTAGGAGTTTGCAGTTGTGAGTAACTGTTTTTGTTCTTAATTTTCACTCCGAAAATGTGTCCACATCTGTCAGAAGCTGATGTGCACAGAAAGATGGTGCACTGTCTAGTCAATAAGCCTACGTGCAAAGGAAATGCAGTCCTCTCCATACAGTATATGAAGTAGGGATGCGTTGCGAACAGTGTTGCCAAGAGTCGAGACTACTGCCTCAGGAACAGACACTCTCGACTCCAATGTCGACTTCGTTGATGAACTAAGGCCATTTATCGACAGTTTTCGGAACCACTTTGATTCATAGTTTCACGTCCATTCCCTGATAACTTGTAATACAAGAACAAAGAGAACACTATTAGCCAGCAAACATTAAATAATGTTTCAGGCTATCATCATCATTATTAGTATAGCATTTTGGTAATAATAATAATATTCTGAGCCGGGCTGAGTGACTCGGAAGCCAAAGTTGGCAGGTTCGATTCTGCCTCAGGTGCTCAGCCCCATGTCGGTAGATTTACCGACACGTAAAAGAACTCCCGCGGGAAAAAATTCCGGTACCCCGGCGTTTCCGAAAACCATAAAAAAGTAGTTAATGGGAAGTACAAGCAGTAACATTTATTAATATATTCTTACAGAATAAGTCGGTCAAAGTCATCTCCATACAGGCCCTGAAGACCCTTGGAGGGATGGAAGGTAACCCGATCCGCAGGCGAGGACGGAATTTTGAAACGAGTAACGTAAGCTTATCACTTTAGTAGCGGTTGTGTACAATATTGTATTTCGACAGGGACATGAAGTAAGGACCCTAGGGATCAAGTGAACGCGCATTTCTTTGTCTGGGCGAGTTCGTGAGAACTCGAAGCGTGGAACGCCAAGCGCGAGGCTAGGTAGTATTTCCTCCAAGCAGAGCTAGGGAACCCCATGATGAAAAGAAGGGAAGGGTTATCCCGCCCACAAGACGTTTGTGAGTAGGAGAGGGAAACTTTTTAGCATCATAATCTCGGAACCATCTTTAAAACAGCTTTGCCAACTTCGTTTTCTATATCAAAGAACTATTTTAATAATACTGCACTGTACAAGGATCCAAAAGAGCTGTTCGTGATCTGTGAATTTACTTAGGATTTATGACGTCCTTTATGGCGATAATCTTCTGTTAAAAGAAGGAATATATGATTATATAACAGTGGAAAGTTACAGCAGCCATCTGTTAAATGAACTGGTGTATGAGAAGAAGTGATATTGGTGATATATTCGAGTAGGCGTTCGGGTTATTTGATCGTAATTTAGAGCACGAACTTGAACTGATAGTATTATTATCATCATCACTGTAACCAGGTGAAACAAAGAAGGGACTACTGGAACCCTCATAATAATAGTTACAGTGAGCAGAGACGCAGGGATTGACACTAAGACGTGTCACTACTAAACTAAATGTGGGTGTTTAATTAATAACCCCCGTATTAGTATTTCTGATTCCGGGACACTGGATCAAAAGTCGGGCCGTAAAATGCGTGTTTGAAGCAGACGTACGTAACGGGCTTAACTGTGTATGTTGTGTGCCTTAGTTACCCAGGAGATTCCAGTGCCAAGGATTGTGGAGTTTCACCCTAGGAGTTCCGGTTCGGACCTGGTCATCGTAGCAGTCTACCTGGAGGATATGACGGAATAAACGGACCACTGGACGTCCCGTAGTTATCCGAGGTGCCCTGGAGGATAAGGCTGAGTACATCCATTTTACTAGCATGACTCGTATCACAACGGTATATCCCTTTAAAGTTCATTAATATGTAAATAATAACTGATAAGGTTTCTTTTCTTTAAAATGTAACTGTGCTAATTAAGCGCATAGTGTTCAGTTAGTATCAAGTCTGAATGAATTATATTTCGTAAATACGGTTTGATTTTTAGGTTATATTATTCCTCATTTTTATTTTGGGAATTTTCTCGGATTTGTTTCACGTAGTTTGACTTTGTGTAGAAGGGTTAGTGCCAGTAGTGTCCATTGGAATGTTTTTTTAAGTTTATTGGTACTCAACCAGTTATATTATCATTCATGCGAGTATTATGTTGATGTAGTTTAGTCTTCACGGATGGAAGCAGTGCCGGAGTGACTCGCCAGAGCTCCGAACCGTCGTCCTCCATTTGATAATACCTAGGCCTTATTTATTTGGATTTTAGAGGTGGCCACACATTTGTATGTGTTTATAAAATAATATTTGATTCCGTATTTGTGTTGAATTAATTGTAAAGATGAATATGTATTATCACGTAGTAGTAATATCATGATGACCGGTAATGTAGATGTTAGGCCCCTTTAAAATAGCGAATATCATGATGGGATGTGCTACAGTTTATTTTGTTCCCTTTTGGGGCTACTTAGTTGCCGTGTTACGAGAGAGTGGAAGAGAAAGTGCCATCTCGTCAGTTGAAAATGAATTAGTCATGATGGCAGAAAGCATTGGAGCCGGGACTCCTGGTAGAAAATATAAACCCATGGGATGGGTACTGAGGGCCTTATTAATGAGATGAAATGATTGATGAATTATGTGTTGCCAAACTGAAATGAGTGAGTGAATTGATTAATGAATTATATGTTGCCACATTGAAATAAGTGAGCGAACTGAGTTATGTAAAATAAGTCTTGAACGTGTCGCTTGAGATCTAAAGAGCCGACGTGGTGACCCATGAGTTGTTCTTTTATTTGGCGCTGATTTGAGTCTGTCATATGACGAGAACATTGTATTACTGAGTAACACGGCGACCTTTAGAACTGTTTCATTATGAATATAAACCACCCATCTATTTCAGCTGAAGTTAATTACCTACCGACAGTGGCCAGAAAATCTTTTTAGAAATAAATTTTTTTAGTATTAGGTGTAGTTAGGGATTTCAGTCAAACATTCCAAAGACAGGTTTCTTAATATAGCTGTGATACATCTACGATACACATTTTGTTACGTTTGGTAGAATATTGAAAACATACAACCTGTTTTCCAGTCATTGACCGGGTCAGGGATGTAATGAATGAAACATATATAGGCTGTTATTACAATGGGATCGCCACTCCCAAAGTGATTTATTAATGACTGGTAGATGCTATGAAATGAGAATGGAGAGTGTTGCTGGACTGAAAGATGACAGGGAAAACCGGAGTACCCGGAGAAAAACCTGTCCCGCCTCCGCTTTGTCCAGCACAAATCTCACATGGAGTGACCGGGATTTGAACCATGGTATCCACCGGTGAGAGGCCGACGCGCTGCCGTCTGAGCCACGGGGGCTTTGG
The DNA here is from genome assembly GCF_040414725.1 of Anabrus simplex. Classification (NCBI taxonomy): domain Eukaryota; kingdom Metazoa; phylum Arthropoda; class Insecta; order Orthoptera; family Tettigoniidae; genus Anabrus; species Anabrus simplex. The sequence goes on along the minus strand of NC_090265.1, from coordinate 1,123,579,675 downwards.
TAGGATATTATGGAAGAAAAATAGGATTTAATTGTAAAATTACAAACAGTGAGCCATACGTATCAATGTCCTCTCTGCCCGTTTTCATGTTCACAGCAAGATTTAATGCTTGCTGAAGACAACGCTCTAGGTGTGGCTCAGTTTTGGCAAAACACCATCTAGATGTACAGTAAATTTGGTCTATTTTCTTTTGTCTGTTAATTTTTGTAAATATTTTAATTATTACTTTATTTTCAACTGTATGATTAAGTATGCTTCTGACACGAGTAAAAAAAATAAATAAATAGGCAAACAAAGCATTATGACAGAGATAAATTGTTTGAATTCAGCGGAATAACTTCGTCACAAGAAAAAAGAAACCCAATCCTTTCAATTGCAGTCATAAAAAAGTTTCACCAAAATGACCCAAATATCGACTTTTATCTCCGGAGTGTCGCCTTAACCTACACATTAGCCAGTATTGTGATGGTGGCAGATTACTTGAGTTGGGAATGCAGAGACGCCATTTTTTGTGGAGATGGATATGGATCCACAGTGCTGGAATCAGGCGGAAAGAAGTCAAAATTGTTAAGCATGGTGATACTTGATGCATGATCTCTCTGACTATCCGTGTTTATGTTATTTTTTTTTTTTTTTTTGGTACTTGCTTTACGTCGCACCGACACAGATAGGTCTTATGGCGACGATTGTTTATGTTACTGTGAAGCGGAGTGCGGAGAGTAATATAGTATGGTAAAGTGTCAGTTTCCGTACTCTTCTGAGTAGAGGAAGAAGGCAATTACGTCATAGTATGAAATAAATTATATTTATGCACGGTAATTTAAAAAACTAAGAGCCTCCGTGGCTCAGACGGCAGCGCGTCGGCCTCTCATCGCTGGATACCGTGGTTCAAATCCCGGTCACTCCATGTGAGATGTGTTCTGGACAAAGCGGAGGCGGGACAGGTTTTTCTCTGGGTACACCGGTTTTCCCTGTCATCTTTCATTCCAGCAACACTCTCCATTCTCATTTCATAGCATCTATCAGTCATTAATAAATCACTTTGGGAGTGGCGACCCCATCGTACTAATAGCCTATATCTGCTTCATTCATTCCATCCCCGACCCGGTCAATGACTGGAAAAGAGGTTGTAGGTTTTTTTTTCCCTTTCATTTTCACTTAAAAACTAGTAATTTGTTGCTACAGTTTTGAATGAAACACGATGTGTCGAACGCATCTATTGCAATGAAGCTTGGTAAGACATCAGAACTTAAGTAGTTGCACGCCTGCCATTGCTACATAAGCTGTACTCAGCATGACAAAATGGGTGATTCTGAACCGGAATCCGGCAATTTCTTCGTTTGTGCTAATAAAAGATAGCACGCACGTTTTATACTGCGCACAAGATACAGAAGTATTAGAACCCTAATATTTTGATAGAACTATCGGTATATTTTTACAGTGTATAAACCGAGCAAGCGGCCGCGCGGTTTGTATTCGGGAGATAGTGGTTTCGAACCCCACAGTTGGTAACCCTGAAGATTGTTTTCCATGGTTTCCCATTTTACACCAGGCAAATGTACCTTAATTAAGGTCACTGTCGCTTGTTTCCCACTCCTAGCCCTATCCTATCCCGTCATCGCCATGAGACCTCCCTATCGATGTGACGTAAAGCAAGTTGTAAATAATAATAAATAATAATTCTACAGTGTACAAACAAGGTCGTTCTGCATCATCATCAGCTAAATACTTCGAGTCGTCCACCTATTTTTAAACAATTAATTATAACACTACCACTAATTTTACGACGAAATGATTAGCATCCTAAAAATTTAGGACATGTTGCCTTATCATTCACTGAAGCTTCATTGAAATCTGTCACAGTCAACCTAAACAGATCACTTGTAAGTACTTAGCTATATGTCTGACCGCCTTTACCCCAGGAAAGAAATGAAATGGCGTATGGCTTTTAGTGCCGGGAGTGTCCGAGGATATGTTCGGCTCGCCAGGTGCAGGTCTTTTGATTTGACTCCCGTAGGCGACCTGCGTCGTGATGAAGATGCAATGATGATGAAGACGACATACACCCAGCCCCCGTGCCAGAGAAATTAACCAATGATGGTTAAAATTCCCGGCCCTGCCGGGAATCGAACCCAGGACCCCTGTGACCAAAAGGCCAGCACGCTAACCATTTAGCCATGGAGCCGGACTACCCCCAGGAATTAATCTGGTACGCAGTTCTGATGCAGGATGAGCGAACCTCAGGGCCATGAACCTATCCAAGAGCGGAAATCAAGTTTTTAAAGCTCCGTACATACCCTTGCTTTAATTATCATATCTGCAGCTGTGAGAATGGCCCACGCACCAATTGCAAACACAGTGGGTGCAGTTATGTTTCTATAGAATTCCAGCTGTTTTCCTTTATCCTCTAATGAGAGAGACTAAATACTGCGAACCGTCTGTAAGGGAGTCAATGGTGTAACCGCATATACGTCTGGTTTACATCGTGCATGGTGAAATGGGTTTTTGTCTCGCACTGCCGACCCCACTACCAGGGTAGGTATTTTGCTACATTTCATTGACGTTGTTTGTCCAAGGTTAGTTCAGCATACTATCGACCTAGTTGGAGCTCTCCATGTGGGCTAAGCGGGCTACACATTTAACTGAATGGATTGGCTACAGTATTTATAGACAGACTGCCAACCGCAGTCCACACTCACTGTATGTATGAAGTTCCATATTTAACAAACTGTATGTCCACTGCAGGTATCGCTCGACGCAGAGCTTAACATTTTTTTTCTGGTCAACAGGTCATAAATTTTCCAAATTAGTGTGTGTGTTTATCAAATATCAAATTTACCGGCCCCGCGGTGTAGGGGTAGCGTACCGGGAGATCCTCGGTTCGATTCCCAGTCAGGTAAGGGATTTTTATCTGAATTCGAGGTCCACTCAGCCTACGTAATTACAATTGAGGAGCCATCTGACCGTGAAATGGCGGCCCCGGTATAGAAGGCAAAGAATAACGGCCGAGAGGATTCGTCGGGCTGATCCCACGACACCTCGTAATCTGCAGGCCTGCGGGCAGAGCAGCGGTCGCTTGATAGGCCATGTTGTGCTGTTGTGCCATGGGATTTGGTTTTGTTTATCACATATAAACACTCGCTAGATGCAAATGAAACAAATAATAACGTTGATTGCTTAGATGAGTCACCAGAAACGAAAATCAAAGATAGTATGAAAGATTAAATATGATAGCTGACTGGACGAGCTGTTAACTGGTTTCCTTATTTCTAGAATTTGCGTTTTACGCGTCAGACGACCTTATGGCTTGCTTAGCGGTTTTAGGTAGTGAGAAAATCCACTGTTTTCCACTCCCTTCAATAGAATCATTGGGAGGATGCCTGATAGCCGAGTGGCAGAGTGGCATCGTCATTGGCTTCTTTTTTTTTTTTTGCTATTTGCTTTACGTCGCACCGACACAAATAGGTCTTATGGCGACGATGGGAGAGGAAAGGCCTAGGAATGGGAAGGAAGCGGCCGTGGCCTTAATTACGGCACAGCCCCAGCATTTGCCTGGTGTGAAAATGGGAAACCGCGGAAGACCATGTTCAGGGCTGCCGATAGTGGGGTTCGAACCCACTATCTTGCGGATGCGAGCTCACAGCTGCGCGCCCCTAACCGCACGGCCAACTCGCCCGGTCACTGGCTTCTCACCAAGGTGACGCGCTCCGAATATCGATCAATACATATGGGATTTTTGAGATGAAAGGCCATGTCTCTGTGGTTCACGTTCCACGTAAAACAAGAGGTCCCATGGCTACGACGACGACATCAAAAGCTACGTAAAACTATACGCCTGACATATAGGGTCGATTGACTGAAACACTAGTTTTAGAACAGATGCCTTCTTACGCTCTTTCTGAATTTAACTACCCGTTGTTTCTAACGCTAGTTATGTTATACGTTTGATTTCAAAGGAGGTGAATTCATGTCAGCAACCCTCTCCTTAGACAGTAAGTAGGGCAGCAACTGAGCGACGCAGTTAGCACGTGTTACTGCTCTGGACCCGTCCCGCTCCACCGCACTTCTCGGCGCGAAGAGACGGACAACTCTCTGGTCTAAGCTAAAAGTACAATTCAGTCTAAAGTTAAGACGGTCTGTGTCGATTAATAAGAGCGTTGTGTAGGGTTCATGAAAGCCGTTTGTACTGTTCTACGAGGAAACTTAAACCTAAGTTAATTTCGCGATTAACCCTAAAGGACTAAGCTTTATCCAAGATGTCTGGCAGCTCAAGTGTGTTAACATGGAATAAGTGGTCACCGTAGCGATCCAGGGAGTTATAGTGGTTGCTATTGTTTTATAGGAAAAGTACGAGATACGCGATCCCTCCTAATTCCACTTGAAGAATGAATGTGTCGGCTCTGAACGGGTATGAAAGGCGCAAAAGATCTCGAAAGCTTATCACCATCGCAGTGGGAACCGAACATTGGTTAAACTAAACACCTTGAATAGCACGCTAAAAGTAAGGAGCCTGACTCGATTAGGTCCAAGTAATGCTGAACTCAGCTACATGTCACGCCACGCTCCCAAGTTTATAATTCCTGAGAAGCTGTGATCTAACGATTAGCAAAGTAGCTTTACATTCAGATCGCCCGTTTTCGATTCCTGGCTCTATCACGATTTTAATACACTTGAGAATCTGGAAGTCAGTCCAGAAATACCGCTGAGAAGAGAAGTGGTTTAAAAAACCCTCTCGAACATCCGAAAGTGGTTTTCCATGGGTTTCACAAGTAAACTCAAAGCGAATACCGCAGTGTTGTCAAACATACGGGCAACGGCAGTGGCCTTCGGAAGAATCGGAGTTAAGTTGTTTGTGATAATTCTTCATGTCAAGCCAAAGGGAACATTCATATTCATCACTAAAGTACACAAAATTTAACTAATTTGAGGAAATTTTATCCGCATTTAATTTTTCTTAAATTAACACCATGAAAAACTCAATTGCCCAGATTCTCAGGTTCAACTAGGCCTATGTTCGTTTGGAAACAAATGGACACTCATTAAGAAGGTGGTGTAAGGACACGGCACTATTTTTGAAAGTTGGTACGCGGGGCCGGCGCCTTCCTCAGCGCGCAGGGCTTGTTACTATGGTAACAACGACTAAGTTGCCAATATTAGTTATGCTGCTCGCAGAGAATGCGCTTAGTTCTTACTTAGCAGTCGTCGAAAACTTCATGTTAACTAAACTTGATCCTACCATCTTCGTAGATTCCTTTTTTTTCCGAATTACGCATACTTGCCTCTTTACTATTAGCTTCAGATGTTTCATTTACGTTTTTTTTTTTTTGCTAGTTGTTTTACGTCACACCGACACAGATAGGTCTTATGGCGACGATGGGACAGGAAAGAGTTAGGAGTGGGAAGGAAGCGGCCGTGGCCTTAATTAAGGTGTGCCTGGTGTGAAAATGGGAAACCACGAAAAACCATTTTCAGGGCTGCCGACAGTGGGGTTCGAACCTACTATCTCCCGAATACTGGATACTGGCCGCACTAAAGCGACTGCAGCTATCGAACTCGGTCATTCACGGTAGTTAAAAACTCTTATCATTGTTTTCTCAAGTAATGTCAAATTGTCGTACTTTATGATCTATGACCTTGTAAGCAGGTAAATACTGTATATATCCTCATCTCGACGTGGTGCAGGTATTTTCAGGCACAGTCCCATTGCAGATGAGCTGCATGTGCCTATTTACCCACATACCAAGCCTCCTGCCAATCTTAAAGTTGTGTCAATATCCGGAATCGAACCCGGGCTCCCGAGGATGGCAGCTAATAACGCTAATCGTTGCACTATTGAGGTGAACTACGACCTTCTAATTACACAGAGATCGTTCTTAACAAGCCTATATCGGAATTCTGACTAATGATAATACTGATTCTCGTAAACGTTCATTTCCCCCTATGTCTTCCTTGGTAAAGGTTTAATGCAAATAAGTTTTCGGCGACGCAAGGGTGCCAAAGGGCTAGGATAGGAAAGAAGCCTCAGCATTTGCCAGGCCAGGGCAGGGATTTTAATTCCGGAATGGTCTTCATTTAGTCTCGTGAGACGAACTGGAGAGCTGTTTTATAAAATAAGCAGCGGACTCGGACACCAAAGCCAAGCTAAACGCCTGACAATGCCATAACGCTGATACTCCAATATCTGAAAGTTATGTGGCTGGGCATCAGGCGTATTGGCAAACCAAGGACCAAGAGTGTGCCGCTGGTAAGAATGAGATTGAACTTATAAAGTTAAGGAATTGAGAGACGTTTGGTCATTAATCTTCTGCGATTTAGGTCAAGATCGTCCGATAAATTTGCTTTATCAACTGGCTATTTCGGCCTAGTATTGATACAAATGTCTTAAGGACTTCAATACTATCTGAGCATTTCCCTTAAGTCAGGAGACTTACAGTCTGGATTGGTACTGCGATTCGAACCTCAACAATTTGATCGGTGTACCTTCCTGTTCTTAACTGGAGAAGATCATCAATAAACATCAAGTGTACAAACGGATGGTCAATACATTCCTTCCGTTGAGGATATTAACAACGGTGATGGTAATAAGAAACTGTTCAGTAGAATCCTCGGCGCTAATTAGAGGGGAACTCTGGATAAATGTGCTTGCAAGGCGGAATTTGAAGCACCTATATCTTACTGAAATTACGGGTTTAATCAATAACAATCCACAGCCTGCATCCAGTTATTCGACCGGGTCAGGAATGGAATGAATAAAGCCCTATCTAGCGGCGAGGATAGAAATTGTGCCGTCTGCCGAAGCCCATCGCATTCCTCTGGGGCAATGATTAATGATTGGCAGATAAAATGATAATGGAGAATGACGTGGAAAATCGGAGTACTCGGAGAAAAACCTGTCCCGTACAAATTTCACATGGAGTGACCGGGATTTGTATCATGTAACCCAGCGCTGAGAGACCAGCGCGCTGCCGCCTGAGCCATGGAGGCTCTCTGTTCTAATGAATAATAATAACAATAATAATAATAATAATAATAATAATAATAATAATAATAATAATAATAATAATACAAGTAATAATATGTCCTCAGCTACCATGTCTGAACTGATGAGTAGCTCAGATAGTAGAACACTGACTTCCTGAGCTCAAGTTGACAGGTTTCAATTCCAGCACAGTCCGGTGTATTTGAAAGTGTTCAAATATACCAGCCTCGTGTCGATAGATTTACTGGCACGTGAAGAGCTCCAATGGGACAAATTTCCGGCACCTAAGCGCCTCCGAAAACCAGAAAAAAATAGTCAGTGGGACGTACAACCAATAAAATTATTAACATCAGCTACCGGGTTGCAGGCCTTCTAAGTGGTGCCATCTAGGCGGCCGTTACCGACTTCGTTCCGATTTGCTGCCATCTAACAGCGAAGCGGACATCTTATCAGCCGGTTCCTAAAGCTAACTTTGTCGAATAGACTCGGACCATCAGAGGTCATAAACATGCTAACAATCCTGATATGAAGTGTCGAACTGTGTTCCCGCCCTTTAAAAATTGGCTACCGCGGCCAGAATTGAACCTACGAACTTACGATTTGATCCACCGACGCAGCTATATGACGACAAACGTATACTTCGGCTGAGCTCGAGAGAAGCTAACTCGCTATCCATTTGGACACTTAGAAGCACGTCAGAAACTTGCTTAAGAGATCTAACTTGTCAAAGACGCGCCACACAATGGAAATTCTATATAAATTGAGACCTACACATGACAAAGGCTGAATGGTCTGTTGAATAAAGAGTTGCGCTATTCGTCACTGTCAGGTAATTCTTACAATGAGAGCTCTTCGTTAGAGCTGTCTTTTGTCGAACAGCTTAAGGTGTACGGGCACACCTGTTGCGTGCTTGCACTAAGAGACGTCACTAGTTACAGCATTCAAGGATATAATAGAGTGCTCTAGATTCTCCCGTGACCTAGTCGTTGCATCACTTCCCTAGGAAGTATGAACGAACCTTCTCATCTAAATGACCTCTGGATGAATATAAAAGTGAAGTTATTATCAAAGAGTTTTACCGGGTTTTTCACATGAAACTTTGTGTGCAGCTAATTTTAACACCTCGTCGGAAACGGTTGGACGTCTGCTCCGTAGAGCTACATTCCGTCTTGATGTTTCGGTGGTGTGATTTAGAATCTGTCTGGGCAAAGTAGAGATAGGAAACGTTTTCTCCTGGTTCTGAGTTTCGTTTGTCACGTTATTGTCAGCAATGCTCTATCATCAAAGCAAAGCAAAGTCATCTGCAGACAGGCTACGAAGGGCCCTGGAGCAGTGGAAGGTAAAGGCTTCCACTACCCGTAACCTCGGCACCAAGTGAAAAACAGTGCTTATGGCTATGCCCGGTCGCCTATACTCCCAGGAATTAATTTGTTTCTCATTTCTGATGTAGGCTGGGTGAACTTAAGGGACCGAATTAGTTGGCCGTGCGGTTAGGGTCGCGCAGCTGTCAGCTTGCATTCGGAAGATAGGGGGTTCAAACCCCTCTGTCGACAGACCTGAAGATGGTTTTCCATGGATTCCCATTTTCACGCCATGCAACAGCGTACCTTAATTAAGGTCACGGCCGCTTCATTCCCATTCCTAACCCTTTCCTATCCCAACGTCGCCATAAGACCTATCTGTGTCGGAGCGACGTAAAGCAATATATATATATTTTTAAATTTGAATCATGTGCATCTCTAGATGTGGAAGTCCCGTGTCTAAATTTTCCGACTCTCACCCACCCTGATGAAGAATCGAGCCCAGATGCATCTGGCCTTCTTTTCTCGAGAGGCCGCTGCCCTCCATTTTATTGACATTAATCTACAAACATTAATTACTGAAACATTTTCTTAAAAAGAAGTTTGTATTTCTTTATATTTCCGACGAGATGTCGACGCCGGTGGTCCAGTGGTAAGTGTACAAGCTTCTTGAACCTAAATCGCAGGTTCGATCTTGACCGAAATCGATAAATTTTATAAGGCTTAAAAATAAACTTCACACCATGTCGTTAATGTCGGCATGTTGTAAGAGAACCTTGGAGAACACATTAAATTCTCTCATCGTTCTAATCTTTCTGCGTAGAGTTTCGGTTTTACGGACAAGCTAGTTACAGTGGTGCGACCTGCTGAAGAGGACAGAACTTGAAATTGTTATGCAATTCACTCAGATAGTGTCAATTTCTATAGGATACTAGCATTCAGCAGCGGGATCGTATGAAATTATTATTAATATTATTAGGGTTGCCCAAATGAAACTTGAGACTTTAGTACGAGCGTCGTTATTCGGAGAAAGAGAACACTGCGCATTCGTCGGTGGATGGCTACAGTACGTATATCAGGATGAAATCTGGTATTGTGGGAAAGTGTTAATGTGTTGTTTGTACGTGCAGAAGCGAAGTGACTAAGTACGGTTGTGCCATGAGTTACCCAGCGTCGGATATTCCTTTTATTGTGGCAAATGGTGACAGCAGAATGGACATTTACCGTCGTATGAAGGATGTGTACAGGATTGAGTGCTGTACACTGTGGTACGAGCAAGGACGTGCCAAAACTAGATCAGGCACAATTGGCAGCCTGGTGAGAAAAAGAAATAACAGTCAAGGGATGCTGGTTCACAAGCCATGGTGAGTTCGAGACGTCATTGAAGAGAGGTTCCGCCGCCAACCACAGACGCTGTTCGCTCGGGTTATCCGTCATCAAGTGGACCGCTTTAACCAACAACGTGACTGTATTTAGGCAGATCCACTCATACGTCACACTTTACTTCCTTCCTGCACGCTCATGTATTCCAAACAATAAACCATTAAAGAAATCAACAAAAGTCTGTTTATCCAAATGATAATATAATATCATCCACGGAGATAGGACGAAATATTACACATGGAAAAAAGACGCTCCGAAGCTTTCTGCGAGTAACTGCGTGTTGTTTCAAAAAGCTTTCTGACCCCAACTTGGTAGGTTTGATCCTGGCTCAGTCCGGTGGTATTTTAAGGTGCTCAAATACATCAACCTCGTGTCGGTAGATTTACTGGCACATAAAAGAATCCTGCGTGACTAAATTCCGGCACCTCGGCGTCTCCGCAAACCGTAAAAGTAGTTAATGGGGCGTAAAGCTAATAACATATTGTTTCAAAAATGTAGTAAACCCCGTGGTTGAAGTCCTGGATATCAATGCGGAAATTCAAAGGAGGTCAAGTGCAAACCTCATCGACAGTTCGTCCGACTCGTTGGCTGAACGGTCAGCGTACTGGCCTTCGGTCCAGAGGGTCCCGGGTTCGATTCCCGGCAGGGTCGGGGATTTTAACCTTAATTGGTTAATTCCAATGGCACGGGGGCTGGGTGTATGTGTTGTCTTCATCATCATTTCATCCTCATCACGACGCGCAGGTCGCCTACGGATGTCAAATAGAAAGACCTGCACCTGGCGAGCCGAACCCGGTCCTGGGATATCCCGGCACTTCAACAGTTCAATAGTCTTGGGGCTCTCTCTTGGGTGTTCATAAATGAGTGAAGAAAAGTTGACTATTTGCAATGCAAACATGGGTCGATCACCAAGATAACCTTATCGTTATCGAATACCACAAGTGAGTTGTCTTAAGCATGCTTCGCCATATCGTTATCTTAAGCATGCTTCACCAATGTACGTCAAATGCAAACATTTCATTGCTTATTTCACAATTTACTTCAAGGATTGCCAAACCCATATCACTAGATGGATTTGCTATTTCTATTCATTATATAGTATTAATACCTGACTCCGTCACTGAAATGCAGCTAGTCTTGAAACGAAAAGTCACGTTCATATACTCCGGATTCGCATGACTATGATCACGATATTAAAAGTCAAGTAAAGTCAAAGCACTATGATGCTGATGATGGTGATGATGATGATGATGATGCTTGTTGTTTAAAGGGGCCTAACATCTAACGTCATAGGCCCCTAAAGTCAAAGCAAAGTAGTTTTCTTACCGGCCATGAACGCTCTTGGAGGATTGTAAGATAAAAGCTTCCACTATTTGTAACGTTGGCACTAAATGGAATGGAATAGTCTGGTTAGCTCTATATCGAGCGTCTACACCATCTGGAATTTTATTTTTTTGCTGTCGGCTTAAGTTCGCACGAACACGCGGTGTATTTTCCATGATGAAAGGATATGAAAAACATTTCCGGAACACTACTCTTTCGTCGGAAATCACTTAGGATAAATCGAGATGGTTTCTTTTAGATCTTGTCCAGTTCTCCAAACAAGTAATCTTGGTGAGGGCCCCATACACTGGAATCATATTCTAGCTGGGGTCTTATCAGTGACATATCGCCTCTTCTTTGCATTCTAAATACTCTCAATACCGAGCAATTGGCTGTGTGATTTAGGCCACGTAGCTATCAGCTTACATTCTGGATATAGTGGGTTCGAACTCCACTGTCGGCTCCCTAAAGATGGTTTTCCATGGGTTCCCGTTTTCACAGCAGGCAAATGCTACGGTCGCTTCTTTCGCACTCCTAGCCCTTCCCTATCTCATTGTCATCATAAGACCTACCTGTATCGGTGCGACGAAAAGCAGATCATTAAAAATACTCATGACCATGTAAAGAAATATGTAACCTTTATTTACTATCTCGTTAGCGTGTTTACCTCAATGAATATAGTTTCTTATATTAAAATCAGATAGGTTGTGGTCTAAACTAAAGTATATTTGCCTGGCGTGAAAACAGAAAACCGCAGAAAAATATTTTCAGGGCTGCCGATGGTGGGGTTTGAACCAACACTGTCCTTGTCCTGTGTTGCAAAAAAACTGTGTCAGTGAGTAGTTATCACAATATAAAATTAAATACTGTTACCACCAGCGAGGGCACAGAGAAGCAAGGTTCCGTAGTTCGATCACGCGATACGGTGATTTTCGGTGGCTCTCCTGAGAGTTATTCAATTGTCAGGCCAGTAAATATTTGGGAAATGTTACATCAAGTCCAGTGGGATTAATATCACTTGTATATGCAAGTACAATAATTACAGCCGGGCATGCAAGAAAATTGACACTAGATTAAGGGAGGCTGGGACTGAGTTTTTGGTGGAAAAAGTAAAAATTATCGATTTTTCAATTTGTGCATATTATTGTACGCCGGACTCCTGCGGCTCATTTGGCCGTGGTATTTTTCGGGTTCCGCCATATTTAAAGTACTAGCGTGACATTTAAATGTCCGGTTGAGTCCCCATCCACTAGCTTTTACTTACGAATTTTTTTTTTCATATATACATTTTCAGTTATTTAAAATGTTCCAGCTGAACCAATTTGGTTTCAAATTCCATGAGAATTTCATGGGTTGTTAACACATGTATTGTCTTGATATTAACAGAAGGAATCTTTTATAATGTTGATACTTTAAAAGATAGTAGCCTTCAAAGGGGTATTTTTTAGCATAATTTGAGAAAAACATAAACACAAAAAACACATTTTTTTCTCACATTCATGGACTACATATGCAGACTTTCTCTCTGTTAAAATTCTTTCCATACCTTGAAGTGCCTGTACACCAGTTTTCAATGTGATATTTGAAGTAACTGTTCAGCTGGAGCATTTTTTATGCTTACCGATTTTTAAAAATGTTAAATTGTAAGTGTTAATTTCTCAGAAAGTTCTGTTGCTATTTTCCTAAAAATTGACAAATGGCCTTATTTCACCATTAGAAGACCACAAACCAAATTTCATTCAAATCTATCAATAATTACTATTTTTTATAAATTCAGTCGTAACTTCCCTTAAGACAGGTTACAAAGGTTACAGAAACGCACAAGTGGTGAGGAAGACGAATTTACTGAACGGTCAAACTATGTCGGGCTTAGATGCAGTAGTTTAATAATTCTATTAAAGAACAACCATTCTGATTGTACAAAGAAGACATAAAAATATCTCGCTTTAAATATCTAGTAATCCATAGTGATCTAGTAGTAGTTTCTCACAAATACAAAATATATCATGGCATGATGACAAGATGTCAAACTGAAACGTAGTTGGACTTGCCTTTTCCATGCAGCAGACTGTGATGTTGGGCGGTGCGATGCTCGACTGTCACTGACTGTCCTGCCGCAAGCGCTAACAAAGCTCCCAGCAATTAAACTGTCATACATTTAAACCCTGACATCATTAGAGCTACTTTTAAAATAATAAATATACTTTTAAGGAGATAATTCAATTTGCTCTCTGTATGAACAATGACGGTGACATACAAAACGAATTACTCGCTGTTAAAGACATCATGCTAGGGTTCAAAATCAATTAATGTACTATAATTCTGCCCACATTTGATGTACTGTACGTGCACAACTTATTAGCGAGTGAAGTAGAGAGACATATCTTGAAGAGGATGTAACAAATTCTCGTATTATCATCAAAGAACGCTATGCGATGGGAGCCACCAGAAGGCAGGTCACTCAATACATGGCGTCAAACTTTCAAATAAGTTAATAATAGTTAACATCAGGTGGAACGGTACCGAGAACGTCGCTTGGAACAGGATTCGTTGGCGGAAGCTAGATGCCCTATGCGCTTCGCGCGGAACCACCACTGTCAACAACAGTAGTTCTTTTTACAAGTTTTTACGTCGCACCGATACAGATAGGTCTTATGGCGACGATGAGACAGGAAGGGGCTAGGAGTGCGAAGGAAGCGGCCATGGCCTTAATTAAGGTATAGCCCCAGCATTTGCCTAGTGTTGAAAATGGAAAACCACGGAAAACCATCTTCAGGACTGCCGACACTATAAATACTAGAAGACCCGCGCTACTCCGCAGCATTCGTTGTAATTAGGTCACATAACTCGTCTTTATATACCTGTCGTTGTCATATTGTTTTGCCTGCCCTTTTCAACAGTTTTATGAACCGATAAATAATAACTAATTAATTCGTAATGTAGTTTATAACACTTCTTTCCATACAAAACTCACTGTGCTTCGATCATTCGGGCGTATCTGGACCTTAACATTTTCGAACTATTTTGCCCGAGAGAGTGCAACATACAATTGGCCGTCACCGGGCAAGTAGACAATCCACTTTTTAAAAAGTGTTTGTTCCTGCGCTTTATTAATGGTCATACAGAAGGCTAGTCGACTTGATACCTTCACGTCTGTACGTACACTGACTACTTCGTCTTGGCAGCATGCAAGTTATTAGGAGCGTTCTGCCATCTGTTGAGAAGCTGGGGAAGGTCAGAGAATCAGAGTATCTAGCAGAGAATAGTACTCTTCCATGATCAGAGGAAGTGAATACTCTCTGGCTTCACAGGTAGTAATCAAACATGGCTGCACGCAGGATGAAAATCATTTATATCAGATTATTAATGAAAGTGTTAATCGTTATCAACCGCTAAGTACAGAATGTAGCCTATAGCGAGCTGCGGTAAGCCTTCTCCTGCAATTACTGGAGTGGTCATTTTTAGTGATTTGATTTTAGTATTACTCCAAGTTGACTGAACTTAGAGACCTATGAATGATAATTCGCCGACAGGTAATTCCGGAGAGAATTTTAAAAATGAAGCAAATCGGTCCAGTAGGACGGCCGGACGGATTGGACAAAGCTGTTTTTAGGTAAACCTTTTAAATCTATCTATAGTAATAAAAGGAAGTGTTTGTCTGTGCGCGATGCCCAGCGAAATCTACAGCACGCAGAGATCTGAAATTTTGAACACATGTAGATGGAAGGGGGTCCGAATGCACCTCGAAGCCGAAATTTTCATTTTCGCTTTCGTTGGTGAGTTATGAACGAAAAACCATCGGAAAATTTGTATTGGAATATGGCAATCCAACGAGCTGTCACCAAGATTAAAAGCATAGAGTCACTGTCGCTAGGGAACGTGCACAAGATAGGTAGAGAACACAATTCAAGGAGCCATTTTACGTCCAGGGCGTAGGAAGCCGTTTTTCGTCTTCTATGGTGTGAGGGCTTATGACGCTGTTGATGGTGATTCGTCCGTCGGATCGGGACGTTAAGTCTTGAGCTATTCGAGAGGAGTGGGCTATGTGCCGGCGCCGGGTTTCGCCCCTCTTCATTCTTACTATCATATATAATGTCATTCATTTCATCTCATTAACTCATCTGATTAGGTTGGCGTCATAAAAGTCATCCGGTCGTAAAAACTCGCTACGAAGATTCATCTCATTTTATACCCAAACCCCGTAGAGAAAGGGGAGGGTTAGACACGTACACATTCAGAGGAAACATATAGGACACAAGATAGACGATAATAATAAACAAGGAATAATACATATATCAGTCAAGATGCCATTTTAAGTCCGTGGAATAGGAAGCCATTTTCCTTCAATCCATGATGTCTGTCTGTCTGTCTGTCTGTCTGTCTGTCTGTCTGTCTGTCTGTCTGTCTGTCTGTCTGTCTGTCTGTCTGTCTGTCTGTCTGTGTTCATGTGTGCGATGCCCGGCCAAATCCACGGCAAACAAAGATCTAAAATGTTTTCCATAGGAGGGCACAGGTTTTCATCTAAGACGCATGGCTGTGTCTAAGAGCAATTCTTGCACCAAGACATGAAGCTGTCAACGTCATCAACAACCAACACTCACAAGAATTATTGAAAAGTCTATCAACACGACATGCCATACAGATGAGGCTGTCAACAACACGACATATATTTTGAACAATTTAGAGTCACCTGGAGCACCCTCGAACATCCTGGGGTGGACGATTGTGGCACCGATTATCCTTCTCAGGAATATGAATCCTTCCCTCTGCAATTAACACGGTTCTGAAATTGATGACGAATAATATTGAAGACACCAACATGACTGAGCATGCCGCGGGCGAAGTAGTATTCTTCGGACTGTAAGTCCATTGAGTAGGAAGCCATTTTCGGTCCGCGACACGAGGAGCCATCAGTCCGTAATATTCGGAAGTGTTGGTGTGTTTGTGTGCGAAGCCCAGTCAAATCTATGAGACACAGAGAAATGAAATTTTGACATAGGACAATCGATTAAAGGGATAGACAAGGAAGAGGGAAGGAAGCGGCCGTGGTCTTAAGTTAGGTACCATCCCGGCATTTGCCTGGAGGAGAAGTGGGAAACCACGGAAAACCACTTCGAGGATGGCTGACGTGGGAATCGAACCCACCTCTACTCAGTTGACCTCCCGAGGCTGAGTGGACCCCGTTCCAGCCCTCGTACCACTTTTCAAATTTAGTGGCAGAGCCGGGAATCTAATCACACTAACCACTACACCATAGAGGCGGACATTCCCAGTTTCACGCAGTTAAAATGGAATAAAAATTTAACCTTTTCTCCACAAAGTAGGGGGCGGGCGACGGCCCCCCTCGCCCCCCCACCCCCCGCCTCTAATCACCGCTACTGCCCAAGACTCCCCCACTTCGACGACACCACAGGATGGCTCGCGTTCTATGGGCTAGAGCACATCAAACTTGGATATGAGATCAATGGTGCAGAAGTTGTTCACTACTGAAGTGCGAATTGGTTTACACCCTGGTGATAACTCTATGCGCATATGGAGGGCAAGAGAGGAACGTTATCGGTACAATGAATCGTTCTTTCCAGAACGTTACCAACAGCTTGGAGGTTCAGCACTACTCTGGTAAGGTATCATGTTCGGCCGCCGTACACCATTGATTCATTGGGTTTACTATTCTCAGTTTCACATTAAATAATATGATATCGGTTCCACTTCAACGCAACTAAATCTGGTATATGCTTAACATTTTTTTAATGAGTGTAATATAGTGAGTTCGCACCTGTGAAGGAATTAGGTGCACAGACGATACAATACCAACATCGTCCTCATTTATGTTGACATTGCTGTAAAAGAGTTTAATGGACTCTGGACTCAAGATATCAAATTCTTCAGCTGAAGGTAATGCATATGCAAGTAGTGAAGGTTATTATTCTTGAGGTTGGCAAGAAATGTTGATTTAACACAGTTTTACCGCCGGGTGCCCTTCCGGCTGCCAACTCCATGTGAAGTGTATTCACTACTGTGTGTGTTTCAATTATGGTTGGCAGTGAGATCTGTTGTATGCATAGCGAGGCGTGTAGTAAGACAAAAGCAACAGGCATTAGAATAAACTAGACCCAGCTAAAATCCCCGGCCGACTAGGAATCGAACCCGGGACCTTCTGAACCGAAGGCCAGTGCGCTGACCGTTCAGCCAACGAGTCGGACAAGGGATACCGTGTTAACTGCAAACACAAGATAAAGATTTCAACCAAACTTCATATTTAGCATCCACCTGTCCAAAGGTAGGTTTTTAGGTCCATACCACGTCAAATTCGCGGAATGGACTGGGTGTTTACAGGGAACCGAAACAGTGATTTTACTCTCCCACAACATATACTGTACAAGACCAACCTGACTGGAAATCGACAAACCTTGATGGAAATCTATTTCTAAAACATTTTTCTCATGTGCGTTTTTTCGATAGGAGGATTAGTAAGGGAGATATCATGAACGGTCGGTTTTGCAGGCTAAGTCCAGCCCAAAAGATGTACATGGAGCAGATTCCTTATCTATATAAATAAAATTGTAACGACCGTGTGTCTGTACAATGACTATTATGGCGAAAGTTTTGCCAATTACTTGAGGTTGGTAAGAAATGTTGATTAAACACAGTTTTACTGCCGGGTACCCTTCCGGCCACCAACTCCAGGTGAAGTGTATTTTATATTTTACAAACAGGTAGTGACTCAGCAGGAGGGCGTCTGCTATTGTAATCATTACTCTCCACATCGACTTTGACTGGCAGTAGGAATGGGATCCTTCTCTAACTCGTGTAACTGGCATTAGTAAGGAGGGATAACCATTGTAATGAATAATTCCCTTCTCGATTTGACTGGCAGAAGTGAAGAGAGCATGCAATTTTGTTCAAAACTCCCCTTACCGATTGTGTTTGGGAGTATGCAAGTGTGTCCGCCATTATAAACAAATTTACCCATCTAAAATGTGACTGGCATTAGACATAGTGGCCTGCTATTATAATGGAAACTCATCAACTCGATGTGATTGACATAAAGAAAAGGGGCCTGTCATCATAACGATAACAGCACAACTCAATTTTGACTCGCAGTAGGGAAAGTGCCTGCCATTATATTAAAATCTCCTCAACTGTAATATGTCTGAAAGTAGAAAAGGGGGCCTGCTAATGTAACGAAAACTCCCCAAATCGATTGTGACCGCGCAGTAGGTAGGCCCTAATGGGGACTGCCATTATAATGAAAACTTTCCTACTCGATTGTGAATGGCAGTAGGCAAGTGAGCCTACTGTGATCATCACAACTCCGCAACTCGCACTTTACACTGAAAACAAACCTCCCCCTGCTGTTTTTGGATAACGCTAAGAGACATGCAATTTAAAAAATCTTATTCACTGCTTGTGCAGTAATTTACTTCGATATCCATATACAATGTAGAATACCGCAGCGAAGCACGGGTACATTTGCTAGTAACAGTATGTAATTAAGATTTACACAGCTAATTATTATTATTATTATTATTATTATTATTATTATTATTATTATTATTATTATTATTATTATTATTATTATTTGCAGGAGGAGACTCAGTGAAATTCACTGGAATTATTTCACTTGGAGTGCTTGAAGAATAGAAAGGATAGATGTAGGCCAACTCTCAATTATTTGTCCCTTCCAAATCCGATGGAGTGAATGGTATTGAGGCCTACAGTGGCCCACCGTCTTCCCCGATGCTTCTCTTCTCTGAACTAAAATATTCATTTATTTATTTAGGAGTCAGAATTTTTGTTTTCTTTCTTCTGTCAAGTCTTGCAGAGGAACTGGGTCTTAGCGTAGTAGATTGCCGCTCAATTGGTCCCGGTTCAATTCCTGACTGCTGGAAATTTGGTACCGGCTTGGGTGTCTAAAACATGACGTATTAATCCTAGAATACAACTGAGGTAATGAAATGTTATTCTCGGTTCCCTAATTGTTTCTACACATCCAACACAGGCGAATGTAATTGAACAAAATTTAACCATATTTTCAGAACTGTTTACGCCTATTGGATTCTACACACGTTATATTACATTTTCACCATTATGAAAATGCGAGTCGTAACACGGAACCAATTCCTGTAAGCCTGCCGTATAAAATGATGCTGCCTCTAATGAACGTCACTTGTTTCTGAGTTCTTGGACACCGTCATATTCGTGGAAACATCGACCACCAAGGAAGAGTTTCAGATATAGGAACGAATGTAAATATCTGGAAGCTATATATATACCTCAGGTGTAAAGCGGAGGAAAAATGTATTTCCAACCAGACGACCTGAAAAGTGGCAGTATGCGGACACTAATGGTATATTAACCAGGTTGATCAGTGCCTGTACATTCAAGAAATTGATTTCACATCTCACTTCAACGCGGTTAGGTTGTTACATTTCTTTAAACAGTTGAGCATACACGACCTCGACTACTTGACAGTGGATGAAGGAAGTCAGTACTCAGGTACACAAACGTGGCCGCAGTGCTACAAGGCGCAGCAATTGCGAACGAATTTTAATTTTAGGATATCCTTCCGTCCGCCCTGTCAAAATGGACTCGGTTGTATCAACAAGTATCTGGGCGAAACAGAAAATTATGAACTAGAAGGAAGAGTAATGTTTATAATAGTGGTGTATAATATCAAGAAGGCAGTATACGGAGGAGATTCAAGATTGAACACAAAAGTTATTTGCTGAAGATAGAGGGTACCCTTTACGGCAAAGCCTGAGTAAGAAAAGTCCAAACACAGCATGATGCACTAAATAGAAATAATAGTTATAATGTTATTGGTTTTACAGTATGTCCCATAACTACTTTTACTGATTTCGAAGACACTGAGGTGCCAGAAATTTATTCTCGCATGAACTGTTTTACTTTCCGGTAAAACGTTTATGGTTTTCGGAAACGCCGAGGTACTGGTTTTCCCCCGCAGTAGTGTTCTTACGTGTCAGGAAAAACCTTCAAATACCTCCGTACCTAACCGGGATCGAACCCGCCAACGATCTTAGAAGCACTCTGCCCTGTGAGCCACTCGGCCTGACTTTCGAAAGTGAATTAATAGAGACCCTGATTAGGTTTGGAAATTAGCAGGAAGATAAAACTCTGGAATTATTTCAATCGCAGAGTACAAAATCTAACCATGAAACAAAGTTGTATCAATAAAGGCTAAAAGATGCAGTCCAGTACAAGATATTTTACATACCTATAATACTCTGTCGCATGAGACTGAAGCCTGGCTAATGACGATAAAAGAACAAACATCGAATGCAAGCAGAACAAATGAAATTTCTGATAAATACAGTGTGTTACAAAAGACAAGGAGAGTTTGAACGAGACCTTCTCTGTACGAGGTAAGAAGTAAATCACTGGCCCGTAGCGCACTATCAAGCGATCGATAGGAACTCACCACTGTGACGCCGCTGGAACACTGCTGGAGCTTTAGAACGAGCCCCAGTAGGCTAACGACCGACACGGAGGCTCCTTCTTCTTGTTTGTATACTCCCACTAGTTAGTGCCTTGTTAATTATATTTTCTTTGCAACATCACAAGGTTACAAACAACTCTCGAACACTCCACTAGTCCAGGAGTTGAAAGTGTTATTTTTATTAGTATATATAATTATATGCCTTTCAGTTTTCTGTTTAACTTTAATATGTATGTGCAATGTGAATGCTCTGTTAGCAGACTTATAGAGTGTTATCAATTACTCGTCCTTGTGTTCCCAAGATAGCGCAAAATCCCAGCATCTCTTAAAATCTATAGCTAGGTGTTTAAGGAATCTTAAAACACAATTAAACTTTATTTACTATTCATGCTAAAAGACACAGAATAGCTCACAAGTTCTTTGAAAAAATAATTGAATTGTTGCTTTCGTAAAATAAATATCAATGTACTCAAGAATATGAACATTATTATTACTATTATTATCTGATATTGTCTATCAGTTGACTGAAAATTTATCTCTTACAACTTTACCTTTTATTTCTTACAGTCCTTTATGTTTAAGATTCTGACAAATTCTCTGAAATAAATATTTCTAGGAAAATTATCCTGAAATACTTCTAGTTAATTACTTATTGTATATAATTAGCATTCAAAAATATTTACATATATTTTGTTTCTTTCACTTTAACATCTCGCAAATAGAATGTTAAACTGATTAAATATTTCGCGGAAATTATGTAAAACCAGTCAATTACTATACACACGAAATGGTCACTCTGCAGTCTCAGTAATAGAAATTAGAATGAGTTCGATCAATTATGTGGATAAGTTTTGCCTTTACTTTGTATGAAATGCATGGTTTGGGTGCTAATTTAATAGTATATACTAGTATAATAATAAAGTAGATAAAGTTCTGACAGAAATTGTGGACAGTCCACGGTTATGCAGGTCATAAGAAAAACACCCTATTTCTTCTACGTCTAATTTACGCTATATACCACCACAAGAATGCCGTTCTAATTAATAAACAAGCTTCTAGAAATGAAATACGGTATCCATTACCTCGAAAATATTTTAGGTTTTCAGCGGGACAAAAGTTCACATAGCTTTCCTCTTTAATTTCCATCCTTATCATGCCTTGAAATGATGTTCAACTAAACCAAGAAAAATGGATGTTTAAGACACCGAGAAGAAGGCAGGCACGTACAAAAAATATTAGCAACACTCTTACCTGATTATCTCCGACAGAGTCTCAGTTCGATGTCTAACTGATGCACATAAACTACAGAGAACGCCCCGATTAATTTGCTAACTATCAAGGTGAGTAGAACACTTCCGGTTCCGGTCCGAGGGGAACAATGACGACATCGTCGTGCAACACTAGTGCTCGTAATTAAACCGTGGAGGAAGACCCGCCTGGACGAGCAGTGTCGTCACTGTAACGTTACATAATAATAATAATAATAATAATAATAATAATAATAATAATAATAATAATAATAATAATAATAATAATAATAATAATAATGTATTTTATTTGGTCAGATTACAGTCCAGATTTGGCATCTCCCCAGACTCAGCGAGGGAGTGTCCTGAAGTGCGAGACATTTGGTTGGGGATAAAACTGGGAAGGACGACCAGTACCTCGCTCAAGTGGTCGCTGAACAGTGGCCTTGTAGAGTATGGGAAGATTAGAAGGGCAAGGAAGAAGGAAGGAAGCAGTCGTGGCCTCAAGTTAGGTACTGTGTAGAGATGAGAATAATGCAAGAATGAGGAATGTGGCCTCCAAGCATGAACTTCCTGTTCTGCCCAGAAAGATCGGCTCTTATCTGCTCTTATCTGCTACACGAAAACATTGACTCACACTTTGCAGGTTGCTGGATTACAACTGACAAGAGCGAAGAGCTGCCAGTAGCAGATAATATAAAGTCGCCTGAGTAGTAGCGGAGTTGCTATGGTAACCATTGCGTCACTAGCTCTGCTGGTGAAAACACCTTCGCCCCGTGCCTCACCGCGCATGTGCATTCTTCTGATCTCCCAACAGTACCATCCCGGCATTTTTCTGGAGAGAAGTGGGAAACCATGCCTCTACTCAGTTGACCTCCCGAGGCCGAGTGGACCCCCTTCTAGCCCTCGTACCACTTTTCAGATTTCGTGGCACAGCCTGGAATGGAACCCTAGCCTCCGGGAGGGAAGCTAACCACAGTAACCACAACACCACAGAGGTGGATAATAATAAAAATAATAATAATAATAATAATAATAATAATCCCAGTGTCTTCTTCTTCTTCCTCCTGGTCTTTTCCCAATTACCTGGGGTCGATACGTGTATGGATTTAGCCTATTTTACGGACGGATGGCTTTCCTGACGGCAACCCTATGTATTCACTATTGTATGTTTCTGTGCCGCTATATGTAAATGAAGATGTGTATTAAGACGAACATAACACAAACACCCAGCCCCCGAGCTAGAGGAATTAAGCAAAGTTAAAATTCTCGATCCCGCCGGAAATCGAACCCGGGACTCTCTGAACCGAAGGCCACTACACCGACCATTCAGCCAATGAGCCGCATTAGAAGATTGGCGACTATCATGGAGTAAATAAGAGTGCTGTAGGCCTATTATGGATGTCAAACCAGTGTCGAAGATTTCACATCAAGAATAATCTTCTTCGTCAATGTCCACGTTTTCCTTCTATTTGCCATTATGATCCGTTGTATCAGGCTGTATTTATCATTTCGGAAGATGTGACCGAAATAGCCCTGTGTTTGACTAGGTTTTGGACTAAACAAAATTTTCCGATGCGTTGGAGTACCTCTTCGTTGAATAATATAAAATCAATCAATATTATAAAGGCGAATGCCTAGTCGATGCAACTACTCTTCTTTCATTGACTGTTCATTTCAGTTCCATGTAATCACAACCTAACCTCTTCTTGATGTCCAAATACTTCATCCTTTCTTTCCCAGTTTCCCTTCAAGAACGTTAGTGATGAAAGTGGTGTGTCTGACGACACGTCCAATACATTTTAATTTCCTGTTTTCCACTTCCTTTAATAATCTTCTCTCTTCTTTAACTTCTCTTAAGACTTCCAGGTTGGCTTTTCTTTCCGTCCAGCTGGTTCTGGTCATTTTCCGCCATATCCACATTTCAGCAGCTTCTAGTCGATTCCTTTCTAATTTACGCAGAGTCCAACTCTCACTTCCATACAAACGATTTTGCCAAGGATTTTCTGACATCTACCGTTATATTCATGTGTGTGCTGGTTAAAATGTTTTTCTTAGTCACCTCTGTTATCACACTACCAAGATAACAGAATTGTTTCACCTGGTCTATTCTGACGTCATCAATTTTTATATTGTTTTAATTTCTTCCATATGAATAATAATAATAATAATAATAATAATAATAATAATAATAATAATAATAATAATAATAATAATCTACCTCTGTGGTGTAGTGGTTAGTATGATTACCTGCAACCCCCGAAGGCCCGGGTTCGATTCCCGACTCTGCCAGGAAATTTTAAGAATGGTACGATTGCTGGAACGGGGTCCACTCAGCCTCGGGAGGTCAACTGAGTAGAGAGAGGTTCGATTCCCTCCTCAGCCATCCTCAACGTTGTTTTCCGTATTTCTCACATCTTCTCCAGGCAAATGCCAGGATATTATACCTAACTTAAGGCTACGGCCGCTTCCTTCCCTCTTCCTTGTCTATTCACCAACAAGACCCCTGTTTAGTATAGCAGGTGAGGCCACCTGGGCGAAGTATTGGTCTTTCTCCCCAGTTGTATTCCCGTACCCAAAGTCTCACGCTCCAGGACATTGTCCTGGGGGCGGTAGAGGTGGGATCCTCGCTAAATCCGAGGGAAAAACCAACCCTGGAGGGTAAACAGATTAAGAAATAATAATAATAATAATAATAATAATAATAATAATAATAATAATAATAATAATAATAATAATAATAATAATAATAATAATAATAATAATTAATTACTTAATCTAAATTATCATTTCAATAAATGCACAGCGTGTTTAGAGGGTGTAGTTCCATACTATGGGAGTAAATCAGCAATTCAAATTGTGCGGAAGAAAACAAATTACCACTATAGTTCACATAAATTACAGAACAGAAAGCTTCGCTTAGTAGAGCCAATCCATCATCTACCTGCAGCCTATAAAAGAAGTTAAGCAGCATTATGACATTTCGATTTCTTCTGTCTCTGCTTATTTTTAACGGTATCATTTCTGAAGAATTACGAAGACAATTCGAAGAAGATGAAGCTCATAGGCCGACTGTGAGTCTGATGGTTCTGACTCCGCATTGTGAAGGTCCTAGAGATTCGAACCGAGCTCGATAACTGCAGTCGCTTAAGTGCGGCCAATATCCAGTATTCGGGAGACAGTGAGTTCGAACCCCATTGTAGGCAGCCCTGAGGATGGTTTTCCGTGGTTTCCCATTTTCACACCAGGCAATTGCTGGGGTTCTACTTTAATTAAAGCCACGGTCACCTACCACTCCTAGCCATTTCCTATCCCATCGTTCAAATAGGACCTACAGGTGTCGATGCCACGTAAGGCAACTTATAAAAATACTCGTAAAAGATTTGGGAACAATTGAATGAAGAGGCATCTCTCTCAAAGCGTACCGGAAAAGAGACGCATTGACCTTCCTGGCTGAGAGAACCTGACCCTTTACGCAGGGTACTTAGATCTACAATACCATCATACGACCCATTGTTTTCTACGTCTCAGAAACATAGCCAGTGAAGAAACGACCGAAAAATCAGGATATATTTGAAAGAAAAGTAAGAGGAAAATAAAGGGATCAGTGGAAGAATACAAGATCAGGAGACAACGGACAAATGATGACGTGTCCGGACACATGAAAGGAGGGGGAATATGCTGAATTAGGAGCAGATGGGTTTAATGGGCCAGTCATGTCGCAGGATGTTAGAAAGGTGAACAACAAGATCGGAAATGGAAGAAATTCCTGAGAGGAAGCGATCCCCCGGAAGACCTATGTAGAGAACGAAGTGGGAGAAAATACAGGTTGGAAGGATATAGGGAAGGACGCATCTTTGTAATAAAGCGCGTGACCTAAATGGTGTCCGGCTCCATGGCTAAATGGTTAGCGTGCTGGCCTTTGGTCACAAGGGTCCCGGGTTCCATCCTCGGCAGGGTCGGGAATTTTAACCATAATTGGTTAATTCCCCTGGTACATGGACTGGGTGTGTGTTTGTCGTCTTCATCATCATTTCATCCTCATTACGACGCGCATGTCGCCTATGGGTGTCAAATAAAAAAGACCTGCACCTCTCTGCACTAAAAGCCATACGCCATTTTCACCTACATGGTTGAAGAACGCTGAATATGTATGTATTGATATTCATAATTTTTTCTTAAATAAAATTGTGTTCAAAGCCGAGGATTGTTAGCTGAGTTATACGAGTCTTTTCCTTATGTAATCGGATTTATTCGCGCCTGTACTGTACTAAGTAACAGCGTTCAAAAAGGATTTCAAAGTTTAGAAATTACTTCTAACAGAAAGATCACAGCTCTCTCTACACTAGGTAGATTCAAGTAGTGAAACCTTACAAAACATAAATCTGACGTAGAATACATACTTTTTCCTCAGAGGAAGAGCTGATTAAGTTTAGAGTCTAATAACAGAATGACCATTAACACTGTGTACTTTAAGAACAATGTTCCCATAACCTCCGTCGTGAGACTGTTCCAATGAAGGGATTTAAAGGAAGTGAATTAGAAAATTAGTGGCTATCTAGCCAAGGCGGTAAAGATGTGCTAGGTTCATTCGAAAGAACGCGAGTTCGATTCGCGCTCGAGAAGTCGAAACGTTCTAGATATCCATTTCTGGAGGGGCACTTGGCCCTGAGGTTCACTCACCAAAAATGAGTATCAGGTTAATTCATGGGGGCAGTTGCGGCCAAGCATGGAGCCAACCACTCCATTCTACTATGTGCCGAGGTAACGAATAGAGAAAACCTTAACCTTTCAATCTTCAAAGGACCTCCATGGCCTGTACGGAGATGGCTTTGCATTTGACAGCAATTAGTGTAAAATACCGGTTCGCGTGGCTCTCACGGTAGAGTGCAAAATGTCTAAGCTTAAGTTGGCAAGTCTTGAGATGGAATACATCAACCTTGTTCCGATTAGTTTCCCGGCACGTAAAGGAACCTCTGCGGGAAATAATTCTTGCACCTCGGCGTTTTCGAAAACTATAGAAGAAGTTAGTGGGCGAAAAACCAGTAACATTACAATGAATACATCATTTAACAAACGTGGGGGGAATACACTTTCAGAATATCAACGAGTCTCTGGATCCTGCATTCGAACCACCCATCTTTCGCTTTACAGTCCTACATCGTGGTAAACTAGTACGCCAATGGTTATCTGACGAAGCAACATTCTAACATGACGTCTGTAGAACATACAATACTTCATTCAGCTGCTACGACTTTCACAACACAGAGAGCGCCTTGTAACAGGGATATGTTACTAGATGTGTCCACGTGCACCCACCAGAGCCATCTATTAGGAAAGTAAGCAACTAGGCGGAATACACCTACCAGAATAATTCCATAACGGAAAGGTGTACGTTACAAACGTATTGCACGCGATGCTGCCTTTCTTTCCCTCAAAAGGACGGGGTGTTAACAAAATGTGCTGTCCTGTAGTGTGTGAATAACTTCAGATGAGTTAAAATATGTAAGCATATCAATGTTACACGTTAACAATGACCTTATTTGCCGTTGATCATATGGATATAAATCTAGAGGTTAGTCTTAATATCCCATATTAGATTAGGAGAACCCAGTGTGAATGCCTAACACGATAGAATCGCTGGTTCAGTCCGGTGGTATTTGAAGGTGCTCAAAGGTGCCTTGTGACGGTAGATTAACTGGTTCGTAAAGAACATTCTGCGGGACAACATTCCGGCACCTCGGCGTTCACAAAAATATTAAAAGTAATTATTGGGATGAAAAACTACAAACATGTATTAACTATTATGCATTTCAATTATCCCATGATTGACAAGCCAACTGAGGCGGATCATTCAATTTTGAAACTTTACAACTTGGCCAATGCACGTGATATTCTGACTCAGAGAAATGAGAGGATGCCTCTTTAGGTAGGCCTATTTCTCTCTCCGTTTTATTTTGGTATTTTTACCACAGTCTTTGTAAATTCTCGTTAATTGACATTCGTCCATACCTCTGCAATAATCGTCATTGTAACGTGATTTTGGAGAACGATCAAGTTCCAGCACATTCTTATACTTATTATTACGGTATTTTACAATTTGCCTTACATCGCACTGACAATGATAGGTCTTACGGCAACGGTGAGACTGGAAGGAAGCGACCATGGACTTAATTATAGTACAACGACAGTATTTGCCTGGTGTAAAAATGGAGAAACAACGGAAAACCATCTTCAAGGCTACCGACAGTGGGGTTCGAACCCACTATCTCCCGAATGCAAGCTGACGGCTACGTAATTATTATTATTATTATTATTATTATTATTATTATTATTATTATTATTATTATTATTATTATTATCGTGCCAGAGACAATAACTGAATTTCGGTTTTCGATTAAAGTAATTGGTGTGTAACATGTAAAAGTGCAAGGAGATTGAAACAGGTCTGCCTGGTCCGAATTTGGTTCCCATGACTGACACAAATTTAAGGCGTGTGATGGGACTTGAACAGGATTTCTTTATCTATAAGTAACCCAAATGAGAAGAAAAATATGTTGAAACTCCATCCTCGGCTATCCTAGAAGTAATATTCCACAGCTTCCAGTTTCAAAACCAGACAAATGGCGAGGTGGTAGTTTACCAAGTGTGCTTATTTTTAAATTCTAGTCCAGATGTATTATATCTCCATGCTCTCACGCACGGACCAGTGTACATTATGTATTCAGACAGGTTATCATCAAACAGGCTTCAAACACTAAGTACACAGTAGGGGGCGCGATAGCCGTGTAGCATTGTCACTGTCTTCTTACCAAAGCGGACACGATTCGAATCCCGCTAATGCACGAGGGTTTAAAAAAAGGAAAATTCATATCTTTGTAGTTTGTATTCAATGTAAAACTAGAGGTCCTCTGACCGAAATTACGGTATCAACAGTCAAAACTACAAGCTGCTATCCAATTAGGAGCAGCGCTTCGGTTATTATGAATGGAGTAAGGGGAACAAGTTGTGGTCAAATTACAAAGTACACAGGGGGCAATGGACCAAGACCCCAACACCCTTCATATGAAGCAGAGGAATCAGTCAAGATGAACGTGTGAATATCTGTAGTCTGCCCAGATTATTATTATTATTATTATTATTATTATTATTATTATTATTATTATTATTATTATTATTATTATTATGTCCAGAGTATTAACATGAGGAAAGCAATAAAGAGAAATATCGCGTGTGCCTCTAAAGACACGAAATAATTAATATTATGTACCCACTTTGGGATATCGGAGAAGTTACTGATGCTGTGGACTTGGTGTAAAGGAATCCAGCGACATGTCTCTATCTTCGAACTTAAAGTGATTAAATAAGAAGTGTAGGCAGCCATGTGCCTTACGCTAATTTTAGGAGCCCTAAAGAGAGTCAGATTATCCATACAGTTTTCAGGCATAAATATCACGATGATTGGTTTAAAATAAAATTGGGATGAATAGTGGTAAACATCCGAATAAAACATACTTCTTAATTTCTGTCAAAATCTCTGTGCATTTCTAGTGGAAACGATGATATTCATTCGGCTTTAGGATTTTTTATCTAGTAAAATGTATAATTCTTACACATACAACATGTCTTTCTCTCATCCTATGGTTTCTTTCAAAAACCTGTCCTGCTATCCCATTAGGAGCAGCGCTTCGGTTATTATGAATGGAGTAAGGGGAACGGGATGTGGTCGTCGAATTACATAATCGATTATGCTTGCAATTATTTCCTGTGGGTATTCATACAATTACTTGGGTAGTGTATTTGGTTGCTGATATTTTTTGTTTATCAGCATGAACTGAAGGAAAAGGAGGATGAGTTCAGAGATTCGAAAAATGAAGATATCTTGTAAGAAAACTGAAGTATTACAAGAGCAGGAAACATGAGATTCTAATATTGAAAACCTAATATTTTGACGTCGGAGGAGAACAAGAATTGATGACTTGAGGTGGATGCAATAACAGACTCAACTTTGTCCCAATTATTGTCAAATACATCTCACTATGTGTTCAGCCTTACTAGCAGTGTAGACTACTTCTAGAAGGGTAAATTCCCCTATGGATCAGTAGTAGAGTGTCGGCCTCCGGACCAAAGCATCGCGGGTTCAAACAATGCGGAGGCAGTCGAATCTTTGAAAGGCGGATAAGGTCCTTTTGGCACTCCATGACGTACAATGTCGGCATGTAAACATCTCAGGTGGAACATTTGATGTTCACCCGAGAAAATTAATAATAACTCAGCCACAGAGCGCCCGAGAGAAATCCAGTTGACTATACTATCTGACAGGCAAACAGTATACGAAGCCATACGATTATTATTATTATTATTATTATTATTATTATTATTATTATTATTATTATTATTATTATTATTATTATTAAATAAGACTACAAACACTCGCTTTTGTCCTACCTTGTTTAAATTGCGGTGCAACAGGACTAACCACACTAAAACATAGTTTAATATCAAACGGGGTTCGTATGCAAAGGAAATGAATGAGACTGATGTTCGTGATGTCTATAATAGTATAAAAACCTCGCTCCCACAGTGAAAACATTGAAGATAAGCTTTTACACGACGCACGCTTAGTGAACCAACGCATTGTTAGTCTACGTAAATATTCAATATTCACAACTTTCCCCTCCACTAGGATAAGTAACATTATCTTGATTTTCTAGATCATATCACAATCTCTCTTGACGAAATGAGGCAGCAAAGTATGAAACTGACCACACATGGAATATTTAAGCATGACGGAGTACTGTAAATTGCGACGTTATTCCAACTGTGTTAGCAGAGGCTTGCCCCTGCAATGCCTGAGTTATGCAGACCAGCTGAGGCGCTCTGTTGGTTAAGTTGCGTGCTCACCATTGACAAGGGGAAAGTCGACTAACTTCAAAGTGTGACAACTGAACCAGGAGAATCCAACGCGAACAATTTAATGTACCATACGACCAGCGCTAAAACTTCACAATGCATGTGGAGAAACAAGCTATTTAAAGAGCACCTCAGACTGAAAAGGGAAATTTGCACGGGTCACTGAACATGAACTGTCCTTCCATTGTTACTGTTTCTCACCTCAGAGGCGCAGTCAGTTAAATGATGTCCTGTTTTCAAGATTACCGCATCAATCCGGGATGAAGTCAGTGGAATATGGGGATTTTAAATGCGACACCATATCGTTGGCTTCTGGTAAGAAAAGTACTCCTGGGGAACGAAATTTAGACTTTAAATGAAATAATAACGTTATAAATTATTTATTGTTCATCCTTGGCTGAATGATCAGCGTCGGGGCTTTTGCTTCAGACGGCCCGAAGTTCGATTCTAGGCCGAGTCCGGGATTTTAACTGTGTCTAGTTAATTCCACTGATCCGGGGACTGGGTATTTGTGTATGTCCCATCGTCGCCATAACACTTATCTGTGTCGGTGCGACGTAAAGCCACTAGCAAAAAAAAAAAAAAGAATTATGGATTACTGGAGCCTCTGTGGCTCAGGCGGCAGTGCGCCGGCCTCTCACCGCTGGGTTTCGTGATTCAAATCCCGGTCACTCCATGTGAGATTTGTGCTGGACAAAGCGGAGGCTCGACAGGTTTTTCTCCGGGTACTCCGGTTTTCCCTGTCATATTTCATTTCAGCAACACTCCCATTTAATTTCATCTGTCATTCATTAATCATTGTCCCAGAGGAGTGCGACAGGCTTCGGCAGCCGGCACAATTCCTATCCTTGCCGCTAGATGGACGCTTAATTCATTCCATTCCCGACCCGGTCGAATGAGTGGAAACAGGCTGTGAATTTTCATTTCAATGTATGGATTGCCCTAGTTTATGATGTACCAGCCAAATAGGTTTCGAGTATGAGAGTGCGTAGCAAACACGCGTGTTAACCGATTTAAGTTAAATACAAGTCATTTTATACAGCATTAGTGAATATATTTGCCCAAATAAGACAATCGATTGATACCGTACCGTTTACTCAGTAACTGTCCGGCTCCATGGCTAAATGGTTAGCGTGCTGGCCTTTGGTCACAGGGGTCCCGGGTTCGATTCCCGGCAGGGTTGGGAATTTTAACCTTAATTGGTTAATTTCACTGGCACGGGGCTGGGTTTATGTGTCGTCTTCATCATTTCATCCTCATCACGACGTGCAGGTCGCCTACTGGTGTCAAATCAAAAGACCTGCATCTGGCGAGCCGAACATGTCCTCGAACACTCCCGGCACTAAAAGCCATACGCCATTTAATTTTTTTTCACTCAGTAACTCTGTATCTAATGTAACTAATGTATTTCTCTTTATTGTAATACAGTTGTATTAAAATTGGAACAAAAGTTATATTATTACAAGAGGCCTCGTTCTGCTCCGCAGCATTCGTTGTAAATTGCTTCAGGCACTGCTTGGCTACTTTCTGAATGTCTAATTTTAGGATTTGTTTTACCTCTTAATGCCGGCCCCGTGGTGTAGGGGTAGAGTGACTGCTCTCGCCCGGAGACCCCGGGTTCGATTCCCGGTCAGGTCAGGGATTTTTCTCTCGACTTGAGGGTTGGTTCGAGGTCCACTCAGCCTACGTGATTAAAATTGAGGAGCTATCTGACGGCGAGATGGCGGCCCCGGTCTCGAAAGCCCAGAATAACGACCGAGAGGATGCGTTGTGCTGACCGCACGGCCCCTCGTAATCTGCAGGCCGTAGGGGTGCTAGGGGTGTCTTACCCCCACATAATTGTTTTACACATAATAAGTTATATGCTTGCCAAGTTTGGTTGAGAGCCATGCTGTAGCATACACACATAGATACAGTAATCCATAATCTCGGTCATTTTGGACATTTTATTTTTCACCCCTTATCTCACCCTCCCCCCATTGCTGATGGTGGCTGAACTTGGACTTAACGGTCATCCGGAGTGTCACTATTCATCTCAGCAACCCCGAAAACTGCGGATTCAGCACTAATATATGTCGTTTTGGATTATATTTACATGTCACTTTCTACCCAATCTCCAGTATTTCTCTTCTTCTTCTTCTTCTTCTGTTTACCCTCCAGGGTAGGTTTTTCCCTTGGACTCAGCGAGTGATCCCACCTCTACCGCCTCGAGGGCAGTGTCCTGGAGCTTCAGACTTTGGGTCCGGGGATACAACTGGGGAGAATGACCAGTACCTCGCCCAGGCGGCCGCACCTGCTATGCTGAACAGGGGCTTTGTGGAGGGATGGGAAGATTGGATGGGACAGACAAGGAAGAGGGAAGGACGCGGCCGTGGCCTTAAGTTAGGTACCATCCCAGTATTTGCCTGGAGGAGAAGTGAGAAACACGGAAAACCATTTCTAGGATGGCAGAGGTGGGAATCGAACCCACCTCTACTCAGTTGACTTCCCGAGGCTTAGTGGACCCCGTCCCAGCCCTCTTACCACTTTTCAAATTTCGTGGCAGAGCCGGGAATCAAACCCGGACCTCGGGGGGTGGCAGCGAATCACACTAACCACTACACCACAGAGGTGGACTTATTTTCGATATCTTCATGTAAAAATATTGATCCGTAACTGTGTGAAACCCGCTAAGTACAGAATGTATTTCGGGCTAGGACAAGGCGTCGCCTGCAGTTACTGGAGTGGTCATTTCGTAATTTAATTTTTGGATTACTCAAAGTTGACTGAACTTAGAACCTGATGAATCATCGGCAGGCAATTCTGGAGAGAGAAAAACAAAAATGAAGCAAATCGGTCCAGTAGAACGGCTGGACGAACAGGAAATATCTGTTTTAGTCATTTTTTTAAATATATAGATAAATTACATACAGTTGATAGAAACTTTCTCTACATTCATACGGTGCATTCACATTAAAAGAAACTTACGGCCACCGAGCTCGATAGCTGCAGTCGCTTAAGTGCGGCCAGTACCCAGTATTCGGGAGATAGTAGGTTCGAACCCCACTGTCGGCAGCCCTGAAAATGGTTTTCCGTGGTTTCCCATTTTCACACCAGGCAAATGCTGGGGCTGTACCTTAATTAAGGCCACGGCCGCTTCCTTCCCACTCCCAGCCCTTTCCTGTCCCATCGTCGCCGTAAGACCTATCTGTGTCGGTGCGACGTAAAACAACTAGCAAAAAAAAAAAAATACTTACGGCCGTGTCTCGACAGAGCCTTCCTCAAATTTTTAACGTCATTTCAATTACTATAGCATTTACGAGACACCACGGAATCCGATGTTTGTCCCTCAACAGTTCTTTAATGATTTTTTCCCGTGGTATACCGTCGCAGTAACTCAGTCAGGTGATCGGTTAGGACCGCAAATAACGACCGTGGCTTAAATTAACCTACAGCCCCTGGTGTGAAAATGGTAAAGCACAGAAAACCATCTTCAGAGCAGCCGATGGTGAGGTTTGAACCCACCATCTCCCAAATGCAAGCTTACGGCTACGCTGTTCGTACCAAGCAGCTAACTCGCTCAGTAAATAAGACTGACGAAAGGAAACAAGAAAGTCTCAATAAAAATATCTACACTTCTACACTTCACCACGACGTACTGTCTACTTTATTACGATATTCGTGTTATGAAAGAGTTTTCGCTTTCAGTGATTCAGTGACATAAAATGTTTCGACGCCCACTTGGAGGAGTTTATGAAAAAGAGAAAAAAATGTAAGGTGGTGAAGTGTGAAAGAGGCAGAGTGAGTGAAGTGGCTAAAGTTAGGTGTGAAGGTCAACAGTGACGGCGCAGCCCACTTGGCAAGATAGCATAACGCCACGTGCAGCGGATTGATATCAGAACACACCCGCCAACGTGCGTTCTGGACAAGTAGGTACCCGACTCCTTGTCCACAGCAGAACAGTAATGTGACTCTAGACCAGGGGTTTCCAATTTGTAAGGGCTCGAGGGCTATATTTGGAAACCTTAGTCATGTTCGCAGGCCGCACTTGAATAATAGGCCAATTTTCGTAAAATTCTGCATATAAGCTTACAGAAGTACCATTACGAAATAATATGCATATTTCAATTGAAATAAAGGTTTGATCCACCGAGCTCGATAGCTGCAGTCGCTTAAGTGCGGCCAGTATCCAGTATTCGCGAGATAGTAGGTTCGAACCCCACTGTCGGCAGCCCTGAATATGGTTTTCCGTGGTTTCCCATTTTCACACCAGGAAAATGCTGGGGCTGTACCTTAATTAAGGCCACGGCCGCTTCCTTCCCACTCCTAGCCCTTTCCTGTCCAATCTTCGCCATAAGACCTATCTGTGTCAGTGCGACGTAAAACAACTAGCAAAAAAAAAAAAAGGTTTGATCATTTTAATTACTTAGGTAAAACAATACTTTACAATTGCATAAAAGAGTAAAATTTGGAGCCGGTCTGAGTGGCTCAGATGGTTGATGCGCTGGCCTTCTGAAGCCAGCTTGGGAGATTCGATATCAGATCGTTCCAAAGCTCCTCAAATACGTTAGCCTCGTGTCGGTAGATTTACTGACACGTAAAAGAACTCCTGCGCGACAAAATACCGGGACATCGGCGTCTCCGAAAACCATCAAAAGTAGTTATTGGGACGTAAAAACTAATAATTATTTGAAATTAGGATTTTTATTTTTTATAAATAAAAAATAATCTATTCAGATCAAGTGAATATTTATAAACGACGAAAACAATTAAATTGGTTCAGAGTTGGGTCTATAACGGGTATAAAAATTAATATATTTTTGAACGAACAACAAAATATGCTTTTGTAACTATTCTTCACATTATTCATTAAAATGCTTTCGCGAGCCGCATTATATGGCTTTGCGGGCAACATGCGGCCCGCGGGCCGCCGTTTGGAAACCCCTGGTATAGACGCTAACGATCAGATTTAAGTAGACCGTGAAAGTGAAGAGCGCACATAACGAGGACATGCATTATCAATATACATTAAATCATCATTTTGTCTTAACACTTAAAATTTTTGGCTCATACTTCGTTTTTATCTCGCATTACAGATGATAAATATCGAGGGTATGTTTAGTTCAATTTTTGTTTGTCTGTTTGTTGAGTTTTTTCTCATTTTCTTACATCATAGGAAGATGGCTAAACAGAATTTCTCGAAACTCGGTATTTAAGATCAGGGAAAACCTGTTTGAGCACTTACCTATATATTATTTGATAAGTGTACAGTGAGGGAGCCTCCATGGCTCAAGCGGCAGCCCGCCGGCCTCTCACCGCTGGGTTCTTTGGTTCAAATCCCGGTCACTGCATGCGAGATTAGTGCTGCATAAAGCGGAGGCGGGACCGGGTACTCCGGTTTTTATCTTAAAGCTCAAAAATGTCACGCATCTGGTAGGTGAGAAGTGATGCCAGGCTCTCAGTACAAGATCCCACACGCCAGTGTAAAATTTTAAAATTGTATGTTCATATAGTGATTCTAGTTTTGTAATTTGTTCATTTAATGTATCTGCCACATTCAGTTACATAAGATTAGAAAAGAGTACCGTTTTTATTATATCTGTTCAAATAAAATGTAGAGGCTTATAATAAAAAAGCAAAGCCATCTCTGTGAAGACCAGGAAGGCCCTTGGAGGGGTGGAAGGTAAAGGCTTCCACTATCCGTAACCTCGGCACTTGGTGGGGTAGAGTGGTTAGCTCTACGTCCGGCCGCCTTTACCCCCAGGTAGCAGGTAGAGACAGTGACCCTTAGGGCTATGTGCACCTCCGAAAGTGGAAAACTCGTTTCATAATTTCTCGACTTCCTGGCGGGGAATCGAACACACGTCCTTCCGGGTGAACCGAGCACACCTTTACCGCCTCGGCCAGGCAGCCCCTACAGGCCTATAATACAACACTGAGATTTTGTTTTCTCGATCGGTCGCCCGCTGTGCTCTCTTCACTGGGTTATATGAACCACAAACCAGTTGGTGTTTGACATCCCTGGCTTGACTAGAGGTTAAAATCCGGTGACTCCATGCTGAAGTTGAGCGGAACAAATCGGAGATGGGACAATTTTATTCTAGTAACACGCTATATAATAATTCGTCATCGTTCTGGAGGTGTTCGACAGACGCGGCTTTCTGTCGCATCGACTTCCTGTTTGAATCATTCAGAACTTCCGACTTCGACATGTATAGTCACACACAGCTGAGCAAGTCTGCTGAAGGTTTTATTTTCGCGTTACTGGATGTAATAGCTTACTTACTCGCCGACGGGTTATTATCTGTAGATTTGCAGCAGTTCTGCGATGTAGCGGAGGCGAGTAGCAGCTGAGGAGACAGAGCACACGTCAAGTCAGCCAGAGTAATGTGACGATTTCGTGATAGAGTTCCGGCCTCTAAATCCCCGGCCGGGCTGAGTGGTTCAGACGGTTGAGGCGCTGGCCTTCCGACCCTAACTTGGCAGGTTCAATCCTGACTGGGTCCTGTGGTAGTCTGAGGTGCTCAACCACGTTAGCCTCGTGCGGGACAAACCTACGGCACCTCGGCGTCTCCGAAAACCGTAAAAGTAGTTAATGGGACGTCAAAAAAGCTGCCAAGGCATAACATGTTCAATATTAAATAAGTTTTGTATGTAGAATTTCTAAATAAATGTGAGCGTTTTCAAAATATCAGCAAGAAACAGCCCCCCCCCCCCCCACTCCCAAGACACAAAGGATCTGAATGAATGGTCCCTAAAGTGAAAAGTTTTTCAATAAAACAAAATTACGATTATTGTAACGTACAGATAAAAAACTTACTTCTTATTTAAAGAGAAGACTGAATTGGTCCTGAGCCCCTGGCATGCTACTGTTCCGAATAATTTTACTCTAATTTTACTGGGTGGATCAGGAAGTTCGCAGCCGTCTGTTCACAGGAAAACTAAAGGGAGTCTCTACTATGAATAGAGAGGATGATTTTATTGTGGAACCATAGCGTAGTGGAAACATCAACTTGAATTTACAGCTTGCCATTGTGGACATAGTGAACTAATACAACATAGAATATAGGTCTACATGGCTGTAAAGTTTACAGTCAAGGGTTAATACATTGTATAGTGCTGTGTATTACTAACTGTAGAAGTGGGAATTTTACAACAGTTCGCAATGAACTATGGATTGCATTAAGCATAATGTCTTGTATTCCACTTTTTGGCAAGCCAAAACTTCTTCCAGAACTACATGAATGCTGGTACCGCACTGCATGCTCCAACCATATATAGTTGGATATCGCATAGATCTGTGCAGAAACGCTCAGTAGATGGTCGAAAAAAGGCGTAATTAAATACACGTGCGAAGTGACTTTCCCGTCAACGTCAAGTACAATACATAATTGTGTAATAAATAGAAGATGTCGCCAATTACGTTTCTTGGTCAATCTTACCTTGTTCACCAAACATCATGTCAGTCTGCAAGTATCCAACTCTTACTGAACAATTTTACACTCACAAAGAAACGGTTCTCCTTGAGTACTTATGGATGTTAAATTCAGATTACTGTAAAACAGTGTAATACTGCTTGCTTAATCATATAAAGTACCCTTTCGTTTATATGTTCCTATCAAGTGATGTGTACTTAGACCAACTTTACAAGGAAAGATAATGATGTTTAATACTGATAAATTCATATGAGCATCCAAAGTTTACTTCTTCGTAATCGCTGGCAGCCAACAGTAGATGGTAAAGAGCTTATTTAGCGCATTTTCAGACTGTAGTTCACAAATATCCAACAAGGAAGCTGTATGGGTTGGAACAGATAAATTTCAATGAGACTTGGGTGAATGACAAATTATGTTGAGTATTCAGCCCGAAGGCTGGTTTGATTCTCACCAGCTCCGCCATCAGCTGACATAGATGGCCTAGGAGTCACTGAAGTTCTAGGGAAATGAAGAGTGAAGTAGTTTCCCATTGCTTTCCTCAGCAGGCCAGAAGTTGCTATTACATATCAGTCTGTCAAGCCCACTGAAATGCATGCACCAACCGACCCTATGAGTGATATCTTCACACCATTCATTAACAGGGACTGGCTGCATAAGGTATGGTATAACTAGCAGATACAGTATACGAATATATCAAAATAATAAGAGTTTTAATTCTACGGTCGTTTATAATGATAGGTAGGTAAGGGTTATTCTGCCCGAAGGCAGGTCCGAACCTCCGCAGAGGTGTTCCTGAGCCGGAGTTTACGTGCGGTAGGGTGGCAAGTTCCTTTCCGCTCCTCCATTCCCTTACCCCCACCAACAACGCGTGGCAACCCATCCAACTCCTGACCACGCCCAATGTTGCTTAACTTCGGAGATCTCACGGGATCAGGTGCTTCAACACGGTTACGGCCGTTGGCTTTATAACGAAAGCTTAAATATTATGTAGTATGGTACCTTGTCAAAGCTGTGCTGGGAAGAAAAGGGAATTAGAATTAATGGGAGAAGCACAACTTGAGATTTGCGGATGATATTGCTTTACTGGCAAATGGCTTCGATGAGCTACACAACTTAGTTACAGATCTTGTATTGGAATGTCAGTGGGTTGGCTTAAGCATCAACCTTTCCAAAACGAAAGTCATGTCCAATAAATGGGTCCAGGTTGCAATAATGAAAATTAAGGACACGGCATTAGAAGAGGACAGTGAATATACTCTACCTTGGCCAGATTTTAAATATGATGATGATGATGCTTCTTGTTTGAAGGGGCTTAACAGCTAGGTCATCGGCCGCTAACTTTTTAAAATATGAAAGCAGATATAAAAATAGCAGTCTATCGGTGCATCAAGCTTAGATGGCAAGCTTTTGGAAGTAATTCACCAGTTCAAACATGCTGGTAAATTTGATGAAATCAGTTATTGGCCAATGCATTCTTCGTGTTTTAACGTATCGTTGTGAGACTTGGACACTAAACAAGTTTATGAAAGGAAAAAGGACAAATTAGAAAGTCATGAAAAGGGCAGTGCACTGGGCTATACAAGTAAAGATAGGAAAAAAGCAGTTGACATCAGATCGATCACTAAGGTTAAGGACGTCCCGGAGAGAGTATGCTCTTTAGAATGGCAGTGGGCTGGCCATGCTGCGTGACATAATGATGAAAGGTGGACGAAGCTAGTACTGGAATGGAGTCCGAAAGAACATTGGAGCCCTACAGGAAGACAACCAGACAGATGGGACAGAGATATAAGGAAGATTGCTGATATTATCCGGCAGAGAACCGCACGAAACCGTGCCACTTGGAGAAGACTGTTACAAGACTATTTGGATCTATGACTTAAAGAGGCCACATCATTTAATGATCGATTTGGCTGATAGTGATAGTCATGCAATTAATATAAACCTTTCGTTAGCACAAACGAGGAAAGTGCTAGATTCCTGCTCAGAATCACTCATTTTGTCACTCTGTGGATAACCAATATAACTATACTGAATGACTTAACTGGTCATTCTACAAAAATTCAATGCAATCAATGCCTTTGATCCACCACGTTCCGGGCGCGCAGCTGTGAGCTTGTATTCGGGAGGCGGCGGGTTCGAACCTCACAGTCTGCAGCCCTGAAGATGGTTTTCTGTAGTTTTCTATTTTCACACCAGGCAAATGCCGGGGCTGTACCTTAATTAAGGCCACGGCCATTACGTTCCCACTCCTAGCACTTTCCTATCACATCTTCACCATAAATGAATACCTCTCTATGTCGGTGCGACGTAAAGCAACTTACTGATCATCCTACCAAGTATCATCGTAATTGGTTTGGTCCAACCCCAACAGTTCCATTTTACGAATAAACACAAAACGTATTACGACGTGGACGTTCAAATCTGCAGCAAAATGTATCTGCTACGAATGTTTACTTGTCAAGCCGTGTAATATGCCATTAAGAAACATTATCCAGTGACAGTTTTGTCAAACCCAGCCGTACAGCAAAATACGAATTGTTACAGTTATAACATTTGAAAATCAGAATATTTTTGTCTTCTTGTATACCAAATCCAAGCCTTACATGGCGAAATAAATATTAATCTACTGAGGAGGAAGAAGAAGAAGGATGGTTTACTTACCGTCTTGAAGGCGTCGCCACACATACAGACGGTGACAATTGGAACTGGTGAGTCCCAACAGGCGATGCTCGTCATGCTATAGCCATTGTCTAACTTACATCACATCACTGCGTAAGAAAACCCTAACAGTTCCAAGAGAACACAGTAGCACTCGACAAAACTGGCCTAAGTCCTTCACAAATGACCGGAGGTTGAAATGAAAAGGAAGGAACTTTGAATATAACGACGAACGATTAACAACGAAAAGCGCTGTATTTATAGCATTTAAAAAGGGAAGTTCTATCAGTGACGAGGAACAGAATAAATAATAGCAATTTAAAGGTAAAACGTCCTTATAATACAGGTACGATATCGGCGCAATATAAAATCACTTCTAAACCTACAAATGTCCTATTTGAAGATAAGTAATGATATCTGTTGGGAAGAAGAAGCAGGTGATTAGATCTTGTTTCTTTTATATTCTCACATTCTAGTGAGGTTGTAGGTGCGATATATGTAGCATATGTGGACCTGGCCTACTGTTACGGTCGGATGCCTTTCCTGACGCCAACCTGTGTGGAGGAATGTATTCAGTAATGCGTGTGCTTGTGGTGGTTGTAGCGTGGTGTGTTGTGTGTCGGAAATAAACGAGCGTGGAAGATCTTTCCTACTAAAGGGTCACACCACGTACTCGCCACATTACACTACGAGCTCAGTAAACGAAAATGGGAGGCGAGGTGGTAGTGACCATTTTAAGGTATGAAACAACGAGATTATCGGACCCAAAGTGGAAAATACGTGAGGAAACCGAAAATAGAAAAAAAAAAGTTTAAAAAATCAGAAGGAGTACTTTTAGTCAGGACGACCGTGATGATGATTTGAAAGAATCAGTTCGAACAATGAAGATAATATTTTAATTCGCTTTACGTCGCACCGACACAGATAGGTCTTATGGTGACAATTTGTTAGGAAATGCCTAGGAATGGGAAGGAAGCGGCCGTGGCCTTAATTAAGGTACAGCCCCAGCATTCGCCCGGTGTGAAAATGGGAAACCACGGAAAACCATCTTCGGATCTGCCGACAAAGGGGTTCGAACCCACTATATCCCGGATGCAAGGTCACAGCGGCGCGCCCCTAACCGCAGGGCCAACTCACCCGGTGAAGATAATTTAGAGGCTGTAGATATGGCAAAAACGTCCATTACTATAGCAGTTATGCAGTAAAATACACTGAGAGGTTAATGAGGTAGCATATTAGAGCATCCTTTCATTATTTCAGTGTTAACAAGAAACACGGTTGTAAAACGGTCAGTTTGTTTTACTTTTTTTTTTTTTACTTTTTCACTAACTAGTTTTTAAGAATTTGAATATTTTCAATAATTTTCATAATTTTCCCTACTTAAGTTCACACATTTTATGTATAAATGTTCTACTTTATAACCAACTTAGCACATTTTTGTTTCGTTTTTAGGCGCATATTTTGTAAATTTCTCAACTATACCGTACGTTCATGTCCTTATCTACTAATATTTCTATGTTATTTCATTACCGTATATATGTTCGAATAACTTCCTACATTTCTTCAGTTTGTATGATTTACGAACTTTTCTTTTTGTGCAAATTGTTTAACGTCGCGCTAACACAAACAGGTTTTTCGCTGGCTCCGGGATGGGAAAGAGCTAAGACTAGAAAAGAAGCAGCTCTGGTCTTAATTATTTTTTGCAAGCGTTTTAACGTCGCACAAAGTAAGGTTTTTGACGATGATGAGATGGGAAAGATCTAGGACTGGAAAGAAAGCGGT
Organism: Anabrus simplex; assembly: GCF_040414725.1. Classification (NCBI taxonomy): domain Eukaryota; kingdom Metazoa; phylum Arthropoda; class Insecta; order Orthoptera; family Tettigoniidae; genus Anabrus; species Anabrus simplex. The sequence goes on along the minus strand of NC_090265.1, from coordinate 1,123,537,214 downwards.
CGTGGCCTTAATTAAGGTACACCTTCACCATTTAGCTGGTGTGAAAATGGGAAACCGCGGAAAAACTTCTTCATGGCTGTCGACAGTAGGGTTCGAACACAACATCTTCCGAATGCAAGCAATAGCTACAGTACATGACCTAAATCGCGTAACCAACTCGCTCGGTGGCTTTAAGAAACAACCCCGGCATTTCCTTGTCGTGAAGACGAAAGACCACAGAAAAATCATTTTCAGGATTAGCGAAGGTGGGGTTCCAACCTATGATCTCCGGAATGCATGCTTACAGGTACATAACCTTTAGCGATTAGCATACTCACTCAGTGATTTGCGAAATTATTTCGCTACATCGGCATTCACAATTTGCATATTATGTTTTTAGTTTCACTAAGACGCCCTGGTTTTATACAGTTTGCATATTACGTAGCATGTTCTCAATCTTTCCGTTTTACTTTTCGAGAATAAAATTCCGCATACACGTCAGAATGGAGGAGGAATTAAAGATATTTACGCTACCGTGAAGCAATGTTTATCGATAAGGGCTTCACGTTTCTGGATGTAATATGTTGCAAACTTGTTTTTTTTTTTTTTTTTTTTTTTAGGTGGAAAGAACAAGGTTTTGCGGCTCTTACGTCCCTACGATTTATGCAAATACTGACACAAGATGTTTAACTACAATTGCTATCTAATGTACAGTATTATGGCTAAATAACCCATAGTTGACAACGAACCCTCTTATATGTCCACATAATACAAAATATGAACCGAGCTCGATAGCTGCAGTCGCTTAAGTGCGGCCAGTATCCAGTATTCGGGAGATAGTAGGTTCGAACCCCACTGTCGGCAGCCCTAAAAATCGTTTTCCGTGGTTTCCCATTTTCACACCAGGCAAATGCTGGGGCTGTACCTTAATTAAGGCCACGGCCGCTTCCTTCCCACTCCTAGCCCTTTCCTGTCCCATCGTCGCCGTAAGACCTATCTGTGTCGGTGCGACGTAAAAAAAACAACTAGCAAAAAAACTAGCAAAATATGAAAATGATCTTTCATGACACTAATGTAACCTGGATAGAGGGTGAAAAGGGTGAGGGGAACAAAGAACATTTAAAGCTTTCGAGAGTTATGCGGAACCAATGAATATGTATCCAGAAGGCTGTGCATTACATGCATCAAGTAACAAGAGGAACCCAACTGGACATGAAGCCCGTACATCAATAAGCCCGCCTACACAGAATTCATCAGCTAGAACAAGTCAACAACACAGCCATCGCACAGATTATTAGCGAACGAGGTTGCGTGCTATTAATATCTGCTTGCCATAGCTTCAATCATCAACAAAGAAATATTGCACTGCTCTAATAGTTAACAGAGGACTAGATATTTAAAAAAATAGAGTTAAGTCTCTCCACGGAACATAAGGATAATCTCACAAGTGATTCAGATTTCGTACTTTCGTCAGACTCTCTAAATATCTTGAAAAATATTAAATAACACAAGACTTGATCTTAAATTGAAATTTGAAATTCCCGCTGTTGTGTGCCACCGACTATGATCATTCGTTTAAGGGTATGTACAACGGGAAACCCACCTCTTCAACACAAATCTTAGAAAGGAAAGAGTTTGGACCTTTGTAAGACTGTGTAAGGAACGAAAGGGCCCCAAAGCATGTTCTAATGAAAAGACTGTCAAGGCCTCGCAAATTTATTACCGTTACGGTCAGTACAAACCAGGTGATGATCAAGGAAAATCGTACAGGAAATGTAAAATCGAGAGGAACCTAGCACCAGTGAGCAGGCATGGTCGCCACCGCTGGCCCTTGGAGGAACTGCTGTGGTGTTCTAGGGTTCAAACATAACTGTTCCACTTCCAGTTGGTCGCGATTAATTTTCTGGATTAGCCACACATTTAAGAACGAAATGCACACAGCTTCAGATAGCAACTGAGAAGGGAAATTCCAGTCTCGCCTACTTAGAAGTGGTTTTGAGAGCTGTATCCGCAGGGACAATTTCCTTCCCCACCCTAGCTCCGATGACCTCCACATGCATCTCCTACAATAGGCAGATGTTGAAGATATTTTTTACTTCTTTTTTTACGTCGCACCAACGCAGATAGGTCTTATGGCGACCTTATGGGATAGGAGAACGAAGGAAGCGGCTGTGGTCCTAATTAAGGTACAGCCCCAGCATCTGCCAGGTATGAAAATGGGAAACCACAGAAAAACATCTTCAAGGCTGCCACTACCTCTCGAATGCCAGCTGATAGCTACGCGACCCCAACCGCACGGCCAGCTCACTCGGTTTGCTTAACCTCAAGAACGTGCAAACTTATACATATTAAGGTCTATACAGATTTTAAAACATCTCCTGCGGACCATGCCTCAGAAACCTTCATAAGGAAGTTACCAGTCCTGGGTCTAATTGAGGTGGAGAGTTTCTGAGGAGTTATAAATTCATATTTTGTGTGAACAGTGTGAAAGATCTACAAGAATGGTTTACAGGCTTGGTCACAGGTCACGCAGGTAGGTCGGTAGCCTTCAAGTAGGTCGTGCGGCATAAATATTAGACGTGATCCAAAGCCTGCCAAGATTACTGGTCGATAGAAGAGTAGCCGGTAGTGTGAAGACGCTTGGTAAATGTTAACAGAATACACGAGCGTCCCTGCAGGTGAAAACTTTGTTTGGTGACACTCAAAGATGAAAGGTTTAAGCTACAAATGAAGATTTTCAAAATTTCAAGTTTTGAAATTATCGTATTGATTTGATAACATTAAAATATTTTCAGCATTAACACAATCAACGTACGGCTACTTTAGTCAAGTACCGACAAAATGCCATGAAATATGATCCTATGGATGTGATTATTATTATTATTATTATTATTATTATTATTATTATTATTATTATTATTATTATTATTATTCGCAATACGCCTGAAAATGTCAAGATGTTCATATGATCTTCCAAAATCAGAAGACCACCTGGACAGAAGTTGTCCTTGCAGGCCAAGTTTCTTAATGAGCTATAAGTTATATACCAAAAGTTCTTTTCAGGGTTTTAATACAGAAAAAAAAAAAAAGAACAATCCCGGGGTACATTAAAAACCTCCACCAGCTACGAAGACTGCTGTCCAGTCATATGATCAACGGAAATTGGAGCATCGTGTGGTCGGCGTAATGACTTGCTTACCTGTATTGTTTGACTTAAATGACTGAGTCCACTGCCCTTCATATCAGACAGCTCCTCAGTTGACTTCACGAGGCTGAGTGGATGCGTTCAAACGCTCCGTCGTGAATCGAATTCAATGCTTGCAGGCGATAATAATAATAATAATAATAATAATAATAATAATAATAATAATAATAATAATAATAATAATAATAATACGTCAATAACCACCATCAGCATCACTATTATTACTCACATGGTCAGAAGGCTTTAAAAATAAAATAAACGACTAAGCACTGTAATCTGCACAACTTTTAACTCAATATCCGGTCAGTCCTTGAAGAAAACCTTGCGAACTTATAAATGCTGTAAGAAATAGTAACACTTTAAGGAATCCCCAAATACAACAGAGTTATTGTAATGACTAAAGGGAAATAAAACAAACAAAAAAGAAATGGAGCATAAACATTTCAAAGTCGGTTTATAATGTAAACTGTGTCTGGAACATTGCCGCGAGTGACGAATGCCTCTGATATGCATGTAGTAAGTTATAACACATTTTGAGGTTATCTGTCTTTATTTTATTTACGCATTCTAATCGGCCTCTTCGGATGTTTAGACTACGGCCTTCCATTGCTGTGTTCCGAGTTCTGTTACGGATGTTCGACGAGAAATTATCATCTCTTGACTGGGAGATTATCGCACTAACACCTACAGGTTTTCGGTGGTGGTAGGATGGGAACGGAAAGATAAGAAGTGAAAATGGGAAACCACTACTCTCGAATGTCAGCTTACTGCTACCCGATCCGTACCACTGCGCCGTAACCAACTCGTTCGATGATGATGATGATGATGATGATGATGATGATGATGATGATGATTATTATTATTATTATTATTATTATTATTATTATTATTATTATTATTATGCCAGACTGAGTAGCTCGGACGGTAGCATATTGGCCTTCTGAGCCCAACTTGGCAGGTTCGATCCTGTCTCAGTCCGGTGGTATTTGAAGGTGGTCAATACCTCAGGCTCGTGTCCGTAGATTTACTGGCACGTAAAAGAACTCGTGCGGTACATTTCAGCACTTCGACGTCCCACTAACTAATTTTCCGGTTTTAAGAATATATTTCCCTAGATCTATCTCTGGTGAAACATAGCTCCTTGTTATTACTAGATCAAGTATTTTTATATTCATTTATGTGTGTGTCACATCCTTTCTCATCCTCGGCTTTGACGATATGAAAGTAGCAGAAGTATGAGCAGCAATTCCCTTTCCGACCAGACTCCGAGATAAATGGCTCACAGAATCGGCTAGTGTACAGACTAATTTTCAGTGGGCTCGATAGACTGATATATAACAGCACTTTCTGGTTCGGTGACGAATTCGACAGGAAACCACCTCACTGCTCACGCCTCTTCAGTGATGGTTAGACTACCTAGAGCATTTGATGGAGGATCTGTCAGGGGTCGACCTAGCCTTTAGGCTTCATCATTGCACTTTTTGGAGAATATGTGAAAAATATTGGAATGTTAATGGTTTTACGAACCGTTAACTATTTTTGCGGTTTTCGGAGACATTAAGGTAACGGAATTTGATCCCACAGGAATTATTTTACTTGCCTATAAATCTGCCTACACGAGTTCGGTGTATATGAATACGTTTAAAACTCAATGGACTGAGCCAGGATCGAACCAGTTATCTCTGACTTAGAGAGCCAACGCTCTACAATCTGAGCAATTCAGTCCGATAAATTGAGTGAAATAATCGGCGAAGAACACACTGAAGGTAGCTGACGAAAATCTCCGTGGTCCAGGCTTGAACTATAAACTTTGGCTTCAAAGCACTCCATAATACTTGAACTGAAAGATATGTTAGCAGAGACTGGCTGCATTTACTAAAAAATCTGTGTATCTGAGGAGCCAAACAGTGTACAACGAGAAACAATAATTTTTGATTTTCAAATGCAGCCAGGCGCACTAGCGTTTCGCCGAGGTTAGTTTGACTACAAGTTTGGACCGTTGTAGTCTACAGCCCCGAGTAACTGACTGCGTGTACAATAACTTAGTTCTGTCTAACACCTTGTGTTACTGAGATGTGTGTTCAGGCGTGTGTTTTTGGCTAGGTCTAGGATGAAAAATTCGTGGTTTTTACAAACATACTCCTCAAAGAGTTGAAACAAGTAATTGGTGCAAATTTGGGCGACAGTGGAATTAAAACCCATTGGTTCGGGTCCTTAGCCGTCAGTTCAGGAGGTATCACCTTCAATTCGTGACCAGGCCGGGAATTTTAGTCGCATTTGTTAAATGCATCTAAATCTTTTCATTTATATACAGTAGAACACACTGCGAAACTCATTATAGTAAGCATATGGTTTAGCGTAGGTTTGGTTTTGGGAAGGGCGCCTGGCCATAAAACTGGGCCAAGTACATATACGCGAGACAATTCGCACCTACGATCGCACTGTGGTGTGTAAAAGTGGCACATAAAGAACGTGGGGATAGAACCTATTCGTCTCTCGTATTCAAGTCTCTACAACTAGCGAGCAACGTGATGACGTGGAAGAAGTTAGGTCTTTGTAGTCATCATCTTTATCTCTAGGAGGACCAAATACCAGCGAGAGAGTTGACCGAGCGTTTAGGGTCACACACCTGTGAGCCTTCATGGTTTTCCGTGGTTTCCTGTTTTCACACCTGGCAGATGCTGGGGCTGTTTCTTAATTAAGGCCGCGGCCGCTTCCTTTCCACTACTTGCCCTTTCCTATCCTATCGTCGCCACAAGACATATCTGCGTCGATGCGACGTAAAGCAAATTGAAAGAAAAGACTAAAAACCCCTTCGCCAGTGGTCAGTAATCGAGGAGAACCATCTTCAGAGCTGCAGACAACCCACTATCTCCTGGATGCAAGTTCACAGCTGCGCGCCCCTAACACAACGGCCAACTCGCCCAGTGTTCAGTCTACATAATTATTGCATCCTAATTTCAACTGTCATATTCATTTCTTTGCCTCTCTCTGGAATTCCTACCCCACAACACTTCCCTCCCAAAACCAAGTGAACATGTTCTAGGAGTTTCAAGACGTGCTCTATCAATCTACAGTCGAACCTCAATATCTCGAAGTAACTTACATTTCCCGGTCGTTTCTCCTATTCTTCACGTGTACTTACTTCTATATTACTCCAATTTCGGTTACACGAATTTCTCGTTTTCTTGAAGCAAACGTTTCCTCCCTTGAAACAAAAAATACTCTGTAACTCGAATTTTGTACAAAATTAACTGTGCAATACCGCATGTGTGGTTTATGAGGAACAGTTAACAGGTAAAGAAAGGGTTGCAGTGATGCTGGGAGGTAATATGACGAAACCAAAAAAACAAAAAACTTATAGTAACCGGAAAATCGGCGAAGCCTCGCTGTTTCTCGGGTGTGAATTAATTACCAGTCACGTACGAAAGCAACCCCCGAAGTCGCGGATGACAAGCTCCATTTACGAATATCGGCTGCGTGATATTGACGATAAGTTTCTACGTGAAGGGAGGAAAGGTTAACAGTAACAAGTAGAAGAGACTAACGGATTTTTTCCCAAGGTGTTAACGGAGGTTTCTTGTTTCACTGCTGTATGTACTGTATCCTGTCTTCTAAAAAGTTACTATCATAAGGGTTATAATTAAAGCGATGCCGTAAAATAGAGTTTGTAGGGCCTATGTATATTTTTAAGTACTGTTAAAATAATGTATTCAGTATAAGCCGGTAGATACATATGATTCAATTATGTGCTATACATGCTCAAAAACGGTATTCCCTATATCTCGAAATTTCGATAATTCGAAATTATTCGAGATATCAAGGTTCCTCTGTATCTCTTTTCCCGTTCAAATTTACCGCGGCTAAGCCTGGTGGTATCTCAAGGTGCTTAAATACTCCAAACTCGTGTCTATATTTACCGGTACATAAGGGAATTCTTGCGGGAGAAAATTGTTGTACCTGTGCTTCTCCGAAAAACCGTGGAAGTAGTATTCATGTACGAACATTAATATTGTAACTAGAAACGATTAATGTCACCCAACATTCTCAGTTCAATTCTGTTCTCAGAAGTGTAGCTTCGCTTCTCCTTTAAGGGAGGTGAGCCTTCCCTAACCTCTTCATGCTAATTTGTAATTTCTCAGGTAGCCTTACAATCCTCTCAAGACTGTATCAATAAATAAATTTGAATATTTGTTAATAATAATAATAATAATAATAATAATAATAATAATAATAATAATAATAATAATAATACAGATCGTTGAAAGAGTGATTGCTGCAGACATTTCTAAAAAGGATGAATATGACCAGGATGAAGCAGGTAATATTATTAACCCTAAGTCAAAACTTAGTGAAATTAAAGACCATCCAAACATTGTCATTAAATACTTTGAAGAGAAAAATACGAGAAAAATATGCATATTGCGAACATTTTGAGACATCTGCACGAGTGAATTATTAGAGAAATTAATGTCAAGGGAAGACAACAAACGATCCGCAGTTTCTTCAAACCAGTAGGCGTGTCAAGTGTGGTCCATGAAGGTGTCCCTTGATTGCCATGTTCTAATTCTGTACTGCACTACTTATTCTGTATTTTCTAGGGCCTAATACTGTATTGCATCATATCTTGTATACTAAATGAAAATTCACAGCTTATGTAATATCCACGAGTCAGGAATGGAATGAATGAAGGCCCATCTAGCGGCGACGATAGGAATTGTGCCGGCTGCTGAAGCCTATCGCACTCCTCTGGGGCAATGATTAATGACTGACAGATAAAATGAAATGATATTGGAGACTGCTGCTGGAATGAATTATGACAGGGAAAACCGGAGTACCCGGAGATAAACCTGTCCCGCCTCCGCTTTGTCCAGCACAAATCTCACATGGAGTGACCGGGATTTGAACCACGGAACTCAGCGGTGAGAGGCTGGCGCGCTGCCGCCTGAGCCACGGAGGATCTATCTTGTATATCAAATAAAGTTCGTATTTCTTAAATTTAAAATACTGCACTGTACTCGTTCTTTTTACTGAATAGAGTGTTTAAATACAGTATGTACATTGGCTCATTTCATAAGTTATTTTCTTTAATCCGGATTTTCATCAATACGGATAAACTAGAGCCCGAATTAGTCCGGATTAATGAGGTTCTACTGTAATAATAATAATAATAATAATAATAATAATAATAATAATGTCCGCCTCTGTGGTGTAGTGGTTAGCGTGATTAGCTGCCACCCCCGGAGGTCCGGGTTCGATTCCCGGCTCTGCCACGAAATTTGAAAAGTGGTACGAGGGCTGGAACGGGGTCCACTCAGCCTCGGGAGGTCAACTGAGTAGAGGTGGGTTCGATTCCCACCTCAGCCATCCTCGAAGTGGTTTTCCGTGGTTTCCCACTTCTCCTCCAGGCGAATGCCGGGATGGTACCTAACTTAAGGCCACGGCCGCTTCCTTCCCTCTTCCTTGTCTATCCCTTCCAATCTTCCCATCCCTCTACAAGGCCCCTGTTCAGCATAGCAGGTGAGGCCGCCTGGGCGAGGTACTGGTCATTCTCCCCAGTTGTATCCCCCGACCAAGAGTCTGAAGCTCCAGGACACTGCCCTTGAGGCGGTAGAGGTGGGATCCCTCGCTGAGTCCGAGGGAAAAACCGAACCTGGAGGGTAAACAGATGATGATGATGATGATGATGAATAATAATAATAATAATAATAATAATCATACAAGATATTTTTATTTTGCCAAGGTACGATTTGTTTCAGAAAATATATTTTTTTCAAAAATATTAATTAAATGGTCATATATGAAAACGATACCTTACTAGGAAAAAATCTTATTTTCGTAGCTATATAATATATGAATAAGCTGTATAAATTTCTTTTAGCACTAACAGTGAGGGCGAATACTGCACCACGATCTAGAAAAATGTTGAACATAAATAAATAAATAAATAAATAAATAAATAAATAAATAAATAAATAAATAAATAAATAAATAAATAAATAAATAAATAAATAAATAAATAAATAAATAAATAAATAAATAAATAAATAAATAAATAAATAAATAAAAAATTAAATAAAAAATTAAATAAAAAATTAAATAAATAAATAAATAAATAAATAAATAATAAATAAAATAAATAAATAAATGACGTTAAGTTTTCCAACTGAAATCTTATCTCGTTAACACATTTAAAACTCCCGCTAAAGAAAAAAGCAAGAATGCACTCTAAATTGTCAGACAGTGGAAGCATTTCCCTTCAAGAAGGGATGCTTTGAGGGAAAATAGATCATTTGCCGAAAATTTCTACTTGAATGACAAGATAGGATAGATGAGTCAGTGGCTATTAAGTACCGCACTTTAGATATAGTTGAAATGTAAGCATTAAATAAGCGAATTAACGTTCAATCTGTTAATATAATGTTAATCACATATTACATAAGCAAAAACACCTCAATTTTAATATCTGGATCCAGTTTTGACTGCCTTACACTCCTTGAAGCATGTTCCAAGATTTTTTGGTGTCAGTGGTAGTGTTTAATTTTCCTGTTCATTTTCCTCCTTCATGTTATTCTTACGATGGTCTGATTTTCTCGTTTCAATTTTTCAAACAAATATGATTATGACCACTTTCCCTACTGTCACCTGACCACCGTTATCATAGTATCATCAACAACAGATCCGTAGAAACTTCTTACGATGGATAAACAAGTTCCCAAAAGTCTCTACTTTCTCTTGAGGTCACGACTCCCTGCACCCTCAACCCGATCACAAGTAAAGACTCGTGGATAATTCATTTAGGACGATCCCTGGGAGACTTCCATCTCGTGACTGAAGGAGAATATCATCAATGTTACGCAACTTATCATGCCGCATGCCACTAAGAAACACGAATAATATATAGAGAAAGTAGTTCCTAAGAACTTGGCTCGCTCGTGAAACAAATCTTCGACACAAAGCCACACAGTCGAGTAAAGATCTTGTTGACTCGTCACCAACAGGAAGATAGTGAGTGCCGAGGTTCCAAAAACTGCAATATTAGGGTAGATCAGAGTATTACAACACGAAACTACCCTAAAATCATAACAAAAAGTGGATTTTTCAATAAACTGCCTTTCGGCGTTAGCTAACCTATTTTACCTTACAGCAGTCTAATAATAATAATAATAATAATAATAATAATAATAATAATAATAATAATAATAATAATATTGGTATTACGTCCCACGGTTTTGAAGACGCCGAAGTGCCGGAATTATGTCGTGCAGGAGTTATTATACGTGCCAGTAAATGTACCGACACACATCTGGAGAATAAGCAACACTGATGAGAAATCGTGAAGAAGTGTTGTCTGGCAAGTTTGGCTCAGAAGGCCAGCGCTCTACCATCTGAGCTACTCAGCCCAGCTAAATTTTTATTATTCCTCCTGGCCTTTTCTCCCTATCGCTTAAGGTCGTCACTAAATGTGAATTAAGCCCAGTTTTACGACTGGGTGCATTTTTCTTACAATTTGCCTTACGTCGCACCGACACAGATAGGTCTTACGGCGACGATGGGACAGGAGTAGGAACGGAGCGTCCGTGGCCTTAATTACGGTACAGCACCAGCATTTGCCTGGTGTGAAAATGAGGAAAACATGGAAAACCATCTTCAGGACTACCAACAGTTGGGTTCGAACCCATCATCTCCTAAATGCAACCTGACAGCTATGTGAGTTCAGACCGCACGGTCACTTGCTCGGTCCGGGTGCCTTTCCTGAGGCCAAACCTATGGAGGCATGTATTCACTATTGCATGTTTCTGTGGTGGTCGGTAATGAGATGATATATATATATATATATATATATATGAAGATGCGTACTAGGAAGAACATAAACACCCAGCCCCGAGGCACGGGAAGTAACCACTAAACATGCGGCAAAGATTAACACAGACCCTAATTCTTCCTATCCTTGACTACTGTGATGTTATCTTGGTAGACGCTACTAAAGAACAAACTAGGAAACTGCAACGTATTATGAATTGTTGCCTTAGATTCATTTTTAACCTAAGGTATGATGTGCATATTACTCCTTATTATCAGGCACTGCACTGGTTAAAACCTGATAAGAGACGTGAATATCATATACTTGTCTTAATACACAAACTCCTGCATAGTAACTCCCCCCGGTATATTTCATCTAAACTTCACTTCCTCTCTTCCTTCCATAATCGTAACACTCGCTCGGGCTCCACTTTAGCTATTCCTCTTCACCACTCTTCTGTGTATAATAAATCTTTCATTGTAACCGGATCCAGGCTTTGGAATTCCCTGCCAGTAAGTGTCAGGAGCATTGACTCCTTCCTCAAATTTAAAATATCTTGTCGAGACTTCCTGTTGAGAGATACCGATTGAAGTGTGTATTGGTGTGTATTGTGTGCGTGTGATTGGTAATTGTAAAATTAAAAATTGTTTCTGTTAGTTTTATATAATATAAACGTAAGGGTAGTTGATAAGTGTGTACATTGTAAGTGTATGTGCAAGTGTCTGTGTGAGATAGAAAAGAGGACTGAAGTAACGAGCTAATAAGCTAATAAGCTGCATATTGTGTGGATGTGTAACTTAAGCTTAATTTAGGAAATAGTATAAGTAGTGTAATTAGTATAATCAGTAATAGGTAACCTTAATATTATTCATTGTATTGTGGTTAAGTGTAAGAGAGGGCCGTGTGCCCTAACTTCGGCACATGAAAGAAGCCATAATAAATAATAAATAAATAACTAGACGCCGCTAAAATCGGACCCAGGACGCTCTGAATCGAAGACCAGTACGCTGGCCACTCGCCCAAGGAGCCGCATAAATATATTTTGAATCATGTTGTAACTTATTTTTGCACGTGCCGTAGAGAATAAGCGACACTGGTGAGAAATCGTGAAGACAGCGTCATGAAATTTACTTAGAAATAAAGACGAACATCCATATCCTTGACCAGACCCGAACCATGAACATACGTAACACATAACGCACCTTGATATCCCGGCAAGTATAATTATAATTTATGTATATATATAAATAATTATATATAAGTATAATTATACGAAATCTGTCGCTGAACTGGAATACATGAGGAGATAAACACGTACATTTGAAGTTATTTACGCTTGTATGCTTACTACTATGTACAAAGTACAATAATAGCAGCCTAAACATCAGGAAGAATGCAGTCCATACAAAATTATATCATGTAGAAGTCTGTAAGTACAGCTTTAAAATAAATCTTTAATTCAATTAGATTTTAATCTCCTCTTTCTAAGTTGATCTGTATATGAACAATTAATTTTTACAGATATGTCTTATAAACAGTTTTCTTCCGACCTGATGGTATTATGTTTGCGAGTCCTTTGTAGTCTCTTATTATTCTGCTCTTCCCGACCATTTCCTTCTTTTGTCAATTATACCTTCATTTCTCGAAATGTCCGACGTTTTTCTTATTCAGATTAGTGTGTTCAGAAACGGTATCATATTTGTACTTCCCACGAAACAATAATTACCACCACCACGGCGAGTGATATCTCTGGCTACTCACCTATGTGGCCAAGACTCGAATTCTAGCCAATTAACGTGAGATTCTTCGAAAAACCGTAACACTCTGGTTCGGTTTTCGCATAAACCGGGATCATAATATCAACAGGCACGTAAAACTACAAGCTTGCTTGCTTTTTCTCTCGACGCTCTTGGAATTTTGCATCCAGTTTGGGCTCTTAAAGTATGTACTATGTATCTACATGACATTTCTACAAATCTCACAGTGCGAGTTGTGTGCGCGGTTCGGACCAAGTAGCTGTTAGCTTGCTTCTGGAGATGGTGTGTTCAAGACGATGTTCACGCCAGACAAATAATTAAAGCCCATGATCACTTCGTATCCATTTGTAACCCACTAACGGCGAAAACCTGAACAGAGAGTTAGGGCGACGTTAAACCACCAGAAAGAAAAAGTACTAGGTTATTTCGCAATGAACGTTGATGATGTACGATATATAGCAGAGTCCCCAATAAAAGTAAATTCACTGATAAGATAATGCAAAAGTAAACACAGTGTATCCTCTTGTGATGCTGGAAGTAATCGACTTATCACCAAAGTTTAATTAAGCATGAAAGAAGACAGAAGACGTGCGTAGTAATAGAAATATCATTTTCTGGTTACCTGTCCATGGTATGAACGGGTCGTAAAAAGTAATTGCTATAAGCTTATTATAAACAAGTGCATGTCCTTGAATAGTAATGACTTAGTTCACGAGAAATATTTACCAAAATGACTGAGTAATTACATGAATTAATTGGAGAGATTCTGCGATAGCACATGTGTGTGGTCTATGTGGGGTACCAACGACCTTCCTTATAATGTCCGAATATGCAATAACCATCACCTTGACCGCTTGACCGAAGTGTACGTGGTGTATTTTCGTAAGAACAATCTTATCCTCACCAATGTTATCAACGACAACACTCCCTATCATAAATTGTTGTATTCTATTCACAAATTCATGTATTTATTTAATGGTTGATTGACTGATCTAAGTTTGCGTGAATTTTTAAGGACTTTAAGTTTGAAAATATTTTCTTAGCGAAGTATGGGTCCCCATACAACGAAAAACGAAAAATTAAACAATTTTAACATTTGTACCGAAAGTTGAAAGGCTTAAGGGGCGGAAAAGTTTCAAATTGTGAGAAGGCCAGCGTCTCAACCGTCTGAGCCACTCAGCCCGGCGCTAATATTTTACTCTCCGACTTTACTTACACTTTCTTAGAGGAACTTTCACTTGGATCAACTACCTACGTATTAAGATTTGGCGTTATTGCTTTATTAATATTACATAGCTACTGTAAGTATTTACATGTTTATGGCCATTACTGTTATTGTATTCTTATAGACATTAATATTTGCCACCGAGCGGAGTGTTAACGGGCTACGGCTATGGAGCCAAGGCTCTGCATTAGGAAGACGCGTGGGTTCGAAGACTACCGTCGCCTGTTCTGAGAATGGTTTTCTGTGGTTTCCCATTTTCACTCCAGGCAAATGTCGAGACAGTCCGACCTCTCTTGGTCAAGACTTGTTCTTTTCCGACCCCGACGGTATTAGGGCATTCGAGGCCTAGGGAGTCTTTCATTTTCACGCCCTCCATGGCACTTGCGTTTCTTTGACCGATACCTTCACGTTTCGAAGTGTCGGACCCCTTCCATTTCTTCCCTCTATACAGAATGGTTGCCCAGGTGTCCTTCCTCTTAAAACAATAATCAACATATGTTGATAACGTAGTCCGTGTGTCGCTTTTGACCAAATAGGTACTTAAAAAAAAGTATTGTTACAGTCCAATCTCGATATCTAGAACCTCCATTAATCAAATTTTCGGTATCTCCAAGTAACCGCAATTTCCTTGCTATCTGTCCTATTATTCACGAGTATTTATTTCTCTGTTACCTGAAATTCCATTAGGCCTACACGAATTTCTTGATTTCTAGAGGCAAACGTTTCCTCCCAAGAAGCTGAAAAGATTCGTACTTGGAATTTTGTACAACATTAACTGTGCAATACATAATTTAAGGTTTATTTGTTATTGTTCCATAGCCTCTTCGGTACCAGGCGTTGGGTGCACATCCTACATACAGAGTCAGTAAATCACAGTGTCTTCGGAATTGTTGTGTGGTCACTGTTCAGTGGTCTGTATTGGTGGTGTTGTGAGTGTCATCGTAATGTGTTGAAGACGAGCGCTGGTTAGCACCGCTGTTTGTAAAAATACTTTTAAACTGAGAAAAACAAATTAGTAATTGAATAATAACTAGTACAACCAGAAAAATCAAAACATATTTTTAAAGGTACAAATAAATTAAGTACATTCAATAGAGTCACTGTTCCTTTCTTCCATTTCATTTTAACATTCACACTGTAATACTGAAGCACTCATTTCGTGAAACCGCACTTACACTTGATTAACAGAGGCCAGCTAGTTTACTGGCATATTTCCCGAGGCAAATGTCGTTGATACGTGTTGAGCAGTTCAGTGTGTGTGGGGCAATCACGTTGACTGTGAGATAAATGGTTTTATTGTGTTGATGGTGTGAGTTACCAGTCTCATCTGGAGACGAGACAAGGAACAGTTGTCATGCGTTGTGATTGTTAACAGACTGTGTGTTCGAACCTCTCTGGGTGCAGCTGTTGTGTGGAGCAACTGAGCGTGCGAAGCCAAGTGAAAGTGAGGCCTTTCAGTCAGGAATATCGCCCATTTCAGGCTGTCAATCAGGATTATCGCTCGTTTCAGGTAATACCGGTGAACCGGACTACCTGCCGTGAGGAGGACAGAGACTTTGTAAATAGTCACTAAATGGAGAACTGTTGTCATTCATTCTCATATATAGGCTATATTTTACAAGTTGCTTTAAGTCCCAACGGCACAGATAGGTCTTACGGCGACGATGGGAGAGAAAAGTGCTAAGAGCAAGCCTCGGACCTATGGGAGTATCGGAGTCCCACTCCCATTTGACAGGCGAGGGACTCCTTGGAAACAACTTGGCGAACGAAATGGAATTCGATGGGGAGCTATCAATATTAATGGGGCTTATGGAAGAAACAAAGTAGAACTGGCTGAGTCTGCAAAGAGGATGCATTTGGATGTGCTAGGAATAAGTGATATTAGGGTAAGGGGAGATAATGAGGAAGAGATAGGAGATTATAAAGTGTACTTGACGGGTGTTAGAAAGGGAAGGGCAGAGTCTGGGGTAGGGCTCTTTATCAGGAATACCATTGCACGCAACATAGTGTCTGTTAGGCACGTAAATGAGCGAATGATGTGGATAGATTTGTCAGTTGCAGGAATTAGGACTAGAATTGTGTCCGTGTATTCACCATGTGAGGGTGCAGATGAGGATGAAGTGGACAAGTTTTATGAAGCATTGAGTGACATCGTGGTCAGGGTCAACAGCAAGGATAGAATAGTGCTAATGGCCGATTTCAATGCGAGAGTTGGGAATAGAACTGAAGGATACGAAAGGGTGATTGGTAAATGTGGGGAAGATATGGAAGCTAATGGGAATGGGAAGCGTTTGCTGGACTTCTGTGCTAGTATGGGTTTAGCTGTTACGAATACATTCTTCAAGCATAAGGCTATTCACCGCTACACATGGGAGGCTAGGTGTACCAGATCCATAATAGACTACATCTTAACAGACTTCGAATTCAGGAAATCTGTTAGGAATGTACGAGTTATCCGCGGATTTTTCGATGATACAGACCACTATCTGATCTGTAGTGAACTAAGTATCTCTAGGCCTAGGGTGGAGAAAGTGAAATCTGTCTGCAAACGAATAAAGGTAGAAAATCTCCAGGACGAGGAAATTAGACAGAAGTACATGGATATGATTAGTGAGAAGTTTCAAACAGTAGACAGTAAGCAGGTTCGGGATATAGAAAGTGAATGGGTGGCTTACAGGGATGCTGTAGTAGAAACAGCAAGGGAATGCCTAGGAACAACTGTGTGTAAAGATGGGAAAAGGCGAACATCTTGGTGGAATGATGAAGTGAGAGCAGCCTGTAAACGTAAAAAGAAGGCTTATCAGAAATGGCTCCAAACAAGGGCCGAGGCAGACAGGGAATTGTACGTAGATGAAAGAAACAGAGCGAAACAAATAGTTGTTGAATCCAAAAAGAAGTCATGGGAAGATTTTGATAACAACCTGGAAAGGCTACGTCAAGCAGCAGGGAAACCTTTCTGGACAGTAATAAAGAATCTTAGGAAGGGAGGGAAAAAGGAAATGAACAGTGTTTTGAGTAGTTCAGGTGAACTCATAATAGATCCCAGGGAATCACTGGAGAGGTGGAGGGAATATTTCGAACATCTTCTTAATCTAAAAGGAAATCATCCTTGTGGTGTTGCGAACAGCCAAGCTCATGAGGAGGAGGAAAATGATGTTGGTGAAATTATGCTTGAGGAAGTGGAAAGGATAGTAAATAAAATCCATTGTCATAAAGCAGCAGGAATAGATGAAATTAGACCTGAAATGGTGAGGTATAGTGGGAAGGCAGGGATGAAATAGCTTCATAGAGTAGTAAAATTAGCATGGAGTGTTGGTAAGGTACCTTCAGATTGGACAAAAGCAGTAATTGCACCTATCTATAAGTAAGGGAACAGGAAGGATTGCAACAACTATCGAGGTATCTCATTGATTAGTATACCAGGCAAAGTATTCTCTGGCATCTGGCATCTGTGATCATTCGTTGAGAGGAAGTTGGATGAAAACCAGTGTGGTTTCAGACCACAGAGGGGCTGTCAGGATCAGATTTTCAGTATGCGCCAAGTAACTGAAAAATGCTACGAGAGGAATAGGCAGTTGTGTTTATGTTTCGTAGATCTAGAGAAAGCATACGACAGGGTACCGAGGGAGAAGATGTTCGCTATACTGGGGGACTATGGAATTAAAGGTAGATTATTAAAATCAATCAAAGGTATTTATGTTGACAATTGGGCTTCAGTGAGAATTGATGGTAGAATGAGTTCTTGGTTCAGGGTACTTACAGGGGCTAGACAAGGCTGTAATATTTCACCTTTGCTATTCGTAGTTTACATGGATCATCTGCTGAAAGGCAGGGAGGGATTCAGTTAGGTGGAAATGTAATAAGCAGTCTGGCCTATGCTGACGACTTGGTCTTAATGGCAGATTGTGCCGAAAGCCTGCAGTGTAATATCTTGGAACTTGAAAATAGGTGCAATGAGTATGGTATGAAAATTAGCCTCTCGAAGACTAAATTGATGTCAGTAGGTAAGAAATTCAATGGAATTGAATGTCAGATTGGTGATACAAAGCTAGAACAGGTCGATAATTTCAAGTATTTAGGTTGTGTATTCTCCCAGGATGGTAATATAGTAAGTGAGATTAAATCAAGGTGTCGTAAAGCTAATGCAGTGAGCTCGCAGTTGCGATCAACAGTATTCTGTAAGAAGGAAGTCAGCTCCCAGACGAAACTATCTTTACATCGGTCTGTTTTCAGACCAACTTTGCTTTACGGGAGCGAAAGCTGGGTGGACTCAGGATATCTTATTCATAAGTTAGAAGTAACACACATGAAAGTAGCAAGAATGATTGCTGGTACGAACAGGTGGGAACAATGGCATGATGGTACTCGGAATGAGGAGATAAAGGCTAATTTAGGAATGAACTCGATGGATGAAGCTGTACGCATAAACCGGCTTCGGTGGTGGGGTCATGTGAGGCGAATGGAGGAGGATAGGTTACCTAGGAGAATAATGGACTCTGCTATGGAGGGTAAGAGAAGTAGAGGTAGACCAAGACGACGATGGTTAGACTCGGTTTCTAACGATTTAAAGGTAAGAGGTATAGAACTAAATGAGGCCACAACACTAGTTGAAAATCGAGGATTGTGGCGACGTTTAGTAAATTAACAGAGGCTTGCAGACTGAACGCTGAAAGGCATAACAGTCTATAATGATAATGTATGTATGTATGTATGTATGTATGTATGTATATATATGATGTGTGTGTGTGTGTGTGTGTGTAAATTTATGCCATCTTAGAATAAATTAGATCGATAAGAGAGCTGCAAACTCTCTACAGCATATGCCTAATTTTTTTTAAATGTGTACGTCAGACAAGCACGTATCGCTGCAGAGCGTGTAATGAAGCAGGAAGACGCACTTTTGAACAATTTAAGCAAAAGATCACAACTAAATTAACATGTAATAGTTTTATTCTCAACCACCTCAAAATGTACTTCAGCTATTGATTTCCGATATACTAACTGAATCCGGACTTCGCTTAATCCGGACAGCCGTTTAATAATGATACATCAATGCATTATAAAGCTGAGTTACGAACGCAATGTTGTAAGCTATGCAGGAGAAGATCGTTGAAAGTGCGATCGCTGCAGAAAGTTCTGAAACGGATGAATGTGACCAGGATGAAGCCGTTATTTGCTGTTACTTGCTGTACGTCCTACTAACTACTCTTTTACGGTTTTCGGAGACGCCGAGGTGCCGGAATTTAGTCCCGCAGGAGTTCTTTTACGTGCCAGTAAATCTACCGACGCGAGGCTGACGTATTTGAGCACCTTCAAATACCACCGGACTGAGCCAGAATCGAACCTGCCAAGTTGGGGTCAGAAGGCCAGCGCCTCAACCGTCTGAGCCACTCAGCCCGGCGATGATACTATAAACCCTAAGCGAAAACTTAGTGAAATTAAAGACCATATACACATTGTTATTAAATACGTTGAAGATAACAACGATGTAAACATATTTGCATATTACGAACATGTGAGGGATCTGCGTGAGTTACTTATTAAAGAAAATAATGTCAAAGGAAGACAACAACAACAAAACAGCAATTTCTACATACCAGAAAGCGTGTCAAGTGTGGTCAATGAAGGTGCGCCTTGAATGCCATGCTATAATTCTGTACTGCACTAATAATAATATATCTCGTATACTAAATAACCTTCGCCAGGTTGAGTGCCTCAGACGGCGAGGCGCTGGCCTTCTGACCCCAACTAGGCAGGTTCGATTCTGGCTCAGTCCGGTGGTATTTGAAGGTGCTCAAATACGTCAGCCTCGTGTCGGTAGATTTACTGGCACGTAAATGAACTCATGTGGGACAAAATTCCTGCACTCGGCGAAAACCGTTAAAGTAGTTAGTGGGACGTAAAAAACTGTATTTTTTGAATTTAAAATACACGTTCTTATTACTGAATAGTGTGTTCAAATATGTACCATGGGTCATTTCATAAGTTATTTTGTTTAATCCGACCTTTCATTAATTCAGACAGCCTAGAGTCTCAGTTATCCAGATTAATGAGGTACTCCTGTATAGTTATTTAATCAAAACATAACTGTTTTTGTCTTTACTATCATCCTCTTATATATACATAGAATGTGCTTTACGTCGCACCGACACAGATAGGTCTTATGGCGACAATGAGACAGGAGGGCTAGGAGTGGGAAGGAAGCGCCGGAAGCGGCCGTGGCCTTAATTAAATGGGAAACCACGGAAAACCATTTTCAGGGCTGCCGACAGTGGGGCTCGAACCCACGATCCACCGGATGCAAGCTCACAGCTGCGTATCCCTAACCGCACGGCCAACTCGCCCGGTTCTATCACCCCTTGACGTTTCAGTACTGAATTTTAATACATTCTGTTAAAATACAAAAGTATGTCCACGATAGGATACTGTGGATGATGACAAGGAAAATACAATGCTTACGCATTTCTCAGAAATCTACTACGAGTTTGGGGGTGAGAGAAACAGTCACGAACTTATTACAGTGCTGGTGCAGTATGCATGGCTCGGGGCTCAACCTACAGGCTGACATTCCAATGGCGATACGCCATGACCTTGTAGTGACCCCTTAGCCTCGCCCATTCATTGCAGGCAGACGTGAGCCGAACTACAAGAGAGGCGGAAACAGCCGCGAACAACACAACAGTCAGATCAGTGACAGACTACAAGCTTATGAACACCGACGGGTAGCCACAAAAAGGGCAGCTGAACAACATCCTTAAAGGAAGAGGGAGATGGAGAGCTGTGATCCTAACCTTACCATATCCCTCGCTGAGAAAGAATACAGAAAAGAACGACTACTGTTTGTGGGAACTAAAATCAATTGCCCGGGTGAGTGGCTCAGGCGGTTGACACGCTGGCCTTCTGACCCCAACTTGGCAGGTTCGATCCTGGCTCAGTTCGGTGGTATTTGAAGTTGCACGAATACGTCAGCTCGTGTCGGTAGATTTATTGGCACGTAAATGGACTCCTGCGGGACTAAATTCCGGCACATCGGCGTCCCCGAAAATCGTAAAAGTAGTAATTATTATTATAATAGAGAAACTGCAAATCTCAAAGATGCAATCATCAGCCATGCTCGGCAAAATGACGAGTTAGATGTTTTGCCACTGCTTTCCTCAATGAAAATGCTACTGCAAAACGGCTAACGCTATGGGTAACATCTTTCATAATATCCAAACATATCTCAGCTACATTTTGTTCTGGCTTGAGCTGTGGGACACATACACCCATCAGGGAAACGTTCGATATATATATTCTATTTCTATACCGGTACTTTCTTTTTCTTTTTACAAGTTGCTTTACGTCGCACCGAAACAGATAGGTCTTATGGCGACGATGGGATAGGAACGGGGTAGGAGTGGGAAGGAAGAGGACGTGGCCTTAATTAAGGTACAGCCAGGTGTGAAGATGGGAAACCACGGAAAACCATCTTCAGGGCTGCCTACAGTGGCGTTCGAACCCGCTATCTCCCAAATGCAAGCTCACAGTTGCGTTCCCCTAACCGCACCGCCAACTCGCTCGGTTTTTCTATACTATACAAGAAATACTAAGACTTTTTGTCCTCTTCAACAATACACACAAAACTTGAGTTTTAATAATAATAATAATAATAATAATAATAATAATAATGATAATAATAATAATAATAATGATAATAATAATAATGATAATAATAATAATAATAATAATAATAATGTTATTTGATTTACGTCCCACTAACTACTTTTTCGGTCTTCGGAGACGCCGAGGTGCCGGAATTTAGTCACGCAGGAGTTCTTTTACGTGCCAGTAAATCTACCGACATGAGGCTGACGTATTTGAGCACCTTCAAATACCACCGGACTGAGCCAGGATCGAACCTGCCAAGTTGGGGTCAGAAGGCCAGCGCCTCAACCACCTGATCCACTCAGCCCGGCAAACCTGAGTTTTAATTCCTAGTACCATTCTTGTGAAATGTAAGGTATCGTCTTCAGTGATGTGATATCCACGTGTTCGGTGAGGCTGTATACTGGTTACATTAGTGCAGAGGTGACGTCACAGAACTCCATTTGAAGGGACGATGAAGGGTAACTTAATGTACCACACCAGAATGGTATACACCTCAATTATTACATATACTGGAGAGATGATATAAAGAACCAATCTGGTAATTATGGGCCGGAAATGAACGATTACTTTGTTTAAAATTGTAAGTCCCCTAGCAATGATTCACTGCAGCAGTGGAACTATCTGTCAATGGCAGGGTTTCCCAACCTTTTCCGTTCCGCGGCACGTTTAATTTAAGACCGTATTTTTGGCGCAAACTAGTATAAGCACTGTTATATCAGCCAAATAACTCCCAATGAGAAACTGTCGTTGTCAACGATCTCTATTCATCACACTTAAGTTAGAATTAAATTTATTACAAATTGGAAACCAAAGAAAAGATGTAAGGTCTTTAATTTGAAATAAAAATAGTTCTGTTGATACGAAATTCGGAAATGTTGTATCTAGGAAATCTCACGAATCCTGGGGCAAATGTTTAAGACAGACAAGTCATTTTACTGATTGTTGAATGCTGTAACTGCCTGCTTACACATGTTCAGTGTTGAGAATACCAGTAAAAAACAATCACATTTTTATATAGTTCGGTAATGCTGCACTATGCTTAACTACGATGAATCCACACAATCAGCTGGTCTCAGTCCGGCTCCATGGCTAATTGGTTAGCGTGCTGGCCTTTGGTCACAGGGGTCTCGGGTTCGATTCCCGGCAGGGTCGGGAATTTTAACCTTAATTGGTTAATTTCGCTAGCACGGGGACTGGGTGTATGTGTCGTCTTCATCATCATTTCATCCTCATCACGACGCGCAGGTCGCCTACGGGTGTCAAATCAAAAGACCTGCATCTGGCGAGCCGAACTTGTCCTCGGACACTCCCGGCACTAAAAGCCATACGCCATTTCATTTCATTTCAGCTGGTCTCACTCTCAGTGCAGAATCTCAACACGCATAAATTACTTTGTCTCCTTCTACTGTCGTCAAATTAAAATCTTTACCGGCATAGCCTAAAGGTGACATAATTAATTCTATATTTGGGGTCGGCAGCGATGAAAAATTCACAATATGCCTTTTTTTCATATTTCAACCGAAATAATACGACACACTGGTTAGACATCACTTGTCTGTGGTATGATACTGTAATAGCTCTCGTTTAAAGGAGTAGGCAGCCTCGTGGTGTACGTGCAGAGTCTGCCTCTTATCCAAGAAGACCCGGGTTTGATCATTGGAGCTACACAATACAGTTGAGGAAGTCGTCACGCTGATTACGTAACACTCAACATCTACGTACCATTTGCCTGGGCAGGGCAAGGCCCTTAATGAGCTGTACGTGCCACGGTGTTGAGTAGCGAGCAAATAAAATTATTGCTTCCACGTAAAATCTTTGCTGATCTTCAATTAAAACAACAAATCGGTGTGTGTATCTTCATTTTGAATTGGAAGATTCACGCGCGGAGAAGAGATTGTCGTGAATACCAGGCATGAATCTGTTCATGTGAAAAGACTAGACAAAGTAAATAAGACATCGTGTATTCTAGCAAAGTAATTTTTCATTTGCGACTCCTACTTACCTGAAATATTTGTCCTGATCTCTCTTATCATCTCTTCAATATTGTGCAAGATTCATTTAATTTTGCTGAAATAACAGACATATCTTACGCCATAGCTAGGAGCTAAAGAGATTAGTATAGGGAAAACAGCCGAGAATCACAAAATTAACTCAAAATGTGCAAGTAATTAACTACCGTACTCGTTTAAGTAGGAAAACAGTAAGAAATAAGAAATGTAAATAAATTATTTGAAAATAACATAACAATAAGTTTGCTAATGAGAGTAATTGCTGCTCACAAAATATAATACTGAAGCGAAGACAAATTAAGTTTGTAATTTTAAGTGGTGATGGAGGCACCTTCGTGTATGTGGGGCTATGCCCCTTCTCCATTCACCATCCCTGAATTGTATCTACAATTTGTGGAAAATAAATAAATAAATAAATAAATAAATAAATAAATAAATAAATAAACAAATAAATAATAATAATAATAATAATAATAATAATAATAATAATAATAATAATAATAATAATGTAGAAGTGGATAATTTCCACATTTTTTCCTGACTGGAGTTATATATTTCCGATTAGATGTGAGAATTAAATCAAGAGTGCTCCCTACCCTGGTAGAATCCTCAGTGAAGGCTGGATGACCGTCGACCATACATAAATATGGGGAAGAGCAAAGGCGTCTCAGCACAAACCTAGAAAAGCGCTCGGAGGAATGGAAGGTAAAGGCTTCCACTTTCCGTAACCTCAGCGCTAAAATGGATACAGTGGTTTGTCCTCAAGAATGAATTTCATACTCAATTTTTATGTAGGCTGAGTGACCCTCAGGGCCACGTGCCTCGCCACAGGTGGAAATTTCGATTCTACATTTTTCGACTTCCTGGCGAGGAATCGGGTGAAACGAGCACGCCGCGCCGTTATCGATACGGCTAGGAACCTCCAAAACACGGAAAAGAGTTAATGATGAGTGATGATTGGTACAGCCCTCGACTTCACATTCATTCGATTAATCACAAGCTGATGACTTGTGTGATCAGGTAGTGCTCATCAACTGTATTTTTATTATTGTCATTATTAATTTCTAGCTGAACAGATCAAAAAGGTGAACCGATACTATTAGATAGTACATATAATAATATCATCCACATCTAAGATGAGTCTTGGGCCGAGAACTAATGGAAATATTTTAATGGCAGTATTTTGATAACACAACATCTTACCGGGCGAGTTGGGCGTGCGGTTAGGGGCGCACGGCTGTGAGCTTGTATCCGGGAGTTAGTGGGTTCAAATCCCACTGTGGGCAGCCCTGAAGAGGGTTTTCCGTGGTTTCCCATTTTCACACCAGGCAAATGCTGGGGTTGTACCTTAATTACGGCCACGGCCGCCTCCTTCTAACTCCTAGGCCGTTCCTATCCCATCGTCACCATAAGACCTATCTGTGTCGGTGCGACGTAAAGCCATTAGCAAAAAAAAAAAAAAAAAAAAAAAACACATCATCATGCAGTTCAGGCACCTTGCTGCTCGAACTGTTTCACCAACAATACATTTCTTAGAAAAGTACGACTGGTAAAGATAAAAAAAGCTAACAAGAAGTAATTAATAGTAGAATATCTTTCTCCTAGTGTTTCCACAGGTCAAAGCGTAGCATTTTGATTCCGAGAGGAAATAACTGTAAAATATTGCTTGTTTCTCACGTCGAAGTTTTGAAATGATCATGTCCCCGTGGTTCAGATTCCACGTGAAAATGAAGGGCCCGTTACTCGTAACTGGAAGATTAACAGTCACAAGCTCGCTGTATTTATTATTTTATTACTACAGAGAGATATGAGAGCCCGCCTGGTGGCTATGATCGTTAAGACGTCCCCGGTCTGACTCAGCGTCAGAATGTTGGTCTGCAGGGCAGGAGATGTTGTGGTATACAATTTATAATTACTAGATTGCGTGTCAAAATTCTGGAATTCATTTCGAAACCTCTCCGCAATGTCCATATGGAGTGAGGGCATATGACACTGTTGATGGTGATTCGTACGTCAGATGGAGTCGTTAAGTCTTGAGCACACCCTTGTGGCTATTCGGCAGGAGTAGGCTACGTGCCGGCACCGAGTTTCACGCTTTCCCTTCCTACTATTATATATCATGTCATTCACTTCATCTCATTAACTCCTCTGACGAGGTTGAGGTCTGCAGGAAGGGTGTCCGGTCGCAAAAACTCGCTACGAAGATTCATCTCACTCCATACCTCAGTAGCATCTACTGAGCCAATGATTATAATCACAGGGTTAAGTTTTGTTAAAAGTTGCTAGCCTAAAACTATAAATGAAATACTTCTTTAAGTAGGTCATCCATGCCACAGTGAACATAAATTTCAAAACATCCTAGATATAAACTGACCTGGAAAATAATGGTTAGTGACAGTAATGGTGAAGTGAATTATTTTCGACTTGGTAAAAACATTTAAAACAGAATGTCGGAAATTCAAGAGGCAAAGACAATGGCAAATAAAAGCGAAACATGTAATAAATCAACAATTTCGTCAAGCAAACGAATATTTTTAGGCGAGAAGAGTATGAGAGTGGAGAGTAGCCGAAGTGATCATTTTATTCGTGCATTGCAATTCTTACGTTTCCAAAATTTCGAATGAAAAAGTATTTATATGTCTTCACACTCGGGTGTTACAAAAATGAAGTGGCCTTCACACCAAGAAAAGTCAAGAGATAATACGAATTATCCACTAAAAAGAAGGAATTAAATGGACATATCAACTGATAATTCCATCTCGGCTATACTGAGTTTCACGGTAAAGAATCAAATGGCCAAAGTTAATTATTTTGACAATGTTGTCGTCCGCCTCTGTGGTGTAGTGGTTATTGTGATTAGCTGCCACGCCCCGGAGGCCCGGGTTCGATTCCCGGCTCTGCCACGAAATCTGAAAAGTGGTACGAGGGCTGGAACGGGATCCACTCAGCCTCGGGAGGTCAACTGAGTAGAGGTGGGTTCGATTCCCACCTCAGCCATCCTCGAAGTGGTTTTCCGTGGTTTCCCACTTCTCCTCTGGGCAAATGCCAGGATGGTACCTAACTTAAGGCCACGGCCGCTTCCTTCCCTCTTCCTAGTCTATCCCTTCCAATCTTCCCATCCCCTCGCAAGGTCCCTGTTCAGCATAGCAGGTGGGGCCGCCTAGGCGAGGTACTGGTCATCCTTCCAAGTTGTATCCCCCGACCGAGAGTCTGAAGCTCGAGGACACTGCCCTTGAGGCGGTAGAGGTGGGATCCCTCGCTGAGTCCGAGGGAAAAACCGAACCTGGAGGGTAAGCAGATTAAGAAGAAGAAGAAGACAATATTGTCTGGTTTCATCACCAAATGTGTGAACAGAAATTTATATCAAGAACTCATCATGCTACAGTTTCGACGAACAAGCAAACAAACACGATAAGCGAGACAGAGCAAGGAAGGAGGAAAGAAAACAAGACAAACCGACAGCAAATAATCAATGAAGAAAGAAACAGATAAGAAGCAAAGACTTTTTGTAGACTCTGTTCTGTCTAGAAATTCAATTGCATTGATATACTTGGGAAAGTGAATGCCACTCATTTATATTATCCATACAAATGAACTGAACAAAATAACATAGGCATCTTCTTAGCTCCATTCAATTTTTGACAAATTCTTTTTGCAATATCGGATTAAGTGAGAGTCTTCTAAGCTCATTTTTCCAAAATCTTCCAAAAATAAAATATCTGCCATTATAAATCTAGGCAGCGTTTATAACGTCTTACGTGGGATAGAGTTTTTAGGTCTAGGCCGGCAGCCTTTGCCCCATAAATTAACCTGGTACTCATATTTAATGTCAGTTGAGTGAAACTCAGGGCCATGTCGCTCTCCAGAAATGGAATTACAGTTTCTAAAATTTTCGACTTCCTGCCTTAATGCCATTAACGTTCAAGATTAGTCTCGGGCCAAGTCCAAGTATACAATTCTCCGCCAGGTTTCTAGTAAGTGAACAACACTACGCAGCCCAGTCACCTTTCCTCTCGAACTATTTCGTGAAAAATGGGTTGATTAGAAATGTACGATTGTTAAAGATATAGTTCATATAGATCAAGATATTATTAAAATTCAGAAGCAGGAATGTAATTCAAACATTTTTAAAGATGTAACTAACCTTTGCGTTTAAAAGTTTTCATACCGAGCTCGATAGCTGCAGTCGCTTAAGTGCGGCCAGTATCCAGTATTCGGGAGATAGTAGGTTCGAACCCCACTGTCGGCAGCCCTGAAAATGGTTTTCCGTGGTTTCCCATTTTCACACCAGTCAAATGCTGGGGCTCTACCTTCATTAAGGCCACGGCCGCTTCCTTCCCACTCCTAGCCCTTCCCTGTCCCATCGTCGCCATAAGACCTATCAGTGTCGGTGCGACGTAAAGCAACTAGCAAAAAAAAAAAAAAAAAAAAGTTTTCATTTCAGAAGCAACTACAAATCAAGAGGAGACATGACAGGTAAGTATGGAGGCATTCTCCCTTCATAAACAATGATGATATCTCCATTCAAAAGTGTTACCCAATTTGACACGGCATAAGATTTTCTCCAAGTTTCGAACGCATCGTACCCGAAATTATTATTTTGGATAAAAATGTCTCCAGACAGGCAATTTCGATACGATTACTACTAGTTGAACAAAGTTGTTATAACAGTAAGAGGCTACCCTTAAAAACATTTTTTAAAAACATGTTTGTGAAGATGTTCGTGATTTTGTTATTACTGGAGTAAAGCCTAGTTATGTTCAATCTCATTCTCCATTCAACTCTCTTTGTAACTTACAACAGAATTAACCCCCAAGGAAGTCGCATACCCTTCAGCAATTGAATTTAACAGAACAGAAGGGAGTCTGCTCTAGATCAGGGAACATCAAAAGGTCAAGACAGCAAACAACCATTCAAGAACAACACACAACTACAAATCTAAAAGCTTTTTATTCAACAAAAATACCAAGCATGGAACTCACAGAAGCCTTGTGTTATATGTATCTTGGTGGGTTTCAGTTGTATTACTTTGTTTTTAGGGACAAAATTAGGTTGAGACATGTTACTAACTATTAAAATTACATATTTTTCCACAGTATGAAACATCTGCGTCAATTAATTGAAAAGAACTTTAAGTGTGAGTACTGTACTGTGCTTCATATGGTTGAGTGTAAACAAGCACTATTCTATCACAAGTAATCGAAATTACTATTACATACTGATGTGTATTATCTCAGCATTTACTGAATACAGCGGTTACTATTTTTCTCAGCACACTGTTTATGCTGTATGTAATTGTGCATATATCAAGTTTCGCAGTAGTAATGAAAGTCATTAGATGGTATTAACATCGTTCTTAATTTCGTATCATCTGTAGTAACCATCGCGATAAAAAAGTATTAAGATACATTAGAAATCAAAATATTTATTAACCTACAGATAATAAAAAACAACTGTTATCCTTCATTTTAAATGAAGGTAAAATAGGCGAAATGAGAACAAATAAGAACGTGTCCTTATACCTGAAATTATCAAAGGTAAAGGTGTTTCGGATTGTTGGCTGAAACGAAATGAGTCGCATACAATTTTAAAGGTACGGTCTTAGACAAAAATTTAATTATGTTGAACACGTTTTGTGTAGGTGGACGTTTATGTGTCACTACAGGAAACATGGCGGCAATGCCACATACATTCCCATACTAGGTGTCCAAAATCATTATCCTATATCACTCCAAAGATTTCAGAAACAATTCGAATTTTAAATAAATACGATATATGGAATTAGTATTATATACTCAACAACAGCACATGAGAGTTGTATTCAGGGATACATTTTTAGCTAGCTTCTGAAAATTCTGTTTCCTATTCAAAACTCTATTTTTAGTCTAGGATAAAGGATACAGTTGTACAATTGCAAATAAATACAACTGTGATGTTAACTTTCTAGGACTCAAAAGGGTTACATCTAGGGGGAAAGAGGCGCTCTTGACCCTGACCTTTGACCTACCACACCAAACTCTACAAAGAAACGACGCCCCACTTACATAAACCGAATATTTGTAAACTATTAGACAATTGGCGGTAATTTTTCCGGCTGCATGTAAACACTTACGAACGCAAGAATAAATTAACGATTTTGGCACAGTATTCCAATATTCCTGAAGGCCTAATACTTGGAAAGAACATGCACTTGTGGAAGGTGATTCACTGGTTCATAACCTAAGTTTATTTCCTTGGCTTCACTTCACGACACACTTACGCCTGGCCCATGAGTTAGATGATAACACAACCGGAGTTCACTGCGACACAGGATGAGCGCTACTGGGCTCCGTGCCAGCCGAGCCGGTCAATACCACGGTGTAGCCTCACCCCACCCAGCTCTCGCCGCTACTGCTTTCTTCGCCTTACGTAATATCATCCCCGTCACTACAAACTTTCATTCGTTTCTTCATTCGCCATAAAATCCTTAATGAAGTTCAACAATGACGACATAAGGGGCATACATAATAGAATGCGCAATAATGGCAGGCGTAAATTAGAACACACATAGCTCTCAATTTGCGAATGACGATTATTATTATTATTATTATTATTATTATTATTATTATTATTATTATTAAATAGCATTGTTTTACATCCCCGTAACATCATCTACAGTTTCCAGAGATGTCGAGGTTCCGGCTATTTAAGCATATTCTAATAGTACCAGACTGAAGTGGGATCGAACCCACTATCTTGGGCTAAGAAAGCCATCACTCTATTGTCTGAGCTTCTTATCCTAACATTATTGGACTCGCCGAGTTGCTGAAATATTATCCTGCAGGAGTACTTTTGTATGCTCATAAATCTACCACCGAAGTGAGCAGAGATCGAACTCGATACTTTGGGCCAAGAAGGCAGCGCTTTATCACCTGAACCCCTCAACCTAGCGCATGGATAGACATGAGATAAGCACTGGAAGGTAAGCTAAGGTTAAGCTCAGGCCATGCCGATAAATTGCGGTATTATTTATAATAGTGTCTAAATATAACAACTCCACATAGGTCATAGTTCACTCCGGTATACAGGAAAGAAAAAAAAAAGAGATCTAAGAATAGTGACTAACTGTGTTTGCATTGGGATTTTAATCGCTTGAGCGCTGGCATTTCAACCTACGATTGCGATCTAATTTCGGCTCTCGTCGATAACATTCTAAATGTGTCACTCGGTATTTTGTAATTTACTAACATAAGATACCTCTCCTAAGGGACAAAGGGCAGGGAATTAATTTTATTCCGGGCTGAGGGGCTCAGACGGTTGAGATGCTGGCCTTCTGACCCCAACTTGAAAGTTTCGATCCTGGATCAGTCCGGCGCTATTTGGAAGTGCTCAAATACGTCAGCCTCGTGTTGGTAGATTTATTCGCACGTAAAATAACTCCTGCAGGACAATATTCCGGCACCTCGACGTCTTCGAAAAACCGTCAAAATTAGTTAGTGGGACGTAAAGACAACAATAATATTTTATTTTTTTTTGCTAGGGGCTTTACGTCGCACCGACACAGATAGGTCTTATGGCGACAATGGGATAGGAAAGGCCTAGGAGTTGGAAGGAAGCGGCCGTGGCCTTAATTAAGGTACAGCCCCAGCATTTGCCTGGTGTGAAAATGGGAAACCACGGAAAACCATTTTCAGGGCTGCCGATAGTGGGATTCGAACCTACTATCTCCCGGATGCAAGCTCACAGCCGCGCGCCTCTACGCGCACGGCCAACTCGCCCGGTACAATAATAATTATTATTGATCCATTCTATCGAAGGTTTTCGGCGGCATAAGGATGCGAAAGGGCTAGGATTAAGAAGGCAGCAGCTGCTGCCCTAACGGAGGTATAGCACCAGTATTGGCCTGATGTGAAAATAGGGAACGACGGAAAACCATCTCCAGGACTGTCCTATTATTATTATTATTATTATTATTATTATTATTATTATTATTATTATTATTATTATTATTATTATTATTATTAATAATAATATATTGCGAAATGATAGCTGTTTCCGGAACGAGGAGACGTGCAGCATAAATATATCCCTCTTCGAGAAGACAGAATGGACGTTCCGTGCAGTGGTCGTTAGCTACATTAATGGAATTTCTTTCTCTGGGAATAACAGTTATTCTATCAGCGATACTTCCTCAATGACGACATCAAATATATCTTGACCCTTAATTACAGACGTGACATTTCAGAGCAGAGGTAGCTTCGGCTAACAGTGGCCACGGTTTTACCGCGGTGGGCTGTGGTCCCCACCGTCCGCTGTCTTGAGAAATGTTTTCCATTCTCCTCATTTAGGCGAATGCCGGGACAGTTTCTTTTACAGGCATCACGTTCGTTATCATTCGTGTAAACTCATGGTTATTCGTTGGTTAGTGGACGAAAGACGCATGAACCTCCCATTCTAAGAGATACTGTCGGAGGTTACAATCGTATTCAAAGAGTGGTTAGTGCGGTTGTTCAAATCTAAACAATCAATTTCTACGAAAATCAATCTCTTCCCGTTGATGATGGAAAACACAGGTAACTATTTTCAATATAGATGATAGCAGGACTACTGTGAAATGGAAGTTGGGGGAAACCGACACCAATCAGTTCTTTTCTGCTAGTTGCTTTACGTCGCACCGACACAGATAGGTCTTATGGCAACGATGGAACAGGAAATGCCTAGGAATGGGAAGGAAGCGGCCGTGGCCTTAATTAAGGTACAGCCCCAGAATTTGCCTGGTGTGAAAATGGGAAACCACGGAAAACCATCTTCAGGGCTGCCAAGAGTGGAGTTCGAACCCACTATCTCCCAGATGTGAGCTCACAGCTACGCGCTCTTAACCGCACGGCCAACTCGCCCGGTAATCAGTTCTTTAGTTAATCAAGAATTCATTAATAACTGCACATATTACAAATCAGAATGAAGCACAGGGGACTTAAACGATAATCTGTTTTCTCCTTCAGTTCACCAATCTTCCTCTATTCCTTCCTTATGTAGTTAAAAGAGATGGATGAAAAATAATTTTTTGTTCGATGCTAACTTGGGCATTCCTGTCGGTACACGTGATACTGCCTCAAATTACTGTAGCTGCATGATCTCGCAATCTAAGGAGAGTAAGTCTGTTTCTTAACTGGAGGCCCCCGGTTCGATTCTTGGCGCCAAGCAAGGGAATTTTACCTGAATCTGAGGACTGGTACGAGATTCATTCAGCTTACGTGAGAAGAATTGAGGAGCTGTCTGACGGTAAGACAGCGACCCCAGTCTAGAAGGGCAAGAATAGTAGCCCAGAGAATTCGTCGCACTTACCACGAGTCATCTCGTAATCTGCGGGCCTTCAAGATGAGCAGCGATCGCTTAGTGGGTCAAGGATATCAGGACTGCAGCGCCAAGGGGTTGGTTAGTTAACTAGCTAGTTACTTGGCATGAACAATTTTAGCTACATAAATTATTCACTTGTCAAATGGAAATTGAACGAACAATGCACAATAAGAAAATTAAAGGCTAACAAGGAACTGAAATGAACAACGTAAATAACATGTTGGAAGATGATAATAATAATAATAATAATAATAATAATAATAATAATAATAATAATAATAATAATAATAATAATCTACCGATTTTCCCACACCTGTGGGGTCGCTGGTGCGAACTGAGCGTCACATGTGGATTTGGTCCGGTTTTAAGGTACGGTGCCCTTCCTGATGCCAACCCTTTGTGAAGGATTGTAATCAATGTTGCATGTTTATGTGCTGGTTGCTAATGTGGCGTGTTGTCTGAACATGAAGAGGAAAGTGTTGGGACAAACACAAATACAGAGTACCCGAGCCAGAAGAATTAATCACATGCGATTAAAAGCCCCGACACAGCCAGGAATCGAACCCCGGACCCTCTGAACCGATGGCCTCAGCACTGACCATTCAGCCAAGGAATCGGACAATACTACTACTACTACTACTACTACTAATAAGAAGAAGAAGAATAATAATTGGCGGCAGATCACTCATAAAAGAAATAGAAAAGCAAGAAAGAAAAAAATTTCGGCCCAGTCTGTACACAGGGAGTATGGATGAAAAGGAAATCTCATGAAATTTATTGCCACACTGAAAAAAATCTCAGATGCTATCAGGAAAAGGAGGTTGAAATTCTAAGGTCATATTCACAGAATGAATAATGATAGACCGACCAAAATAATTCTAAATCTTGCCCTCACACTGAAAGTCAAAAACAACTGGCTAAATGAAATAGAATCCGATCTTCAGGAAATCAACATCAACCAGGAAACTGTGAAGAAACGACCTGCTTTCAGAACACTGATTACTAATCATTCTTTCGCGGAGCCGAAAGCTAGAACTAATAAAACCTGGGCAGAAGAACGTAAGAATAATTTCAATGAGAGGATGAAGAGATTTTGAGAAGAGAAGAAAGCAAAATCATCAGCTAAATAAGTTCAAGTGTGCTCCTCAGTTGGGCATAACGGTGTGAAAAATAAAATAAATAATAATATCCTAACTGCCAATGTTCTTATACGCAAATATGCTTATTGTATCTGTTAATATATGGCGTTAGTTTCCTTGTCAGAGGGGGGGGGGGAAGGTCATTAGATAAATAGGGAGTGACTACTGAAATTCTCGTCAAGAGTTCAGAATGTTTCATCATCGGATTAGGATCACAAGGTCAACAATTCGGCTTATTTATCGCGTATATACTAATGTAGTATGATAAAATCTGTTACTTTCGTTTCCACATGATTTATACACTCGTTTTCGCTATAACTATGGCCTTAAAGTATGAAGCTATTCTGGTATTTGTACGATCGATATAGATCTATATCGGTCGACCTGCTTCGTGATAAGGGTCGGAGGATGGCCCTTTTGTGTTATGAATCCCCCAATATCGTTATTATTTATTATTCAAAGGAGAAGTCCTTCATCTGTCACGAATCTGGATTACCTTGAGAGAACGTCCAATCGAACATCCTTAGGATATGTGAAATTTGCCAGTGGTTAAGTTTGCAGAATTTTAGAGCTTTATGTTTGAAGAAACATTCACAAACAACGGCAAATCAGCCTAAAAGTGGAACAAAGCCAACTCATTCATTAAACAGTCCGCTCGATATACGTGCCTTGAGTTGAATTCCAAGAAAATCAAGAGAATCGAATCATGTCATAACTGACAAATAACCAACATACTATTGTAACTACTAATACTGTTGTTATTAAAAGAAATAGTCGAAGCACGGACGATTGCATTTTCAGCCATTTTCCCTATATATTCGGTTTAATTCTCAGTCTCAGCAATCTGTAGAAAATACAAACGTTCTAACAACCTGAGAGTCCAATGACCAGTGAAAATATTTCTCATCTATATGATTCTGTACATTACAAATATTGAAGAGATGCTATTCAAACCAGGCATGTCATATAAAAAGCAGAGGGAAATTCGGAAAAGAAATTACAGATCTAGAGTGCTACTCACTGTGTTTTAGATGAAATTATAAACCTCAGAACAGGCACTTCAAAGAACAATGGCTTGCTAACAGTATGACACACCTTATGTTAATGTCAGTGCGAGAATTCGCAACACCTGGCCCAATCACCTGGATGTTCCCCCTAAAATGGTCAAGACAGGCTCGTGCTTCAAGGTTTCAAATAGCGCCTGCAAGTTATTCATATGCAACCCACCACACTCTGGAGTATTGGAGGTGACCTACAATGCTCCTCACAGCGTGACACGGTTATTCTGTACTAGAAGCGCAACTGTATTGTGGAGCACTCACTTCCTGATATAAGGTATACGCAGTTAATCAGTCAAATCCTATCTCAACCATTCATCCAATCTCATAACTTATGAACCATTAGATAAAAATGTTTATGAGCTCAAAAGTCTGAACGAACTTAATAAAGAAACGGGGAGATATCTTAGGTTCTGACAAAGCAGATTGTGGGAGAGCCAAGTATACGGTAAAAAAAAAAAAAAAAGAATAAACTCTGACGAAACATAGTTCTGATAATAATGTCTCTGGTTTCAGTAACTACTTTTTACGTCTTGCCGAGTCCCAAGATGCCGGAATTACTTTCGAACAGGAGTGTTGATGTTTTTCTTAAAGCGCTGGCACGAGGCTGAACTGAGATCGAGCCCCACCAACTTGCAGTCAGAAAGGTAGCGAGCGCTCTATTGTCAGAGCGACTCAGTTCGGTAGTTCTGATTTTCTGGCACTAATGCAACAGAATACAGCATCATACGTACCATTTCCTGCTATCATGATGTTGAAGTGGGTATTTTGTTTTCTTATTTTTACCTCTGAAAATCAAGCAGAAGCAGAACGTAAACCCGATTAGGATTAAATGTAAGAAACTCAAATACCCAAAGATCATTCCGTTTGGTACTTATTCTCAGGTTCTCCACATTAACAAAACGAACATATCACTGATGCCCTAAACACAATACCGCAACATTCTCAACACTAGCCTCACATATGTCGATCTCAGAGACACAGGTGGTAATTTCTTCTTTTTCATCTTCTTCTACGTCAAAGATAAGCGGGTTCAATCCTGGCTGAGGGTATTCAATAACTGAGCCATTGGCTTCCGGCTCATTCTCATTAAATCATTCCTGTGCCACTAAATTCTGACAACGACAAATCATCATCTTTCTTCTTAATCTGTTTACCCTCCAGGGTTGGTTTTTCCCTCGGACTCAGCGAGAGATCCCACCTCTACCACCTCAAGGGCAGTGTCCTGGAGCGTGAGACATTGGGTCGGAGGATACAACTGGGGAGGATGACTAATACCGCGAACAGGCGGCCTCACCTGCTATGCTAAAGAAGGGTCTTGTGGGTTGATGGGAAGATCGGAAGAGATGCACAAGGAAGAGGGAAGGAAGCGGTCGTGGCCTTAGGTAGGCCTACCATCCCGGCATTTACCTGGAGGAGAAGTGGGAAACCACGGAAAACCACTTCCAAGATGGTTGAGGTGGGAATCGAACCCACCTCTACTCATTTGACCACCCGAGGCTTAGTGGACCCCGTTCCAGCCCTCGTACCACTTTTCAAATTTCGTGGCAGAGCCGGAAATCGAACCCGGGCCTCCGGGGGTGGCAGCTAATCACACTAACCACTACACCACAGAGGCGGACACGACAAATCATAAATATTATTATTATTATTATTATTATTATTATTATTATTATTATTATTCATACCTACTACCCGTCGTCTCAGAGGTCCAGGTTCGATTCCCGGTACTGCCAGAGATTTAAGATAGACCGGAGGGATTGTATGTCTTTAAAAGGGGTCCATGCAGCTCATCTCCATTGAAGACGTACCTGGAATGATCTGCATCACCTCGAGAAATACGAGGATCCGGGTTTACTTTTCTACTATTATGCAGAATTGTAACCTAAAAATATCTATACTGGAAATAATTAACGTTCTACGCATGGCAAAATGTAGATCTTTCTTTTCCATGGGTCTGCTGGAAAGGAGAATTATAATACATACCAAATAAGGAGAAAAATGATAAAATATTTCCCCATTCGTGAAACTAGTTCAGAATATTTCATTCACATTGGGATATATATCTCGAGAAGACTGACTAAATCTTGGCTATGAAATAAGATTGCTGGTACAAGCACATTTCAGATATTTTCTAAACTTTATTTATAATTACAAATTGGTTTCGGCAAACTGAAGGACCTAACAGTTATAGATAATTAAGAATTAAATGATACAAATAGAAGATTTAAGATCTTACTTCTGATAAATTATTTACATGCCATGACAATCAATATTGTAGCACTGCCACTAGATCAGACTTCCACTAATAAGGAAGTTATCTTAAGTCTGAATTAATAATAATTAATGTTACTGGTTTTTTGCGTCCCACTAACTACTTTAACGGCTTTTGGAGCCGCCGAGGTGCCGGGATTTTGTCCCAGAAGAGTTATTTTACGTGCTGGTAATCCTACCGACACGAGACTGACGTATTTGAGCACCTCCAAATACCACCGGACTGAGCCATGTTCGAACCTGCCAACCTGGAGTCAAAAGGCCAGCACCCTACATTCTGAGATACTCAGTCTGGCTATTTTATGTTTTTGGTATGTTTTATACACAGAGCGATTCGCGCTGTGGGGCATCAAAGTTTGGCAATGTAGTAGGCCTATACAAATATAGTACAGTACTTTAGCACCTTCATTAAGCCCTGCATCGCCGATGTAGACTCTGTAAACAGGTAGGGAGTCGACAATTCGAGCCGTCTTTTTAAAATTTAATGCACGATGTGATGCTTTTATTGGGTTAGTGGAGGTTTCTTGACAAAACGCGTCAAGCACATCTTTCCCCAAATCCGAGGAGTTGCCAAACTTAGACGCCCCACAGTGCCCATTTTTGGACATGGGTTCCTTCTTGAAAAACTACATACTAACAACATACTAAGCGTTGCTAGTGTTGTTTGAATCACCCTGTAGAA
This sequence comes from Anabrus simplex, assembly GCF_040414725.1. Taxonomy (NCBI): domain Eukaryota; kingdom Metazoa; phylum Arthropoda; class Insecta; order Orthoptera; family Tettigoniidae; genus Anabrus; species Anabrus simplex. The sequence goes on along the minus strand of NC_090265.1, from coordinate 1,123,499,099 downwards.
GGTATTTTCTGTATTACTGAAAATATTAAAATGGACTAAAATAATATTAAAAGACTGCACTTCAGAACATTTTCCACAGATTTCTTAGACAGAGAATTCAAATTCAATAAACTCTCAATATAGTGAACTCTGTTACAGTGAACACTGGGCTAAAATGAATCTAAACGTCTAGTCCCGCTTCACGTACATTAAAATACATACTAAAATGTCGCGTATGTGGACTACCACTTCGGTTATAGTGAATGTATAATTTAAAGAAAAGGAGGTTATATAGTACATTTCATTCTAAAATAATGTTGGTGTGTGGGTTTCTTCTTTTGCATTGACTTGATTCTCGTTCTTGTCTGTCTTCTTTTGTTGAAATTGAGAACAGATGGAGTCAAGGAGGCGAGGCAAGAGACCCAACCTACGAATCTCCGTACAAAAGACAATACCTCGTTGGGAAAAGGCAAACCTTAACTGTCTTCCATATCATACATTCTGCCCTTGCCAGTGTATTGGGCATACTGGATACATCTCGGTCACCGGGTAGAGAAGGAGAGCCATTTTTAGAAATGATGAATGATGTGGAATCTATTGTAGACAAGGATTTACAGAATATTTTAATTAAAGCAGTGTAAAGTAAGCAACTGTAAATAACAGACTTCTTCAGTGTTCAATAACCGTGAAGAAAGTGTATGAAAATGCTTTCTTTCTTATTGAACAATGTACAGTACGTCACTAACAGAACTGTTTCTACAGTAATATACTGTACTTCTTGTTTCTTTAGTGTGTTTAAGATAATCAACTTTCCTTGTCGCTTGTTTGCTTAATTGTCTGGAAGATTTTTCGGTTATAGTGAACCAAATATTGTTTGAGTCCGAAGAGGCTCATTATAGCCGGACTTGACTGTACATCTTACCAGCATTGGCGTGCTGTATTCTTATGAGGTATTCGCTTCATTTCTCTGGGGATTAATTTCTTATAACTACTTAAATAGTAGTGACCTGTTTAGAAATAATTGAACAAATTATTACTTAAACCACTGAAGAAGCAGGAAAATATCAGCAGGATGAATGTGGAGAAGCACATTATAGAGTGGTGATATCTAACGTCATCAGAGCGATGGTCCCAGGATTGTTGGATATGGGGAAGGGAATCTGCTGATGATATTCCTGATCATCATCATCATTCGGTGACATTTTTGGATAACTCCGAATTAGTTTTAATAATAACTTTAGGAATTAAAACATAACTCCAACTGGCAGTGGTGATGATTGTTGTTTTAACGGATAGCAAAACGGGATTATCTGCCCCAGCCATACCTCAATTAAGGGGAACAATAGTGGCCATTTTAATACTAACATAGTAGAGATCTAACTTCAGCGTAGTTAGTTTTAAAAAATCGACGACGAATTCCATTAATGATCGTCAGTCGTGGTTGATTGTAGGTGACACTGATTTTAAAAGGTACGACGTAGTATCTTTGTAAGATATTTTAGTCACTTTTTGCGCAATGAACAATCAGCTCGTTTATTGTCCTTAATACGATTTGTTATAAATACAGGGATTCAAATAATTAATCTACTGTATGAAATGAACAATACACAGGTCTCTGCTGTGATATTAAAAGATGGTATCTCTGGAAAGATCTTGAGAGGGAGGTAGTAACTGGAGAAGGCAAGCGTGCAGATTGTGCCGATGACTATGGAGGAGTGTGAGCTGTGTAAATATGGCTACACTTACCATATCACTTATCTCTATGCGAGGATACACTTTCCAGCCGCACTTGGGTTCGATTTGAAACCCTTGTGAGAAGAGAGGTTCCTTTACCGCGGCAGGAGCGCCCGCCATCTGTCGGGAGGGACGATCAATACCCAGTTCTCCGGCCCTCCCTCCCGAGCTACGTCATGGTGGGATAAGTAACCTGGAGTGTTTCTTTTAATCTCCGCTCTAGACCCTTCTTTTGTGGTTTCCAGAATATACAAATAATGTGAAATAATTGCAAGGATTACTTGTTAAGCCGCTTAAGAGAAAGAAAAGAATTATTTAGCAATAAATATCTGGACTAGTACGCTGTGGTGCAATGCCGCCCATGCCCTGCAAAGAATTCCTCTCGGAAATATGGGATTGAGGTTGGAAATTACACCACAGTAACGTTGACCTCCAATACCTTCACTATACCATCTTAAAATATCAAGTCAGACATGTTCAATAACCGCCCTAATCCCTTGAAGTCAACGATTCACATACACAGTACATATTGTGCGAAGGTTTCAGATCCGATACACCCGGTAGAAAACAATACACCCAATGCCGGATTCGGACTGTAAATATTAAATACAGAAACACATTTGACTATTCAGGCAAAAAACCAAGGATTAAGCAAAATATACCTACAGCAGATGTAGGAGTACGTATAACTAGGAGAGATTATAAAGGAAATAAGTGATCGAATGAGATATATTCACGAAAATAGGGTTAAAAAGAAGAATAGACTGGAGACTCTGATTAGCTACATGCTGGGGTCTTATTAGCAGTGTATACTATAGCAGGTTATATGTGCCAGGAAACATAACATTTACAGCACATTCAGAAGAAAATAAAATTGTACATACGTCACTGTGATAACGTACTTGGCCTTCATCTCTGATTATTTTAAGCTTTCTTCTGCGTAACCCAGGTAAATGTTTTTCTTTAAGCTACGTGATTTTTAGGATGAAAATCCAACACAGGATCGACCGGGATTGGAAGCTCCTAGAAAGCCAGTAGCTAAGCAACTGGATTAATCAAGCCCCATGGCCTTCATCTAGATGTTTATGTTAAAGTTATTGAATGGAATATTTAACTCTTATTACCGCGTCGTACTTCAAATAGAATACATATAGCACATGGCAACGAGACGTTAAGTACAAAGCAAATAGTTAACCGGATACAGGTGGGAACAGAACCGACAGCTTTTAAATTTCGCAACCGATGCTCTACTTGCTGAGCTATGGTGGCCTGCTCTGTTGGTTGGGATCTGAGCTACAGGTCTATCACAGCTGTAGAAATGGCAAGATCACGGTAACTCATAGGATAGTGCTAGGGAAGGCTGTGGGTTCCGTTCTCACTGGTTTCCAGGTGGCAATTGTTGTCCTATAGGCATCCTTAACATCTCTTTGGTATGCACTGTATGTTCTCGATAAGGCTTAATAAGCTGCAAGTATTATTATTATGATTATTATTATTATTATTATTATTATTATTATTATTATTATTATTATTCTCCCACACCCTAGTGAGGATCACGGGTGCGTATTGTGTCAAACAGGTGGGATTTGGGCCTATTTTACGGCCAGATGCCCTTCCTGGCGCAACCTTACGTGAAGGGATGTATTCTCTATTGCGTGTTTCTGAGGAGGTTGGTAATGTGGTGTGTTGTGTGAATATAAAGAGGAATGTGTGGAGACGAACACACGATATCAACAGTTAGCTTGCATAGATCTAACCACTCTCTCCCCCTCAGCGCCAGATACAGAAAGCCTTTTACCTCCCATTCCGCCAGGAGCCTATACGACCTTATGAAGATGGCTTTACTTTTACTTGAACAGGTGCTCTCTTAGGACCTGGCAATTACTTCAAGCAGCATATCGTCGTTGCCGGGACAAAACCTCCTATGTGATAATATTTTTAGAGATATACTGACCCGCAGCACATACATTATGAAGAGCGAGAATGCCTTGACCATATTCACACAATATTGCACCTTAGATGAGAGAACCTTACTGGCCAAAATTCTAAGCTAAAATATTTCACATAGGAGGTTTTGTCCCGGCAGCGACGATATGAAGCATAGGTCATAGGCAGACGTTCTACCTCACCCTTCTCAGTGAAAGTTTAACCGAGACTTCCCCTAGGAAGTCAATTTAGGTTGTGAAGACAGCGCTATAAATACAGTTGGCCATTGAGACGACTAGACAGACACAGGGGCCCCGTAACTTCCTTGACCGTCTGCCAAACGACTGGGCTACCAAGTCCATTGTGTGCACTTGTCATCCGTATCGCAGCAACAGGTACCCTGTCTAGGAGCAGAATTTGTACGCTTCACGGATCGGTCATTAAGATCTGTTCATTCAACTCAAGACTCGCTGCACTGAAGGAATGCCTCAATTTTGTTGCTAATTATGTGTTCTCTCCTTGAAATGAGGATTTTCAATGGTAACACAGGTGGGGGTTGATACATTCCTTTACAGTATTCTTCAACAGTGAATTCTACTCTGGGGAATAATAACTGGACTTTTGAAGTTCAGCTTCTGTAGCAAATGGCGTTGTGACTGCCCACTAAAGGCCTCTTTTTGTTAATCAGTCATTAATGATTGTTATGACGCTTATATTCATAATGTTCTTCTTAAAGTACACAAAGAAAATTGTAAAATCAAGTTCAAATATAATACAAGATCACTTAGCCAAACCGCTGTACATCATTACAGGATACAAAAGGTTCAATCTGTTACATCGATCAATAAAAATGTCCTAATGTACATTCTAAAATAAATAGGGTATATATTCAGATGTGAGCATAAAGAGTGGTTAATCATGCATCCTTTTTACTTAATGCTGGAACACTTGAAATTATGCGTTTCTAATATAATGAAATTACATGTTATTCTGAGCATGCCTATGTACATTTATAGTTTAAAAAAGCACATCAATAAGAACCTTGTGGGTTATGTGCAGTGTTCCACATACAGTGTGCCACTGGTTCTTATTTCATGTCAGTTGGACTGGCCCACCTTACCATTATAGTTCAATTTTTCATGGCATTGTCTTTTGTACGTAACATGCTCAATGTCAGAATACATTCCATTCAGGGGACTTTACACGCCGCGTGGCATACTGGCTGAATCCCGGCCAATAAAAGTGGGATTTTTAAATGAAAAGTTAAGCCTCCGTGGTTCTTATTCCACACGAAACTAGAGGTACTATGGCTGTGATCAGGATATCAACAGTCACGTAAAACTACGAGCTTCCTTGAAGAAAAAATGTGTACGAAATGGCACACCTGAATGAATAACGGTAGTGTTAATTCCGACACTTATTTCAAAGATTATAACTCCTCCGAAGTACGTACCGTGAAGAACTGAAAAACAACTTTTATTAGAGGCACTAAGAGATCGAGACACACTGGTGTGCTGTTCTCCAAGGAAATGTTTCAGAAACTCCTTGATCTTTACAATTACAGTGTATAAGACAAATGGGAAGACATTCCTGCCGAACGTAGAGTGAACCTTGTTGTATCCTTGAGATGTGTTAAGTACCCTGCTAAAATTAGGTTGAAGAAATATATTATTGGTACAGCAAGAATTACCTGAGTAGTAGTAAGAAAATGTTGTTGCTGTTGTTTCAAGCTGCACCTTGAATCACGGGACAGGGACATCTTGGTAATCAGACTACATATGTGCAACAGCCCATTAGGACAACGATCTGCTAAGACGTCTGCTGTCCAGCCAGATCGCCTGCAGATATCAGAGACTCTCGTGATCAGCGTGACGTCATTCTCAGCCGGACAGCTTGGCTTTCACGACCAGGTCAGCTGCTATTCATTTCAGGTAGTTGCTCAGTTGGTCTCACGAGGGGGAGTGAACCCCGTTCCAGTCCACAGTCCAGAATTAATATACTTGGACTGGGCATCCGAGAAGGAGACAGGCACAGTACGCCTACACAACACAGCTTGCAGGCTGTGTATTGATGTTAGATATATAAATGTCTAAGTTATTAAGATAACAACAATAATAATAATAATATAATTTGTCTTTAGAGTCCTTTACATAACACCGACTTACGAGATATTCAAGTGATGGTACTTTGACGTGGAAAGGGAATCTTTAACAAATCGGTAGATCTATTGAACACGTGTTAAGCTATCTTCAATGTCAACCGAAAACACCATATTCGAACCCGCTACTTGAACAGGGAAGTCGATCACGTAACCAATTACATCAAAATTACGCAGTTTGTCATACCAGCCCTACATCAGAAGAGTGTAGGACGATATAAATCCTTGCCTTTTTGATTGAACCGCTTACTTTTGGTTCCCTAGTCCTCTTGTGGTGTGCTTATTGACCGAAGGACACAACAGAGAGGAAGCATCTAACCAAGGGGTTCTACAAGATGAGAGGGCTATATTATACTGAAATGCTCCCCCGGAAAAGTTTCGGTATTAGGAAGTAGGTTTAGGGGATGAACGTTAAAGAAGGAGAAAGGGAGTAGAGCCGTAAACGATGTCCAAATCTACGCAAAAAAAATCCGTGGGTATAAGTAGAGGACAGAAAATTTGAACAAAATAGGAGGCACAGTAATCAAACTGAAGGTACTAAGTGACCAGATAAATACTGTACAGGGAGATTCCTGATGTTCGCGAAAAAAAAAAGCCTGCTGTTATATTACTATATTGCAAAGTATTTTCAATATATTAACTCATACAACTCCAAACTCACTTCTAGCGATAAAACCGGCAAGCTTGTAGGTTTTTTAAACGATGCTATGAAGATCAAACCCACGGGACCTCAAGTTTTACGTAGAATCCGAACCAAAAGGACGTGGAGGTCACTCCAAAATTATAGAAATTGAAAAGTAAGAAAGGAAATTTCTCCGGAAAATGTATGGTCCCACGAGAGAAAATAGAATGTGGATTAAGAGGAAAACAGAGGACCTCACTCATTAACTGACAGGTTCACCGATACCGTACGCAAGTGACGCCAGAAATTCTATGGCCATATCTATAGAATGGACAGCGACAGACTCACCAAAAGATTATTAAAAGTAATCAACTCAAAGAAGGTAAAAATAAACCGGCTAGAAGAAACTAATGCGGACCTCCAAGAAATGAATATTACGGACGACATCACAGAAGATCGTGGAGCCTTTAGTACAATAGTAGCCAAGCACAAATTCGTGGATAAACCTACAAAGAAAACTGGTAGGAAGTGGTCCACAAAACGCAAGATGCAACACAGTACATTCATAAAGAGATTTTGCGAGGATAAGAAGAAGAAGAAGAAGAAGAAACCATCAAGCCAACGAACAAAGAAATAATAATAATAATAATAATAATAATAATAATAATAATAATAATAATAATAATAATAATAATAATAATAATAGGTTCTTATTTTAAACATGCACCTTCCAGTCAACACTATCTGAAATTGAAAGAGGGAGGGTACTACGCCTCCAGATGAGAGCATATAAATTACGTTGCCAACAGGCTCAGTGCCAATAACACCGTAGTTACCATCATAATCACAAAGCCTCAGGCGCTGGCTCGCAGTGAGAGAACAGGTTTTTAATGACAGAAACTTCAAGACTAATCAACCTAAAATAGAGTTGACTTCACCTTGGTTTTCCTTAACTGAAGTACTGTATGCAAGAATCAATATCCCGTGGCCGAGCCCCTCGTTCTTAGGGCAATGCGATCGCCGTTAAAGGCCACGGTGCAGTGAAAGGCACATTTTGTAACCGAGGAAGTAGAGGACGACTGTCAGACACGGTGCACTGAATTCAGTGCGAGAGGCGTAGAAGCAAAAAATGTATACAGCTCTATTTGGGAACAGGCGTTTATGGAGGCACCTCGTACATTCACAGAGGATTGCAGACTGAACACAAGAACGTACACTGTACTTATACGTGTGTTTTGCAGAAAATTTGCTCTGCTGCCATTAAGATTGCCTAGTCTATTTTACTTTACCAGATAGCAGAGAAACATAAATTGTGTTGGGCGACTTATTGTTCTTCTTTGTTACCAGTTTAACGTCACACCAATTTATGAGAATTTGCCAGTCTGAGTGGCTCAGATGGTAAAACACAGCCCTCCAAGTCCAAGTTGGCAGGTTCGATCCCAGATATAGCCCAGTCTAGTGGTATATGAAGACACTCTAATACACTGGCCTAGTGCAGATCAGGTTTACTGACACATAAAATAATTTCCGTAGGACAAAATTCTAGTATCTCGGCGTCTCCGAAAACCGTAAGAGCAGTTAGTGGGACATAACACTATTATTATTATTATTATTATTATTATTATTATTATTATTATTATTATTATTATTATTATTATTATCATCATCATCATCATCATCCACACACCCTCCCCTGCTACTGGCTAAAAATCTGATGAAAGAAAACTGCTGTGGACTGCGAACTTGGAATGAAGAATGGATTGCTAAGGCGCCCGACGAATGGAGATCGATCTTTGACCCTCCGCAGCCCCCGCCCGGATTTCATCTCCCGCGGATTGTATGGGTCCCACTAAACAGAGTGCGCACTGGGCATGGAACAAGTGGCTCTGCATGCATTATGGGTCTTTCGACCTTCTCCAAACTGTGACTGTGGTGAAGAATTCCAGACAACGCGACACATCACCTTCAGATGTCCACAGAGAGCCTTCCACGGAACTATCGACGATCTCCTGACAGCTTCAATAACGGCTATTCAATGGCTGCAACAACTGGACATCCTAGTTTAGTTTTCATTTTCCATTTGCTAATTTATGTAGGCCTATTTACTTATATTTTACATCATTTGTGTGTTTTTGTATTTTTTTCCTTCTATTTTTCTGTATTGTACATATCTCTCGATTTCTACTTATGATTTCCCTTGACTTTTTGTATGTATCCTGTTTTAAAATTATTTGTTGCTTTTACAAGGTTACTCAATTTGTGCGAGGCTTAACTTGTACCATAAGCTAAATTATTATTATTATTATTATTATTATTATTATTATTATTACTTTCGGAGAGTCTGCGTGGCTTAGGCGGCAGCGCGCCTGTCTCTCACCGCTGGGTTCCGTGGTTCAAATCTCGGTCACCCGTGTGAGATTTGTGCTGGACAAAACGGAGACGAAAAAGGTTTTTCTCCGGGTACTCCGGTTTTCCCTGTCATATTTCATCCCAGCAACACTCTCCAATATCATTTTATTTCGTCTGTCATTCATTAATCATTGCCCCAGAGGAGTGCGACAAGCTTCAGCAGCTGGCACAATTCATATTCTCGCCGCTAGATGGGGTCTTCATTCCATTCCAGACTCGATCGAATGACTGGAAACAGGCTGTGGATTTTCATTTCATTATTATTTTAGGAGGATTTTAGCGAAGCTCGGAGAGATTAATTATTTATTTATTTATTTATTTATTTATTTATTTATTTATTTATTTATTTATTTATTTATTCATTTTTATTATTAAGAGTTTTAACGTCGCACTAACTCAGGTAGGTTTGCAGCGACAAAGGTATAGAAAAGATCTAGGACAGGAAAGAAGGTGGCCAATGGTTTAATTAAACTACAGCTCCAACAGTTGGCCGGTGCAAAAATAAGAAGAGAAACCAAGTAAAACCATCTTCAGGGTTGTCGACGGCGGGGTTAGAACTTAACATCTCCCTGATTCAAGCTTACATCTATCTATACGACCTTTTCTGCGTGGCCAACGCAGTCGGCAAACTTTCATCCAAAACATACGCAAAATATCCTAAAATAATGAAGTAAAATGTTTCGTGCAACTGCACGTGTACTATCCTGCTAACGGCCTCGGTACTTGGTTGTGCACTTCATAATGTTACACTTTTCTTTTCATTCACACGTTCTTTTCGCCTCGTCGATACAACCACTCTTCTCTGTCTTCTGCTGCTCGTTTCGAATTCATGTAACTTCCCCTTTTGATGCCCTCTAAGATACACTTTCCCTAGGTTGGCCTCTCCCTTTCTCCCCCACAACTTCGGCTTCGGAAATATTACTCTTATGTCCTATAGATGTAATTTTCTTACTTGCGTTTCTTTTAATCCTCCTTTATTTAATACTTCTCCATCTTGTTCGAACTCAACTGTCGGCGGTCTTGGACAGGGTTTTCCGTGATTTCCCATCTTCACACCAGGCAAATGCTGGGGCTGTACCTTAAAGCCATGGTCGCTTATCCCCTAGTCCTAGCCTAGCCCTACCCTATTCCATCGTCGCCATTAGACCCGTCGGTATCGCTACGACGTAAAACAAATAGCACGCCTGATTTATTTCACTCCAGCTCGTCCTTTTCATTTTCCTTCATATCCACATAAAGGCGGCTCTTCTCCTATTTTCCTATCCTTGCCCTTCATTATTATATACAATTTTCTGAAAAGGTATACATTATTCTCTCTGGATAAACACAAGTTCAACTCTGAGTAAGTCGTGGAACCTTTATAACCAGAAGTGAAGTGTCGGGGCACACTGAAGCAGCGGACATGCTGGTAATGATCCAGCAATGTTGCGGAGTGGAGTGCCGCGGGCCAGTGTGGCCCGCATTGCCTAACACTAGCGCCAGGCACACCAAACATGGGGAGCTCCCGCCGCGCCCTGACGTCACATGCATACACCGTTTTGTCGTACACGAAGAGCGTAAAAGATATGCTCACGCGTCAAAGATTCAATCACCTAATCCAACTGTACCTCGCAAAGATAACGCCGTTAATTGAGGAGTGAGATCCACTAATAGCAACTTAGTGGCTTAGGTGCGGAATTCCCACTCTGAAGGCTGAGGTTCGAATCTCGGTCGATTCTGGGTTGAGATTTTCATCTCAAGAATCACGTAGCGTCAGAGAGAGCATTCCGGTCTCAAAACCTCGGCGAAAACCAAAATGAGCCCGGGTAGCTCCAGCGACACCAAAAATAACAGGGATAAGCTGCAGGAAGATTTTTGATTTTTTTTTTACCTGTTTACCGTCGCACTAACACATTGAAGGTTTTCAGTGACAGTGGGATGATAAAGGTAGCGCCCTTTATTAAGGTGTGAAAATGGAAAACCATGGAAAACCATATTCAGGGCTGTCGACGGCGGGATTCCAACCCACTATCCGCACGGCTAATTCGTTCGGTATTTTTAAATGGAAAGTTTTTCAGTAAACTTTTGAGTGACAAAAACGTTACGAAACGAAGGTTCTTCATTGTTTGTACAGTCGTCGAGCTGGAAGTATCCCGTGAGTTCACATTGTTAAACAAGGCAAATGCTGACATTGTACTTAAATTGAGGCCATAGCCGATACTTTTTCCGTCCTATGTTTTTCCTAACATGCAGTATAAACGAAAATGCATTCGTGTGACATTAAAGAGTACAATTTCCTGTGTCTATATTTTAAGATGACTAAAAAGAAAAGACTCACTAGAATCTTTTTCCGCCTCCGTAGCGTAAAGGTTAGCCATGCTCGGAGACCCGGGTTCGATTCCCGATACTGTCAGTTTTTTTAAGAATGGCAGGGGGCTGGTGCACGCGGTTCACCTCTGTTGGGGATGCACCTGTAAAGAATTTCATCACTTCTGGGGGAGGACACGAGTTTACTTATATCCACCTCCGATAAGCTGTCATCCTCGGAGGCCTGGGTTCGATTTCTAGTACTGTCGCAAAGTTGAAAATGGCGGAAGGGCTGGAATATGGTAAAAGTAAACTCGTGTACACGGAGCTCACTTCCATTGGAGATACGCCTGAGCCACCTTGGAGCGGGAACGCGAACTTAGTACTTACTACTAAGAATCACACTATGACGGGTTGATCATAAATACACACGAATATTCTTTAATGTAATTTCTCTCCCTGGCTCTACTATAGCTCAGGCAGATCAACGCAGATTACCTGATAGTTTTCAAACGCAGGAGAAATACACGGAGCTAAACTCTAACACTCGAAATTAAGAAAGCGCAAGGTACTGAGAAGGTATTCAGTTGTTAATACCTTAAGCGTGCGCAGTCCTAAACTCTTAATGGCTCCATTAAAAAATTATAATAAAGCATATCTACAACAGAAATGAAATTGAATACGTCTGCTGAACTGTACAAGCCGATCTTGCTTTTTTACACAGAGTGTAAGTGAAGTTCCAATCTAAGGTGTTGCTTCACATTCGGCCACCCAATCCAGTATCTCTTCCTCCAAATTTTAAAAATCGTCTGATAAACAAAACTAATATGTTTAAAAACACTCCATAGGAAAAGACGTAGATCAACTGAAAGTCTATTTCTACTATTATTCTTGTTTGATAAAGAGATAACGGGTTCTTCCTTTGTTATTAGGGATCTATTTCTCCGAAAAATGCAGCCATACCACTAACCATGCTCACGTCTATGGTAACTTTTTTCAATAACATGCACGCTGTACTTTATTTCTAAATAGTACTATAATAATAATAATAATAATAATAATAATAATAATAATAATAATAATAATAATAATTGTACCGGGCGGTACACCTCTACACCGTTTATTTAAAAGTTGCGCCAGTTGAAACTCCTCTTCTGGAGGAAGGTTGAACTTTATCTATTCTATTAATTCTCTACTTTCTCAGAAGATGTCACCACGTGGAAAATTTTGAGTTTTTGAACTGTGTCACTTTTGATGTGTTTTTGTTTAGCTTGAAGTAAGAAGTGTGAACTTTCTCTTCTAGAGGACACTACTGAAGATCAACAATAGTGCAACCTAGTGCGGAGTCAAAGAACTATTTTGTTGAAGAAATTTTTATTTCAAATGTTTGTTCTTTGCTAAATTTCTTTCTGTTATTGTTTAAGTTGGCTGTATACCCCTCTCTTTCCCCTTGTTTTGCATGTAGCCAATCCCGAATTTCTTAAATTAATTTCTATCCAATCAGATGTATCTTCCCCCAACTTGAATCGATTGCGGGGTCCTATCCAATAAAAACATTGTGGGCGGGTGTTTTCATTCCCCTAACGCCTAGAAACTTCCGCGAGAGTATATAAACTGCTGATTTTAGGGTCTCCGGGCCACTTCTGTTCCATCTTTCAGTGTATTAAGTACATAGCAGGAGGCGGGAAGCGCCTCTTTCTTCTTCAGCCGTTCAACACCAGGTAATGGCCTATTAATAACTTCTTTTCTTGCTAGGTCGGCAGTTTAACACTCGCGGCGGGTTCGAAGCATTTCCATCATGTAACCTTCTCCTAAAATGTAATTACTCTTTTCATCTTTTTCTTGTAAAGCTACATATTGGGATAGAGAGTGCTAACCCTCTCGAGCTCCCACTCACATTTGTTTTGAGGTGAACTTATTTTCTCAAACTATTCTTCGTTTATGTAATGTAAAGTGTTCTTCTCTAAGTCACCTCTGTAGTATGGGATTAGCCCTTGCGTTAGTGGCCCAGAGCCAGATTAGGTTTTTAAAAACAAAGTGTATTAGGAGTGCAAGTTCGCCTCCTCTCAAATTGTTATTTTAGAGGTCATGTAATCAACCTTCTTTTCATGTAATAGACCTCAGTAGGTTGGGTATTTTACCCTTGTGAATACGTCCTTAGAGGACAGCTTGAAGGTAGAGTTTGGTGTGGCCTTGTGATAGGCTTACAATTTTGAGAGCGGATCGCTCTTTGAAATTTGTTTCTGTATGCCTCGTGCAGGCTTTATGTGTAATGTTTGGAGCCAGTGCTCCTGGGCATGAATGGGGTTTTCTGCCCCTTGGCTAAAATTTTTTTTGGAGTAAGGCGGGGCTGATTGCCCAAGAGTTATGAAGTAAGGGCACTGAGCCCGAATCCAGTAATATTGTACCTACATTTTTGCTACTCTGTACCTGTTATGATTGTTATCTCTTGTTTTTGAAAAGAAAATATAACCTAGTTAAATTTTAAATTAATTTTACATTGCACGTTAATTTCGTAGCTTGAAACCCATTCACACCCGCACCTTCTTTCACCTCTACCTACCACGGATATCTCCGTAACAAGTGGTAGCAGAGCGTGGTTGAATGGGTCTCAATTTAGCCCCTTTTGACGGCTAAACATTGCTTTGATTCGAACTCTAACAATTTTCTCAGTTGCTGGAATTTTTTGAGTTTTTCAAAATTGTTCTGTCATCATGCCCGGCCCTCGCGATGTTCTCCTCCTTAACTACTTGCGCAAAGAGGAGTTGATATACGAGTTAACTATCAGAAACGTTCAATCTGGAGGCACGGTTGCAATAGACACTAACAAGCTTAGAGAGTCCCTTGATTTGCCCATTTCCATCCCCAATTTGGGAGAGAAAGAAATTGACGACTCTCTTTCCACGATCACGGAGAATATTACTGGGCTAGCTTCCGTAGTTAGTTTTTTTGATGAAAATGATCCGTCTCCTAACCAAATTAAGCGTGTGCAAGGCAGATTATATCACTTTTCAAATAGAGTTAATGATCTGTTGTCTCTGAAGGTGAATGACGTTCAGAGGAAGCAAGCTAATACGCTCCTTGAAACTATCTCTGAATTGTCTAGTAAAGTCACTCAATTGTTAACTGGGGAAGTTCCTCCCAAATCTGATCAGCCCACCATAGTGAATGTAAGTAGTGAGGAAGAACCTGCTAAGGGAGAAGGCAATAGGCTAACCGTTGCTGCTCAAACTATCTCTGCCCCATTGGACAACGAATCTGAACGCCGCACATCGTTGAACAATGTACGTGCTGAATTAACTTCCTTGCCATTGAAACCTTTAACGACTATGTCACCTGGGTTCAGTAGCTTGCCTCATCCATTGGCAATGTTGCTTAGAGGTATCTCTAAGTTTTCCGTCAACACCACCAGTGATGTAATTTCATTTTTAAGATTTCTAGTGGAATTTCAGGATCATGCTCTTGTTTTTTCTCTTTCGCCATGTCAAATTTTGCAAATTATCTATCCGTATGCTATTGGTATTCTCTCTGATAAAATCGTAAGAGCCATTGCCGAGCAATCATCTATTGAGGATTTCCATGCCCATTTGCTAGCTAACTTCATCCCGGCTAGGGCCAGGTCCTCCCTGATTCAGAAGTACTATTACCGTGTACAGCGCTTGGATGAAAACTTGGCTGATTTCATTCAAGATATCAAATTCTACACTAGGGTGTTTGCTCTGCACTTTCCTGAAGATCAGATTGTGCAGGCTATTGTAGAAGGTATTTCGCCATCCTACAGGTCATATTTGTGTTTCGCGGCGTGTCCGCAAACCTTCTCTGAACTTGAAGCATTGGCCGTCTCAGCGGAAGGAGTTAGATACGCCGATTCTTTGCGTGTCGCGAAAGAACCCCCGCCTTCCTTTAGTAACACTCGGCCTCCACCTCGCCGACCAGTCAATCCCCGTAAATGTTATGCGTGCGGGTCGCCTGACCATCTGCGGAATAAGTGTCCTCTGATCAAGTCTAGTACGGCAAATAATGGAGCTGGTTCATCACAAGGCTGTTTTAAGTGTGGGGCCTTCTCACATATCGCCAAAAATTGCCCAAACTCAAATAGCACCCCCTCCTGCTCAACGTCTGGTGCAAATTCCACCTATGCCAATAATAAAAAGTGACTAGTGGCGTCGGCTGAGCCGACTAATCCATCTTCCCGAGACTTAGCCCCTAGTAAACAGGTTGTAAATGCAGAGAACGACCAGCCTTCAAATTCATCTTTTGAATGCCCTAAAGAGTGTCTTAGGATTGCGGCGGATACCCCCGCACCTGTTCCTTTTCTTAAGATTGAGTTAAATAACGAGCCTATAACAGCTCTTTTAGATTCAGGCAGTGTTTGTTCGATTATTTCGGCTGAATGGTATTCTAAATTGAAATCTGTTTGTAAACTACCTGACCATGTCTCAGCTCTTATTCAATATGTTTCGGCTAATTCATCGCCATTAGAAATTCTAGGTTCCGTACTGGTCAAAATTCGTATTTTTAAATTTACATGGAAAATCAAACTGTTTGTGGCTAAGCACTTGTCTTGCCCCATCATATTGGGAGCGGACTTCATTTCTCACACTGGTCTGGTGCTCGATCTCCAGAGTAGGTCGTGCACATTCAAATTTGCGTCCAATTGTAGAATTCCCTTGTTAAAGTGTAATTCTGTATCATGTTCATCTATTTCG
The DNA here is from genome assembly GCF_040414725.1 of Anabrus simplex. NCBI lineage: Eukaryota > Metazoa > Arthropoda > Insecta > Orthoptera > Tettigoniidae > Anabrus > Anabrus simplex. Next base: position 1,123,483,276 of record NC_090265.1, on the reverse strand, counting down.
CCTACCCAGGATGAGATGTTGTTAGACCTTAGACATCTACCTGAGGAGCAGGCTGATAGTATTCGGAAACTGTGTCAGTCGTTTCCCGAGGTGTTCTCTGATACTCTTGGTGTTACTGACCTTATTGAATACAAAATTGAGGTCACGGATTCGATTCCTGTCCGTTTTCCACCGTATAGGCTATCTCCACCTAAAATGAAGGCTCTGAAAGAAATCATCGATCAGATGTTGAAGGATGGTATTATTAGGCCCTCTAAGTCAGCGTATTCTTCGCCTATTTTTCTAGTCCCGAAACCCCAAGGAGGCTTCAGGCCTGTCATTGATTATAGGGCTCTCAATCGGAAGGTGGTGTTGCAATCTGTGCCCCTTCCCGACCTTCATTCTTGTTTTTCATGGTTTCGTAAGGCCAAGTTCTTCACGATCTTGGATTTGAATCAGGCCTACAACCAAATTCCCCTTGCCGAAGAGTCTAAACATCTTACAGCGTTTGCCACGGACTGGAATTTATATGAATACAACCGCGTGCCTTTCGGGCTCCCCACGGGGGCAGCTGTGCTCACTAGGCTACTAGATAGGGTCTTTTCCGACATCAAATTTGAGTACTTATATCACTACTTGGATGATGTCGTCGTATTTTCCGAGACTTTTGAAGAACATCTAGATCATCTGCGAGAAGTTCTGAATCGCCTTCGTAAGGCTGGGTTAACTGTTAAGTTGTCCAAGGTTGCCTTTGCTAAGCCCTCTATGTCATTCCTAGGGCATATTGTGTCACCTGATGGTGTAGCAGTCGATCATTCTAGAACACAGGCCATCCGTGATTTTAAACCTCCCAAGGACATTAAAGGTATCGCTAGATTCATTGGTATGGTGAATTTCTTCAGGAAGTTTATTCCTAACTTCGCTAATAGAGCGGCGCCCTTAAACCTTCTTCGTAGGAAAGGCATCAAATTCGAGTGGGGACCTTCTCAACAAGCCGCTTTCGAAGATCTTAAATTAGCTCTCTGTAATGCCCCTGTACTTGCTATGCCTGATTTCTCGAAGAAATTCATCGTCCAAACGGACGCGTCGTCGTCAGCTGTAGCTGCAGTCCTTCTTCAAGAGACTGAACTAGGGAGGCGTCCCATCGCCTATGCATCTAGGACTCTATCGGCTCAAGAAGCCAAGTATTCCATCTATGAGCTCGAAGGGTTGGCAGTCTTATTCGCCTTAGAAAAGTTCCGTCTCTATCTGGAACATGTCAAATTCGACCTGGAGACAGATAACCAAGCCTTAAGCTGGGTCTTAGGTAGACCGCGTCGTACTGGTCGTATAGCCCGTTGGGCCATCCGTATTTCCGCCTTCCAATTCGATGTCAGGCATATCAGAGGTACCGAAAATGTTGTGGCTGATGGACTCAGCCGTATGTTTTCAAACGAGGTCGAGACCCATGAACCGGTCGACAGTTCATCACCTTCCGAGTCCATACTATTCGAGGTTAATGCCATCCTAACCGATGCTCCCATGCTCTTTAGGGATATCGAGAAATACCAACGTGAAGATCCTACGCTGGCTCCGATAATGGAAACCCTTTCTTCTGGGGAACATGCTGTCCCTTATGTTCTGAGGAATGGTGTTCTATGTTGCCCTTCGAGGCATGATAAGTTGATGAAAGTTGTTGTTCCAGCGGTTCTTGTACCTATGATCTTCAAATACTATCATGAGACCCCATTGGGGGGGCATCTTGGAATCTTTAAAACTCGTGAAAAGATTCGTGAAATGTTCATATGGAAAGGTATGGACGGTGAAATTCGGGAACTCGTAAAAGCTTGTAAATCTTGTTTGATCAGTAAACCCACCATGTCCACTAAAGTAGGCCTTTTGTCTTCTCATCAAGCGTCGCGCCCCATGGAACGCCTGTATATTGATTATGTGGGACCCTTCCCCCAGTCAAAGGGCAATGCCAACAAGTTCATCTTTGTGTGTGTAGATGGTTTTACAAGATTTTCCTGGTTATTTCCGACTAAGCTGGCTACCGCTCAGTCAACCATTACTTGCTTAAATTCTATTTTTGCTTCTTTTGGTCCGTGTCAATATATTGTATCTGATAATGCTAAGGCGTTCACATCAAATTTATTTCGTAAATTCTGTTTTGACTTGTCCATCTCTCATGTAACTACTTCTGCTTATTACCCTCAACCATCTCTGGCTGAACGGGTTAACCGTAATCTCAGGTCCGCACTCATTGCCTATCATCATGAAGATCCTTCCAGGTGGGACACGTCCCTGCATTGGATAGCTTTTGCTTTGAATTCGGCGGTTCATGAATCTCACAAGTTTACTCCAACTTCTTTGATGTTCAAGTTTGTTCCCAACTCGCCGCTCTCTAACCTCTGGTCTTTGAATGACATTCTCCCCGAGACAATAGATCCGGATAACATTAAAGATCTTTGGAAGAAGGCTAAAGCCAATCTTAAAGTGTCTCATGAAAAGGTTAGGGAAAGGTATGATCGTGGACGGAGACCCACCACTTTGAAGGTAGGTGACCAGGTTATGGTCAAAAATTTTGTTTCCGCGGGCAAGCTTGCCCCCAGATTTCATGGGCCTTGTATCATTCTCGATTTTCTTACGCCGGTTACCTTATTGCTAAGTAATCCAGCCACCGAGAGGATATTTAGAGTTCACCTGTCCCAGGTGAAACCGGTGTAATTTCTGTGTTAACTTGCTTCATATTATTTTGAAAGGATATGAAGGTTATATTTTTTTGAGTTTCACTTTTAAGGCATTCTGCCCCTTCTGTAATATTTTGGTTTTAGATGTAAGCCTTGTGTAAAACCTGCCCCGACCCGTTAAACTGCCATCCTGTGCTTGCCACGGCCATTACCACGCTCCCGTCTCCTGCTCCACCTTACACTGTGGCTTCATAATAGTAAATGCCATGGATATCTACACGCCGCTGGCCCCTCAACCTCTCCACAAGCCTGTACCCTCAAAGAAGATGATAGTCCAACACAATTCTGCCGCCTAGCTTTAATGTTTCAGCGCCCCCGCAGCCGCGCAGCGCCGTGCAGCGACTGGGGAGGGGGATGGGCCCCCTCCTCTCCAGCGAGGACGACATGTGAACGGCGAGCCGGAGCTCTCCTCCCGGCCAAGGCTGATGTGCGGCGCACGACCTGCTACATGCCCGCAGCCTGTATCTGTTCACCGCGGGCGCGGCGTACTTCAACACCTCTGCTCCCCTCATAGTGCGGGCGAGCGGTATCTCAGGGTACTTGAGGGGTCCGAGCGGCCTCCGTTGGACGCAAGCTGCAACGGCCGGTCTGGCCATCCGACTCAATCTACATCAACTACATGGACAGTCACGATAAGCAATAACTACACTTGGGAATTCAACAACAATATTTGGTGGACATTGCAAAATTTTTCTTCACCTTTAAGTATTAAAAGTTTATCTTCAGAAATTCAAATTCTACAAACATAAAGACTTTCATTCACCTGCAACAACAACATTTTGAAACTGAATTAAGAAATCTTGTAAATGCTTCTGCTATCTATCTTCGTATCAACATCATTACTTGGACTTTGTTTCAAACTGATTTCATGTGTCACCCCTGGAGGAACTTTTGGGGGGGGGAGGTCTGTACCGGGCGGTACACCTCTACACCGTTTATTTAAAAGTTGCGCCAGTTGAAACTCCTCTTCTGGAGGAAGGTTGAACTTTATCTATTCTATTAATTCTCTACTTTCTCAGAAGATGTCACCACGTGGAAAATTTTGAGTTTTTGAACTGTGTCACTTTTGATGTGTTTTTGTTTAGCTTGAAGTAAGAAGTGTGAACTTTCTCTTCTAGAGGACACTACTGAAGATCAACAATAGTGCAACCTAGTGCGGAGTCAAAGAACTATTTTGTTGAAGAAATTTTTATTTCAAATGTTTGTTCTTTGCTAAATTTCTTTCTGTTATTGTTTAAGTTGGCTGTATACCCCTCTCTTTCCCCTTGTTTTGCATGTAGCCAATCCCGAATTTCTTAAATTAATTTCTATCCAATCAGATGTATCTTCCCCCAACTTGAATCGATTGCGGGGTCCTATCCAATAAAAACATTGTGGGCGGGTGTTTTCATTCCCCTAACGCCTAGAAACTTCCGCGAGAGTATATAAACTGCTGATTTTAGGGTCTCCGGGCCACTTCTGTTCCATCTTTCAGTGTATTAAGTACATAGCAGGAGGCGGGAAGCGCCTCTTTCTTCTTCAGCCGTTCAACACCAGGTAATGGCCTATTAATAACTTCTTTTCTTGCTAGGTCGGCAGTTTAACACTCGCGGCGGGTTCGAAGCATTTCCATCATGTAACCTTCTCCTAAAATGTAATTACTCTTTTCATCTTTTTCTTGTAAAGCTACATATTGGGATAGAGAGTGCTAACCCTCTCGAGCTCCCACTCACATTTGTTTTGAGGTGAACTTATTTTCTCAAACTATTCTTCGTTTATGTAATGTAAAGTGTTCTTCTCTAAGTCACCTCTGTAGTATGGGATTAGCCCTTGCGTTAGTGGCCCAGAGCCAGATTAGGTTTTTAAAAACAAAGTGTATTAGGAGTGCAAGTTCGCCTCCTCTCAAATTGTTATTTTAGAGGTCATGTAATCAACCTTCTTTTCATGTAATAGACCTCAGTAGGTTGGGTATTTTACCCTTGTGAATACGTCCTTAGAGGACAGCTTGAAGGTAGAGTTTGGTGTGGCCTTGTGATAGGCTTACAATTTTGAGAGCGGATCGCTCTTTGAAATTTGTTTCTGTATGCCTCGTGCAGGCTTTATGTGTAATGTTTGGAGCCAGTGCTCCTGGGCATGAATGGGGTTTTCTGCCCCTTGGCTAAAATTTTTTTTGGAGTAAGGCGGGGCTGATTGCCCAAGAGTTATGAAGTAAGGGCACTGAGCCCGAATCCAGTAATATTGTACCTACATTTTTGCTACTCTGTACCTGTTATGATTGTTATCTCTTGTTTTTGAAAAGAAAATATAACCTAGTTAAATTTTAAATTAATTTTACATTGCACGTTAATTTCGTAGCTTGAAACCCATTCACACCCGCACCTTCTTTCACCTCTACCTACCACGGATATCTCCGTAACAATAATAATAATAATAATGGTTTTACGTCTCAGCAACTACCATACCTTTACGGTTTTAAGAGACGCCGATGTGCCAGAATTATGACGCACGCGAGTTCTTTTATGTGTCTGCAAATAGACTGACCCGCCAATTTGGTCTCAGAAAGCCAGCATTCTACCGTATGATGCATTCAGCTCGGCTGTTGTGAGTAGACATCAAGTAAGATGTGTGACGGTAAATGTAACACAAGAAACTGCTATGAAATTGGTGGTAGTGATTATTAAGAGGAAGTACAACTGGGCAACCATCCTCTGTTAACACTAATCAGAGGGAAAAAATGGAAGGGATTCGACACTTCGAAAAAATGAATGTACCGAGCGAGTTGGCCGTGCAATTAGGATCGCGTAGCTGTGAGCTTGCATTCGGGAGATAGTGGGTTCGAACTCTACTCTCGGCAGCCCTGAAGATGGTTTTCCGTGGTTTCCCATTTTCACACCCGACAAATGCTGGGGCTGAACCTTACTTAAGGCCGCGGCCGCTTCCTTCCCACTCCTAGCCCTTTCCTATCCCATCGTCGCCATAAGACCTATCTGTGTCGGTGTGGCTAGGAAATTGAAAAATAAATGAAGGTGCTGGCCAAAGAAAGATAAGGGCCACGAAGGGCGTGAAAATGAAAGACTCCCTAGGCCTCGAATGCTCTAATATCTTCGGAGTCGGAAAAGTACAAGAGTTGACCAACGGAGGTCGGATGGGATAGATGAAAGTGAGGAGCCTGGTGCAAGTAAGTGGGAGCAATGATAGGACTCAGCTAAGGGCCCCGTTGTCGCCAACTCACACTCCTAGGGCTAAAGGTAAAAAATAAATTGTAGACAGTGTATAAGACACAAGGGGGCGAGAAGTAAATGGACAATCGGAATAAACGAGATCACGATACGAACCCGTGACCTCTTAGTTTACAAGAAGGAAGCATAAGAAGAAAAAGAAGATAAGTACCCAAGTAAGGACATTCCGAAGGTCGTTCCACCCGCACATAAGAGGGAACCAAACATGGCAAAGCAAGCTTTATAACTTGCGTAACCGGAGACAGAAACAGTATGCATCTGCAGCTGTCAACGAGTCAAGTCATGGAGGGGGAGTCTTCACATCGCGATATAAACAACAGGGAACGACTGCTCTTGCAGCCTCAGCGACCTTTCTGAAGAGCCCAAAGAAGTCCTTGTGAAAGTACGCATCAAGGGCTTTGCTATTAATACCAGTGGATTATGCTCACCTTCACTTCTGCAACTCCTGCTGAACAACGCAGAACAATAGTCACCATATAATAAAATACTGGTCCGGAATCTTGGCTGAATGATCAGCGTCTCGGCCTTCGGTTGAGACAGACCCAGGTTTGATTTCCGACTCGACTAGGTATTTTAACCACGTCTGGTTAATTAATCTCGCTCGAGGACTAGGTTTTTGTTTTAGTCTCAAAACACCGTTATTCATGTACACAAACCACATCACACTGCTAACCTTCACATAAACACACAATACTGAGTCCATCCCCCTACAGTAAATGGGAATCGGGTCAAGAAGGGCACTTGGCCGTACGGCAGTCAGGTCCACAAGTGAGACAATTCGCACTCGCACTCCTATCACCTAGTATCGAGCAGTTTCAACATTCCTTTGTGAACTGGCGTGAAGAGGTTTCTTCAGGATTTTTAAAACTACGTAGCATTCCGTAATTATATTCTCCCTCCATTCACCAATGACTGAAGCGAACCAGTTTCATTTGGTTTGCAGTATCTCTATAAATATCACCATCACTTTCAAGCAGTATGTTATTGTGTAAATAGTGATTAACTGAAAGACTATGTATGGAACATACTAATAAAATTACGATGTTAAATAAGTACCGTGTTAGTCATTATCACCGCCATCTTCTGGCTGGACAATGAACTGCCAGTCTTTTGTCTTCTATCCACACCATCTCCTCCGTGCCCATCATTAGAGTCTAAACCTCTCTTTTCCATAATGAACTGAACGTCGGCTGGGCTATGACCTCAGGATGGTTTAATGCTTACCCCCACGATTAAGTTTCCTACCTCGATGAAACACGCTACAGTCCTTGAGTGGAATGCCTCTTCACTCCTCGTAAAACCACTTTCCAAACACACTCAACATTTTCCAGTAATAATAATATATATACGTTTGTTTACGGCCGTTAGAGACCCCGTTAGGGAACAGTCGCATGTTTCTGGTAGCCTTCTTCACAGCCCAAAACTTTAGCATCCTTTCTCTGGCAGCCTGTTAAGTTTTGGTTCGTCATGGAATCCCTGAAATTTGTCGATCACTGACCTAAACTTTGATCAGTTTGAGATGTCTTCTGAATTTAGTCCCACCTGTTTGAGATCCTTTCTCACCTCCCTGAACCATTTGTTCGACTCTTTAGGTCTGCTGTCGAGTATTGTGAAAATCGTCTTTCGTTAGTCTCTTCTCATCCATTCTAGATAAATGCCCATAGAATTTAAGTCTCCGTTTTCTCATGGACTCAGTTAGCCTTTCATGGTCACGGTAAAGGTCTTCCCTTCCTCTCAACCTATACTGTCCGTCCACAATCTTTGCACCCAATAATAATAATAATAATAATAATAATAATAATAATAATAATAATAATAATAATAATAATAATAATAATAATCAAAGGTGTTTTTCAAGAATGAAAGATCGTTGGCAAGTGAAATTATCTTACCTTGGTGGTTCGAACCCGGCTCACTCAAATACGCCAGCCTCGTGTCAGAGGATTTACTGGCACATAAAAGAACTCCTGCGGGACAAAATTCGGAAAGCTTGGGAGTCCTCGAAAAGTAGTTAGTTGGGCGTAAAACCAATAACGTTAATAATACAATCTTTATATCACTGTTTTCAGACTGATTTGTCTAATATGCTGGGAGTGACTGGAATGAAAGATACAATGGGAACAGGTAGGAACAATGGCAGAAACATACAGTGGTTCAAAAAAATTATTGGACTGCCCATAGCCGTGGTATGAACGGAACGGAACAAATATACAAAGAATGGTGCATATAATGGAATCACGCGCATGTAGATATGTAGGACAGTCAAATACATCAGTAACTTGAATATGGAGCCAAAGAGATCCATGCTGTTTCCAAACGGACCAGTAATACAACGGCGTGCTTCATTACATGCCTAGCAAGTGTTGGTCTAGTAAAGAATCTCATCGTAACATCGTGCTGTCTGCCGCAACTCGGGCTCATTGTGTCTGTGCTGACACGTTGGAAGGTAATATTCAGCACTGTTTCCGTATTCAGCTAGCAATGGGAAGGGAAATGAAAGAAACAACCGTAGAAGAAGGGAGGATTGTAGTGCGACTATTTCAAAAAGGTAAATATTTCAAGGACATAATTATTAGAAGAGCTGTTACAACTGTTAAAATAATTGTGTACAGATACAAAAGAACAAAGACAATAGAAAAGAGACCAAGAAGTGGCCGCCCCTCAGAGCTATCAGTACTGTATAAGACAAACGGCAAATTGTGCTTAAAGTGACCCAAAATCCTCAGCGAAGTGCGCTGAAGATAGCAGCTGCGTTACAAAAAGATGTAGGAGTGCAAGTGTCATGTGAAACCATCCGAAATGTGTTACGCGAAAGAGGATATGCGGACAGAACAGCCCGTAGAAAGCCGTACATCAGTAAGGCTAACAGGAAGAAGAGATGTGCGTACCTACGCTAAAGAGCACAGAAATGATATCGTTTTTACCGATGAGAGTAAATTTACCCTCTTCAGGTCAGGCAGACGAGTGACTGTGTGGAGGAAGACGAATTCTGAACGTGAAGAGAAGAACCTGACAGCTACTGTGAAACATGAAGGTGGTTCCTTGATGGTGTGGGGTTGCATGAGTGCGAATAGTGTAGGTGTATTAGCCTTTATTGAACGGACTAAGCATACATTAACATCCTCAAGACACATCTTCCATCAAATGAACAAAAAATGGGACTCTTAGCAAAGTATACGTTTAAGCAAGATAAAGACCCCAAACACACAGCCCTGAACACGGAAGCTGTGACTGTTATATAATACACCGCGTTGGATGGAAACTCCACCACAATCTCCCGACATCAACCCTATCGAGAATTTGTGGCACTATTTGGAGAAAACGTGAGAAAACATGCAAATATCAAACAAAGCTGACCTGAAAGAAGCCTTACTCACCGAATGGAATAACATACCAAAGGAAACTACGGAAACCTTGGTACAACCGATGCCAAATAGGTTAGCTGAGATTATAAAGAGGAAAGGAGGAAAGTACTGAAACGTTCACGAAGGATCAAGAAACTGCGTTATGTTAATTCAGATCAATACTTTTCTGGTGACAAGTGAAAATGATTATTTTATGTTTTTTTAGTTATATGGACACGGAAGAATTGTTTTTCTTACAATGTACATGTTACACAAGATGATAAATAATCAAGGATTCTAGTATATGTCAATTTTTATCATCATTCCTTTCGATTCCTCGTCCTCACATGTATCAAATCTCGACAGACCAATACTTTTTTGAGCCACTGTATTAGCTATGAGGAAGTAAGTTACGCAAGGAATGAATGGAGTAAAAGTATAATGTTATAAACTGGCCTCGATGACCGGATCTTGTGAGTCTAATGAAGTTTTTTTGCTAGTTGTTTTACGTCGCACAGACACAGATAGGTCTTACGGCGACGATGGGACAGGAAAGGGCTAGGAGTGGGAAGGAAGCGGCCGTGGCCTTAATTAACGTACAGCCCCAGCATTTGCCTGGTGTGAAACATGGGAAACCACGGAAAACCATTTTCAGGGCTGCCGACAGTGGGGTTCGAACCTACTATCTCCCGAATACTGGATACTGGCCGCACTTAAGCGACTGCAGCTACCGAGCTCGGTTCTAATGAAGTTAGGTAATGTTATGTGCTTAAAATCTCTTCGATATTTTAAAAGACCCAGAATTTCGTTTTGGAAAGTAAATATACAATACACGTCTCTCATGTTTAAGCACTCTTAAACGCCAACCGAGTGCATCGGGATTCGACCACGCAACAAAAGTGAGTGCCTAATCAATTCAGTACATTAAGCAGCGAACCACAAATGAAGAATATGATTATCTGAAATAATTATATAATCGGATATGGAGGTAAGGGAAGCAGAGAGGGAATCTAAGGGACAATAATTCAACTGGCAATAACTCAACTCCTGGCAAACCACGAACAATACTGCCAATATGCGGGTTAGAACATAACTGTGAGATAATGTATTGGCAAGCAGGGTCCCTTCGCTGTAAGATAAAATGCAATTAACAGTAGTAATGGGGGAGAAATGGTAAGATTATTTCTTCCGACTATAACTGCAAACAAAAAAAATTCTGCTGGCAATTAGTTCATTCACAGTGGCTTGAAAACTCAAACTCAATACTGAAAAAAAAATCGGGTGCTATGTCGGAGCCACAGCCTCAGGTCTTTTGGACGCAGAATATGTCGCGTGGGTGTTACAGATAAGTAAATGGGCAGAATTTAGATTTACAAATATCTTTTTAGTATGGCAAATGTCGGTGTTGATGGAGATTCGTCCATCTGATGGCGACGTTAAGCTTTGAACAAACCTCTTGGTGGTATTCGACAGGAGTAGGCAATGTGCTGGCACCAAGTTTCACTCACTCTCTTCCTACGATCATATGTGTCATTCATCTCACTAACTCCTCTGATGACGCTGACGTCAGGAAGGGCACACGGTCGTAAAAGCTTGCTACGAAGATTCGTCTTGCATCATACGCGACGGCGTAGAAAAACGAGACAACGGTTGAACATATATTATTATTATTATTATTATTATTATTATTATTATTATTATTATTATTATTATTGTGCGGCTCCATGGCTAAATGGTTAGCGTGCTGGCCTTTGATCACAGGAGTTTCGGGTTCGATTCTTGGTGCGGTCGGGATTTTTAACCATAATTGGTTAATTTCGCTGACACGGGGGCTCGGTGTATGTGTCGTTTTCATCATCATTTCATCCTCATCATGACGCGCAGGTCACCTAAAGACGTCAAATCAAAAGATCTTCATCTGGCGAGCAGAAACTTGTCCTCGGACACTCCCGGCACTAAAAACCATTCGCCATTTCATTATTATTATTATTATTATTATTATTATTATTATTATTATTATTATTATTATTATTATTATTATTATTATTATTATTATTATTATTATAGATCTCGCGTAAACGAAACAAAGTACAATTCGCGGTACTCGCTATCAGGTAGCATATCGTAACCTCTGAGCTCCAATTTCACCTCAAATTACTCACTATTACGCCATCTGACTTAGAGAGCTATTTGAATACATTTCTTGGACCTTCCTCTTTTCAAATCAGCGTTACACTGTTGTAAGCGTTTATAGTTTTGAAATTACTAAAGGAAGTCTGGCACACACCTTTTAGGGACACACTGTTTTTTTCTTGTTTTCTTAACTGGGAGAACCAATACTGGAAGGAATCGACAGATATATTCTACGTTAACGGTCTCCCAGTACCCGGACAACTTTTCCTATTCTGTTGATTAGGCCTATATCCAGTTATTATTCGTATTTGTACTGGGCTGAGTGTCTCACACGGTTAAAGCGCTGGCCTTATGACCCCAGGTTGACAGGTTTTCGATCCTAGCTCAGTCCGGTGGTATTTGAAGGAGCTCAAATACGTCAGCCTCGTGTCGGTAGATTCACTGGTATGTAAAAGAACTCCTACAGGACAAAATTCCCTCACCTCGGCGTCTCCGAAAGCCGTCAAACGTACTTAGGGGGACGTAAAAACATTATTATTATTATTATTATTATTATTATTATTATTATTATTATTATTATTATTATTATTATTATCGTGTTCGTGAAATATAAAGCAATAAAATCAAAATAAGTAGTTTTACTGCACGAATCTTCCTAGGACTTTCTAAAATATTACGATTTTAAAATAATTTTTAATAATTTTATTATTATTACGTGTTATTCTACCGCTTATCCCACACTAGTGGAGTCGGATCCGGCACAATTTTACGATCGAATGCCCTTCGTGACGCCAATACTATACGGAGGGATGCATTCAGTATTGCGTGTCTCTGTGGCGGTGAGTAGTTTGATTGGTGTGCGAATATGAAGATACATTTGTTTAGACAGACACAAACACTTAGTCCCAAGCCGTAGGAATCAACCCTACACAGTTAAAATCTCTGGCCCGACCGGGAATCGAACCCGGGGCCCTCTGAGCCGAAGGCAAGTACGTTGGCCATTCAGCCAAGATGCCGGTCTTTAATAATAAGTATATATAAATAGATTCACAGTAAGACAAATTTATACGGTATATAAAGGTCTCGGCTTCAATTAGTTTAATGTTCCTGGCGTAATACACTAGACAGGGTTGTACTAGAATTATTCCCCAACTAGTGTATATCATTATATGGTACGGGTTCTATCTACAAAGTGAGAAGTTCTGTCTTTCATTACTGGTTTGTCACACTAACTCTAGTAGATTTTCGATGACGATGGGATGAGAACATTCGCCTGGGTTGAAAATGGGAATGTACGGAAAGACCATCTTCAGGAGTGCCTACAGCTACGCGGACAGTGTCATGCAACCAACTCCCTCGGTCAAGTGGGTAAATGGCTGATTGACTGATTGACTGACTGACTGACGGAGAATGAATGAATGCATGAATGAATGAATTAATGAATGAATCACTGAATGAATGAATGAATCAATCAATCAATCAATGAATGAATCAATCAATCAATCAATATCTGTTCATTTCAAAATTGTTCACGTACTGCCAAACTGAACTTGGCCTAAACCCATCATATAGGACGACTGCTTCTCAGTCAGATGATCCCCAACCTCCTCGTTAGCCTTTCTAAATCGCGATCATTTGCCTTGCTCATGAGCTTCCCAGTTGATCTCACGAGGGTTAGTGAACGCCGTTCCAACCCTCAGATAATAAGAAAAATCCTTGGGCAAGTCGGGAATCAAAGCCAGGAGACCTCGGTAAAATGTATCCTTACAACATAGGACTGGCTTACTAGCACTGCTACAATCGAATCGAAACCTGTGGTTCTCTGAAAGGAAAGGTGTCTTGCTAACCAATCAGCCAAGGAGCCAAATGCATGGTCACTTACTTCCCAATACGACTTATGACAGAAAGCATATCATAACTACACAAACCAACACACACATTGTACACGCCCTTTATTGCGGGGTGTCAACCAAGATCCCTGAAGTCCTTTGCACGAAAATCGAATACATTAATAACAAAAATACAGAGACCCTGGTTCTCCACTTAATCATTGAGGATTCGTTTACCTTTCCTTTCGTGGTGCAAAGGCTAACTGCAGGGCACAGGACAGGGCTGCGTGGTCTACAAGATGCGCGGCCCGCCCTCTCTCAGACAGACTTACAAGGCGCCAGTGCAGACACTGAGTGATTGAGTTGACCTACTTGAGACAGCCTCTCACAGAAGCCATTACCACCTGATGAGCACGTCAAGACCAAACTATAGCAACATCAAAGTGCAAAACGCCTTTCACTAATAGCAAAGCCCGGAATCAGTGATCTTTCCTCCGTGCCCTGTAATCAGCAGTCGTGATCGTGAAAAACTCTGTGAATATTCTTCACTTTCTACAGTAGAATGTGCTAACGTGTTATACGATCTTCATACAGTGATGCTCTCTTCGTAGGGTACAGACGAAAATAGGCGAAAGAGTCTCCAAATGTTCACAGAGTATCACCCGAATTATGAAAAGAGAAACAACTGTCGGATCGCAACCACAAGTATGTTACTTTCTCATTTCAAAAAACACACGCACAGGACGAGACTCGAACCTAGGCTGGCTTGGCGAGAAAAGAGTGATTATTAACCCCGAGGAAAATTATTCTACTACTACTAACTACAACTACTAAAAAGGAACTGCTTAAAAACAACCTTACTCTACTACTAAAGGAGGAACTGCTTCAAATAAACTTTTCTACCCAGTCCTGCATGTCGATGACCTGATCATTGCACCAGTTAAATCAACATGGTTGTTGTTGTTGTTGTTTGGGTCATCAGTCCGTAGACTGGTTTGATGCTTCCCATAGCACCCTAACCTATGCTACATAACTAATGAAAATCCACAACCTGTTTCCAGTCACTTAACCGGGTCAGGAATGAAATAAATCAAGCCCCCATCGAGCGGCAGGGATAGGAATTGTGCCGTCTGCCGAAGCCTGTCGCACTCCTCGGGGCAATTATTAATGACTGACAGATGAAATGAAATACATGTTCATGCCTTAGACTACCCCTACAATTCTTACCTAGGCTAACACCCTGTCCCCGAGTCGAAGAAATTAACCAGACGCAATTAACCCTGGGCCCTCGGAACCGAAGACCTGGACGCTGACCACTCAGCCAAGGAGCCGAACACCCACGACCATGAAAAACTAAATGAACATGCCCTGGATGTCTCAAAATGTGTGCTGTCATTCTCTCTCTTCTTCTGGTCAAATTCCAACAAATCGTTCTTCTCTCGTCAACTAGATTCAGATCTATCCATCTCACATTTAGCATTCTTCCGTAACACATTTCAAAAGCTTTATGCACTGGTTGTTAACTCCACACAAGAGTCGTCAGAAACACCAATCGAATATGCATACCTGTGTTTGAAGAAAGCAAATATACTTTCTTAAGGAAGGCCCCCCTGCTTGTTCTAATCTGCATTCATCTACTTCCAACTCGCTAGGTGATTATATTAGCATTCAGAAGATCCTCGTTGCTCTATTTACGTACATTCCAAGAAACCATGGATAGCCGGATTATATGGCTCAGACGGTTGAGCGCTGGTTTTTTTAGTCCCGGTTGGCAGGTCGATCCCGGCCCAGTCCTGTGGTATTTGAAGATGCTCAAATACGCCAGCCTCGTGTCGGTAGATTTACCGGCACATTAAAGAACTCCCGCGGGATAAAATTTTCGGCACCTAAGTGTCACCGAAAACCTTTAAAGTACGTTAGGGATCGATAAATTATTATTATTATTATTATTATTATTATTATTATTATTATTAAGCCTTGGATAAAGTAAGAAAGGTGTAAAATGCGAATGCAATTCCTCTTACCAGTGGACGTCAAAAGCATGTCCAGCAGCTCAGTTTTTAAACATGCCTGTGTCGAAATACTAGGTAAACATGCATGAACCATTAAATTATGACCTCAAAACACCTTCTCCTGCCGCCTCTCCATCATTATTTCCCTCTCCCTTTCACAGATCTTCTTCTTTTTCTTCGTCACTTTCTTCTTCTTACTAATCCTTCTCTTCCCCTCTCAACTGAAGGCGATATTTCGGTGTACTGTAGAAGTATATATTTTTTAAACTTTCTCTTAAGTAGTAGTTATAGTACTCATTATTCATATATTTTAATGTACTCTACGTACCATTTATATTATATAGATGATATGATTTTTTTAAAGTGTGATTACTTTTGTTAATACTATTACTGTTATTATTGTTAATGTTATCATATTATTGTCATCATTAGTTATTATTATTAAGTGTTCTAGGTTAAGACTGGTTAAGTGTAAGAAAGGGAGTACATCCCTAACTTTGCCAGGATAAATAAAACATTATTATTATTATTATTATTATTATTATTATTATTATTATTATTATTATTATTATTATTATTATTATTATTATTATTATTATTATTATTATTATCCCTGCTCATCGCTGGGCGGACTGAACTGAAGTGAATTTGGGCACAGAATGCTCGAAGCTATTCAAGATCGAATAACCCGGAGAAGCGTAGTTAACACCATCGAACGTTCTTGTTGGAGTAACAGGACTGAAGTATAAGTATCGGTCAATAACACACTAATGTTTGACAAATCCAAAGTAAGTGCGGTCAGTATCCAGTATTCGGGAGATAGTAGGTTCGAACCCCACTGTCGGCAGCACTGAAAATGGTTTTCCGTGGTTTCCCCATTTTCACACCAGGCAAATGCTGGGGCTGTACCTTAATTAAGGCCACGGCGGCTTCCTTCCCACGCCTAGCCCTTTCCTGTCCCATCGTCGCCGTAAGACCTATCTGTGTCGGTGCGACGTAAAACAACTAGCAAAAAAAATCCAAAGTTCGTTTTAAACAATGACAGCCATACATGGTATCATAGTGAGGAAAGCAACGGTAAACTACCTCACTCCTCATTTCCCTAGTACGCCTCTTCAGTGATGCCTAGGCTATCTATGACAGCTGATGGCAGAGCTGTTGAGGATCCCACCAGCGGCATCGCTGACGGACTGAACATACATAGATAGATAGATAGATAGATACATACATACATACATACATACATACATACATACATACATACATACATACATACATACATACATACATACATACATACATACACACATACATACATAAATACATACAGGGTATCATACAACGGCATCTTCAGTGCTGGTCGTTCACTTCCTCTACACAACTAGCGAACACTGACTGAGTTCTCTGTATGGAGCAAATCAGCAAGGAATTTTGTCTCATGGAGCAGACCAGAAGAGCACGTGAAGCATGTCCAATGTGCCAGCGGTTGGGCTCGATCCGTGTTCACTCTCTCTGCGTTCAGTCAATTATCAGCCAACAGGCAGTTGGTCGCCGGTGAAGCATGAAGCCAAGATAACACGGTTATCGCCCCCTCGTACTACTTTCAAACACACATTAATGGACAACACTGGAAATGGAAACACTTTGTCATACAGTTCAAACGTATAAATCAATATAACTACAAGAACTTTAATCAAGAATATGCATGTATACCTGTTTTTCTTATTCCTGTAAATCACGTCATGGTGATGCCTAGCCGAGGTGGGGAATGGCGTGTTCGGTTCACCCGGAAGGACAGAGAGTTCGATTCCCGGTCAGGCCACATCCTCGTCTAGGGAAAGAATTAGTCGAAGAAAATTTCGAATGAGAGAAAATGGAAGCACAATAATTTGACAATGGGAATAAAATAGCACGTGTTAAATAATAATAATAATAATAATAATAATAATAATAATAATAATAATAATAATAATAATAATAATAACGCCCCATTAACGACTTTTTTACGGTTTTCGGAGACGTCACGTGTTAAAGGGAATGTGAGTAAAATAGGATTAGGGGTACATAACAATGCGAGGATGGATGGTGAAAATTCCATTTCTTAATCCGTAAAACGTGACACTTTCGTTATCTTGTCCCTTTATCAGCCCACATTAAGTCGATGATGATGATGATGATGATAATAATAATAATAATAATAATAATAATAATAATAATAATAATAATATAATATTGTTGTTTAACATCGCTTGAACACATAACTAGTGGTATATGTCCGAGGATTATCAGATAATATTTAATTTGAAATAAGTTTTCAGCTTATAAGGTGCTATCGAGGACATATAGTAGTACATACTGAAGAGAAGTTAAATACAAAGAATGGCTAACCGAACTCACAACCTTGCGATTTCGCATCTGATGCTCTACCGATCGAGCTACGGTGGCCTCGGTCATATTTACCATATTTGTTAAGCTTTACTTTAAATGTTTCAATTTGTTCGCTGTGCAAATGGCGACTTCATTTTTTTAATAGCATGTAAATTTCGTGATAGGATCTTATAAAAAATAAAATATCCCATTATTTTACACGATTATGCAATGTTTAAATTTGTATAGGCCTAGCTTCTGACTCGAGTAAATAATTATTAAAAAATATGTTGGGAATAACAGGCTACAATCCTTCAACCCATGAAAGTTCTTCAGGATCCCAAATGTTCATAAAAGGATACACATTTAGCGTTTAATAAAAGTGATATATTTAGTATTACTGAGGTGACAGTTTCAGGCTGGAATATATTAAAATGTCCTGGACGTAAAAAAAAAAAAAAAAACAGTACGAACCTAGTCTTAGCCTTTGTCCGGCCGCG
Source organism: Anabrus simplex (assembly GCF_040414725.1). Classification (NCBI taxonomy): domain Eukaryota; kingdom Metazoa; phylum Arthropoda; class Insecta; order Orthoptera; family Tettigoniidae; genus Anabrus; species Anabrus simplex. The sequence goes on along the minus strand of NC_090265.1, from coordinate 1,123,465,165 downwards.
CGATGTAGAGGGCAACGCGTCCGCGTGTCACCCGGCGGGGCCGGTTTCGATTCCCGGCCGGTCAGGGGTTTTTAATTGTAAATGATTTATATCCCTGGCCTGGGTGTTTGTGTCGCCCTTAACGTTCCTTTCCTCACATTCTACACTTCCGCAATTCCACTTACACACAGGTTCCTCTCAAATGGTGAAAATAGTGGCAAAAGATCTGTAGAGGTCGAGGCCACGAACATATATATATGCCTTAAGCGACTCAGGAAAACGAAATATTCAGGATGACTGTGGAGTGGAATCAAATAAATCGACTGTATTTACCCAGTATGTCTACAGTAAGTGTATTGTCATGCACGGCTACAAATGCAGTTCTCTGAACGAAAAAAAAAAAAAGAAACACACTAGATTGTAGTAGAGAATTCTACACCGCAGCCAGACCTTTGGCCACATAGCAAACCAACGCAATCCTCGGTTAAACAATTCGAGTTTAAAATGAGCCACTGACCTATACAGGCAGAAATAGAACGAATCAAGGTCACATGTGCTGTCCATAAGCTTCAGGGGCGTTCTAAATAAATTCCATGCCAGTCCTAATAACTAAGACGTCCTATGTCACTTGAACTCTTGAACTTCAATTTACTAATCAGAGTTATTTTCAAATAATAATAATAATAATAATAATAATAATAATAATAATAATAATAATAATGCTATGACCGGGCGAGTTGGCCGTGCGCGTAGAGGCGCGCGGCTGTGAGCTTGCATCTGGGAGATAGTAGGTTCGAATCCCACTATCGGCAGCCCTGAAGATGGTTTTCCGTGGTTTCCCATTTTCACTCCAGGCAAATGCTGGTGCTGTACCTTAATTAAGGCCACGGCCGATTCCTTCCAACTCCTAGGCCTTTCCTATCCCATCGTCGCCATAAGACCTATCTGTGTCGGTGCGACGTAAAGCCCCTAGCAAAAAAATAAAATAATAATAATGCTATGTGTTTTAGCCTGTTGTTATTTCTCGATGGATGCCGTATTTCTGCATATGTCTGAGTACAATAGTAATGTTATTTGCTTTACGTCCCACTAACTACTCTTTTACGGTTTTCGGAGACGCCGAAGTGCCGGAATTTAGTCCCACAGGAGTTCTTTTACGTGCCAGTAAATCTACAGACACAAGGCTGACGTATTTGAGCACCTTCAAATACCACCGAACTGAGCCAGGATCGAACCTGCCAAGTTGGGGTCAGAAGGCCAGCGCCTCAACCGTCTGAGCCACTCAGCCCGGCTGTCTGAGTACAGGCCAGAGCAAAATGTAGCTTCCATCAGTCTCATTTATAGCTGTGATAGAGTGGAAGCTGCTGTGTAACGAAATTCGGAGCAAGATTGATGCGTTTGAGTGTTATGAAAGGTGCTACTCAAGGGCCGCTCTACTGGTGCAGTGATGAAAGTAATGGCAAATAGGCCCCAAACATTATTATTTAATAATAATAATGTTATTTGCTTTACGTCCCACTAACTACTTTTTTCGGTCTTCGCAGACGCCGAGGTACCGGAATTTAGTCCCGCGGGAGTTCTTTTACGTGCCAGTAAATCTACCGACACGAGGCTGACGTATTTGAGCACCGGACTGAGCCAGGATCGAACCTGCCACGTGGGGGTCAGAAAGCCAGCGCCTCAACCGTCTGAGCCACTCAGCCCGGCACACACATTATTATTTAAGATACGATAATTTCATATGAAAATTAAAGCAAAATGGTTTGTTGGGCCAGAGGGATATTACTTCTTTTTTAATGCTCGTCGAAATTTTGACATGAAACGGCATGATTCTGTGGTTCGAATTCTACGCAAAATTAAGAGGGTTGGTGGCGGTGGTGAGTTTTGTTTTAAGAGGAAGTACAACTAAATAGAGGTCTATTGCCTATGATCATCATATCAATGATAACGTAAAGCTCCAAACATACCTTTTTAAAATTTCGATTACAGTAATCCATTTTGTACTCTTAATACTATATTTGCAATGTCAAACCAAAACCAAACCCCAGGGCCATGCTCTACCAAGCGACCGCCGCTTAGCCCGAAGGTCTGCAGATTACGAGGTGCTGTGTGGTCGGCACGACGAATCCTCTCGGCCGTTATTCTTGGCTTTCTAGACCGGGGCTGCCATCTCACCATCACGTAGGCTGAGTGGACCTCGGACCAGCCCTCAGATACAGGTAAAAAAAATAGCTGACTTGGCCGGGAATCGAACCCGGGGCCTCCAGGCACGCTATCCCTACACCGCGGCCGATGAAAATAAAATAGAACACGTTAAAGAGAATGGATAAAGGGATCAATGGGAGTAAAACAGCATTCGGTTTAGGGGTAGACCATACAGCAAAATATGTCATTTTCGTTATCTTGTTCCTTTATCGGCCCGTATTAAGTCGAGTTGAGGGACTCTATTTTCATAGTAATAATAATAACAATAAGAAGAAGAAGAAGAAGAAGAATATGTTCAATATCGCTTCAGTATCAATACATTTTAAGCCAGTGAGGTATAGCAATTTATTCCGAGGAGCTGTTAACGTGTATGCCAAATACACAGATTTGTGTTTTTTAAACCCTCTAATGCTAATCGACCTGCTGACTTGGGAACAGAATAACATATCTCTCTCTCTCTCTCTCTCTCTCTCTCTCTCTCTCTCTCTCTCTCTCTCTCTCTCTCTCTCTCTCTCTCTCTCTCTCTCTCTCTCTTTCTCTAACACACACGCCTAATCAATGTGAATTAACTCTAGTTCAGCTGCTTTATCGCTCGTTAACTTTCATACGACGTATCATTACCTTTCATAGAGATCTATTAAAGTAAGAGCCAGCCTTATGAGTAATCATGACTAACTGACTGTAACTGAAATGTGGGCATGTTACAACTCCTGACATGGCAGTCACACTTTGCATCCCATTCACTGTAGAAATTCCACGAAAATTTTGTTGTTCTTACTTCAGTTTAGGTTCACGAGCCGTGTGATAATATATCCCTGAATATTGATAATATTACTGCTACTATTACTACTACTAATAATAATAACGTGGTACGTATAGCTCATCAAGGAACCTCGCGAGCGAAGACGACTTGTAGTCCAGTCAGATGACCAGCAGTATTAGGAGCACCAAGTGGTCAATGTAATGAAATCCACAACCATAATGCTCGAATTCGTTCACCTGGTTTACTACCTCCAATATCAGACAGCTCCACAGTTGGTCTCAAGAGAGACGAAACCTGTTTCAGCTCTAACTCAAGAATTAGAATCCTTGTACGAGTCGGGAATCGAACCCGGGGACTTGCAGTCCTGTAGCTATGAATTTGCATTCAGGAGACACTAGGGAACCTCGTAGTCGGCAGTCCTAAAGTTCGATTTCTGTGATCTCCTACTTTCAAACAAGACACATAATAGGCTATTTCGAAAGGAAGATGTCGCTGAAAACCTCGTTTAAGTTTGACCCTCAAGCAGTGGAAGGTAAAGGCTTCCTTTATTTGTAACGTTGACACTATGCGGGCTAGAATGATTTATGCCAAGCCGCCTTTGCATTGGTACTCATTTTTCTTGTAGGTTGAGGCCATATGCCCCTCGAAGTGGAAATATAATTTCTTATGACTTCAACTTCCTGGTGGGGAATCAAACCCACGTCCTTTCGAATGAAACGAGCACACCTTTAGCGCCTCAAAAATAACTAACTTCTAATAACAGTTTTGGAAGATGAGTTACCACAACTTGGGCTTGAGAGTGGTAATAACGTGTTTACTAATGACAGCGAATGCAAAGAATGTTTACGTATGTATCACGCTTTAATTAGTGACTTGCATATCTTAAGTAGTTAACCTTCTACAACTGGTAAACAAAATTAGCAATTATTAGATTCACATAAAGTTTCATGTCATTGTAGCCTTTCTCCTACATGTCACAGTAGAGTTCGAGGGGAACGTTTTTACTCCCGTTCGTATCCCCGTTGCTGCTAGGCTCCACTCCAGTAGGCAGAGAATGGCATGGATGAGGGGCGCAGAGCGAGTGTCGTAGACTGCAAGGGAGGAATGGGAAGCCGGAGCGAACGGGAGTCCCGTATTCTCGTAGTGTAAGCAGAGCAGTTTGCCGGGAGGGACATTATTGACTGAACTTTAAAGCATTAAAATGGTTGCGGCAACTATGAGTATGTTTTCTCTTTTTTAGAATTTTCTTTACGACGCATCGACAGAGATAGGTCTTATGGCGACGATGGTATAAGAAAAGCCTAGGAGTGGGAAAGAAATCGACCGTGGCCTTATTTTAAAGTACACCCCCCCCCCCAAGGTTTTGCCTGATGTGAAAATGGGAAACCACGGAAAATCTACTTCAGGGCTGCCGTCACTGGGGTTCGAACCCACTGAGAACTACGTGATCCAAGCCGCGATGCCACCTGCTCGGTTTTCGTCTTGTTCTTCTTGTTCTTCTTTTTCTTCTTCTTCTACACCACGCATGTGGGATCGCGGATACGAATTGTGTCACACATGTGGATTTGGCTCTGTTTTATGGCCGGATGCCCTTCCTGAAGTCAACCCTATATACAGGGAAGTAATCACTATTACGTGTTTCTGAAGTGGTTGGTACTATAACAGTATGTTGTCTGAATATGAAGAGGAGAGAGTTGGGACAAACACAAACAACCAGTCCCCGAGCCAGAAAAATTAATTACACGCGATTAAAATCCTCGGAACAGCCGGGAATCAAACCCGCGGCCCTCTGTACCGAAGGCCTCAACGCTGACCTTCTAACCAAGAAGTCGGACACGAAAGTGAAAATCCACAGCCTGTTTCCAGTCATTCGAACGGGTCAGGAATGGAATGAATGAAGCTCCCATCTAGCGGCGAGGATAGGAATTGTGCCGGCTGCCGAAGCCTGTCGCACTCCTCTGGGGCAATGATTAATGAATGACAGATGAAATGAAATGATATTGGAGAGTGTTGCTGGAATGAAATATGACAGGGAAAACCGAAGTACCCGGATTAAAACCTGTCCCGCCTCCGCTTTGTCCAGCACAAATCTCACATAGAATGACCGGGATTTGAACCACGGAACCCAGCGGTGAGAGGCCGGCGCACTGCTAGTCGGACACGAAAGTATGTTAGGTAAATTCAATCTACTAACAAAAATTCTTTTTCACTGTTTTTGCTATGGGCGCTTCAGTAGTCCAAGTGATGCGTATATTTCGGATTAGTTTTTCGTTTTATCTATTTTTAGAGAGGATTTATAGTTATACTGTTTTCACGAGAGTCGTAGGATGTTCATTCATTCCGATGTTTCCTTCCATTCCTCAAAATTTCGCAGCCAGAATACTTCGAGAAGTGATTGTGCACCGCCCTTTGACATGTTGCTTTTTCTCTTGCGTTTACTTTCATGCCGGGCTGAGTGGCTCAGACGGTTGAGGCGCTGGCCTTCTGACCCCAACATGGCAGGTTCGATCCTGGCTCAGTCCGGTGGTATTTGAAGGTGCTCAAATACGCCAGCCTCGTGTCGGTAGATTTACTGGCACGTAAAAGAACTCCTGCGGGACTAAATTCCGGCACCTCGACGTCTCCGAAAGCCGTAAAAGAGTAGTTAGTGGGACGTAAAACAATTAACATTATTATTATTACTTTCATTCATCATAGTATGCCACATTGTAAACTAAACTTGTTTTTCAAATTCCGAAGTAATGAAGACACACTTAACATTTAAACAGCATAGTTATTTGTAACCCTATAAATGGTCAGCTGTGCACAACAATTCCCATTTACAGCCAGCCAGAATAATTTGTTTTTGTACTGGAGTATGAGTTAGATGACCTTGCAAGATGCAATGACCAGTCACACGATAATACCTCCAAGAGACTTGCTTACACTCCTCAACGGCTACAAGAATTCACGTGACTCTGTTCCTTGTTACCGAGACACGAGACTCCCGCAGCCCCATTCCGAGCAGCGCCGCTCAGTAAAGGAAAGGAGCGGGAGTAAGACGAATTCTGTCCGCCTCTATCACAGCCTTCGGAGCTCTCAGTTCTTTAGTTTCTTTAATCTTATCGTCCGCTCTGTTTTTAGACGCGGAGAAGCAGTAAGATAAAGCGTAATAGTGATATCTGTTGAAAGTGCCAGTTACTGATTGTGTCCAATGAATAGCATACAGTATATTCATAACCAGACTATCTTTTCCCCCAGGAGCTAGTGTGGAGTAGTTACCACGGAACCTCAAAAGCAAGGCAAGACAGGACAAGGCAAGGCAAGGCAAGGCAAGGCAAGCTTGTTCTGTTACGTGACTTGATATTATCGTGATCATAGCCACGGGATCTCTAGTTTTACGAGGAATTCGAACCACATGGGCGTGATATTTCCTTTCAATCATTCCACGTGCATTGGCCAGGATTCGAACTGCGACCGCCTTAGTGAGAAACTAGTAACTATGCCACTCTGCTATTATGCCCACAGAGGACCTAAGCAGAGTTTTGCATAGCTCCAAAGCTCCACGATTATCTCCTTCATCGTTTATATTCAATCTTCCTTCCCTTTGAAGGTAAGCGAGGTCTAGAAAAACTTAATATTTCTATCGTCTGTGGCCTTTCCTCTTCTAAAGCTAACGACTTCGAATAGTCGACCTTTTTTCTCCTTTCTCTTGTGATTAAAGTTTCAGAGAAGCTGATTGTCTCGTTGTTTTGTTCCTTAAAATATCAATTACCGCGACCACCCTGCTTAGTGAAAATACCTTTATGGTATGTATTCTCTGTAACATTTCCCCCTGTGAGTGACAGGGGCAGAATACATCCGCAGGACCTCTTATCTGCCGTAAGAGGATACTTAAGAAAAGGTAACCTACAGGGGCTTTCAACTTGGGAGTGTGGGTTGGCGTCCAGGAGATGAATTGTTTTCAGTTCCCTCTGTCAGGTTCTTCACCTTACAACTTTCCGGTCCGACCTTCCTTGGTCAACTCACGTGTTGATCAACACAAGTTATTATGTTAATTTTAAGCTCTGAACTTCCAAGCTGCCCCATAAGAGAGCTCGGAAGATGCATCGATAGGATATATGAATTTCGAATCCCTGCGCTAACAGCTGCTATCCTGCGGTTGGTTCTCTGCTCTCAATTTTTCGTACTCTAAGAAAATGATAAGAAAGCACATACTGCAGAGCGATAATAACATTGAAAGATATAATACTCAGGGACAGTACCACTCAAGTTGACTTCCCTACTTCATCATACTTCTCCAGATAGGTTTATACAAGCCTGGTGGTTGTGTATTTCTTTGTGAAATATACTGTAACTCAGTACCGGTATAGACGGTTAGAAGTCACCCTATCACTGCACTGCCCCGTGTTCAAATATTGGTGAATGAACAGCGGAAGCGTGACATGTTTTCTCCGGAATCTCCGGTTTCCCCAGTCAATTTAATTCCGGGAACGCTCTATAATAAATCATTTATCATCGCCCCCAGACTTATGCGACACTGACCGGGTTTAATCATATTATTATTATTATTATTATTATTATTATTATTATTATTATTATTATTATTATTATTATTATTTACCATGCTGGAGGATTTCCGAGCGACCTATCTTGCCAATAGCATGAAGGGCTAATTCGCCATACTCCTTGCAGCCAGACTCATCAAAGTCTTACACCCTTGAGCCAATGAAACTACATGGAAATGGTATCAAATCATTATTCACCCTCTCTGTAACTTGTGAGTAGGACTTTTAATGTGCTGTTCGAGCACCACACCTGTTGAATATATTTCCCTATTTAAAGGACTCTCCCCCAGCAGTGAACGTTCTCACAGTCATACACAGTGGTATGCACTTGCAGAGCAGACTCCCAGCATTTCTTGCACGTGCAGGGTGCAGTGACGTCACACCGGAAGCGACTCGTGAGCCGGATCCCCCACGCGGGGTCGCGAGCCCCGACTTGCCATTTGAGTAGTAAACACAGACACTCCCACTGCCTTCTCCGGAGTATCACCGGCCCTAAACTAAGACGGTAAATTACAATTGAAAAATAAGAACAATATTTTCTTTGAACAACATTTTTGTTAAACTAGCTATACTACCTGTCGCTGATGGATTCTTAATCAAATAGTATGTAAGTCTGTCTTGGACAGCCGAAATTGCTATGTGAAAAATATCTCATTGAATAAGTCATTTTACTGAGAAAGAACCAAGAATGAAGAATTCCACCTTGTTCGAATCTCTACCACGGAAAAACATCCACAATCAAAATTTGCCAGATTTCAACTCCCCAAACTCAGTGGCAAGAGTTCTATCTCATGGATACAAAATGAGGTAATAAAATGGCGTATGGCCTCCGGAGAGGCCTGCTGCAGGTCTTTTTCTAGTGCACGTCTTATAGGCGACCTGCATGTTTATTTATTTATTTATTTATTCACAAAGCACAAGATACAGCTACACTGAGCAAATTTCACTTGCACTGCCAACAGACTATTTAACCAACGTAAAACTTTCATAATAAAATATAACAAACATAACAAAATATAACAAGATCAGGTACACAGCCTACTAATAACAACTGTCCAAATCGAAAACCATAAGAATGTCCATATTCATAGCCAAGTCGTCGTGGGTCAAGATGGCGGTATAATCCCTTCACATCAACTTATCTTTAAGAAGCTATTTACACACCTCTCGAATACACTTTTATTCGATGCTATATCGAGTTCTTGTCTCCTGTTAATATTGTTAAAGAGTGTCGGGAGGCGGATTAGGAAAGATCGTTGAAGTATTGAGTGCTGAGTGTGGGGAATGTGGAGAAGGTCTTTGGTTCGGGTGGAGCGGGAAGGAACGCGGAGAGAGAAGAGTGAGACAAGATGTTCCGAGCGGTAATGCCCATTTAAGATCCCGTGGAGGAAACTCAGGTCAGCTACCTGTCGCCTGATGTGCAGCGGTGACATATTAATTGCCATTAATACCTGCTGCGTAGACAGATTTCTGAGCTTGGGGTTTCTGTTCCTTACAATTGCAGCAAAGAAGGACACTGCTCTGTCTAACTGCTTAATATTGGAGGGGGAGACTGTTGTCCAAATAGGAGAGCAGTAGTTTAAGAGAGGTTGAATGATCGTGAGGAAGAAGTGACGAAGAGCAATGGGGTCAGAAATTTCTGTGAAGCGATAGAGAATGCCTAGTAATTTCATGGCCTTGGTTGTATATGTTTCTATGTGGGTCTTAAATTGTAATTTTGTATCAAATATTACACCTAGGTCACGCTGTTGCGTAACTACGGTGATGGGCTTGTCGAGTAGGTAATATGATGTCGGTAGAGGAGATTTACGTAGTGTTATGGTCATGTGGCTGCATTTTTGTGGATTGGGGATAAGTTTCCAAGTACGGCACCAGTTCGAGAGGGCATTAAGTGAGGACTGTAGCAGAGCTGCATCTCCTGGATTCCTGACCTCCCTAAATATCTTGCAGTCGTCAGCAAAGAGTAGGGTATTGGCTGTTTCGTTGAGTTCGGACGGCAGATCGTCCATAAACAAAGAAAACAGCAAGGGGCCAAGAGTACTGCCTTGTGGGACACCGGACGTGACTGGTAACCATGAGGATGAAGTGCCTGATATTACCACTCTCTGCCAACGGTTATGTAGGAAGCCAGAAAGAAGGGTCAGAAGACTGCCATGTATATTAAATCGTTCGGAGAGGATGGGGCCGTACCTGAGACGGTTTCTAATGCTGAAGACATCATCAGCACCCAGAACCGCGCCAGACGAATAACCAATTAAAGTTAAAATCCCCGGTCCGGCCGGGAATCGAACCCGGACCCCCTGGGACCAAAGGCCAGCATGCTAACCATTTAGCCACGGAGCTGGATACAAAAAGAAGTAACATCGTTGTATACATCAGAATTGTGAAGATTCATTCACCTTCATTGATAAAAGGTATTTTGCAATAAACTGTTCAAATATGATGGCCATCATTGACTAGGCTACTCTTGCAACCAATGGTGCCAATTTTAGCCTTCTATACTTTCTCGTTTTGTTAGTATCACTGTGGAAGACGTCATAACTCAGAGCATGGTCGACTTATTGCGTAGTTGGCCGTGTTAAGTGATTCGTAGTTCGAACTCAAGACGACAGACGAGGCTGCGCAGAAGTATGCGCGTCAACATGGCGAAAATGATACAATCATTTTGTTCAAAGAAACATAGTTTTCTATAAAAGGAGCAAAAAATGCGCTCGTGAGAAGTTCATTGTATTTTTATTGCAAAAGGGCAAATTTAACGCTTGAATTTTTTTCCGTTTAATATTGCTGTAAAAGACAGACATAAACAGGGATTTTGTATATAAATAGACAGATAGATGTCGGACATGTGCGCCGTTTGGTGGACTTACCAAAAATACCTAAACTAGTGAAACTGTATCAGATGTATGATATTAGAAACTGAATTTTCTGTCAGTTTTGTTATTTACGGTAAATTACTCCTTTTACAGTCCAGCTCCATGGCTAAATGGTTAGCGTGCTGGCCTTTGGCCACAGGGGTCCCGGGTTCGATTCCCGGCAGGGTCAGGAATTTTAACCTTAATTGGTTAATTTCGCCGGCACGGGGGCCGGTTGTATGCGTCGTCTTCATCATCATTTCATCCTCATCATGACGCGCAGGTCGCCTACGGGAGTCAAATCAAAAGACCTGCATCTGGCGAGCCGAACTTATCCTCGGACACTCCCGGCACTAAAAGCCATACGCCATTTCATTTTTTCACTCCTTTTAGAAAAGAAAAATGTCAACTTGAGCTTTTTAGATAGAACTAATATTATCGGAGGTATCTGTAAGTTTGTGAAAAATTTAATCTTCTTTTGACTTTTTCTTCAGTCCAAGTTTTACGGCCGGATGCTCTTCCTGTGTGAAGGGATGTACTCATTATTACGTGCTTTTATGGCGGTTGTTAGTGTGAGGTGTTGTATGAAAATCACAAACACCTAGCCCCCAACCCAGAGGAATGGCCTTAATTAAGGTAGAGCCCCGCATTTGCCTGATGTGAATATAGGAAACCACAAAAAAGCATGCATGCAAGCTTAACAGCTGCCTCGCCCATACTACGCAGCCAAATCACTCGGTACAAACTAGCATGCACTCCTAAAGCCCGCAGCTATATACATCTACATATTGTGGGAGATCTTTTGAGACGGAATAATTGCAATGTTGTGCTAAACGTTAGGACCTGCAAGGCCTGCGACGCAGGGGGCCGGGGCTTGGGCCTTTAGGGGCCCAAAATACTCCTTGCAAGAAAAAAAAAAAAAAAGAAAAAAAAAGGTATATCTAGCCTAGTGTCACTCTGCACGGAAAAGGTCATGGCAGTTTTGTAGGGTCAGTCTAAATAGTTTGATTTACAATTTTGCATATTGCATAATATATTGTTCCGACTCGTTGGCGAATGATCAGCGTACTGGCCTTCGGTTCAGAGGGTCCCGGGTTCGATTTCCGGCCGGGTTGGGGATTTTAATCGCTTCTGATTAATTCTTCTTGCTCCGTCCCAACACTCTCCGTCATGTTCAGACAACATACCACACTACCAACCACTACAGAAACATGCAATAGTGATTACATCCCTCCATAAAGGGCTGGAGTCAGGAAGTGCATCCGTCCGTAAAACAGAGCCAAATCCACGTGTGCCACGCAGTTCGCACCCGCGACCCCACATGTGTGGGAAAAAGCGGTAGCAAAAGAAGAACTGCATAATATCTTGCAGTAATTAAATGTATATTATAAAATATAAAACCTATAAACACATGCACTTTATTTGAGGGGGTCCGACTTTTTATTTTCGCAGACGGCCCCATATCACATTCGATACAAACAAGTAGCAGCAGTTCCTTCTAAAGTTATGATATGATATGGCACTTCTTACACGTTACGAACTGCAATCGATATTTTAAATTCCTCTCCTGCCCACACTAATAAATTTCACAGATAAGCAGGTCGGTAAGATATAGAATCTCGCATGCCGATGCCTTTAGCAGAGATGTGTTGAAGACAAAGAGGTGTTTGTTAGTGAGATGTAGCAGCTGGAGGAGGGCGTGATCTCACTACCGAATGGCCCTGTGACCTCCCAATGACCAACATCGTGTGTGTTCCATTTCATTCTTCACCACTGCACTATCTTACTTGAAGGCAGTATTTCCAATATAGCTGTATCTTTATGTCCATCTCTCACCAACGTAACTCACTGGAAACAATTCTAGGCTGCAGGGAAAACGAGTTAAAGTCAGAAAATGACTTGTACTCTTCTCCCCTAGACATATATTAATGTTTACTTGTACTGTTAGGATCAAATGGAATGCTGTACATATAGTTTAGTTCTGACTTATACTACTTAGACCAAACTTCGAAATCCCTTCCACGACTCACACCAGGACTTATTTTGACAATTTTCTGACTTATACTCGTTTTCCCTGGCAGGCTAGAATTAGCCACCAATGACCTTCCAGATATGAACTCTCGCTCATCCTAACCCGTTAGAGACAAATGCAATCAAACCGTGTTCCTGGTCAGTACTATCAATGTTCAGCTATGTTTAAATAGTGGTACGAGGTCGGGAAAGCACAATGTTTTGATACCATTAAAAACACCGCACATCAAATATTTCGCATGCGTAACATAACTGCTTGGAAAACTTCGTCCACAGGAGAAACTTGAGAGATTTGCCTTTGGAGGGGGCTTAAACAATCTGTCTCTGATTAGGAAGATGGTCTATAGAAGATAAGTGTTGCATTGTACGAGTGGTCGTCGTCAATGTTAAAAATGAAAGATCGGACCTGACTTACTCCTGAGCAGCGAACGAAGAAAAGAAAAAGAAAAAAAAAAAAGAAAAAAAAGATCATAAATGTTCACTCCATCTAAATCGGAAGACTGTAGTATAATGTAATGTAGAATGATCAGATGTGTAACCACATGTATGCTCAATTACCACGGTATTTCTATCCCCATGGCAATAGAGCTCTGCTGAGCCTTGGCCTACCAAGCGACCGCTGCTCAGTCCAAAGGCCTGCAGATTCAGAGCGTGATACGAAGTCAGTGCGACGTATCCTCTCGGCCGTTATTCTCGGTTTTCTAGACCAGGGTCGCTATCTCACCGTCAGATAGCTCCCCAATTGTTATCACGTAGGCTGAGTGGATCTCGAACCAACCCTGACCTGGCCGCAGCCTGCGGGTGAGAGGCAGGCACGCTTCCCCTAGAACGCGGCGCCAGTAATCGCTATGGTGTACAAATAGGCTTTAACACACCCAAGGAGTTAGTTTTTTATTTATATAGAGTGATCAGTGCAGTGATTCATTCTTCATTCGCTGCTCAAGGAGAAAGTCAAAACTCCATCTTGATGATTGTTTTGAACTGTGATGATGACCACCTTGTAAAAAGTAACTCCTAGCTCCTACAGATTATCCTCCTATTTCCAGGCAGGTACTTTCGACATCACCCAAAAGTTCGTAACTAATTTTAAAAAAATGTAGTTTATGTTTATAATTTTTAAGTGTATGTTCTTGAGTTTTCGGACTTCAGATTTTAGTTTCATTTTTTCCCTTCTGTGTACGGTTTTCAATATAGATACTCCATGAAGGGGCTTCTTTGACTCCGTGGCAAATACATACATACATACATACATACATACATACATACATACATACATACATACATACATACATTATAATTACAGACCGTTATGCCTTTCAGCGTTCAGTCCGCAAGCCTCTGTGAATTTACTAAACGTCGCCACAATCCTCTATTTGCAACTAGTGCTGTGACCTCATTTAGTTCTATACCTCTTGTCTCTAAATCGTTAGAAACTGAGTCTAACCATCGTCGACTTGGTCTCCCTCTACTTCTCTCACCCTCCATAGCAGAGTCCATTATTCTCCTAGGTAACCTATCCTCCTCTATTCACCTCACATGACCTCGCCACTGAAGCCGGTTTATGCGTACAGCTTCATCCATCGAGTTCATTCCTAACTTAAGCTTTATCTCCTCGTTCCGAGTACCCTCCTGCCATTGTTCCCACCTCCTTATACCAGCAATCATTCTTGCTACTTTCATGTCTGTTACTTCTAACTTATGAATAAGATATCCTGAGTCCACCCAGCTTTCGCTCCCGTAAAGCAAAGTTGGTCTAATAACAGAATCATGTAAAGATAGTTTCGTCCAGGAACTGACTTCCTTCTTACAGAATACTGTTGATCGCAACTGCGAGCTCACTGCATTAGCTTTACTACAACTTGATTCAATCTCACTTACTATATTACCATCCTGGGATAACATGCAACCTAAATTCTTGAAATTATCCACTTGTTCCACGTTTGTATCACCAATCTGACATTCAATCCTGTTGAATTTCTAACCTACTGACATCAATTTAGACTTCGAGAGGCTAATTTTCATACCATACTCATTGTACTTATTTTCAAGGCCAAGATATTAGACTGCAGGCTTTCGGCACTGTCTGCCATTAAGACCAAGTCGTCAGCATAGGACAGACTGCTTACTACATTTCCACATAACTGAATCCCTCCCTGCCACTTTATACCTTTCAGCAGATGATCCATGTAAACTACTAACAGCAAAGACGAACTATTACAGCCTTGTCTAACCCCTGTAAGTACACTGAACCAAGAACTCAATTCTACCACCAATTCTCACTGAAGCCTAATTGTCAACATAAATGGCTCTGATTGATTTTAATAATCTACCGTTAATTCCATAGTCCCCAGTATGGCGAACATCTTTTCCCTCAGTACCATGCCTTATGCTTTATCTAGATCTACGAAACATAAACATTACTGTCTATTCCTCTCGTAACATTTTTCAATTACCTGCCGCATACTGAAAATCTGATCCTGACAGCCCCTCTGTGGTCTGAAACCACACTGGTTTTCATCCAACTGATCGCACCCTTCCTTCCAGGATGCCAGCAAATAATTTGCCTAGTATACTACTCAATGAGATACCTCGATAGTTGTTGGAATCCTTCCCGTTCCCTTGCTTATATATAGGTGCAATTACTGCTTTTGTCCAATTTGAAGGTACCTCACCAACACTCCATGCTAATTTATTACTCTATGAAGCCATTTCATCCCTGCATTCCCACTATACTTAGCCATTTCAGACCTAATTTCATCGATTCCTCCTGCTTTATGACAATGGTGTTTATTTACCACCTTTTCCACTTCCTGAAGCGTAATTTCACCAAAATAATTTTTATCCTCCCCATTGTTCGCAACATCACTAGGAAGATGTACTTTTATATTGAGAAGATTTGCAAAATATTCTCTCCACCTGTCCAGTGATTCCCTGGGATCTATTATGAGTTCACCTGAATTACCCAAAACACTGTTTATTTCCTCTTTCCCTCCCTTCCTAAGATTCTTTATTACTGCCCAGAAAGGTTTCCCTGCTACTTGACCTAGACTTTCCAGGTTATTACCAAAATCTCCCCACGACGTCTTTTTCGATTCAACAATAACTATTTGTTTCGCTCTGTTTCTTTCATCTACATACAATTCCCTGTCTGCATCAGCCCTTGTTTGGAGCCATTTATGATAAGCCTTCTTTTTACGTTTACAAGCTGCTGTTAATTCATCATTCCACCAATATGTTCGCTTTATCCCATCTTCACACACAGTCGTTCTTAGGCTTTTTTTTTTTTTTTTGCTAGTTGCTTTACGTCGCACCGACACAGATAGGTTCTATGGCGACGATGGGACAGGGAAGGGCTAGGAGTGGGAAGGAAGCGGCCTTGGCCTTAATTAAGGTACAGCACCAGCATTTGCCTGGTGTGAAAATGGGAAACCACGGAAAACCATTTTCAGGGCTACCGACAGTGAGGTTCAAACCTACTATCTCCCGAATACTGGATACTGGCCGCACTTAAGCGACTGCAGCTATCGAGATCGGTAGCTACCGTTCTTAGGCATCCCCTTGCTGTTTCTACTACAGCATCCCTGTATGCCACCCATTCTCTTTCCATATCCTGAACCGGCTTACTGTCCACTGTTCGAAACTTCTCACTAATCATATCCATGTACTTCTGTCTAATTTCCTCGTCCTGGAGATTTTCTACCCATACTTGTTTGCAGACAGATTTCATTTTCTCTGTCCTAGGCCCAGAGATACTTAGTTCACTACAGATCAGATAGTGGTCTGTATCATCGAAAAATCCGCGGAAAACTCGTACATTCCTAACAGATTTCCTGAATTCGAAGTCTGTTAAGATATAGTCTATTATGGATCTGGTACACCTAGCCTCCCATGTGTAGTGGTGAATAGCCTTATACTTGAAGAATGTATTCGTAACTGCTCAACCCATACTAGCACAGAAGTCCAGCAAACACTTCCCATTCCCATTAGCTTCCATATCTTCCCCACATTTACCAATCACCCTTTCGTATCCTTCAGGTCTATTTCCAACTCTCGAATAGAAATCGCTCATTAGCACTATTCTATCCTTGCTGTTGACCCTGACTACGATGTCACTCAATGCTTCATAAAACTTGTCAACTTCATCCTCATTTGCACCCTCAGATGGTGAGTACACTGAGACAATTATTCTCGTCCTAACTCTTCCAACTGCCAAATCTACCCACATCATTCGCTCATTTACGTGCCTAACAGAAACTGTGTTGCTTGCAATAGTATTCCTGATGAACAGTCCTACCCCATACTCTGCCTTTCCCTTTTCAACACCGTCAAGTACACTTTATAATCTCCTATCTCTTCCTCTTCATCTCCCCTTACCCGAATATCACTTACTCCTAGCACATCCAGATGCATCCTCTTTGCCGACACAGCCCGTTCTACTTTCTTTCTTCCATAAGCGCCACTAATATTGATACCTCCCCATCGAATTACATTTCGTTCGCCAAGTTGTTTCCAAGGAGCCCTTCGCCTGTCAAATGAAAGTTGGACTCCGTTACTCCCATAGATCCGAGGCTTGCTTATAATGTTCTGAGCTCGGTAAATTCAAGAAGCAGGATGCTATCCTATTTACACATAGTCCAAGTGAGGATCTCTCCTCTAACGGGTGGATTGTATAGTCCTAGCCGCCTGATCACAAGTAGTGTCATGACACAGAATATGTCCGAGATGCCCACTCACCTTCCATAGCAACTGGTACCCCGACTCTTAGAACCACTTACTAGGCCACTCTGCCGTTAAGTGTCAATTTTTAACCAATAAATTCAAATTCAATTCCTGTACCTGGAAGTGGGATTGTATCCTCGTTAGCTACTTTGAATCTGTATTTACTAACCCGTAATAAAATTAATGTCTTTATTGTCGAAAAATAATGGTACACATATTTAGTTTCCTCAGATTTCAAAATAAAAACTTCTTTCAATGTTATTATTCCGCTTACGGTACTTTGCATTACGACGTGGTTTTCTAACAGAAGCATTTCTTCCGGGGCAGGAATGGTGTTGTATAATTCGCAGACTAGAAGTATATTATCATGAAATAAAAATAACCACTCACTAGGCGAATTGTTATTGGTCAACGTTCTTGATTATATGTTTTTCAGCCACTTTCTCTGCGAAACTTACGATGGTTTTGTTTGAATATAACTGCCATTAAATATTACGGAAGAGATTCTAAAAGGTATCTTCTATCACTAAACTTTCGTTGTTCATGTTTCTTCGTGATAATTATTATGATGATGATATGATGCTGAAAGCTGTGTGCAAGGCTATCCACTAGACCAGTTAATCTGCCAATAATAATAATAATAATAATAATAATAATAATAATAATAATAATAATAATGCAAACGAGAGCCTATTTCCTTACAGACCATTAAGGTTTAGAGGAGGGGCTAACTCGTATAGAGTGGTTAGCTATTTATTTTCAGTCCGGCTCCATGGCTAAATGGTTAGTGTGCTGGCCTTTGGTCACGGGGGTCCCAGGTTCGATTCCCGGCAGGGTCAGGAATTTTAACCTTAATTGGTTAATTTCGCTGGCACGGGGGCTGGGTGTATGTGTCGTCTTCATCATCATTTCATCCTCATCACGACACGCAGGTCGCCTACGGGAGTCAAATCAAAAAGACCTGCATCTGGCGAGCCGAACATGTCCTCGGACACTTCCGGCACTAAAAGCCATACGCCATTTCATTTTATTTCATTTCTATATTTTCAGCCGTCTTTTGCCCAGGAATTACTTTGGTAGGCTTATTCGTTTCTGGAGTAGGCTGTGTGAATACCAGAATCCACAAGTTGACGTCTCGTTTATTGATGATTCCACTTCGTGGCGAGGTGAAGTCAGCACGCCTTTACGCTTCGACTAGGCAGCCCTCGATAATAATATACCTTTACACTGATAGTGAATTCAGAACAGAGTGATCACTCCAGCTTCGAATGTAACCTACAACGAATGGCGGCAGCGTTGCAACGTAACAGAGACAGGCCCACCCTGCAAAAATAAACAAGATTTCAGAAATAACCCAAAACTATGTGAACTACGGAAATGAATAAGAATCTCAAAATAACTTGATCCTAAGCCAAAGTTGTGGGTTGGTTCAGTCAGAAGCTCTGCTAGTCAAGCCTTCTTGCCAATACCTTCAATAGATACTTCAGACTACTCTACATAACATCAGAATGACACCGTCATACTGAGAAAGCAACGAGGTAAACACAAACCACCTATATAGCCCTTTGAAGGATTGATTTCTCTGAACTAAGCAACCACGTCGAAGTCCATCATTTATATTAAACACTTCCAAACTAGACAACATTTCTCTTTGAATACCAAATTACTCTCAATCCCTTTCTCCAGAAATAGAAAGACAAAATGTAAGACATTCTCTTTAACTTCCGGTATAAGTGAAATCAGGCTATGAAATGCACCCCTGACATCATCATCATCTTCACTTGAATAGCTCCTTTGGCACATAGGTCTCTAGACTGAAGAGCTGTACTACGTGAGGTCGAAGATTATTCCAGGTAGCACAAACTGTAGATGACGAATCTGTGAGAAACTATTAACGGAGAATATGTTTTTTCCAGTGTTTATAATGATAATAATGGTATTTGCTTTACGTCCCACTAACTACTTTTACGCCGAGGTGCCGGAATTTTGTCCCGCAGGAGTTCATTTACGGTGTGTGAGTTGCAGGGATGTTGGGGACAGCACAAACACCCACTCCCCGAGCCAAGAGAATTAACAATTTAAGGTTAAAATCTCCGACCCGGCCGGGAATCAAACCCGGGACCCTCTGGACCAAAGGCCAGCACGCTAACCATTTAGCCATGGAGCCGGACATCTCTATAATGAAAGGTATGAAGTGAAGGTCTCACTAGCACAGCCGGTTGCTGTGTGTATTTCGGTGAGCTTGGAAGACTTATGTTTGACAGCATATAACTCGCTACCTTGGAAACAGGAGGTCAATGACAAACCGTCGTTTTTGCCACTAGGTTTGCTACATATTCTGTAAATACATATAGGGTACAACAGTATGTAAAATACCTGAAGAGAAAGAATAGTTTAATTTCCGATATAATACAATAACTACTATGTAGAAAATGCCATTAGTGTCGAATACAATAGGATAAAGCTCTTCTATGAAGAGGGTATTTTAAAATTGGTTACCACGTATGATAAGTGTTTGAACAAACTTGGCAACTATGTCGAAAAATAGAGTGAAGTATCTACTTTCTGAATATAACTTTACTTTTTTGAAATAACCTTTCGTTGTGTACTTATTTTCAAACGGACCTTACTTAAAAAAGCTTCGTATTTTCCACGATATAAAACAACGTATGTAGCATATCTGTACTTCTATAGCTAGTTCCATTACTAAACATATTTGGGACGCTGATATAACGATCACAAGAACATGAAGACATCTCATTACTTAACCGAGAGAGCTTTTAGCCGAGCAAATCCTTCCCAAATAGCTTGTCATCTTCGAAGCGCTAACATTCATAAGGGGCCGTGTCAGACCCGAAAAACAGTTGACAAATGCCAGCGCATTAGCGGCCCTCACCCTCGCTAATGAGGCTTGAAGGGAAATCGAATGCATTCGCCTCGTCAACAACGTTAGGGTGAACGTTCACTAACTCTCCCCTAGGCTGGTTAACCAGGAAACTCTGCGGCCAGTTCATTGCGTTTAATCCTCATTAAGAGAAGAATGGTATCGACGCCCGCCTGAGAAACAGGCTCTGACCTTCCTCTATACTAACGAACCATCATTTCAAATGCTATATATTTGTTTAAAATGTAGTATTCATGGTGTGTTCGCAATTTTCGCTTCATTTTAGCAGCTAGGAACTGGTCGTTATTAGTCCCATGAACTCTATGTGTATTTCTAATTAATTGGAATTGGGAAATGTCAACTTACACAGTAACTTATGCCACTTTTTAATAACCACTGTCCTCGATTTGGATAACAGCTACAAAAGTCACTCATCAGACATATTTTATTTTGCTAGTTGTATAATGCACCATTAACATAGACAGGTTTCGGTCACCTTTATTAAGAAAGGACTAGAACTAGAGGGTGGCAGTAGCCTTAATTAATTTTCTCAGTGAGGAAAGTGAAGGAAATATGAAAAACTTATTTTGCTAGTGGTTTAATGTAGATTTTCGGCAACGATAGGATAGAACAGGAAAGGCTTATGATTGGGAGTATGTGGCGTGCCCTACACAAGCGACAGCCACAGCATTTGCTGGTGTGAAAATGGGAAACCACGGAAAACCATCTTCAGGGTTGCTGATGGAGGGACTTGAATCCACTTTCTCCCGAATTAGAGCTCACAGCTACGCGGTCCGTACCACACAGCCAACTCACTCGGCACGAGGAACCACAACCATCGATGGTGGAGTTTGAATCCATTGTCTGCTGAAAGTAGAAGTTTAAATTCACATGACTGTCATAGTATCGTGTAACCAATTCGCGAGGTTGACACACTTCAATAGGATATCTGAAACCTCCACTAATAAATTATCTTCTTTTGTTCTTCCTGTCCTTTCCCCAGCAACTTGGGGTCGGCACTACGTGTGGAGTAAGTCCAGTTTAAAAAGTCGGATGTCTTTCCTGATGCCAGCACTAAGTGAAGAGCCTAACAGCTAGGTCATCGGCCCCTACACCAGTATTCACTATATTTCTGTGGTGGAAGCTGGTGTGTCGTGTAGTATCTATGTGTATTAAGATGTACACAAACACCTAGTCTTCGAACTAGAAGAATTAACAAGACGCAGCTAAAATCCCCGGCCCGGCCGGGAATTCAACTCGGGGCCTTCTAAATCGAAAGGTGATCATTTACCCAAGAAGCCGGTCCCACAAATAAATTCTTGTCAACACAGAGAAAATGTATTTTATAAGTAGAGAACTTGAATTCTAACACCGATATAGTAGCCATTATCACACCCCATCTGGAAAACGAATGCAAAGCCCGATGGAGCTCCCACTCTGAAAAGCTTACCACCTAAACTATGTAACCAGGACATTAATTTTAAAATACCCAAATTTCACAAAGGAAAACATTGGCAGGTGCTACAATACAATTTTGACTTCTTCCGACCATAAAGGCACCACTCTGCCATGACGTTAGCGCCATCTCCACAATCGCATTTCTCCAGTTAATGTATTTGACAGGCTAAAGTCGCCCCTATCAACTTGACTGTGCTAAGAGGAACTCCCACACACCAGCCAACTTCATTTGTTCGAATTAGCGACTACCGGAAATAATAAAGGCACTGTTACTGGCCGTCTGATATGAGAAGCATACATCGAAATGCAGGGAGCCATTTAAAACGGGCCATATTATTCTCATATGAGAAGGCTGTGTGGTGGTGCAGTTCGTTAGATACTCCCCTCATAGTTGTAGAGGCAAATCCTAACTTAAAAACGAATGCGTAAATGCAACAGGTCAGAATAAAATTTACCGGGCAAGTTGGCCGTGCGCATAGAGGCGCGCGGCTGTGAGCTTGCATCCGGGAGATAGTAGGTTAGAATCCCACTATCGGCAGCCCTGAAGATGGTTTTCCGTGGTTTCCCATTTTCACACCAGGCAAATGCTGGGGCTGTGCCTTAATTAAAGCCACGGCCGCTTCCTTCCAACTCCTAGGCCTTTCCTATCCCATCGTCGCCATAAGACCTATCTGTGTCGGTGCGACGTAAAGCCCCTAGCAAAAAAAAAAAAAAAAAAAAAAGAATAAAATTTTGCAGCATATAAACGCACCATCAATGTGCTAATCTTGACCTGCGAATGAGTTTATTGCATGATATTTTATTTTTTGACGGTATAGTTGTGGTACCGTTAGTTTTAAAGTTTTTATCATGGGAAAGAAAGGTTATTACAAGAAGCTGGAAGACGTGTATAAAACCAAATTCCTGCACCAGAAGACTTGCATCAATTCAGAGAAGTCATACAGCAGAAGCGGGACAAGCTAGATCACCATGATAATCAGAAATGTCATTGAGTGCATGCCTGCGAGGATAGAAGCTGCCGTTATGGCTAGAGGTAGGAATGCATGGTGGTGACTGATCTGATAAAGTGACAGTTTGTTACAATATGGTAAAAAGAAATTTGAAAAGAGTCCTCGTTTAATGGTGCCGGTTCCATTCTGGGCAGTGAAATGCAGTATTAAGAAAGAGTGTGACACTGTTGTTCTTTCTTTTTATGGTGGAAGTTACAGAAATTTTAAATTTTCGAAAGCAGGCTGATAAACTGGCGGTCTTGTTAAAATAATGTTTTTAAAAGAAATAATTTACTTTCTCTTAGCGCTTCACCTTTTTTCCACCCAATGTATTAGACTCAATAATCTAGAAAGAATTCAACGTCAGGATATTTTCTAGTAACTTACTGCTTCTGCGAGAACAGCAACAGAGAAGTAGCTTACCTGAAAGACAGGAAAAAAGACAGTTAAAACAGCTTATAGCCGAACTTGCATGCATGCATACATACATACATACATACATACAAACAAAATAATCTATCTCATAATAATAATAATAATAATAATAATAATAATAATAATAATAATAATAATGGCACCACCAGCAAACTGATAGCAGAGAAATAAATAATGAAGTTATCATAAATTTAATCATATACAACATAGGTGTTATAACGGATCATCAGGTTCGAGTTTAAAAATAAATACCTGATAAGCTGATCGGATAATAATGCATAAAAATCACCCACAGTTATCTAGTGGCCAACTTCTTAGCTGATTGTTCAGCGTCGCGGCTTTCAGTTCAGAGAGTTCCAGGTTCGATTCCCGGTCAGGTCGGAGATTTCAGCAAGTCTGATTAATTCGTCTGGCTCGAGGACGGGTTGTTTGTGTTCGTCTTAATACACATTAATTCACGCACACACAAATCATCAGTCTGCCAACCACCGCAGAGACATGGCCATTCAAATAGGCCATATTCGCATGTAGTGCCAAAAATAAGTGTCTGGGAAAAAAAACCTACAGAAAAGAAAGAAAGAAAGAAAGAAACTAGACAATGTATAATGTTTTGAAGAGTATCAACACCATTGTACTTTCTCGATCTCGATGTAGGAAAGATCCTCGTAAAATATTTCTTCAGTAAAATGCGCAGTTTGAATGTTACAATCCCATGTAATTGTGAGAAGGGATATGCCACTGCGGATCGACGAACACTGAGTTGCAGACGGCCTGCTGTAACTGATCTTGCACAAGCTGCTCCATTTAAAGTCGAAGGTTGTGGTGGCCCAGTTGGGTTCCTTGCCAACACACCGTAACATATGTATGAATGGGTTGTTCGGAAATCAGTTTGTCATGAACAGATGTTCAATTGTTCAGTCATCTCGTATACTATAAAAGTTCCAAATGAAGGATGATTTCTATTAACAAACTCAAGAGACATATTGGTGCATGAGTACTCAGCAGGTTCGATCCTCTACAGCTCCAGCATCATCTGTTACAGATGGTCTAGGCTTCACTGCATAGTTATACAAGGGAAATGAGGAGTAATGTAGTTTACCGTTGTTTTCCTCACTGAGCCAGAAGTTGTTATTACATAACAGTCTGCCAAGCCCATTGAAATGCAAGCACCAACCGACCCTATGAATACGTTTACACACCATTCAACACAGGGACTTGCCGCATAAGGAATGGCATTACTACAGCAGCATCCTTCACTATCACATTGTCAAAGTCAAGGATGAGACTGAGAGAGGTCAATGAAAGTAACAAACTTGCTCTAGTCCATATAAGAAAAAACAGTATACCGTAAACACAAGGTCTCGCCAGCGAGGTCAGAGAAATGCAACCTCACAAACGGTTCTTCCATACTGGTTCATTCGTTTACCGTAACATATTCGTGGATGCTCAGATAAGGTCATTATTTCGAGCCTCCATTAAGTCGATGTTATTGGAATTGCTTGCTTTCCTATTAACGGACGTGGCTAGCAGACATCACAGTGCCATTTCGTCAGCGTAATGACTTCCCCAGCCATACTGCTTGGTTTCTGGACTGGCCGGGTTACGTCTCAAAACTCACGGGCTATAATTAGTAACATATAGTATCAAAACTCACGACTACAAGGTGGTAGCTAAAGTAAACATTTAATGAGTCTCAAAATTCACGAATCCGGAGAGCAGGTGCTTGCGATGACTGCAGGAGGGATGAGGTGCGCGGTGACTCCCGCTTCCCTTCAACCCGTGTTTTTCCACCGACTTACGGTAGTCACCCTGGTAGAAGACTGCATATCAGTTGCTTATCTAGTCTTTTCTTAAATAATTTAAGAGCCCCTGGGAACCCTTTTAGTTGCTTCTTACGACAGGCAGGGGATACTGTGAATGTTATTCTGCCACCCCAACCCACGGGGGAAAAATAATGGTTAGTGAAAGAAAGAGACCGAGGTGTAATATTATCATTATTTTTAAAATATTTTGCTGTTGTCTTAAAGTTAATATAATACATTTCTTACCTTTCACATAATACTGGCATGTGGCCTCCGGGGTGGTCTGGTGCAGGTCTTTAGAGTTGACACCGTATAGGTGACCTGCACGTATGTGAGGATGAAGCCCTACCGAAGATGAAGCCTAATGCTGAAGACGGCACGAACACCCAGTCCCCGAGCCATAGGAATTAACTAATGAACGTTAAAATCTCCCGCCCGACCGGAAACCGAACTCGGGACCCCCTGGACCCCTAGGACCAAAGGCCAGCATGCTAACCATTTATGCATGCACCGGACGACATAAAATTAAAGTAGGTATATTGCCCGCTGCTAGTTAAAACAAACTGTCAGTACTGGTAGTACTGGGGCGGACAGAAGGCGCATATACTTGAATAAGGAATTTTTATTTAGAGATATTAGAGGTCAAGTCAGTTAACTCACTCATTTAGTTTCAACATTTGGAGATTCATTTGAAAAAAGGCATATTTCTAATTTTCGTAAGCGTTCATTTATTCGCTTATTTCAATCGGTTATCTATAGACACATTTAAACAGAAAACATATCCGTGACGCATCCTATTATTCCGCGCGATATAACTGAATGAAATTTGAAACTCATTCTATTATTTTATTTGATTATTTATTCGATTTAAATAATCGGCTGGAAGTTATTTGATTATTAAAAGTATTCGGTTAACCCATCACTAATAAGGTGGACATTTAACCATTCAAAGAAGGACTAGCCCTGCTCGTGAGTTTTGAGACTGGCCCAGGTAGAGAAACTTGTTCTCACTAATCCTCTTCCAGGAATTCGTGAGTTTTGAAACTCGTGAGTTTTGAGACGACACGGACTGGTCGTTCGCATCAGACAGCTACTCGGTTGATTCCACGAGGTTGAGTGACGACCACTCCAGCCCTCCATCCTGGATTAATACGAAAGCGAGAAAACAGGCAAGTTTGCAGTTTTATATCGTGATCATAGCCGCGGGAGCTTTAGTTTAACGGGGAATCCGAGCCACAAGGAAGTAACATTTCATTTCGAAAATCCAACTTAAATTTGCCGGGATTCAAACACCAGATGCTTGGGTGAGAAGCTAGTGAAAATGGCACTCGACTACCGTGCTCCCTGGGTTGAAATTCTTGGAAGGGATGGAAATCGAACGCACGTAAGAGCCAGATTTTCTTAAACCAAAGGTACGCTTGCTCAAATATGATTACACACAACTCAGCGAATTCGAACTATTGTCATTTTTGTTCTTACGATATTATTGAAAATGAAAACCTACAACCTGTTTTCCAGTCATTGACCGGGTCAGGGATGTAATGAATGAAGCAGATATAGGCTGTTAGTACGATGGGGTCGCCACTCCCAAAGTGATTTATTAATGAATGATAGATGCTATGAAATGAGAATGGAGAGTGTTGCTGGAATGAAAGCTGACAGGGAAAACCGGAGTACCCGGAGAAAAACCTGTCCCGCCTCCGCTTTGTCCAGCACAAATCTCACATGGAGTGACCGGGATTTGAACCACGGTATCCAGCGGTGAGAGGCCGACGCGCTGCCGTCTGAGCCACGGAGGCACTACGATATTATTATTATTATTATTATTATTATTATTATTATTATTATTATTATTAGGGAGCCGAGACTATGAAGGCGTGCTCAGAGCTCGATTTACACGGAAGAACAAGGGTTCGATTGCCTGTTAGGAAATCGAAAAATTTAAAAACAAGATTTCAACCTTCTTCTCCTCCAAGGTCCTTTCGAAGCCAGTACGGAGATGGCTTTTAGCTCTGCTTTATGATGATGATGATTATATTATTATTATTATTATTATTATTATTATTATTATTATTATTATTATTATTATTATTATTACTGGAAATTATAGGTATATTTTTTCAGCTGTATAAATACCATTATATTTATGTATTGAAAGCATAATTCTTGTCCGACTCCTTGGCTGAATGGTCAACGTTCAGGCCTTCGATTCCCGACCGGGGTGGGGATTTTAATCACGTCTGATTAATTCTTCTGCCTCAGGGGACTGGGTGTTTGTGTTTTTCCCAACAGACAACACGCCACACTACCAACCACCACAGGAACACACAACAGTGATTACATCCCCCATATTAGGCCTGGCGTCAGGAAGGGCATCCTGACATAAAACAAGTTTGAATTCACATGTGCGACACAGTTTGCACCCTTGATCCCACAGAAGTAGGAAAAGCGCTAAAAGAAGAAGATTAAAAGCCTACTTCTTTGTATCATGGAACCCAGTGAACGTTGAGTTATCTGCGAACTCGTCAGCCCACAACGGGAATGTCGAGCAGTCGAGTGAGCAGAAAAGTAAGTTAAAGTACGAAAGAGTCTCCGCATGGTACAGAGGAAGTGTTCGTACCACGTGAACAGGGAACAACTGCGTAGTTAGTGCCCATGTAGGCTACTGATCTAAACCAGGGCCATTGCTCCTACATAATGCATAACACATCTCCCTGACCTGATCCCTCCTCATGCCAATCAGGACATTGACAGTCTATATCACACGCACATTATACATTTCCATGACCTAATCGGTGAATCGGAGTCTATTTAGTTGCTCACATAAATACTTCTTGGTCTTAATGAGAACCAGGATGGCAACCTGTACGATAATTTTGAGATTGGTATAGTGTACGGTATTAGATAGCACGGTCCTGGCAAAACATACAATAATTTCGAAAACTGTTAATAATATCGACCAAGTGTTTTCACTGTGAGTTTTTCTCTTGTTCGTACCAGTGGCGTAGCGTCAGGGAAGACTGTGAGACTGGGGAAATAAGGAACGTGCAGCAGGGAAGGACATAATTTTTTGTTGCTTGCTTGATATTTATAGTACAGCAATGATCACTTTTTCAGTGCAAATGTTTATTGTTTTGGTAGTATGGAGGATGCTACTGATTTAATACCACGTTCTGTTAATTTCAAGAGATTATTTATTGGCATTGGGACGTAAAGCAAATATTCTTCTTCTTCATCATCTTATGATTATTATGATTATTATTATTATTATTATTTATTTATTTATTTATTTATTTATTTATTTATTTATTTACGAAACACAAGATACAGCTACACTGAGCAAATTTCACTTGCACTGTCAACAGCCAATTAACAAATGTAAACTTTCATAATAAAATATAACAAACATAACAAAATATAACAAGATCAGGTACAATAGCCTACTAATAACAATTCTCCAAATCGAAAACCATGTGAATGTCCATGTTCACAGCAAAGTCGTCATGGGTCAAGATGACAGTATAATCCCCTCACATCAACTTATCTTTAAGAGACTATTCACACCCCTATCGAATATGCTTTTATTTAATCCTATATCAAGCTCTTGTTTCCTGTTAATATTGTTAAAGACCGAGCTCGATAGCTGTAGTCGCTTAAGTGCGGCCAGTATCCAGTATTCGGGAGATAGTAGGTTCGAACCCCACTGTCGGCAGCCCTGAAAATGGTTTTCCGTGGTTTCCCATTTTCACACCAGGCAAATGCTGGGACTGTACCTTAATTAAGGCCACGGCCGCTTCCTTCCCACTCCTAGTCCTTCCCTGTCCCATCGTCGCCATAAGACCTATCTGTGTCGGTGCGACGTTAAGCAAAAAAAAGTTAAAGAGTGTTGGGAGGCGAATTAGGAAAGATCGTTGAAGTATTGAGTGCTGAGTGTGGGGAATGTGGAGGAGGTCTTTGGTTCTGGTGGAGCGGGAAAGAACACGGAGACAGAAGAGTGAGACAAGATGTTCCGAGCGGTAATGCCCGTTTAAAATCCCGTGGAGTAAACTTCGGTCAGCTACCTGATGTGCAGCGGTGACACATTTATTGCCCTTAATACGAGGGCAGATCAGAAAATAAGTTGCACTTCCCAGTTATGGCCATTTATTACACCACCTATACATCAGTAACACGACTATAACGACATACACTGTAATGTCACTTTTCTACATAGTTTCCAAGAGACTCCAAATATTTCGGCGAACGCACAACCAACTTGTCAATGCCAGATGCATAGAAATTTCCTCCAGCGTTCTGCAACCACTCGGAGACAGCGGCCTTCACCTCCTCATCGGTCTGGAAACGTCGACAACCGAGCTCCGTTTTGAGCTTACCGAACAGATGAAAGTCACATGGCGCTAGGTGGGGACTGTAGGGTGGATGTGACCAGACCCCCCACTTGAAACGCTGCAGCAGTTGTCTCGTTTGGCGGGCCTTGTGAGGTGTTGCGTTATCGTGCAACAAAATCACACCGGCGCTCAATTTCCCCCGGCGCTTCTCTTTAATCGCTTTACGCAACCGGTGGAACGTTTGACAACACGACGCCGCGTTGATCGTCGTTCCTTTCGGCATGAATTCCACGTGCAGCAAACCCTCCATGTCAAAGAACACTATCGCCATAACCTTACCGGCTGAAGGTTCAACCTTGGCCTTCTTTCCTTGTGGTGATGAGGGGTGCACCCATTCCATTGATGTTCGCTTCGTTTCGGGGGTGAAGTGGTGGACCCACGTTTCGTCGCCTGTGACGATTCGCCGCAGAAACCCGTTGCCGTCTGCGGCATAGCGTTGCAAAAATGCCAGGAAGGATTGCAAACGTTGTGCCTTGTGCTCATCGGTAAGAAGACGTGGGACCCATCTTTGACACAGCTTACGATATCCAAGGTCCTCGTAAACAATGGCGAACACACTGCCATACATGTTCAGCTGCGTCGCGATTTCTCTCAGTTTAATGCGCCGTTCTGTCTAATGATCGCATTAACACTGCTGATCTTTGCACGGGTCCTCGACGTTGCGGGCTTGCCTTCGCGATGGTTGTCCGTGATATCCGTGCGTCCGGCTTCGAATTGCTGACACCACTTTACGATACCTTGCCGGGAAATGGCCCGCTCCCCATACACAGCACTAATTTCAAGATGAATGTCCGTGCAATTCTTCCTTTTGGCCCATAGGAATCGGATTGTCGCACGCATCTCATATTTGGAGGTGTCCGAGGACATGTTCGGCTCGCTTGGTGCAGGTCTTTTGATTTGACTCCCGTAGGCGACCTGCGCGTCGTGATGAGGATGAAATGATGATGAAGACGACACAGACACCCAGTCTCAGACCCAGCCGGGAATCGAAACCGAGACCCCTGTGACCAAAGGCCAGCATGTTAACCATCTAACCATGGAGCCGGAAATAATAATAATAATAATAATAATAATAATAATAATAATAATAATAATAATAATAATAATAATAATAATAATATTGAACTTTGATAGACAAAAAGTAAAATCAAAATTTCAAATAGTTAAATTATTTTATTGACATTTAATTATAGACATGAAAAACATTCAAGCTCTTTAGACCTTTCCAATCATGTATTATTACCGGCGTTTCACTGCCGCTGGTTATTACATGACTTAAAAGTTCTAAAGACGTTGAATGTTTTTAAAATTTGCAATCGCTGAATCGTTGCAATCGTTGCCTTCTGGGATATAAAATTATTAAATTTGGCTGTGTGACTACGTAAGAAATTCCAAACTTAAAAAAAAATGTATTTGGCTTTAGATCAGTTACAGACCAAACAGCCACCTGGATATTACAGTACGCTGGTTTGAACTTTACAATTCATTACAAGTCATTGTCACAGTGTGAAATATATATACATAAAAGACATAGATGTTGCACATCATTAGATTGAAATCACATAAATTTCCATCGAAAATCAAATTTGTAGACAATTTGTTGTTAAATAGTTCCCAATAATAGCATACACTTCTTTGTTTTTGGTCGCCAGTAGTGTACTCACATAGGTTGCTAACTGTTACTTAGCGTGAAGCAGCGCTGTAATAAACACATTTGCTGTTGGTGGTAATGAGCACATGCAAAAAAGAGATGGTGTAGGTCCTGAATCGACTGGTCATCACAGGAACAGTATGGTGTGTCCGCTATGTTGATGCGATAAAGGTGACTTCTAAAACTTCCGTGATTGAAGCGCATTCGAGTGATTGTCGAGATGAATCGTCGTTGAGTGTTCCATTGTGCAAACCAAGGACGTCGCGGGGGATTCTGTTCAATCGTTGAGTAAAATTTACCTTTGTGGCTCTTTGTTTCCTCCCACTTCTGTGACCACTGATTATAGGCTCTTTGGAACATAATCAAATTCCAAACTTGCCTTTCCTTTAAACCCAGTTTACTCACACTCACGCTACGCCAGTGGTTCGTACGCTTACCACGCTCAGGTAGTTGATAATAATTATCATCATGTAGATGCTATAAACATAAACCATGAGGAAGTAACTCCTTTCTCTATCAATCTACGGCGAGTCTCTGCTTGAATGACACTGTCGAAGCTCCTCCGAGAATCGACTCGAACCTGTGGCGGCGCTAGCTTTCTCCTGAGCCTCCTGTTGGATGTAATTAATTTAATGTTATTGTTTATCACGTCCCACAAACTACTTTTGACGGTTTTCAGAGACGCCGAGATGTCGGAATTTTGACCCGCAGGAGTTCTTTTTATGTGCCAGCGCCTCAACCGTGTGAGCCACTCAGCCCGCCGACGCCGTGCCATTTACTTATCTTTGGGTCATCATCCTGATGGTGCTTAGACCAAATCAAAAGCTCCCATTCATTAAATTCGTTTTTTTCTAAAACGCACTGGTGAATCCTTAATTTTGAAGACCCCGTACGATACTTTTGTAATCCGAGGATAGGAAAGCTGCGGAAAACTGCCTATAATCCCAGAGTTTTCTCTCTACTATCCTCTCCAACATGAAAATGAACAGTGATGATGACAACCAAGGCTTGAAGAAGTAGTTAGCAGACATAACATGTGTATGGTTATTAAGTTCAGCAATAAGCAGATGAGTTACGCAAGATTTAAATAAAATAGACAAGATCACGGTAGTTGGGATTCAAAGATTCATCAAACTGAAATATTTGAACGAGCTGGTAGATCAATAAGAACATAATTTATAATCTATATAAATAAAATCGTAACGACCTTGTGTCTGTACATTGACTATTTTGGTGAAATTTTCGTACGGCTATCCGTTTAAAGGGTAATAATGACTATCTGCATATTTTTTAGCTTTGGTGTATGTCTGTCGGCTTATCTGTTTGTTTGTTTGTTTGTTTGTTTTGTAACTTCGTTGATGATAATAATAAATAAAATCATGAATAAAATATATAAATAAAATTACTCAAAAACTTAATAAAATTAATAAGCATAATTAACCGAAATGTCCGTAGTATGGGCGCCAGAGTTCACCAGAATGGATCCCTCGAATTTAGATAAGAGCATGATAAACTTTATATCCCAGGGCGTGTACATAATGCTGCGTACTGGTACATCTGCTGCAGGCCTTACCCAACCTCCTGAAAACGACTAATTAGGTAGGAACTGCACCTAGGTTTATCAATAACACTGATTCTAAAATAGCTAACTATATTCTGAACAAATTCCGTGCATGAGCACCTCATCAACATACAAGATTATACATATAATATACACATAAAATATTGCTGGAAGACCCCATATTTACAACAACAACAATAATGAAAACCGTGGGAAAACGAAAGCGAGAACTAAGTTACCATTTGTAAATAGTCCGATGAACAATGTACATGTATGAAGATAAATACCCTTCACTGTCTCTATCAATTCGACTTACCGATTCTCATAATCGGCAGTTATCACATCACACAGATACTGTACCTTGTACTACTGTGTTCACATACTTTAACACTTGTTGTAAAGATATATACACACGTCTGTCGATCCTCAACATAAATTTATGGAAAGTCTGAGATAGCTTTCACCAACATATAATGCTAGGCCGCCACAAGTGCTACAATACTTAATGCGCAAGCACTCTCCACAATCAGCCGCTTTCCACGAACATAACACGACTACGCTCCACGAACGTTTGAAGTCCAGTTCATTGCTGCCGTGTCACTCCAGTACCGTGTATCAGCACCACTTCCTTCCCATACAGTGCGTCAGTTGTAGTTGTAGTTATCTTCCTTCTCGTTCCTTTACCTCTACAATCACCTTTACAATGTCTCCTTACAATGTCCTAATCTCTAGGTTGCCGCCGTATCATCCACCTTTATAGACATCAACATCCCCCTCCTCTCAGATGAGACGTCTGGATTGGTGCTTGCCAGCCAATCATGAGTGATCTCAAATTAAGACCAAGCCCTGAACTACTTCTTCCTCCCAAGACAATAACAAACTCTGGGGAGTTTTCATGAATCACCAAACTTTCCTGGTACAACAACAAGCTTATCTTATCAGGCTGGGATATATACACGAGTAATGGAATTTCCTGACACAAGTACATCATAACAGACACTGGGGTAGCCAGATGACTCATTCAAATTACCAGAGTTATTACAGCAATGTTTTCCCACTCGTGCAAAACAAATTACTCATACCTACATATGTGGATATCTTCCAGCTTACCAATATAAATGACAAAACATACAAATGAAATACTGATAATAATAATAATAATACTGATAATAATAATAATAATAATAATAATAATAAATCGAATACTGACAATAATATCTCTAACTTCTACATATAATTCGGGGGTGTGATATATGTACTATCACATAACGCCCCCTTGGTGAATCGATGATATCATATATTATGATTCACCATAAAACAGAACTTCATACATAACCTTATAATGGCATACCTGAACACATAATTTACTGTAATAATGATATATACATTGCGTCTACTGCATTGTATTCGCACACACGAAATACAATTTGTCCAAACAATAATAATAATAATAGGGCTATATATACACAACTCTGATTGTTTCATATACCATTGAACACAATCCCTACTTGCTACTGTACACATAACTCATAATTGATAATATACACATCCAAGGTGCAGATCCTATTTCTTATATCTGCGAAGGCTATAGATATTAAATGTCCCAAGGACCTTTTTGTCAGAAGTTAGGAGCCTATAAGCACACTTGCCTATACTACTGTCCACAGTATACGGACCCTGATATTAATGAAAAAACTATACATAAACTTAACATTGGCATCGATAAGCGAGGAATGCGTACCGCAATAAAATCTAACTACGTCTAAAATCCACTCTATCT
This sequence comes from Anabrus simplex, assembly GCF_040414725.1. Taxonomy (NCBI): domain Eukaryota; kingdom Metazoa; phylum Arthropoda; class Insecta; order Orthoptera; family Tettigoniidae; genus Anabrus; species Anabrus simplex. Next base: position 1,123,431,121 of record NC_090265.1, on the reverse strand, counting down.
CACACACAAAGATTCATCCCATTCGGTCACACAAGAATCATACAAACTTTCATTCGGAACATTCATAAAAAGGAAATCCCTCTTTCTGAAATGCGCGGGAATCTCACTACGTTTACTCTTCCACAAAACCATAATTAATGCAAGCAAACAGATCACATACTTTTTCACACATTCCACATCGATATCATACAGCATGTCATTCAAATCTTTCACACAACTCTCAGTCTTAAATAAAAAGTTACACACTCGCTTGGATGGACTTTCTTTCAACTCACGCACACTTCCATTCTCAAACACGCTCACTCTATTACTGGAATTCTTACCATAATACACTTTGAAATTGCTGTCATTACTACTTAATGACCCAACAATTAATCCATCTTCACCACCTTCCATATCAGCTCCTACTTGCACCACCTTCATGCCAACAACACTGCTACTTTCGACTCTCTTATCAGAAGTTTCATTAATCTCAAAGCCACCATTTTCACACATAATGGACCTAACTTTACTCTCCTCACGTACACTTAAATTAACACAAACATCCTCATGATGTATATTCCGTAAACACTCTTCACTCACAAAACAACCTTCATCAACTTCACAAAAAACTTCACTTTCAATTTCAGAAACTTCCACAAGATTATCGATCGCAACACCGCTATTACCATCACCACTAGCACAAAGTAAGACATCCGACACATCTTTCTTACTTTCATCACGCCCCCTATTCACAAAATCTCCCTGAACACAAAACACAGGGTCATTCAATAATTCCTCTTTCACGTCTAAATCATAACTTACCTGTTTCATCACGTGAATAGGAATTTCGGTATCGGACTGCCTATCTGACCCAACTAAGAAGTCCGATTCCGGTTTAAATTACTTGACATGGACTGTTCACTATTATCATGTCTCTGCACTTGATCTGGAGGTCTCTGATCCGTACGCCCCCTACTTTCTGATTCCCCTTGATTAGGTCTTCTGCCATAATATTCCTGGTGATTAACTCCCTGATTAGACTGTCTATTTCCCCTTCCGGAATTACCACCCTGATTCCCTTGCCTAGAATGACTGAAATTCTGATTATTCCTATCTCCCCCTAGCTGATTACCTTGTCTGCCATTATCCCCGTAATTCCTACCTTCACTTTGCCTGGTCCTCCCCTGCCCTTCCAAAGCATCAAACCTCTCTAACAGCTGCTCTAATTCTTTAATCGTAACAATATTCTGCATACATGCAGCTAATCCGACCTTCTCAGGAAAATGCCTCAACATCTGGCGGACTGTATCTCTCTCCGATGCTAGACCTTCAATATTCTGGCTGATCAGAACATGCGCTAAGAAATACTCCGTCATAGATACACCTTCCTGAGGTTTATACTTGCCAAATAGCACGCGATCTCTTTCCCTTCCCTGAATAGCTTCACTCCAAAATTTAGAACTAAATTTCTCCCTAAATTCCTCTAAACTCGAAATACCCTGTCTATAAACTTGAAACCAGGATCTCGCTTCTCCAACAAATGCAACATCCAACAGCTCATCAACCATACTCCAATCAATCAAACCATCGTCAAGATTCTTGGAAAACCGTTTCTCCACTGTTTTCAAGAATTCCATCGGATTAAACTGCCGACCATTAAACTTGGGCAATTCAGAGTCCTTCGTACAAGATACGTACCTATTACATATGCTGCTACCTAATTGGATTTGACTGATCTCCTGCCTTAATTTCACATGACATGATTTAATTCCTTCTTCCACTACCATTCTGGCATTTCCTTCTACTGACTTGAGGTCATCTTTTACTGACTTAAGGTCTTTCTCCAATTTCTCATTCTTCTCATCTATTCGCTTCACTAAAACATTCTGACTGGTTTTCATTCTGTCTATTTCTTCGACTTTATCTTCCACTATTTTTATTCTTTTATCACATTCCTTGCTGTTTTCAACAAATTCTTTCCTAACTACATTAAATCGGCATTCAATTTTCTCAGTCAATTCCAAGCGTTGAGCTTCTACCTTATTGTTGACTTCCTGAATTTCCCTGCTTTGATGGTCAAACTTCTGGTTTAATTTGTCTATTCTACCATTCACAGCAATACTTAAACTATCAATTTTACTAGACAATTCAACACTAGCTAAATTTAACTCTGCACTCTGCTTCTCAATCTTACTGGACAGCTCCGTACTAACTGAATTTAATTCACTATTAATACTGTATATTTCATTGCTTAAAAAACTCAATTCACTCTTCAACTCTTTACTCTGACCATCAATCTTACTGGACAATTCAACACTCACTGAATTTAACTCCTTACTTTGACTATCAATCTTACTGGACAATTCAACACTCTGATTATCGATTTTACTGTTAATCGAATTCAATTCACTCTTCAACTCCTTACTCTGACTATCAAGTAGCGATTTAAGCATACTGAGCATTGAAGCCTCCCCCTGATTCCCTACATTCTGAGTTTGAGACGGGGTACTAGATTCCTCACATATCGTTGCCGATTGATCTTTCCTACTATCAGCCATTTCGCTACTCTCACTTAAATTAGATAAACTCAATGTGGTGGAATTCTTTTGACTTCTCCTATCCTGATTCATGGTATCAACAACTTTAACAACCTCTCTACTTCTCAATTTTATAATACTAGACTCGCTACAACATTTCTTCATACTCCAAAATACACATGAAACATATAAAACACTTCACTGACATAGTTTGTAGAATTCCATCCACACCTGACAAGTGCACCTACGCTTATACGCCTAACAGATGTACCAATCATTCAGCCACACGTTGGGAAGCCAATTGTAACTTCGTTGATGATAATAATAAATAAAATCATGAATAAAATATATAAATAAAATTACTCAAAAACTTAATAAAATTAATAAGCATAATTAACCGAAATGTCCGTAGTATGGGCGCCAGAGTTCACCAGAATGGATCCCTCGAATTTAGATAAGAGCATGATAAACTTTATATCCCAGGGCGTGTACATAATGCTGCGTACTGGTACATCTGCTGCAGGCCTTACCCAACCTCCTGAAAACGACTAATTAGGTAGGAACTGCACCTAGGTTTATCAATAACACTGATTCTAAAATAGCTAACTATATTCTGAACAAATTCCGTGCATGAGCACCTCATCAACATACAAGATTATACATATAATATACACATAAAATATTGCTGGAAGACCCCATATTTACAACAACAACAATAATGAAAACCGTGGGAAAACGAAAGCGAGAACTAAGTTACCATTTGTAAATAGTCCGATGAACAATGTACATGTATGAAGATAAATACCCTTCACTGTCTCTATCAATTCGACTTACCGATTCTCATAATCGGCAGTTATCACATCACACAGATACTGTACCTTGTACTACTGTGTTCACATACTTTAACACTTGTTGTAAAGATATATACACACGTCTGTCGATCCTCAACATAAATTTATGGAAAGTCTGAGATAGCTTTCACCAACATATAATGCTAGGCCGCCACAAGTGCTACAATACTTAATGCGCAAGCACTCTCCACAATCAGCCGCTTTCCACGAACATAACACGACTACGCTCCACGAACGTTTGAAGTCCAGTTCATTGCTGCCGTGTCACTCCAGTACCGTGTATCAGCACCACTTCCTTCCCATACAGTGCGTCAGTTGTAGTTGTAGTTATCTTCCTTCTCGTTCCTTTACCTCTACAATCACCTTTACAATGTCTCCTTACAATGTCCTAATCTCTAGGTTGCCGCCGTATCATCCACCTTTATAGACATCAACATCCCCCTCCTCTCAGATGAGACGTCTGGATTGGTGCTTGCCAGCCAATCATGAGTGATCTCAAATTAAGACCAAGCCCTGAACTACTTCTTCCTCCCAAGACAATAACAAACTCTGGGGAGTTTTCATGAATCACCAAACTTTCCTGGTACAACAACAAGCTTATCTTATCAGGCTGGGATATATACACGAGTAATGGAATTTCCTGACACAAGTACATCATAACAGACACTGGGGTAGCCAGATGACTCATTCAAATTACCAGAGTTATTACAGCAATGTTTTCCCACTCGTGCAAAACAAATTACTCATACCTACATATGTGGATATCTTCCAGCTTACCAATATAAATGACAAAACATACAAATGAAATACTGATAATAATAATAATAATACTGATAATAATAATAATAATAATAATAATAATAATAAATCGAATACTGACAATAATATCTCTAACTTCTACATATAATTCGGGGGTGTGATATATGTACTATCACAGTTTGTTTGTTTGTTTGTTTGTTTGTTTGTTTGTTTGAGTTCGTATAGCTTGAAAACTACTGGATATATGTCTACCAAACTTGATATTTAGAATCCATCTGTCCTTGCGTAGTTTTTAGGGCCAATATTATTTCTGAATACCTCAATTTGTTGGGGATTTATCCGAAACCGAAACCATGATTTTGCACTCTCGCAAAATATGCACATACAAAATTAATGTAAATCTACCATCCTTAATGTAAATCAATTTCTAAAACTTTTCTCTCAAGTGCATCATTTCGATAGGAGGATTAATAAGGAGATATCATGAACGGTCGGTTTTTCAGGCTAAGTCAAGCGTACATAGCCCAAAAGGTGCTGTACGTGGAGCAGATTCCTTATCAATCTATACAAATAAAATCGTAATGACCGTGCGTCTGTACATTGATTATTTTGGCGAAATTTTCGTACAGCTATCCGTTTAAAGGGTAATAATGACCATCTGCATATTTTTAGCTTTAGTTTCCTGAAAGTCCTCATAGTGTTATTATTTCTGGCTGCACACACTTGTCGTAGACAGGCAGACACATCTAGATAGATAGATAATATGCATGTATAGTCAATTAATTTATACCAGAGAGATTAAGGTTATGAGCGAGTGACTGCGTGGATTGGGTCACGTAGCTGTCAACTTGCATTCGGGAGATAGTGGGTTTGAACCCTTCTGTCGGCAGTCCTGAAAATGGTTTTCCGTGGTTTCTTATTTTCATACCGGGCAAATGCTGGGGCTGTACCTTAATTAAGACCACGGCCACTTCCTTCGCGCTTTCCTATATCATCGTCGCCGTAAGACCTATCTGTGTCGGTGCGACGTAAAGCAAATTGCAAAAAAACTTAGCTGGGATCGAAATTTCGGCGACGCGAGGGTAGACAAGTGCTATGACTGGGAATTAGCGATCGGAGCTTCAATTAAGGGATAGCCCCGCCGTTTTTCTGACGTGAAAAAGGGATACTACGGAAAGCATCTTCAGAACTTCCGACGGTGGGGCCCGAAGGCACCATCTCCAACATGTAAGCCTACAACTAAACGATTCGTAATCGGGTAGGCAACGCACTTAGTTTTACGTAAAACAGGACACCCTTTTCCGAGTACATATTTCGTTAGAGATTACAATTTTAGTTTCCTTACGCACGACAGTGCGTTAGTGTTCAGTATTTTGCACCGCACTCTGGATGGAAAACTATTCCATAAATAATGCTTGGTCACCTGCGTGGACACAACTGCATACCTTATAATTAGGTAACAAACCTGTATTACACTTCTTAACAGCCCGTTGAATATTCATACCCGGCAATGCCATTCATGTCGCTACTTGCCACAGAATATTCATTAATGTGCGAACTATAAATGGCGTTTAAGAAGGAAACCAGAAGGTGAAGTGCATATTAAAAATATTTAATTAATTCAGATGGAGATAATGACATTTCTCACATTCAAATAAAGTTAATGTTTAAATACAGCTTATTTAGCCTTGAACTTTCTTACGTGTTATGCTTTTTTTTTTTTTTTTTTTTTTTTTTTTTTTTGCTATTGGCTTTACGTCGCACCGACACAGATAGGTCTTATGGCGACGATGGGACAGGAAAGGGCTAGGACTGGGAAGGAAGCGGCCGTGGCCTTATTAAGGTACAGCCCCAGCATTTGCCTGGTGTGAAAATGGGAAACCACGGAAAACCATCTTTGTCCGAGCTCTGGCCTTCTAAAATCAAATTGGCGGGTTCGATCCCGGCTCAGCTCGGTGGTATTTGAAGATGTTCGTGTCGCCAGATTTAGTGACAATGTAAATAATTCCTGCGGGACAAAATTCCGTCACCTCGGCGTCTCCGAAAATCATAGAAGTGGTTAGTGAGGCGTAAACCAATTAAATTATTATTATCTTGCCTGTGCTCCTAGTCAATCATAAATAGACAACTGACTGAACCTCAGCACCTGCCTCAGGATAAACTCTTAGACAAGCTGTGAACTGAACCTTAGTCTCCGTGTAGAAGACAGAGACGTTACTGCTACAGGGAGTGTGACAGTCGAGTGGTAAAGTTATTTGGCTTCTCACCAAGACAGCTGCGGTTTGAATCTCGGATAGTACATTTGGACGTCCGTGTAATTCAATTTTCAGAGAACAGCACGACGTTCAGTGGCTATGATTACGATATCAACAGATGAAAGCTCGCTTGCTTGCTATTTGTTACTGCTATAATATGGAAAGATTCCATTCCTCATCAGGAAGCCGGGACACTTAGAGACGAGGATGACGCTTTGGTATCCGGTTCGGATGTTGGAATCATAGAAAATAATATTTTACGATGCCTGAGGTATCAGAGAGGAGAGATCCCTCCTCGATGCTTGACAGAGACCCACCAAACTGCCCCATAAAGTAGCCTTAATTTATGTAGAAGAATAAAAACCGAGACAGCCTGAAACTACAAAATACTTATGGTATTGGCCAGTTGAGATCAACTGTGATGAAGGCAATGTTCATATCGTTTCCAATAGAGCTCGTACGATGTGTGGCCACATTCGGTGAAAATAAGAAAAGCGCGGAGTTCGAGACATGGGAGCTCCGCCCGTTTGTACTCTCCGACAGCACAATGTATCCCCTGCGTCGATAAATTAATTAATATTTTGTCCAGTATCCAGTGTCACGAAACGGTGGCCCCTTCTGGGCTTGCCTGGCGGCCTGGCAACCAAAGTTTTACCGAGACGAGATTTCACCTCTGGAGAAGGCATATGGCCTGAGTTTCACTCGGCCTACACCATAAATGAGTGCCAGGTTGACTCCTCAGGGCAAAGATGGCCGAGTATAGAGCTAACCACTCTATGCCAACTAGTGCTGAGGTTACGGATAGTGGAAGCTTTTCCAAGGACCTTCATGGTCTGTACTGAGATGGCTTTGCTTATATTCCATATCAGAGTGATAATAATCTGATCAGAAACGAACTATGGTACAAAATTATCTTACTGAATGTCTATGAACAACACGTATCAATCCTTGGACACGCAGAATATACGATGTAACAAAGTGAAACACTTCGTGGCGCGTCATCTTTCTCCACTTCCGTGGATTTGACAATTTATTCGTCTTGACCTGATCGAGCTACTGCTCATGTTTCTGACAGTCAAAGAAGTTAAAAGCAGTCATTTATTTATCTTCAGTGACAAACGTCTAAGATAATATACTCTTATTTTCTGGATAAAAAGGGGTGTTTATGTACTTTAAACTCGTCGCCGGAACATTTCAAGGATATCATCCATGGGCGGAAATGTAAGGAGAAACAAACACACAAGTGAGACAAGATTAAGTCGGCGAGATGTACAGTACTGTGCGTTAAGTCCAACACACAGACAAGGTCGAAGAACATTCAACAAGTCAGTTCATCTAAAAATCTGGCATGTTCTGAACTCATACTTAAATCGTATCGGAGCTCTAACCTGTCCTTGCTAAACTTCATACGTGGTGGGCCCTATAGATCACATTTTTACATGCAGCCGACATGCATACGTCGTATGTGCCACACATCTTTCACTCCATGCGTGGTAGGGATCACATACTTTTCACAATCTGCCGATCTCAAACAATATTACTTGCCCCACCAATTACGAGCACTTCTTCGGTTTTCGGAGACGCCAATGTCCCGAAAAGGCACAAGTTCTCTTTGCTTTCTTTTTGCTAGTTGCTTTACGTCGCACCGACACAGATAGGTCTTATGGAGACGATGGGACAGGAAAGGGCTAGGAGTGGGGAGGAAACAGCCGTGGCCCACTATCTCCCGAATACTGGATACTGGCCGCACTTCAGCGACTGCACCTATGGAGCTCGGTTTGAACAACTTCAAAAACCACGATCGAACCTATCCAACTTGGAGGCAGACGGTCAGCATTCTTAAGTCTGAGCCACTAATCCCGGCCCTGTCGATCTCCATACGGGGAATAATAATAATAATAGTTTTATGTCACACTAACTACTAGACTATTACGGTTTTCGAAGACGCCGAGGTGCTGTAAGTTTGTTCTGTAGTAGTTATTTTACAGGCCATAAATCTACCGATACGGGACTGACGTATTTGAGCACCTTAAAATACCATCGGACTGGACTCAGGATCGAACGTGCCCACTTGGGCTCAGAAAGCCAGCACCTTAACCATCTGAGCCGCTCAGCACAGCACATGGTATATATATATATATTGCTAGTTGTTTTACGTCGCACCGACACAGATAGGTCTTATGGCGACGATGGGACGGGGAAGGGCTAGGAGTGGGAAGGAAGCGGCCGTGGCCTTAATTAAGGTACAGCCCCAGCATTTGCCTGGTGTGAAAATGGGAAACCACGGAAAACCATTTTCAGGGCTGCCGACAGTGGGGTTCGAACCTACTATCTCCCGAATACTGGATACTGGCCGCACTTAAGCGACTGCAGCTATCGAGCTCGGTCATGGTATAATCAAAGCAAAGCCAAATCATCTTCGTACAGGGCATGAAGGCCGTTGGAGTTTGGAAAGTAAAGGCTTTCACTATCAGTGGTGTCAATCCAGGATGTAGACCGAGACTTCGAGAGTGGGGTGTCCATTCACCGCCATCACCACAAAGTGGAACCTTCCACAGCTCCTCTATCACAATCAGTTCGGTGCGAACGCTGCCACCTCCACAGCACAGCCGAACGTCCGGCTTGTGGACACTACGATCAACCATACTCCACCTCCAAGTGCACGAACAGCTCTCAAACACAGAGCTGCAACACCTGCAACAACCTATTCAAGACGCTACACACTACCAAACGACAAGCCAGAACTAGTGGCCTCGTTTCGAACTATCGACAGTCTCAACCCGTTCACTGTTCCCTCCACCTACCATAGAAGATTTACTACGCTTCAACACCATAGTTCCTTTCAAATTCCATCCCCACACAACTTCAGACTGCTGCTAATCAAACCCTAAATTTGTATTTTCAAACATCGCATTCAGGTCCTCATCCCGAGGTGGTGCAGCTCTTTTCAGGCACACCCCCATTGGAGGTGAGCTGCATGTACCATTTCAACCACATACCACCCCTCCTGCCATTCTTCAATTTCTGGCAGTACCGGGAATCGAACCCGGGCCCCCGAGGACGGCAGCTAATAACACTAACCGTTTCGCTACGGAAGCGGACAACACTCACTTTCATTTCATGCCACTTGAAACTTCAGTGTAAACCCTACCAACCACTCTTGATCCCTGTAACTCCGAAGTCCCCGCCCCGTTTACAACGTCAACACCATCTAGCTACTGAAATAATGAATTGTTTACATACGGTGTTTTACACATAGGATATAAAAGAATACCCTTCTCGTAAAATTACAACTTTGTACGCCAAACGGTTGTTGAGGGATGAATAATTTAGTTTACGGAGCTAACCTCATTTGACACTTTAGCGGTGGACGTTTAAAAATATTTCCTATTTCCTACCTAGGATTTAAAATACATACCGCTATTTAGAATTTTGTCTTCGTACGTTAAACCGTTTCGGAGGAAGGAATTAATATATTTGTTTTCTGATCCTAACCCCTATTAGGGGTTACTCTCTGAGGGGTTACATTTGTTTCAAACCTTCTGTTATTTAACACCTAAGATATCATTTGACATTTTAACTTCGTAATTCAAACAGTTTCATATAAGCGTATATTTTGTCTCCTCATCCCGCAGTCAAAACTCCTCATAAAAAAGAATTCAACTCATTTTACAGCCCCGTTGAGTCACCCCCCCCCCCCCCTCCGCCCCGCAATGCTGATTTCTTCATTTTTAAAGAAGATTCCAAATACAAATTTTCATGTCTGTAACATATTCAGTATTTGATGTATAACCGTAAAAAGGAAGTCAATTAAGTTCACTTCTCTTCATCCACCCCACCCCCTTAATTGGATTTTCTGAAAAAAAACGTGTTTGTTTTTAAAGGTGTCAGTAACATCTTCTGTTTTTGAGATATAAGTAGCCACATAAAAATTCAACCCCTTTTTCAGTCCCTTTTACACACAAACCTCCTCCCCCCCCACACACACAAGTATTTTTTTGAAAACAAATAAATAATGTTACTTTTATTTTTAAAATATTAAAAATACCAATGTTCACGTCTATAACATTCTAGGTGGCTCGTCTCCTCCTTCAGGGTAGGAATGAAAACATTTGATGATGGTAATGATGATGATGATGATAATGATGAAGAATGGTGTCCACCAGGCAGATCGCTGTGTAAAACTATTAATTCGAGAGGCGAGTGAGTTCAAATCTCACCGTCGGCTTTCCTGAGAATGGTTTTCTGTGGTTTCCTATTCTCACCTCCAGGTAAATACCGGGACAATTCCTTTCATAGGCCACAGCCGTTCCCTTCCCACCCTTCACCACACCTCAAATCACCGCAACAGATCTGCCCTGAAAGACGACGTCACCCTGTAAGGAGACAAGAAAAAGTGGCGTCCCTCATCGAGGAGTGCTGCTTGAGAGAGAGCCGAGCTCTGCATGAGAATGGTTTTCTGTGGTTTCAACATTCTCATTTTCAGACAAATGCCGGAGCAGTTCCTTTTCAACGCCTCAGCTGATCCTTTATCACCCTCCACAGCACTTCAAACCATCGTCACACATCCCCCAGTCAGAGAGAGTGTGTCACCTCTCAAAAAAAGAAGAAAAAGAAATAAGAGTCTCAGCTGTGTACTAGCCAAGTGGTATTTCGTGAGGAGTGGAATTCCAGCTAACGAGGCCGATCTCACAATGAGGTGAAACGATGGTTATTATGAATATTGAATTTTCACGAGCGCTTTTTAATCGAAACCGACTTTCAACCTATTAGGTCGTGTTACGTACATTTAGTACGTGTAGAAGAGATGTTAAGTAAAGAACAAAAATGGCCAACCGGACACCAGTGAGATCCGAACCCACAACCACCCGAATTCGGGTCGGTTGCTCTACCAATTGAGCTATGGTGGCCTAGGTCATTCTCTACACGTACTAAATGTACGTAACAAGACCTAATAGGTCGAAAGTCGGTTTCAATTACAATGCGGTCGTGAAAATTCAATATTCATTGACTTGTCCCTCAACGGGCGACTTAAACGCACTCTACAGTGTGATGGCAGTAATGCCAGACCTGTAGCTTAGATCCTTTCCAACAACAAAGATGGCCTAGGCCGTCATAGCTCAATTGGTAGAGCAATCGACGCGAAATCGGGAGGTTGTGGGTTCGGATCCCCCTGGTGTCCGGTTGGCCATTTTTGTTCTGTACTTAACATCTCTTCTATACGCACTAAATCTACGTCATACGACCTAATAGGTTGAAAGTCGGTTTCAATGGTTATTATATTCGAGTAACCTGACCTTTATGCTTGAATCACCTTTTGTTTAAATCTGCCAAATTACATACGTAAATAGTATTGGTCACACACTCTTTTAACACTAATGTGAACAAAAGCATTCTTTTTTTACTACAAAAGTTGCCGGTTTAGTGCTGTCAATGAGTTTCGCAGAGAGGCAGTTGTTGCCCTTCTGTCTCTACGGTACCAGGTTCGATTCTGACTGTGATCTGTATTTTAGTGTGTTTAAATGCGGCAATTCTAGAACTCGGCAAGTAAAGATATACACTAAAAAGCAAATATCGCCGCCCTATTCTATTTTTTAAATGGATCATCACTGCTGCCAACTTGACTAATCACATATTAAAATCACGAGACATAACCGTCAACAAACTAACCTCAATGTATCATTGATGGAGGTTCTCTTATCCAAGTAAATGTCAATTAATCCATAATTTAGTTGCTTTTCACGCTCGAAGAGGTATTAAGGAAGAAAACATTCTCTCTCACTCAATTTAATGTTATATATTTCTGTTTTTATTTTGAGATACGCATCCTTCGGTATTTGCCTGGTCTAAATAATTCAACTCCCTTCCTGAAAATTGCTGTTCTTGTCGGACTGAAGTGAAACCAAGCTGTAATAATAAACACAAGCAAATATGTTACATATGCATATGCCATAAGTCAATAAGAACACACAAAGGTTAAGTCTGCAAACCGTACCAAAGTAGTGACAAGACAAGGTTAAGTTAGGTTATGTTGATGACGAAATTTCCTTCCATTTCAACTGAATTGATGTTTATAGTGGATGTAACATTGCTTTCCTTTCCGGAGGAGTTCTTGCAGATTTTTCTTGCTTCTTGTACATCCTAACTGAATTCTATACATACGAATTGGACGAAATAAGACCGTATTAATATTATCATTTAGACTTCTTTTTCTATTTGCTTTACGTCGCATAGACACAGATAGGTCTTATGGCGACGATGGGATAGGAAAGGCCTAGGAATGGGAAGGAAGCGGCCGTGGTCTTAATTAAGGTACAGTCCCAGCATTTACCTGGTGTGAAAATGGGAAACCACGGAAAACCATCCCCAGGCCTGCCGACAGTGGGGTTCGAACCCACTATTTCCCGAGAAATGAAACGGCGCATTCAAGGTTGCTAGGAGAAAGCAACAAGGAACTTAATGGTGCCCTAAGATGTAAGAAGGACGCCATTTTAGCTCCGTGTTAGGGACAGCGAATGGCAACAGTAAAGCATCATTCTCTAATGGTTCTGTTGTCTCCTGATGAAGAAAGGCAAGGTTCCTTTTGAAACGCGTAGAGTTTGTTTATAATTAATTTCACGGCATAAGCCCAAAAATACACTTCATGAATGAGATCGTATTAATAAAAAGCTGCGATCGTCATTTCACGCCTAATACATTATTAAATGCATTATTCGAACATGCCACAACTCTAGTTACCTGGTATTACCCAAACAGATTTATAATCCTATAGAAAAAGAAAATATGTTTTAATTATACCCGCAAATATAACACCAGTGATTTTCACAACACGGCAGTGGCAATACATATGATCTCGTGATGATGATGATGATGATGATGCTTGTTGTTTAAAGGGGCCTAACATCGAGGTCATCGGCCCTTAATGGTACGAAATGAAATAACATCCACTGACCACCGAGTTGGCCGTGCGCGTAGAGGCGCGCGGCTGTGAGCTTGCATCCGGGAGATAGTAGGTTCGAATCCCACTATCGGCAGCCCTGAAGATGGTTTTCCGTGGTTTCCCATTTTCACACCAGGCAAATGCTGGGGCTGTACCTTAATTAAGGCCACGGCCGCTTCCTTCCAATTCCTAGGCCTTTCCTATCCCATCGTCGCCATAAGACCTATCTGTGTCGGTACGACGTAAAGACCCTAGCATCCACTGACCAAAATAAAAAATGTCATGAAGAATGAATGGATGGACATAAACTCAACAAAAACAAACAAACAAAAACCAGTGGATCAGACTCAAAAAAAGATCGTAAATAATATTATTACTGACCACTTATAAAGCACAATGATGCTTGATGTCTAAAGGGGTGCAAAATCCACGTCTAAGGCCGCACAGAATGGTACATGTCACGAGTAAAGTAGAACCATGGCATTTGTCATGTTGGGGTACTAATCAAAAATAGCGAAGACTCACGGTGTTCCACAGAAGATAGTACTACTCACAAGGGAACGCAGACCTATGGTGTTTTTCACACAATGGCGCCACTCAAAGCCAACGCAAACCGATAAGTTTCCCCACCTAGGTGTACTAATCACGGGCGCCGATATTCCCGTGGTGTTCCTCACATAGTGGGTACTAATCACAGGCTACGCCCAGACCCGTGGTGTTGCTCAAATGGGTATGACGCACGGGTACTGGAAATCCCCAGGCCAGCCTCTTTACTGCTACTGATCACAAACCTATTTCGTACCAATTTAGTGGTACTACTTGCAAGTACAGGCAACCCATGGTGTTCCCCGCATAACGGTACGAATCAAAAGTAGTTTCATGGTTCTAATTCAATCATCCCTTGGTCGCCCCTTGTAGTCGCCTCTTACGACAGGCAGGGGATACCGCGGGTGTATTCTACATGTGAGTCCCCCATCCGCAGGGGGTAGTGTGTTTGGTCCGCGAGAGGTATTTTATTTCCCTCAAGTCCGCCGGCAAGCCGGTTAGGACCCCCCTATCCGTCACCTGGGACGCGGTGGGAGTATCAACTCTCCCCCTGCTACGCCAGCGTAATAGGTTCGTGGCATATGATCTCGCTAGTCACGAAAACATCATGACTACATAGTGCCGACATGCCACGAGGTCGATCAAATATAAACGGGATTTTTGTTCCTGAATATCAACAGCTGGTAGGACTGGCCCCGCGCTTCTGCTATGCTTAGGCGGGACCATTAGGAATGGGGAGAGCGTGCTGTTAGATATTTCCCGCCATTTCGTCAGTAACGCTCACGATGTCGGAGTAACAGGTGCACCCTTCCACTGTGCAACGCATAATTATGAAATTTCTTGCCCGTGAAGGAGTTACAGCGTCGGAAATTTGCCAGGGATTGACTGCATAGTTCGGTGATCAATCATTGTCTAGAACGAATGTGTTTGCCAGGCATAAACAGTTCAAGGAAGGACGAGAACGTGTGGAAAATCAGCAACACGATAGACGGACCAGCATTACAGACGAAGACATTCGTGCGGTTAAAGACATTATTGACGACGATCGACGGACGAGAGTATCAGAAATTGCAGAACAAGTCGGAATCAATTACGGGAGCTGTCAAGCAATAATCACAAACGACCTACAGTTCCGCAAAGTGTGTTCTAGATGGGTCCCTCGCCGTTTGACCGAAAATCTGACGTTTGGGGGTCTGTCAGAGGCTTACAGCAAGGTTTGCGGAAGAAGGTGGTGTATTTTTAAAGTCGGATTGTTACCTGCGAGGGAACATGGGTCCACTACTACACTCCCGAATCCAAACAAGCCAGTAAGGAGTGGAGGAGAAAAAGGCAGGCAGCACCAGTGAAAGCTAAAACTCGAGTGTCAGCTGGCAAGGTTCTTACAACCGTTCTTTTTCGATCGGCGAGGCATTTTTCTTGATTTTTTGCATGAGCGGCGCAAAATCAATGCTGCTTACTAGTCAGCTGCTGGACAAGACGAGGGTTACATATCGCCGCAAAAGGCGGGACCAACCAATTCGACAGGTCATCCTCTTCCAAGACAATGCGCGGGCCCATACTGCAGCTCTGTCTCCAAGCTACAGGAAATGCACTGGACTACTCGTACACTTGATCATCCTCCTTATAGCCCGGACTTGTCACCCTGCGATTTCCATTTGTTCGAAGCGCTTAAAGAAGCTCTAGGAGGGCAACGGTATGCAGATGACGAGAGTGTGGAAGACTTCGTGCGCAACTGGCTGGTGACACGGCCCTGTTCTTTTTACGATGAGGGCATCAAAAAGCTGCCCACATGCTGGGACAAATGCATTTCCAAATCAGGAAACTATGTGGAAAAGTAAATTGTAATTGCCTTGTGTTTTTCAATAAATGAATTTAAATAAAAAATGAAATCTCGTTTTTATTTTATCCCCCTCGTAGATTAACTAAGACATCGCATCGGCAAGTAGGGTCCCTAAATTGAATGGTTAGCGACACTGAATCGAACCCAACAGTTAGAAAATAACTATAAACCACTCCCTTAAATGTTAATAGAGGAGAATGAGTTAGGTTGCTCCCTTAGGACTAGGCTTACTATACAGGTTATTACTAGGTTTCAGTAAGTAAACAAATTGCTGCGAGATAATATTCTGACACTACAGCCTTTTTTTAAATCTCAAGCGACGAAAGGGCATTAAGCAAATAAAGCAATTATTTATCAATGTGACACATTCTTTATCAAAGCAGAAGCTTTCATTCCGTGTCCGAATGAATTCCATCTGCGCTAGGTTTTCTTTTAGCGTAATCCAGTTACAAATAGCCGATTTTCTATCTGCTTGGATGCACAGTGGCTTCTGCTGCGTTCTAGTACATACGTGACGCACCGCTTGACATTCCGTATGTCGGTCTATAAAAATAATCAGAATATCTTGATTTATGTTTATGTTCCCGTGATTCCGAGCGTTTCTTCTCTGTTCATAGTTTGTCAAATTAAACAGTATCTTCTGCTTCCACAGGAGCGCGCTGTGCATTAGCTTTCTAGTGCATTCTAGTGGCCCTGTGTAAAACTACTAGAATTTTCTCTCGTATTTCGATAATAAGATCAAGGAGCAATATTTAGGAAGTACTAAGGTAAAAACGAGATCACCGGTGTGAGGCAGTGAAAAACTGAATGAGTACCGGTACAAGGGACTATTGGCAAAACGCTTCAAAACCAAGGTCATTTTCTCGCAAACTAATAGTATCATCAGGAATTAACAGGAAACTATGAAATTTAATCTCCAATTTGTTCCAAGAATTTTTCTAAGACAACAATTAATTCTCCGTAACATGAGATGCTTCAAAACAGTCTACTGATTAAAATGATAAATTACAGTTCTTTCCTGCAAGAGATTACAATAAATACAAAATTTAAAAAAGTATGTCGAGTTGTTATCGTGAATAATTATGCGCAAGGTCACAGATTCGGGTCCGTTAATATTTAAAGACTGGTAAGTCTATAGCACGCCACATCCTTATTTTCAAAATGCAAAAGAATACAGGTGTTCATTAGATAAAGTTTATTTTAAGTTATTGAAGTTTAATGCACCCTAAAAGCGAGAATGGTCCATTGAAATTGACACAATAGCCGCCTAAGTGGCGTCAAGACAAAAGACTTGCAAGTAAGTAAGTTTATACTTTAGTTCTAAATCGTGAGCACAGCCACGGGACCTCCACCTTTACGTGGAATCCGAACCACAAGTACGTGACTTTTCATTTTAAAAATTCCACGTGCTTTTTCTGGGGTTCCTACTGCGACCGCCTTGGAGAGAAGCCAGTGACAATACCACTCAGTTGTCAAGAACTCCACCCCCCCGCACCCGTCAACTTCATAATAATAATAATAATAATAATAATAATAATAATAATAATGGCGTGTGGCCTCCGGAGAGGGCTTGTGCAGGTCTTTTGATTTGACTCCCATAGGCGACCTGCGCGTCGTGATGAGGATGAAATGATAAAGACGACACATACACACAGTACCGGTGCCAGGGGAATGGTTATAATTCTCGACTCTGCCGGGAATCGAACCCGTGTACCCTGTGATCAAAGGCCAGCATGTTAACCATTTAGCCATGGAGCTGGACAACTTCATAGATAATGTCAATGTACTATTCGCCAAGATACAACTTCTCAATAAATAAATTAAATAAATAGTAAAAATCGCTCATCGACATATTATTGAAAATTGTGAAACGGAGTACGATAGGTATCTTTCTCAGATTAAAGGCGGCAGCAGAAAACTTCCGGGAGTAGTTGCGGAATGACTGGAGTTTGTTAAGGTCTTTTTTCTTTTTCCGACTGTGTGCGTTCCTTCTCATCACGAGTCAAAAATTAAACTTCCATCACACTAGGTTAAATCAGCTAAAATATAAGTTACAAAAGAAGTGTGCAGATGCGCTTCCGGGGCATACTTAGGAGCCACTTCCCAAACGAAGCCTTTGTAGCATATGAATGAGCAAGTGACCGAGACCATGAAGTCATATGGGAACAGTTCCAAGACCGATGTCCACGTCAGGCTTTACGCGCAGGTAATATATCCATGTCAGCTCTCAACTTCCTATTACATAACAATTGCGAAAACTAGTAGAAAAAGAGAGAGAGAGATGCGATGAGTGAGTGGGCTGGCAACTGCTCATGCAAAACGACGTAATGGGCCCCCGTAGGTTGAATAACAACGCGAGACAGTATTCCTAGTGAGTGAAAGATGAAATGAAAATGTCAAGGCTTTGCACTGTACGCATTCAAAACAGAATAGTAATTGCCTTAGGCGTAGCCGACATCCTCAGCCGTGCGTGGTAAGTCACATGTAATGAAGACGATGGGAACCGAACTTTGAAAATCGACGGCGGCTGTTCAGGACGGTAATAATAATAATAATAATAATAATAATAATAATAATAATAATAATAATAATAATAATAATAATAATAATAATAATAATAATTCAATTGATCGTCAATCTCTGTTCAGCATCCTGAAAGAATAGGGACTAAACTCTAAAACACTAAACTTGACCAAACAGGCCCTCACTGACACGAAGTCAAGAGTGAAATTCATGGGAGAAATTTCAGAGGAATTCCCGATAAAAACTGGTGTCCGACGAGGAGATGGATTGTCACCCCTCCTCTTCAACCTCGTCCTAGATAAGGCGAAAAGTGAATGGGAAAAAGAACTGAAAGCGCAAAATAGTTAGAAACCAGTAAACATTGGGACAAAAAAAAAACCTTGAAATTCCACGCTTAGTCTTCGAGGATGACCTGGCCCTTTTGTTCAGCGATGAAGTCACAGCGATAAAGCAAGTTGAAATTCTGCAAGAATGTGCCAAAAAGGTCGGACTTCATATCTCCTACCAGAAAGGTGATTTTTCTGTTCAAAACTAGACATCCATAGTCTCAATACAAAATACGGACAAATCTACAGAGTTCGTGGTGTGGGTTACTGTAGTCACGTCCTAGTTCGTGAACCATGGGCAACGGCTGAGTGGCCTAGTAAGTGGTCCTGAGAGTCGGGATACCAGTTGCTATGGAATGGGAGTGGGCATCTCGGACATATTCTGAGCCATGGCCCTCCTTGTGCTCATGCGGCTAGGACTATACAATTCACCGGGGGTCCATAACCCGTTAGAGGAGAGATCCTCACTTGGACTATGTGTAAGTAGGGTAGCATCCTGCTTCATAAATTTACCGAGCTCAGAACATTTTAAGCAAACCTCGGACCTATGGGGGTAACGGAGTCCTATTCCCATTTGGCAGGCGAGGGACTCCTTGGAAACAACTTGGCGAACGAAATGGAATTCGATGGGGAGCTATCAATATTAATGGGGCTTATGAAAGAAAGAAAGAAAGAAAGAAAGAAAGTAGAACTGGCTGAGTCAGCAAAGAGGATGCATCTGGATGTACTAGGAGTAAATGGTATTTCGGTAAGGGGAGATAATGAGGAAGAGATAGGAGGTTATAAAGTGCACTTGACGGGTGTTAGAAAGGGAAGGGCAGAGTCTGAGGTAGGGCTGTTTATCAGGAATACCACTGCACGCAACATAGTTTCTGTTGGGCACGTAAATGAGCGAATGATGTGGGTAGATTTGTCCGTTGGAGAAATTAGGACTAGAATTGTCTCCGTGTATTCACCATGTGAGGGTGCAGATGAGGATGAAGTTGACAAGTTTTATGAAGCATTGAGTGATATCGTGGTCAGGGTCAACAGCAAGGACAGAATAGTGCTGCTAATGGGCGATTCCAATGCGAGAGTTGGGAATAGAACTCAAGAATACGAAGGTGATTGGGAAATGTTGGGGAAGATATAGAAGCTAATGGGAATGGGAAGCGTTTGCCGGACTTTTGTGCTGGTATGGGTTCAGCAGTTACGAATACATTCTTCAAGCATAATACTATTCACCGCTACACATGGGAGGTTAGGGGTACCAGATCCATAACAGACTATAGCTTAACAGACTTCGAATTCAGGAAATCTGTTAGGAATGTACGAGTTTTCCGGGGATTTCTCGATGATGCAGACCGCTATCTGATCTGTAGTGAACTAAGTATCTCTACGCCTAGGGTAGAGAAAGTCAAATCTGTCTCCAAACGAATAAGGGTAGAAAATCTCTAGGACGAGGAAATTAGACAGAAGTACATGGATATGATTAGTGAGAAGTTTCGAACAGTAGACAGTAAGCAGGTTCAGGATATAGAAAGTGAATGGGTGGCATACAGGAATGCTGTAGCTTGGTGGAATGATGAAGTGAGAGCAGCTTGTAAACGTAAAAAGAAGGCTTATCAGAAATGGCTCCAAACAAGGGCCACGGCAGACAGGGCTTTGTACGTAGATGAAGGAAACAGAGCGAAACAAATAGTTGTTGAATCCAAAAAGAAGTCGTTGGAAGATTTTGATAACTTGGATAGGCTAGGTCAAGCAGCTGGGAAACCTTTCTGGACAGTAATAAAGAATCTTAGGAAGGGAGGGAAAAAGGAAATGAACAGTGTTTTGAGTGATTCAGGTGAACTGTTAATAGATCCCAGGGAATCACTGGAGAAGTGGAGGGAATCTTTTGAACATCTCGATGTACAAGGAAATCATCCTGGTGGTGTTGTGAACAGCCAAGCTCATGGGGAGGAGGAAAATGATGCTGGTGAAATTACGCTTGAGGAAGTGGAAAGGATGGTAAATAAACTCCATTGTCATAAAGCAGCAGGAATAGATGAAATTAGACCTGAAATGGTGAAGTATAGTGGGAAGGCAGGGACGAAATGGCTTCATAGAGTAGTAAGATTAGCATGGAGTGTTGGTGAGGTACCTTCAGATTGGACAAAAGCCGTAATTGTACCTATCTATAAGCAAGAGAACAGGAAGGATTGCAACAACTATCGAGGTATCTCATTGATTAGTATACCAGGCAAAGTATTCACTGGCATCTTGTAAGGGAGGGTGCGATCAGTCGTTGAGAGGAAGTTGGATGAAAACCAGTGTGGTTTCATACCACAGAGAGGCTGTCAAGATCAGATTTTCAGTAGGCGCCAGGTAACTGAAAAATGCTACGAGAGGAATAGGCAGTTGTGTTTATGTTTCGTAGATCTAGAGAAAGCATATGACAGGGTACCGAGGGAAAAGATGTTCGCTATATTGGGGGACTATGGAACTGAAGGTGGATTATTTAAATCAATCAAAGGTATTTACGTTGACAATTGGGCTTCAGTAAGAATTGATGGTAGAATGAGTTCTTCGTTCAGGGTACTTACGGGGGTTAGACAAGGCTGTAATCTTTCACCTTTGCTGTTCGTAGTTTACATGGATCATCTGCTGAAAGGTATAAAATGACAGGGAGGGATTCAGTTAGGTGGAAATGTAGTAAGCAGTCTGGCCTATGCTGACGACTTGGTCTTAATGGCAGCCTGCAGTCAAATATCTTGGAACTTGAAAATAGGTGTAATGATTATGATATGAAAATTAGCCTCTCGAAGACTAAATTGATGTCAGTAGGTAAGAAATTCAACAGAATTGAATGTCAGATTGGTGATACAAAGCTAGAACAGATCGATAATTTCAAGTATTTAGGTTGTGTGTTCTTCCAGGGTGGTAATATAGTAAGTGAGATTGAATCAAGGTGTCGTAAAGCTAATGCAGTGAGCTCGCAGTTGCGGTCAACAGTATTCTGTAAGAAGGAAGTCAGCTCCTGGACGAAACTATCTTTACATCGGTCTGTTTTCAGACCAACTTTGCTTTACGGGAGCGAAAGCTGGGTGGACTCAGGATATCTTATTCATAAGTTAGAAGTAACAGACATGAAAATATCAAGAATGATTGCTGGGACAAACCAGTGGGAACAACGACAGGAGGGCACTCGGAATGAGGAGATAAAGGCTAATTTAGGAATGAACTCGATGGATGAAGCTGTACGCATAAACTGACTTCGGTGGTGGGGTCATGTGAGACGAATGGAGGGGGATAGGTTACCTAGGAGAATAATGGACTCTGTTATGGAGGGTAATAGAAGTAGAGGTAGACCAAGACGACGATGGTTAGACTCAGTTTCTAACGATTTAAAGATAAGAGGTATAGAACTGAATGAGGCCACAACACTAGTTGCAAATCGAGGATTGTGGCGACGTTTAGAAAATTCACAGAGGCTTGCAGACTGAACGCTGAAAGGCATAACAGTCTATAATGATAATGTATGTATGTATGTATGTATGTATGTATGTATGTATGTATGTATGTATGTATCAACAGAGTCCCTCACTTCAAATACCTGGGTGAAATTCTCGAACTAACCCGACAAAAAAAGCCCAAAACAACCTTGTCCAAAAACTCAGAAGAGCATATGGGAGAGAAATCCACAACAAAAAATATATGTCTCTCCACGTTAAGATTAAAAATGACAATACTGCAATCAAACCTGAGGCTTTATATGCAGGGAAACTAACGCTCCATAAAAAGGACAAGCTGGAAAATATCCTAAAAGAAGAGCGAAATATAATGAGGAACATTTTGGGACACGGAAGAAGGGTACCGCCTCCAATCCCGGAAATCTACAGAAAGGTTACCTAATATTGCGGCAGAATTCAGGAAAAGAAGGCTAAAATTTGAAGGACATGTTAAGAGGCTTTCAGAAAGCAGACTAACCCACCAAATTCTTGAAAGAGTTGATAAACTGAAGAATTTCCCTTGGTCTCAACAAACAAAAGCGGACATGAAGTATTTACAAATTCAACCTGAAGAAATTTTGAATCGAAGTATATATACTGTAGAAAGAAAATTGACAAGTGGGAAGGTACTCCAGAGAATTAAGTACCAAAAAGAGCAGGTACCAAGTGGACGGAAGAAAGGAAGAGGATATGAAAGCATCATGGATCCTCTGCAAACGAAATCATAAATAAAGCTTCGTGTGTTCCGAAAGGGGCCATTCACGCATAATAATAATAATAATAATAATAATAATAATAATAATAATAATAATAATAATAATAATAATAATAATAATAATAATAATAATAATAATAATGTGGCTTCAGCTATCGTATGTAGAATTTTGACATAACGTTATCTATGCAGCCTGCGTGTCAATTTCAACGTTTTGTTTTAATTTATTTTGTCGGATAAACGTCAGATCACCAGAGATCATTTACATCACACGGCATGTAGCATCGAATCGACTTCTTTTCCGCCTTACAAAAACTCAAGACTATCTCTGCCGGCTTTCAACCCGTAATCTTGAGATCTGGAGGCCAGGGAGCTTTAGCTTAGAACTTTGGTCGGTAAGGTTCTGTCATCTAAGGTACACTATTGTGCGATATGTCAAGGAATTTCCGCTCTTCATAATATATGTACTGTGGGTCAGCATTTCTACAAAAATATTATCACACAGCGGTTTTCGCAGGCGCAACGATGATATGTTACTGAACAGATTACTGCGGTTTTTTTTTCAGTATAATTTTCCACGCAACTGTAAGAAAATTAGAAATGATGTTAATTACAGTTACTCCTTCATGAGAGTTTCAAACTGCGTCACTGATCACTACGGTTGAACAAGAGTTTCTAAATATTTCTTTAGAATAGGGAAGATATCTGTGATTCACTAACAATATTCCCTCATTTTTTATAATAAACAAAGACATTCATCTCCTGCCTGACTGTACGAATATTTTAGGTCCCGAGTGAAATTTAAAGTGCTTATATCTGAGAAACACAAGGCGATAATACTTCTAGGAAATAAATAATACAGTATGTAGCAGGCGCAATTCTACAATATTCGGGTCTCTAAATGTTGTTACTAATAGTAGTAGGGACGTTAAATTCGAGCATCTGTAAAATGTATGAGGTGACGTTCGTCTGCGTTTTTGCCTGGATGGTATTTTAACGAGAATTTGAATTCGATGTTCCAGCCTGTTAAAGGCGAATTTGAAGAAAATCTGTTACTCTCCGACTGTCTGGTTCACCAGCCGGAAGAAACGCGGATTATTTTGAAGATACACTGGATTTGGATAAAGTTAGATCTCAACTGAAATGGCTACGCAATTTGTCCCAAAATTTAAATTTAAACTCTATGACTTATGCGAGTCTAAAAAAGAATTGAAATTTTTACAGCGAAATATTACAGAACAAAATCTGTTTAAATTATGGCAGTAGTCTCTGCCTGCCTGCCTGCCTGCCTGCCTGGTTCGATCTTTCTACGACGAACAGTCGCCTCAATTCTTGTCAAATTTCGTGACTAGGATTCTTCTTCTTCTGCTTCTTTTCTTCATGGGGCCTCTAAATATTAGTTCGTAATTAGCGTCGACTTCTAAGATCTTTTGCTACCATGGTTTTCCTTTGCAAAGCTGCAGGTAGTTCTTATTGGGTCTTCTTGGATTTTTTCTCTCTCTTCATCTGGTAGTCCTAGAGTGGAGAGTCTGATTCTTCCCAACGCCTCACATTCGAAAAGTATGTGTTCAGCTGATACCTCTGCTTCATTGCATTTCCTACATATACTGTCTCTTATTACTCGAATTCTATGTAGCTGTTTTTTTCAGATGGCAGTGACCTGTCAACAGTCGTACTACCCATCTTATAGTTTCTCTGTTGAGTTTCAACAGTTCTTTAGTATGCTTCTTGTTTGGTCCTTTTATCAGTACCTTTGCAAGCCTGCATCCAGGAGTATTTTTCCAGTTCTTCATTTGTTCCTTTTGTACCCATTTTTCTATGTAGTGTCGGGCTTGTCCATTGGAAATCCTGACGAATTCTAGCATTTTAAAGTCAAAATATTAACTAAATTATCTTCATAAAACGATTTTCTTCGGATGAAAGGTCCAATAGTCCGAAAGTTCCCTCCCCTTCAATTTCTAGAGGCGACTAGAAAGACACTGTCAATTCTAACGACAGTGACACAGCTGCCTCCGCAACGCCGTTCAATGAGCGCCATTCGGATTGCTACTATAGACCCGTCAGTCAGGGTTACGCACAGTTATGAATATATACAGGGTGGGCAAAATAAAACTGGCCTGGGTCTTCCGCGAGACTGAGCCTTGTTAATGAACAACCACGGCCGACTGGATCCCTCGCTGCGCTCGTAGCTACAGCGGCGCAAGTCGGCCGTGGAACAACACAGAAGATACTGGAAATGGCCACCGTTGACGCAGCGCTGTGCTCGATTTATCAAACTGTGAGACACGAGTAGCAGCTCTGCCTGAAGGATAGCAGCAATAGCGTTTTCACTGTTCTGCTGTAGCTCTTCCAGTGTGTGAGGATTATTGGAGTACACCTGACCCTTCAATTTTCACCACACCTAAAAAAAAAAATCGAGGTGGCCATTCGATTACACTGCCTCTGCTGATTGTCCTCTCCTTACCGAACACCTCGTGCAAGGTTATCAGGGCGGTGTGTGCTGTTGCTCCATCTTGCTGAAAATATCTATACAGTCGTTCATCTTCTGTGAGTTGAGTCACATATGGATGTAACAGTGTCTAGACATACCGGTTAGCATTAACAGTTTAGTGAAAGAATCGTGTTACGATGCGGACACCAGACATTGTACAGCACACACCAATCTTGAGATAATGCAACGGCTTTTCGACGTACTGATGGGTATTGTCTGATGCATAACGGTGCGTGTTCTGTGAGTTCACATACCCTGACAAGCTGAACCAGGCCTCATCTGAAGAAATGAAAAACTGAGGGTCCAAACGTCCTGACTCCACTTCACTCAGAAACCATCGACAGAACTGAACACGCGAAGGTTCATCCGAACGCTTTAACGCATGCACAACAGTAAATGTGCAAGGATACAGATGCAGGTCCTTTTTTTTTAATAATGTTTTGACACGACGATCTCTTCATTACACCTGCACAGATAAACAGCGATGATACTTCGCCGGACTTCGTTCTAGGCTTTCCTTCACTCGACCAATGTTTTCCGGTGTTCGAACTCTTTTCGCGCCATTTTGCCACTAAGTTTTCCATTGCAGACTTTGCTGGAGGTTTTGACAAAACACTTCCAGTCTTAAGCTCTTGCGCAAACAGTTCCGCACAGGTTTTCCGCGAATCGTGCTTCGCATAACACTCAACATTGAACACGCGCTGTTTTGTCGTGTTTTGTTGCATTCAACTGGTCGCTAACACGTCCGTTCCTCTCACTCACTCACACTTATGACACAGCGACGAAGTCGAGACAGAGCATGCGGGAAATGCGCACGCGCAGACATGTGTCAGCAACCGATTGGTGCATTGAAATCACGGTTTTCAGCATTTACTGTGATAGGCAATCTTCCTGTTCATTAACAAGGTCAATTCCGCGTTAGTCTTGCAAATATTTTCCGGGCCTGTTTTATTTTGCCAAACCGGTAAATACCAAACCACTGGAGCGGGCTCTTAAAACCCTTAACTTATTGGATGACGGACAGTTGAGTACAAAAGCTTTTTAATTCCGGCGACATTCCTTTTTAAATTCAATGAGAACAAGCGAGGACAGGCTAATATTGTTAACAGCAAGCAACCTGAGTGAATTCTCCGCTTTGAAAGCAATCAATTGCCAGTGCTTCTCGTTCAGTGCATCTGATATTTCATTTGATTTGGTTTGTTCAGGAAGCTTGTCGATATATCGACCTCTACCGCATTTGCGTAACGTAGGAATTGTAATTACTATCAATGGGTTCAAGTTGACACGTTCCAGCAAAATAGCAATGTAATTCCCCATAGAAAATTATTGGATCTTCTCTCGACACGAGTCACCTGACAAGACAACGTAATTTCCTGTACTGAAGGTCGTTTCGCAATTGTCCATGAATGTATTGTAACTGAACCACGTAAATATGTAACAGTTCACGACGAAAAGTAGTTTGATTAAGTACCTTTATTTCCTTTATTACCTTCTCACGTTTGTATGGAGTCGGCAGAATAGGAGTTTAAAACCACTGACCACTATGCACTGGTTCACCCCAAGTCGCTATATTCGAATACGGAATATTCGGATAGGAAGTCGAGTGACTGGACCATAGTACCCAAAGTACAACTCTCCCATCGTCTGCCATACATACATACATACATACATACATACATACATACCTACATACATGCATATCCTAGGTGTAACTGAAGATGACTAAGGGAATTAAAGAGTTAATTTCCTGTTGCTTTCCTCAGCGGCCCATAAGGTAAATAACGTATCACTATGCCAAGCCCGTTGAAATGCACACACTCACCGACCTTCTAAGCTACCCCTTAATATAATTCATTAAAGGGACTTGCTTCGTAAGAAATGACGATACTAGTGTCGCTCATACTTCAGTCACTTTCATTTTATAATTGTCAGGGATGAGATTCAAGTAACAAACTTTTAACGTGGGGTATGTTCTTTGGATGGTCTACTAGGACAAAAGCGAGACATGGACAGCGTTACCAACAGCTATATGGCCACAGTTACCATTGTTATATACTGTACAACTTCAAGTCAGTGGATGCAGAGTGGGTATCGGCCCACAAGTGGCCACGGCTGGTCCGTAGTCCGACAGCTGTGCACTCCGGCCGGCGAACGCCTCTGTTATCGGGAGATGGAGAGGGGCTGACCCCACCATCGGCTGTCCTGAGAATAGTTTTTCATGGTTTCCCATTCTGATGCACCAAGGTGAATGCCGGGACAGTCCCCAGTATAGACCACGGCCGCCAACCCTCTCATCTTCTCCGATACAAATCTCCTGCCCTAAGAGACGGCATCACCATTCAGGAGGCTCGCCTCCCCCTTCAGGGGAGGAATGAAAACGTTTAGTATTAGTAGTAGTAGCAGCAGTAGGAGTAGTAGTAGCGTAGCGAGAATCGGCCGATGGGGAGGGGGTATTTGTAGTAACAAAAGTTAGGAAGGGCAGTTGGTTCGAAGGATGTGCGCTAGACCAGTTAGTCTCATATAACCAATGTACAGCGGCCTCAGCTTGCCTCAGTTCCCAAAAGTTAGGCTGAAACGGGTCATAAGTTACAAGTTGTGAGCCCCTGAGAGCAGCTCTCTAGTTAGGTATATACGAATTGAGTATAGAATACAATGATGCATGAAGTCATTATAAATATTCTTATACAAGTGAATCAGATCTGTTGGTTTTACAATTATGTCCCTGAATGTTTATTTAGTTTATTGTCCATTACCATTACCACTACCATCAATAATCTCCATGTTCCAATAATTTATGGAGGGTCGTATGCAACGAAAGACGGAAATAGTCCCTACCTAATCACTGGTCGAGCGACTGCAAAGGTGGTACATGAATGATGGGGCACCGGCTCATTCTCATCGTAGTGTGAGGCGACACCTAACAGGGGTCTTCCATGAGCGATGGATTGGTCGGGGAGAGTCAATACTTTGACCTGTCCGTTCGCCGGAAAATAACCCTTTATATTTTGGCTTTGGGGACATGTAAAGACCATGGTGTATGCGGTCCCCGTAAATGATGTGGATACACTTCGAGAACGCGTGTTCAATGCCTGTGATGAAATCCGGCAACAGCCTGGGGTGTTCCAACGAATGCGTGATTTCATGCGACGTAGTGCGGAAGGCTACTTGGTGACATCGAGGACGCATTGTGAAGAGTACGTCAAGGACATGGAGACCACTGATAATGGTGGACCATAACTCCAAAGATACTGGGTTTGCAATCTATGTGTATAGGACCTTTCGCCTTCGTTCGTTGGGTACTGCCTCCTCTGTAAATATTGGAACTTGTCTATTACGAACATGTATCGTTTATTTATTTGTGTACAGTATTTTAAACACTGTTGGAGCAAAAAAAAAAAAAAACAAACCCCTATCGCCTATTAAAATAGAAACAGTAGTAATAATTATAAACATATTATAAATATGAAAACCAAACCAAACCCTATGGCACTACATCCCTGGAAGGGCCTTGGCCTACCAAGCAACCACTGCTCAGCCCGAAGGCCTGCAGATTACAAGGTGTCGTGTGATCAGCGCGACGAATCCTCTCGGCCGTTATTCTTGGCTTTCTAGACCGGGGCCGCTATCTCACCGTCAGATAGCTCCTCAATTCTAATCATGTAGGCTGAGTGGACCTCGAACCAGCCCTCAGGTCCAGGTAAAAATCCCTGACCTGGCCGGGAATCGAACCCGGGACCTCCGGGTAAGAGGCAGGCACGCTACCCCTACACCACGGGGCCGGCATTGTAAATATGTAGTTATGTAATATTAATACAATAACGTCCGAGCTTAACCCCTTGGTAGTTGATAATTGAGATAGGTCCTTCTACACTGACTGACAGAGCAAATGCAACACCAAGAAGGAGTGGTCAGAACTTTATGCCAATTGCAGGGTAGACTGACGTCACTGAGGTATGCTCATGATGTGAAATGCGCCGCTGTGCTGCGCACGTAGCGAACGATAAATGGGACCCGGCGTTGGCGAATGGCCCACTTCGTGCCGTGATTTCTCAGCCGACAGTCATTGTAGAACGTGTTTTCGTGTGCCACAGGACACGTGTATAGCTAAGAATGCCAGGCCGCCGTCAACGGAGGCATTTCCAGCAGACAGACGACTTTACGAGGGGTATGGTGATCGGGCTGAGAAGGGCAGGTTGGTCGCTTCGTCAAATCGCAGCCGATACCCATAGGGATGTGTCCACGGTGCAGCGCCTGTGGCGAAGATGGTTGGCGCAGGGACATGTGGCACGTACGTGGGGTCCAGGCATCCGCCGCCAAGCGGTGGCAGCCCCGCACGCCACGTCAACCGCCATTCTTCAGCATGTGCAAGACACCCTGGCTGTTCCAATATCGACCAGAACAATTTCCCGTCGATTGGTTGAAGGAGGCCTGCACTCCCGGCGTCCACTCAGAAGACTACCATTGACCACAGCATAGACGTGCACGCCTGGCATGGTGCCGGGCTAGAGCGACTTGGATGAGGGAATGGCGGAACGTCGTGTTCTCCGATGAGTCACACTTCTTCACCGCAGACGAGTGTGGCGTCGGCGTGGAGAAAGGTCAAATCCGGCAGCAACTGTGGAGCGCCCTACCGCTAGACAACGCGGCATCATGGTTTGGGGCGCTATTGCGTATGATTCCACGTCACCTCTAGTGCGTATTCAAGGCACGTTAAATGCCCACCGCTACGTGCAGCATGTGCTGCGGCCGGTGGCTCTCCCGTACCTTCAGGGGCTGTCCAATGCTCTGTTTCAGCAGGATAATGCCCACCCACACACTGCTCGCATCTCCCAACAGGCTCTACGAGGTGTACAGATGCTTCCGTGGCCAGCGTACTCTCCGGATCTCTCACCAATTGAACACGTGTGGGATCTCATTGGACGCCGTTTGCAAACTCTGCCCCAACCTCGTACGGACGACCAACTGTGGCAAATGGTTGACAGAGAATGGAGAACCATCCCTCAGGACACCATCCGCACTCTTATTGACTCTGTACCTCGACGTGTTTCTGCGTGCATCGCCGCTCGCGGTGGTCCTACATCCTACTGAGTCGATGCCGTGCGCATTGTGTAACCTGCATATCGGTTTGAAATAAACATCAATTATTCGTCCGTGCCGTCTCTGTTTTTTTCCCAACTTTCATCCCTTTCGAACCACTCCTTCTTGGTGTTGCATTTGCTCTGTCAGTCAGTGTAAAACGGAGTGAGTAAAGTCGGACAGTAAAATATTCACGTACATGTTTGTGGCATTAAATTGTTATAAAAACGCTTGAAGTTTCCATGAAAATGTTTCTTTCTTTAATTCGAGCCTACACCAGAAGTCATACTGCAATATAAACACTATAACATCCAGACCCGAAAGAACGTACGTATCAAAATCATTCGCATTTTTTCGCGAGTCCGATTTATTTTGCTACGAAAAGAACATTGCTTAGTAGTGATCATGACCTCAATTAAGGTGCAACTTTGGGATTTGCCTGACGTGAAAATGAAAAACTATGAAGACTACCTTCAGAGTTGCCGATGGAGGAACTCGAACCCACTATCTCCCGAATGTAAGCCTGTGATACTGACGCGAACAATTTAGTTAAAACAAAACACCGAGCAAATGGCTATGCTGTCTTTGTCACGTAACTATCAACTTGCATTCGAGAGATAGTGGGTGCGAACCCCCCACTGTCGGCAGCCCTGAACATGTTTTTCCTTGGTTTCCATTTCCACACCAAGAAAATGCTGGGAACGTACCTTAATTAAGGCCACGATCGCTTCCTCCCCACTCCTAGCCCTTTCCTATCCCATCGTCGCCATCAGACCTGTCTGTGTCGGTAAAAAGAAAACAACAACATAACCGCCTGAAGTACTGAAGTCGCTTTACAATGTGCCCTACACTACAAGATTGAAAATATATCCCAGAAGTAACGCCATATGGTGGTCATAGAATGGAACTAATTTAGAAGTGTTTCAAGAGTGTATTTTGCAACAGCGAAGTAGGTCAGGAATGCGTAGCTGGCTGGCATCCCACCAGCCTATAAAGTTCTAATGCTTCAAAGTTTTCTTAACGGGATAAGCGAAGCTCCGTTACTTCTGAAGCCACTCATTAGCTTCTTATCTCCAGCAAAACAATGCCAGAAGAACATCGTGACTTCTGGCATTCCCGTGCGGATATGGGATAACATACATCTTTCTTGGACGGGGATCCGTAACACAAGAGGGTTAGAGAACTGGCTTTCTGAGTTTTAAGTTGGCAAGGGTCGATCCTGGCTCAGTTCAGTGGTGGTTAAAAGTGCTTAAATACGTCAGTCTTGTGTCAGTACTTTTACTGACATGTAAAAGAACCTGCGGGACACAATTCCGGTATGTTGGCATCTCTGACCTTTAGGTATGGTATTACGAGTGGATCATACAAGGAATGCATAATTATGCTTATGTAAATTCTTGTCCTTGTCCCAAGGTGATGGAGCTCTTCTCAGGCACACCCCCGGTAGAAGTAAGCAGCATGTACCTTTCTATTAACCTATACCAGCCTAATAATAATAATAATAATAATAATAATAATAATAATAATAATAATAATAATAATAATAATAATAATAATAATAATAATCCTCATCATCGCCACTTCAGCTGGTTTGGATATTATGCAGGCCGAGATTCAATCATTCAATGAGGATCAAGGTCCGAATTATATCTACCCCCTCGTCATCGTTGTATTTTTATTTCAAAGGACTACCGAGCTCGATAGCCGAAGTCGCTTAAGTGCGGCCAGTATCCAGTATTCGGGAGATAGTGGGTTCGAATCCCATTGTCGGCAGCCCTGAAAATGGTTTTCCGTGGTTTTCCATTTTCACACCAGGCAAATGATGGGGCTGTACCTTACTTAAGGCCACGGCCGTTTCCATCCCACTCTTAGCCCTTTCCTGTTCTATTGTCGCCGTAAGATCTAGCTGTGTCGGTGCGACGTAAAGCAACTTGTAAATGTATTTCAAAGGACTGGAGGATCTCTTTGGTGATCAAACGTAAAACCAGTGAAAATTCCTATTAACAGACATAAGATTTTTAAACTTTAGACATTTCAAAAGCCTGGGAGAGTAAATGTCTATGTGAAGATGGCTGTCATACAAATTTTGACATTATGTATCTACGTGTGCAGTTTAGAAATCTGACGGGATCATGAAACCAGCAGATGAAACCATGTCGGAAAAATTTCAGTTGTTTAACTAGTTAACATTGCATCCATTATATCCGTCCCCAATAGCGTACACTGTTAGATTTGGAATTTGAATGCAAGACCCTTCTAAATTATCTTGAGGTGAGCACGATGTATTACACGGATTCGAATCAATGTTTATAAGTTTAAAATCATTTAATTATATGGTTAACGATACCGAATCTAATTAGTTAATCTAAAAAGATGATGTTTGTTATTTAAGGGGCCTAACAGCTAGCTCATTGGCCTTTAATATAAAAAGTAAGCAGGTCTGTAATGATACATAATTGCTTATACTATACTTGGACTTCAAATTTTACATAGAATATACATCACAGCGACGTAACATTCCATATCAAAAATCACACACGAATTTTCCAGGATTCAATCCGTGGATGCCCTGAGGAAAATTCAGCAGTGAACTAATTAGGTTCTCATGCCCCCACGTAATACTTATTCGGCACAGTTGGATTCTGGCCAATTAAACATTGTAAGTACCTCAAGGTTAGGCTCGATGAGTAGCCGACACCAACGACTAAGTGATCGTGGGGAACTGCAGATTACGTTTACTAGGTGTATTCAATGCATTAGATTACGAAGGCTTGCGGAAAATGAAATAAAATATATATGGTAAGAGAGGGATCAATTAAAATTATGTTAGTTTGGAAAACACATCCATTGCTTCTACGCTAAAAAGTGATGTCAACTAAGCGTAGAAATCTACAGTATACTACTTCTTATCCCGAGTTTCTTCAACAAATAAAATGAGCTAAAATAAATTATTTCAGAATGAAGTTTTTACATACAGTTTTTCGTCCCACACTTTCCAAGGCGTCAAAGAACATCTCCAATGGGCAGTGTATAGATAGAGAATTTTGACTTTATTTTATCTACTTGAACTAGTTTGCCGAAAGTGAATATAATATATCTATAATTATAAAAGGAAGTGTATGTCTGTCTGTCTGTCTGTCTGTCTGTCTGTATGTCTGTCTGTCTGTCTGTCTGTCTGTGCACGATGCCCAGCAAAATCTACAGCACGCAGAGATCTGAAATTTTGAACATAGGTAGATGGAAAGAGGTCCGAATGCACCTCGATGCCGGAATTTTCATTTTCGCTTTCGTTGGCGAGTTATGAACGAAAAAACATCGGAAAACGTGCATTGGGATATGACAATCCAACGTGCTGTCACCAAGATTAAATGCATAGAGTCGTTGTCGCTAGGCAACGTACATAAGATAGGTAGGGAACACAATATTCAAGGAGCCATTTTACGTCCAGGGCGTAGGAAGCCGTTTTTGGTCTTCTATGGTGTGAGAGCATATGACGCTATTGATGGTGATTCGTCCGTCGGATGGGGACGTAAAAGTCTCGAGCTATTCGAGAGGAGTGGGCTATGTGCTGGCGCCGGGTTTCATCCTCTTCATTCTTACTATCATATATAATGTCATTCATTTAATCGTCATAAGACCTATCTGTGTCGGTGTGACGTAAAGCATATTGTAAATATATATGGTGGAAAGGGGAGGGGGAAGAGATATGAACAATAAGAACTGGAGATAGTGAAGTTGTGGAGAGTTTAAGTGCCTCCGTAGTGAATTAAAGGAGAACTGAAGATTGTATATGGCAATCAACTCAGAGTTTCTGCCCCAATGATAAGTTCCTGTAGAAGTGAAAGTGTGAATGCCGCTGATCTCATCGCAGAGCGCAGGACGTACGCTCCTTTAATACCAGTGTAGTCTTGTTAGCTGCAAAGTCCATGACAGGCTTCTTGTCCACACACGAGAACGGGCAATATAACGACTGAATCACTTTTAGCAACAAGTAATGGCTCCCCTTGCTGAGGGTATGTACACTATTCGTGTAGAATAATTAAATGTAGCTTAATAATACTAGTCCGCTGCGAAGAATTCATTGCGTCGGAAATTATCCAAAGCTAAGGCCAGAATATTCCTAGCGCCTACCGATTGTATGAAACCGAACTGTATACATTCATACAATACTGTCATTGAGATCAATTAAATAACACCGGGCGAGTTGGCCGTGCGCGTAGAGGCGCGCGGCTGTGAGCTTGCATCCGGGAGATAGTAGGTTCGAATCCCACTATCGGCAACCCTGAAAATGGTTTTCCGTGGTTTCCCATTTTCACACCAGGCAAATGCTGGGGCTGTACCTTAATTAAGGCCACGGCCGCTTCCTTCCAACTCCTAGGTCTTTCCTATCTCATCGTCGCCATAAGACCTATCTGTGTCGGTGCGACGTAAAATCCCTAGCACAAAATTAAATAACAAATGTGAATCATGTTAATATTTGCATTTATTTTCTTGATAAAAAGTACTGGTAATGTGTTGTTTGAAACTCTTTCAAATTTTCTATAACATACTCGTTTATTTATGATAACAAAGGGTTTACTTGGATTGGACAATATTCATGAAGTCGAAATTCGCAGGATAGTGTATAATCATCGTTTCTGTAACTTGGAGCAGAATGGACACTTTTCCACATAAAGTTTGGTTTAATGAAACAGTTTACCAAAGCCTTAAACAAAGGTGCCTGCCTTAATGAATGTTTAGCTCTCTCTGAAGCATAATTAAAAGAAGGTGTATATAATGGTCCCGATGTCAGAAAGCTTATGTTTGACAGCACATCTGAGTCTATGATGGACATGAAAGAAAAGGCAGCATTTACTGAAGTCATAATGAAGTTTCTTGATAGCAACAAGTCTCCAGACATGCATACTACCACAACAAGAAAGCGGCGATTAAAAAAAGTCTGCAAGTCCATATGTTGCGCAGTTATGCAAGAAATGCAACAATCATTGTAGGAACTTGGCTGTAATATGAGTCTGAAAGTTTATATTTTACACTCTCATAATTATTTTTCCCCAGAGAATCTGAGATTTTTAAGCGAAGAACAGGGTGAGTTACCAAACATTTAAAGGAGGTTGAGAGAAGATATAACGACGATGGAACATCACCATGCTTGCTGCCTATTGTTGGAGAGAGAGAACCTACAAGCTACACATAGAAGAACTTCCACAACAATAAAACCTGCGATAACAATAATGTCTGCAAGTCCAAATATTGCGCAGTCACACTGACACTGAAAATACACAGTGATAATATGACAATATTACAATTGTGTCTTATACATGAAATAGTGACAAAATTTATAAGACTGTACACATATGAGAAATATCAGTTATTTGGTGTACTATGTGGATATTTTAACACATATGACAAGAGTCTGCCTTTGTTTCATTTAGTCAGTACTATATTTAAAAGACTTGGATTTAAAAAAGTGTATGTTCATAGTATTTATTCAAGAAAACCTCATACATTTCGAAAGTATAGCCACTGCATATTTGTCAGTATTCTTTACGTGATAGCAAAAAAAAAAAAAAAAAAATCAGATTTAATGTGTCAGTGTTATGTTGAATCACTTTACTGGGTTTAGACAGTATTCATGATGTCGAAATTCGCAGGCTGTGTATAATCACGGTTTCTGTAGCAGAAGCAAAATGGTTACAGGCATACACTAAGTATGAGTCCATTAACTGAGTATCCATACGTTTATTTTTAAACATATTTATTTTCACCATTCCAGACGCGGGCAGGAAGTTATTTACTTCAATAAAACTTCCTGATAAAATGTGAAATTGTACTGTGCTACCAAGTATATGTCCAATTTACATGATGTTGATAAATTTTCGGCTCTGCACACCGAACTTTGTTTGGTATACGGCTCAAACGGGACAAATAACTTAGTGATAAATCCGATACTAATTCCGGGCGGAATCATCGTGTTGCCCGCATGATAACAAGTACCGGTATATGCCAAAGAAGTGGTGGTGATAGTTTTTTTTTTTTTTTTTTTTGCTTTACGTCGCACCGACACAGACAGATCTTATGGCGACGATGGGACCGGAAAGGCCTAGGAATGGGAAGGAAGCGGCCGTGGCCTTAATTAAGGTGCAGCCCCAGCATTTGCCTGGTGTGAAAATGGGAAACCACGGAAAACCATCTTCAGGGCTGCCGACAATGGGATTCGAACCCACTATCTCCCGATTACTGGACACTGGCCGCACTTAAGCGACTGCAGCTATCGAGCTCGGTGATAGTTGGTTTAAGGGGCAAAACAACATAATTATCAGCCCAAAAAATTTCAAGAAAGTCTGTCATCAGTTACATGGTATTGGTCCAGCAGAAAAATGTCTTCTATCCTTTTACAACGAAATAGCGTATAATGTTACAAAGCGGTGTTATTTAACCTCTATATTTGGGATATAATCACTATCAGGAGAAGATAATACTCGTACATGGTCTTCGATAACAAAGGCTATGTGACCTAGAGTTGCTTGGTCAGGGTCACAGACAAAAAGGGCAGAACTCACCAACATCAGGCAGCCGAGAAGAAATCACTCGCGTTTTACGTGAAGCAGGTATATGGTCGGTAGATGCAGAGTGGGTTTCGTCCCTTAAGAGGCCACGGCTTGGCCGTGGTCCAACAGCTCTGTACTCTGACCGGCCAACCGAGCAGAGGAAAGTTGACCACGGCTCTACCGTGGCTCTACGCCTCTGCATTCGGGAGACGGGCCTGGGGCACAGTGCCGCACTTCACGCCTGGCCCCACCCGTCGGCTGTCCTGAGAATGTTTTCCATTTTCCTGCACTAAGGCGAATGCCGGGACAGTTCGTAGTATAGGCCACGGCCGCCCACTCCCTCACCATCTCCGCACATTTCCTTCACCGTAACAAATCTCCCGGCCTGAGAGACGGCGTCACCCTCTAAGAGCCCGCCTCCCCCCTTCAGGGGAGGAATGAAAACGTTCAGTAGTAGTAAGCAGGTATAGCATGAGGATGCTACACCAAGTTATCATCAGACTTGGCCTCATATTTATCGCTGATACCTCATCTCGGACGACTGGGACTTCGCAGTCATCATACTAAAATATAGTAGATATACTGTGCCTCAATATTGTCACTATCGACTCCGTTAATGCGATGTCTGTTATAAATAGTAACTGCTACTATATTTTTTTCATAGGATGAGATAGTGCCAAAGGAACATATTTGGAGTAAAAGAACATTGGGAAAACCTTCTTCCCTCGGTATGGTGAGCCTAGCCTAGCGGTAGCGAGCCTGCCTATTAAACGGAAGATCCCGAGGTCCATTCAGCCTTTGTGAGAACAATCAAGGAGCTATTGACGGTGAGATAGCGACGCCGATCTACGAGTATAAAGTCAAGAAAAAAAGCCGAGAGAGTTCATCGCGCCGACCACACGTCCCCTCGTACTCTGCAGGCCTTTGGGCTTAGCAGCAATTGTTTGGCAGGCTAAAGTCTATCAGGGCTGTAGCGCCAAAGGGACCTTTCGTTTGTTTGTTTGTTTGTTTGTTTGTGTGTTTGTTTGTTTGGTTGGTTGGTTGGTTGGTTGGTTGGTTGGTTGGTTTGTTTATTTGTTTTCCTTTAGGACGGCGAAACTGTTTTTTCTGACTATGAGATTCAAACCAGTGACTTAACGACCTTTCCTCTGTGAACATAGGTACGTCAGCGAGTATAGGCCATCCATGATGCATGCTAAAAGCCCCAAAATTCACGTCCCCTTCCTACATCCCATTAAAAACTGAATATAATAAAAATAATAGGGACAAACGTTTACAAGTATTAATGTAGCTCAATCAGTTAATCGTTGGCTAAGTTAGGAGTGGCTCTGTTCTCGGAAAATAAAAATATCTTACAGTCCGCATGAAAGCAACCGTCGGCGTCGGTCAGTAGCTCAAATGCTCATGAGCGTGAGATATCTATTGTCAAAGTGTTGATTCGTTCATTCGCCCTGTTTGAGTGACTTTAATCCCGATCACCGATTGTTTTCAACGATCCTGACAGTACCTTAGCAACGCGGTTAGGATCACAAAAGCGCGAGCTTGTATTCAGGATATAGTTCGAATCCCATTATCGGTAGCCCCGAAGATCATTTCCCGTGGCTTCTCATTTTCACACTAGGCTAATGTTAGGGATGTAGCCCATCAAGGCCACGGGCACCAACATCCCTTTCCCATTCTTGAGTTCTTAAAAACCTACTCTATGTTAATGTGACGTTAATAATAATGTTATTGGCTTACGTCCCACTAACTAATTTTACGGTTGTCGGATACGCCGAGGTGCCGGAATTTAGTTCCGCAGAAGTTATTTTACGTAACGCGACG
Source organism: Anabrus simplex (assembly GCF_040414725.1). NCBI lineage: Eukaryota > Metazoa > Arthropoda > Insecta > Orthoptera > Tettigoniidae > Anabrus > Anabrus simplex. The sequence continues at coordinate 1,123,392,438 of NC_090265.1, read as the reverse complement.
TTATTTTTCTTGCTAGTGGCTTTACGTCACACCGATACAGATAGGTCTTATGGCGACGATGGCACAGGAGAGGGCTAGGCGTAGGAAGGAAGCGGCCGTGGCCTTAATTAATGTACAACCCCAGCATTTGCCTGGTGTGAAAATGGGATACCACGGAAAATCATCTTCAGGGCTCCCGACAGTGGGGCTCGAATCTACTGTCTCCCGAATACTTGATACTGGCCGCACTTAGGTAAATGAAAAAGTGTGCTAAGACGAACATAAGCACCCAGCCCCCGAGCTAAAGGAATTAACCACACGCGGTTAAAATCCCTTAATTTCTTTACATTCTCGAAACACGAGGATGTTCGTAAAGTGAGGACAGCCGGTGGCTGAAGAGATCGTGCTTGGAATCCTACCACATGCAGAAAATGTTCATCCAATTTCAGACAAGAGGATTTTGAAGGAAAGGCATCTTCTCCGACGGCCACTTTTTCTTGCGGTTGACTGTACTATTAAATTTATGATGTCATAATAGATCATCCTACGAAGTTCCATTGCGACCGATTTGGTCTATTTCCCTCGTTAGTGCCGAGGTTAGTGATCCTTCCTCTCGTCCAGGGGTCATCATGGAGATAGATTTGCTTGGATGAAGTAAGCAGCTACATTGACCACTTCCTCCTATTAACTGGTTCCCTTTCACAACGTATGCATAATAGGATGTGGTCTTCGGCTGTGCCCGTTCAGTTCTTTAAACTTTCCCGTTATGTTTACAGACGCAGACTCGACACGAGAAGGTAAGTAGAGTGTGGTACTCGCAGGGTGTTGTATAATGAGGCAGGGGAGGCACTCCCACAACACGTGCGTGCGTGCGTCGCTCACCTTCAAAACACTCGACTCCACTACGGGAGTGACGCACACTTCATGGAATGCAAGCTGAAGCTTCGGATCTTTAATTCCTATTATTTGGTTTGTTTACTTTTTGTTTCACTTCTCCTTTTAATTTTATTTCCGTTCCGCAACATCCCAGTTAACTTGGCTCACTTCTCACTCTATTGTTCCCATGTAATGGGCGTTATTTATAACTGGACTAAATGTTTCTGTGAATTCCTAGTAAGGTTGAAATAATGTTTGCTGACCGCTAATTCTCAGAGTTACTTGCGCTGTTTACTTGTGTCGGCGTCACTTGTTTGGCGGAGTTCAATGTCGCAATCCTCTGAGCCACCTGGCCTTGCTGTTGTTGTTGTTGTGTCATTGAGGGTCATCAAGCCCATCTACTCTCAGGCGATGTCATTTTTGTTTCATTATTCCTTAATTATGTAAACTTGATCAGGAAAAGATACCCCGAGCTAGTAGTTTCTTGCATTGAAAGTCACGAGTTTAATTCCGGCCAGTACGAATGGATGTTTGAGTCCAGTTCCGTCAATCAGTGGTCATGGTACAGTAGTAGCCTTCAGTTTCTGGGGTTCAGGGTTCCATTCCCGGCCAGGTCAGCAATCGTTTAAACTGTGTGCCTATAGTTAATCCCTCAAGGGGAGAGTTTCTTTTCGTTTAAATACACATTTCTTCATCTATACACAACACATCACCGTCCGGCTCCGTGGCTAAATGGTTAGCGTGCTGGCCTTTGGTTACAGGGGTCCCGCGTTCGATTCCCGGCAGGGTCGGGAATTTCAACAATAATTGGTTAATTTCGCTGACACGGGAGCTGTGTGTATGTGTCGTCTTCATCATCATTTCATCCTCATCATGACGCGCAGGTCGCCTACGGGAGTCAAATCAAAAGACCTGCATCTGGCAAGCCGAACTTGTCCTCGGACACTCCCGGCACTAAAAGCCATACGTTATTTCAACACATCACTAATCACTACAGAAACACGCAACATGTGGTTTGTGTCAGGAAGGGCATCCGATAGTACAACTGGTCCAAATCCAAAGACCCCCCCCCAAGACATTAGGAAAAGATCAGAAAGAAAGAAAGAAAGAAAGAAAGAAAGAAAGAAAGAAAGAAAGAAAGAAAGCACAATGGATGTTTGAAGACGGAAAATCTGTAAATCACAATGTCATTTAAAGAGTATTTAAACTCTCGACTGTAGGCTACAAAGACATCGGATTCTGTTTTACAAACATTGGATGTAGCTTTGACTTAGCGGTGTGACCCGACTGGGATAAAGAAGGGTAGCCGAGGTCACACTCAGCAGACAAAACCTATTACTATTATTATTATTATTATTATTATTATTATTATTATTATTATTATTATTATTATTATTATTATTATTATTATTATTATTATTGAGGATGGAGTATAACAGAAGGGGCTGCCTGGCGGAGGCGGTAAGGGCGTGATCGGTTCGCCCGGAAGGACGTGGGTTCGAATCCCCGTCAGGAAGTCGTAAAATTTAAGAAATGAGATTTCCAATTCCGGAGGTGCATATGGCCCTGAGGTTCACTCAGCCTACACCAAAAATGAGTACCGGGTTAATTCCTGGAGGCAAAGGCGACCGGGCGTAGAGCTAACCACTCTACCCCATCACGTGCCGAGGTTAACAATGGTGGAAGCCTTTACCTTCCACTCCTCCAAGGGCCTTCATGGCCTGTACGGAGGTGACTTTGCTTTGCTTTGCAGTATAACAGAGCACCAGTAGATCTATACAAGGGATCTCTTAATGGGAAAATACCTCCAGGAAGACCCCGAGGCACCTGGAAGAAGGAGATCAACAAGGTATGCCCTCTCCCTACTGTAGGCCACAGCCGATTCCTTCCACTTCTTTACCCAATTTCATTCACCGTCATTCATTTCATATTCAGTAGCCCCTCAACTAAGGATGGCGTCAAAATATGTCAGGTAAATGTCTCTCACCTCGTCTCCGACTCCGAATCAAGAAACGGGACTAGGGGCAGATATATTATCTAGGCCTACATTGATTAGCATTTCTACTGAAAACTGAGTCAATAATCGAGAAAAATTTCACTCTGGTTAGATTAATTTATATACTGCTGAGTTCTAATAACCATTTAGGCTAAAGGAAAGGAAGGAAAGGAGGAAAGATCCTGTCCAAATAAAATCCTTTGTTCTACAACGCTTTTCGGGCACTAACTCGAATTCTATATTTCACGAAATGAGAGCTCACCGAGACGGATATTCCAATCCCGAATCCAAGGCTGTGACTTTACCTTTCGACAGATATGTCCTATATGTGCGTCGGACAATCGAGATAAATAATTCATATTCGTTTTCTCCTTTTTAACTCCACCGGACTGCACAAGAAAAAATGTTTTCGGACTCCGCGCACCGAAATACATGGGAATTCGCTTCGAAGCATTTTTCTAAAATAGATTTCGCCGATCGGCCTAAAGAGCTGTGCGGAAGTTTCGATCCATGGCTTCGGTAGCTCATAACTTCTGAACCGCTCATCCGATTTCAACGTTCTTAGTTTAGATGTCTCCCTCTTTTCGATTATGTAAAATACTCGAAAACAGGCTGACGTCCAACAAGGAGAAAGCGGCCCAAAATTATACAAAACGGTATAAGTGCGAAAGCTTCACATGGGATTAGTGGTAGGTTTTATTCCGATTCGGTGCCTCTTTTCAGTTTAAGTAGTTCGGATTCCATGTAAAACTGTAGGTATCGCGGCTTATTGCTTTTTACAGTCATCAGCACACAAGTTTGATTTCTCACTTCGAAGGGGCTTTCAGTACTTTGGGAAGGGATTCTGTTTTCCCAGGAAACGTCTACACAGTAGACAGATGAGCGTTCTTGAGAAAATCTAGGTAAAAATTTGGCATGTGTCTTATGTTGTAGATCCGCCGTTATAGCTCAAAACGTAAGGTTGCTAGACGGATCGCTCCGGGTCCCATGCACCATCTCTGAACTAGGGGACGCGGTAAAGAAAGCCGAAGAAGTCATGACTGTGTATAAATAGGGTACCACACCGGGCGAGTTGGCCGTGCGGTCAGGGGCGCGCGGCTGTGAGCTTGCATCCGGGAGATAATGGGTTCAAATCCCACTGTCGGCAGCCCTGTAGATGGTTTTCTGTGGTTTTCCCATGTTAACACCAGGCACATGCTGAGGCTGTACCTTAATTAAAGCCACGGCCGCTTCCTTCCAACTCCTAGGCCTTTACTATCCCAGCATCGCCATAAGACATATCTGTGTCAGTGCGACGTAAAGCCAATAGCAAAAAAAAAAAAAAAAAATTAGTAACAAGTGGCTGTGTGGTGTCGTTGGATAGGCATTCGCCTCCCACTGTGGGTGTGTGATAAAATGCATCCAGGATATCCCCTAGCTGTCATAAGAGGCGACTTAAAGGGGCTCTAAACTTAGAAGAGTGGTTTGGCGACCGCTGGGTTCATAGCTCCATCTGGCATTGCCTCCCCTTCATTTCCAATTTCCTATCCAATCTCCCTTGGTCGACACTTTTACTCTTTCTACCCTGGCAATGTTAGGTTTGTGAGGCTACGAAGTCTTTCATTTTAACATCCTTGTCGTTCTTTTGAAGAACGGTTTGATGACTTTTACGCGACTGTTAATATCGTGATCATAGCCACATGATCTCCAGTTTTATGTGGAATCCGAGCTAGAGGGACGTGCCTTTTAATTTCTAAATCTCTCGTGCACTGACCATGGCCGCCGTGGTGAGAAACTAGTGGCTAGCATGCCCCTTCTCTTTTATCTTCTGACTAGAGCTAAGCAGGAATGGCTATCATGTCGTACTTCCGTTTGAAACAATAATCACTGCCACGTCACCTATTAGAAGTGACTGTTATTTAAAGGTCTAACTTAGAGATCATCGGTCGCCCATTAAAAGTTCATATTACTTGTAGATATTTGTTCTTGTTTTCCAACTTTATATTTAATCTCTTGCTATTTCAAATCCAATCCCTGAATCAGTCATCAACCCATTTCTAGTAACATTTCAGTGCACCTCGATATCTACGCAACAGGTGGAGCCATTGGTTAACGCAGAATATTTCCTCCTCAGCTTACCATAATGCCTACAATTATTTGGTGAAATAATTCTTCAGTGGCTCAGACGGTTGGCAGTTCGACCCGGGCTCAGTCCGATGGCATTTGAAGGTGCTCAAATACGTCAGCATCGTGTCGGTTGATTTACTGGCAGGTAAAAGAACTCCTGAGGGACAACATTCCGGCACCTCGGCGTCTCCGAAAACCGTCAAAATAGTAGTTAGTGGGACGTAAAAACAACAACATTATCATTATTATAATGATCATTATTATTATCATTAATTCTTCGAAGAAGAATATTATCTCCCAGTTAATAACTCTTGATCGTCTCTTAAGACTGCCCTGAAGTTCTTTAGCATCTATACTCAGATTTGAGGGAAAATTCAATATTGCTGCACTGTTATCATATCACCCACCGTATCAAAGAGGTGAACACAAATAAGAAACAAAATACCGGTTTCATGATCCTCATTAAATCCAGTGCACCCAAAACTGGTGCCCCCTTGACGCAAAAACGTTTTTAAGAGTGCAGGCTGCCTGTGTGTGGAGTTATTAATAGAGTTAAGACTTCTTCCAAGAAACTGCAGCAACAGCAGCAGCTGGACGTTTACTGGAAGTGCGCACATTATAATGCCCGAATTACGGCCTAGCGTTCTACAGTACTACACACGTCGCCTGAGAAACATTAATAGGAAGAGGGGATTGATAGCCTCTTGTCGCATGGGTGAAAGCGATTAAGAGTCCACTTCATAGAAAAATGATCTGTGACCGGCTGCATAGCAAGTTGAAGAATGTATCTCTATTTCTCAACTCTAGCTGACTACCGTGCATTACTTGGCAGAACTGCATGTAGCAACACAACTGTAGCTTGCGGACACGTCAGCCGACTAGATCTTCCAAGAATTAATTAAGAATTAAGAATTAATTCCAACTGATTCAAAAAGAACCATATCTCTGATACAGTCTTGATTCAGTTTTGTACTTTTAAATGTCACTTTCTTTCCTCTCGTTCTTAAATAATGATTTAAATGACGTGAGGATAACATCTTCTTCTTCTTCTTCTTCTTCTTAATCTGATTACCCTCGAGGGTCGGTTTTTATCTCGGACTCAGCGACGGCTCCCACCTCTACCGCCTCAAGGGCAGTGTCCTGGAGCTTCAGACTTTGGGTCGGGGAATACAACTGGGGAGAATGACCAGTAACTCGTCCAGGCGGCCTCACCTGCTATGCTGAACAGGGGCCTTGTAGAGGGATGGGAAGATTGGAAGGGACAGACAAGGAGGAGGGAAGGAAGCGGCCATGGCCTTCGAACCCACCTCTACTCAGTTGACCTCCCGAGGCTGAGTGGACCCCGTTCCAGCCCTCGTACCACTTTTCAAATTTCGTGGCAGAGCCGGGAATCGAACCCGGACCTCCGGGGGTGGCAGCTAATCACGCTAAACACTATACCACAGAGGCGGTCGAGGATAACTTAAGACATACATTTCTCTTTTGACCAACGCAATATCTTTTGCGTGTGGTTTGAGAATAAAATAGTACAATAACTTAAGTTCACCTTAGAAACCTTTTCATAAACAAAATATCTCAAATATGTCAGTGTCAAAAGATACTGTATTACCTCATAAATAATTCACTACGCGAGAAGAAGAAAGTAATTTGATTGTCAAAGTATTCATCTTCGAAATTCTAAACAAACAAGAACTACATGGTACATATAACCCGGAAGTCTAATGAATAATGAAATTCCAAATTTAGAGGAAGAGAACATCCTTATTAGTAGGCCTATAGTTAACGACTCACTCTTAGCTGTGTAACTATTCTGGATATTCTTAACATGAAACGTGTATACAAAATACAATGAAAAGAGAGGGAATAAAAACCTGTTACTCAGAAGTTTGAATGGTCTATTATAATAAACCTGGCGTGTTTAATAATGAACACAATCCTGAAGTTAGACGTTTCAAAACATAAGCCGGAAGAAAGAAAACACATGTCCATAATGTTGAAAGTTGTACAGGAATGAAGTGAAGGTCAGAGAGCTCACACAATGACCGCGCAACTCTATAGTCCAACATTTCCGCTTCCGCCCCACGTCACTCCCATGGTGCGCGCGACAAGTAAAATCAATGGATGGCAGCGCAGGGAAATTCCGTACGTTGGACACTGAGGACCACGTGTTGCAGAGGGAGAACATTATCATAGGGCTGTCCGACTCCATGGCTAAATGGTTAGCGTGCTGGCCTTTGGTCACAGGGGTCCTAATCACGACGCGCAGGTCGCCTACGGGATTCAAATCAAAGACCTGCACCTGGCGAGCCGAGGTCTTCGGACACCTCCCGGCACTAAAAGCCATACGCCTTTCATTTCATCATAAGGGTTATATTGAGAATTATCCAAATATTAGATCACTGAAAATTAGGGTTGCCATAATTCGAGAACAAGAAGACGGTTTTTTTTAAGGAATCAAAAACTGACGAAATAATTTACCTTTGAAGAAATGTCACAGAATATTTATTGGCAAATCATATGTAGCAACTTTAGACTGACATATATTCATGTTAGCTCAGCATATTATGAGGTAACGGGTGTCAATAATTCTTCGTACAATCATATTTGTAAGAAGACAGTACATCTCTCAAAAAGTATTCTCTGTGATTGAACCACAGGATTTAAAAAAAAAAATAATAATCGTATGGCCTCAGCTACCGTTTGCAGACATTCCGATTTGACGCCATCTGGCTATCTGCTCGTCAATTTCGACGTTCCGTTTTACTCTAGGTCCGCTAGATGGCAGACAGAGTAAACCGGATCTCTCTTGGGCGTCTATGGCTGAGACTTAATTAATTTTGTGGGGTATATACCAAATGTATCACCAGAGAGATTTACATGCCGACATCGTACGACATGGAGTGTCGAATGGACTTTTTTTCCGCCCTTCAAAAATCCGACTACCTCTGCCGGGTTTGAACCTGCTATCTTGGGATCCGGAGGCCGACACTCTACCACGGATCCACAGAGGCAGTAAGCACAGGATTAACAGCATGACAGTAGTGAGTAAACTCATTTGCAGCAAATTTGAAACTTACTTCTGATCATTGTCAATAAAACAAACATTCAACTCCAGTCAGAACTAGAATACTTTATTTGAAATAGAGTCAAAACTTGTCCGACACCTTGGCTGGATGATCAGCGTTGAGGCCTTCAGTTCAGAGGAGTCCGGGTTCGATTTCCGGCCGGGTCGGGGATTTTAATCTCATTTGATTAATTATTCTGGCTTGGAGACTAGGTCTTTGTGTTTGTCCAAACTCTCCTCTTCATATTCAGATAACACACCAGACTATCAACCACAACAGAAACACGCAATAGTGATTACATCCCGCCACATAGGATTGGCGTAAAGAAGGGAATGCGACCGTAAAACTGGGCCGAATTCACAGGTGTGGGGATTGGGGGGGGCGCGGAGCTGTAGAAAAAGTCAGAATCGGCAACTTGATAACAATTAAATGTTTCGTGGTTAAGGACTTCATGTTGTCTTTGTTCAATAATGTGTTCTATTACATTAAAATAATAGAGTAACCCAAATACAATAAAATACAACGTTCCTATCACGACGGTAAGAACGGACATTTTCAGCTTCGCAATTTCGACACGGACATGGACACACAAGTCAAAATACGACGTATAGCAGCTGTAGTGGAAGGGGAACACGCAGAGATAATACTGGAAGTGAAGGCGGTGGTGTTTATTTTTTAAGGTGAAGTAAAACGAAATGACCATCTTTTCTTAAATCGAATCGTACAATGGAGAGGAGTCCGGTCCCGCGGTGTAGGAGGCGACGCGTCCGCCTGTCACCCGGCGGCCCCGGGTTCGATTCCCGGCCGGGTCAGGCTTTTAAAATTGTAATGCTTAATATCCCCGGCCTGGGGACTGGGTGTTTGTAACGTACTTAATCTTCCTTTCCTCACACACAACATTCCACACTACCGCCATTCTAATTACACACAGGTTCATACAATATGGTGCCAGTAGGGGCAAAAGATCCACATTGGTCGCCGCCCCGAACAAACAGCATTTTAACACGAAAAAAAGAAAATCTAAAAATGAAAAGTAGAGGCAAACTAAAGGGAAACGGCATGAAAAGTGTGAAAATGAAAAACTCACGAAGCTAATACGGTCGAGGTCAGAAAAAAAACAAGAGTTGATGTAAGGAAGTCGGTTAGGAAAGATGAAAGGGAGGAAAACTGGCACAATTATATGTAAGCAATGACAGATTAAGCAGGCCGCTAGGGCTTCCAGGTTGAAAATGATCAATAGATCACTGCCTGGGTGTAGCTCTCCTTCGATGAGGATTGGCGTGGTCTGTTGTCTGTGAAGTGGAGAGGTTTCAATCCCACGATTTCGCCGGGTTTGGACCTCGAACTTGGCAGTCTGAAGACCACAATGCTGACCACTCAAACACACACTGAATACACAAAATTAGACGAGACTGATGACCGATGATGTTTGTGGCCCCTAATAAAAAGAGACAACAGTAATCTAGAAAGGAATAAAAGACGGAGATGGTCCAGATTCACAAAGTGTAGCTTCCACCGAAGTCCCAGTCAACATCCATGGCTGTGACAGTATGGAAGTTGCTGGGGTATGAGTAGTGCTGAGTAATGACATTCAGAGCATGACTAGTGCATCTGAGTGTTATGAAAGGTGCTGCTCATAGGGTCAGTTGTGCTGCAATAGTTCTTTCTGACCCAGTGAGGAAAGCAATGGCAAACTACCTCACTCCTCATCTTGCCTAGTACGCCTCATTTTGGTGCTGTCATTGGTTTTTGGGGTTTCCTTATAACCGCATAACCTTTGGTGGTGCTATTTGAGGATCCAACCAGCCTGTGGGCTGATGACCTAACAGACAGACAGAACTTTTCCTCCTGTCTAGGTATTATTGCACAGCGAGCTGAGGCAGGCAGACAGTTCCCAACTATTATCTGAATTACAGTAAATGATCGTCTGCGTAGCTTAGTTAGGTACGCGCATCTGCCGGCTCTATTAGTGGGCTGACAATGATTTATAATTTATTAATTAAGAATCCGGTGCAATTACCTTTATCGGGACTTAAATCTCTTTTCAGGCAAAATGTCATCACTTTGGCTTCTGAAAAGACGACCTGTTTTTTAAGGTAAGCACTGTACTCTGGTTTAGCCACCTCGGTACCAAGCAAGTTGGTTCGTGTAGATGTAAACTTGCATCCGGAAAATGACATCTTTGAACCTATTTATTTCCTAATCTTCAACACAGAACGACGTATGGCACACTGAGAGAAAACATAAACATTGAAGTATTGACTTTGCAAACAGCTGCTTTCATAAACTTAATGTACGTCAAAGGCCCATTCTGCACTCTGTTTAAAGAAAGACGGATATGTTGCGTTTGCGGTTAACTTTGCACCCGTTTCCTTGGAATATGGATCGTAACCAGCAACCTGTTCGATGATCCACCTTTTCTCCCGGTTTTGCTCATTGTCTTGCTAACCAGCTCATTACAAACATTCTCCTTTTATTTTCATACTCTTTGATTTTCAGTGTTGCAAGCTAGTGAGCACAGAGTTACGGAATTCATCGACATCAAATTTGGGAAATATTGGAAAAGCTTTGTTTTTAAACAGAAACTACAATGAGAGAAATTCTAATTTTGTACATGTAAATAGATGTAAAAGTAAACTGAAAACAGAACTAATTATATTATTTACAAGATGTAAATAATGAATAGATGTAAAAGTAAACTGAAGACAGGATTAATTATATTATTTACAAGATGTAAATAATGAGCAGATGTAAAAGTAAACTGAAAACAGAACTAATTATATTATTTACAAGATGTAAATAATGAACAGATCTAAAAGTAAACTGAAGACAGGATTAATTATATTATTTACAAGATGTAAATAATGAGCAGATGTAAAAGTAAACTGAAAACAGAACTAATTATATTATTTACAAGATGTAAATAATGAACAGATGTAAAAGCAAACTGAAGACAGGATTAATTATATTATTTACAAGATGTAAATAATGAACAGATGTAAAAGTAAACTGAAGACAGAACTAATTATATTATTTACAAGATGTAAATAATGAACAGCTGTAAGAGTAAACTGAAAACAGAACTAATTATATTATTTACAAGATCTAAATAATGAACGGGTTTCAAAGTAAACTGAAAACAGAACTAACTATATTATTTACAAGATGTAAATATTGAAGTGAGAACAGAACTAGGCCTAATTGAAGACCACAAAGGAGATGGTTCAGATTCACACTGACTTGTATACAGATAATGCCGGTATATACCTTTTCCTCTTGTGTAGGTATTATTGCACAGCGAGCAATACGATATTTACAAGAATGATTTTACAGCATCTTTAAAACACGCCTAGGATATAATAATGTATTATATATATTGATTGAATAAATGAATGAATGAATGAATGAATGAATACTGATCTGCATGTAGGGCAGTCGCCCAGGTGGCAGATTCCCTATCTGTTGCTTTCCTAGCCTTTTCCTAAATGATTTCAAAGAAATTGGAAATTTATTGAACGTCTCCCTTGGTAAGTTATTCCAATCCCTAACTCCCCTTCCTATAAATGAATATTTGCCCCAGTTTGTCCTCTTGAATTCCAACTTTATCTTCATATTGTGATCTTTCCTACTTTTATAAACGCCACTCAAACTTATTCGTCTACTAATGTCATTCCACGCCATCTCTCCGCTGACAGCTCGGAACATACCACTTAGTCGAGCAGCTCTTCTTCTTTCTCTCAATTCTTCCCAACCCAAACTTTGCAACATTTTTGTAACGCTACTCTTTTGTCGGAAATCACCCAGAACAAATCGAGCTGCATTTCTTTGGATTTTCCCAGTTCTTGAATCAGGTAATCCTGGTGAGGGTCCCATACACTGGAACCATACTCTAGTTGGGGTCTTAGCCAAAAAAACCTGTGAGAGAAATTGCTGCAAAATGTTAAGAGCAGGGCAATGGCCACAAAGTCAACATAAAGCACAGCTGATCATTCCTCGTTTCAACCCCATCATTAAAATCAGTTCGTTTCCCCAAAGAAAGGTACTGGCCCCGAAGTTAACATGAATCCTGTCACGCCGCAGTGACGACTCGAGACTGGGTCAGGTACCGTCGTCTCCGTTCTATGCGATTTCGGGCGATAAGGCAGTGAGAGGCGGAAAAGCCAGGCAAGTTGCTCAGCGTTCTGTTTATGTTTCTATTAATACTGTACACTGAACAATACACAAGCGTTTCTTAGCCGTGAGGACGTACACTAATGGCTGAGCGACATAGTCCCAGTCTTCTCACCCGGTCAAGGCATGCGGCAGTTCAAAAATGAAAAGTCAAACTCTATTTCTTTCAATTTGCTTTATGTCGCACCGACGCAGTTAGGTCTTGTGGCGACGATGGGATAGTAAAGGGCTAGGAGTGGGAAGGAAGCGGCCGTGACCTTAATTAAGCCGCAGCATTTGCCTGGTGTGAATTTTTTTTTTTTTTTTGCTAGGGGCTTTACGTCGCACCGACACAGATAGGTCTTATGGCGACGATGGGATAGGAAAGGCTTAGGAGTTGGAAGGAAGCGGCCGTGGCCTTAATTAAGGTACAGCCCCAGCATTTGCCTGGTGTGAAAATGGGAAACCACGGAAAACCATCTTCAGGGCTACCGACAGTGGGGTTCGAACTCACTATCGCCCGCACGAAAGGTCACAGCTGCGCGCCCCTAACCGCACGGCCATCTCGCCCAGTAAGTTAAACCCCTAAGGTTCGGATGCCACGTAAAACTGGAGGTCCAGTCGCTAAGGTTATATAATAAATTTTCCGGGCTAGTAGGCCGTAGTCCAATTGGGTTTCCAGCTCCCAATGTTTCACCGGAGAGAGAGCCTGACAGTTTCTCTACGAAGAACAGTAGTGTTCCAGCAGTGGAACACCAGCATACTGCAGATCTCCGGAGAGACCAGACTACCATTCCACTCGGAGAGTGCAGACCCTTCAAAATACCGGGCGCAGTTCCCCAGTGAATTGTTGGGAACTAGGAACCCATTGGACTACAGTCTACACGCCCGGTTATACAGACGCTGGCGATGAAATACTAAGCAGTTATATTCCGTGTCTGTGATCAGGTGATCACCATATCAACTGTCAATATACAGTAGTATAAGCTTGCTTTGCTTAGCTTTGTGTCAAAATATTGCCACGCAGGAGCTGCTGAAGGGGCTGGAACCCAACGACCAAAATTTGTTGCATTCAAACACATTTAACTGCCACAGACCTCAGTCGATATCGAACCCAGTATTTGAGAAAAGTAGGGCAACGACTAACCGACTGCGCTATTAAGTTAGCCAGATGGATATTATTATTATTATTATTATTATTATTATTATTATTATTATTATTATTATTATTATTATTATTATTATTATTATTTGCTACCTGTTTAACGTCGCACTAACTCATCGAAGGTTTTCGGCTACGGAACGAAGGGAAAGGGTATCAACCGTGGCCTTAATGAAGATAAAGCCCCATTATTTGCCTGGTGTGAAAATAGGAAACCACGAAAAACCATCTTCAGTGTTACCGATGGTGGGATTCGAGCTCACTATCTCCCAGCTGCGCGACCCTAACCACATGGCCAACTCGCTCGGTTTATTATTATTAATCGACTGATGGTTCATTGAACTGTTTCATCGTCTGAAAATATTAGTAACACAAACTCATAGGAATGCAATGGTGTTTACTATTTAGGAATACTTAAATATAAAAGTTATAAATAAATAAATTAATTACATTATTTATTTACTTTGAATTAGCTGAAGTTAAGATGTCAAGTTTCTATGTACCGGCATGCTAAAATATATTTTTAAAACCCGTGGCGCAATAGTCCATTAAGGACTTTGGACTACCAAGATGGCTGCTGCCCAGCCAGATGGCTTGCAGAATCTGGAGTTCCATGAGGTCACCGTAACGACATCCTCAGCCGTATCGCTGAGTTTTCTTCCTGGGCCAACCGCCACTTCACACCTCCTCAGTTGGGCTCCCGAGATTGAGTTAAACCTGTTCCAGTTCTCAGTCTAGAATTAAAATCCCTAGGCCAGCCGGAATTCGAACTTGGAGCTTCCGTACGCTTACATTATGGGGATGGAAACATTATTTTACATATCTATTTTACTGTACTCTATACAACCCCCCCCCCCCCCCACTTTTCGGGAAATGATCGTTAACCATGTTAATCTCATCTTGTCAGATGTAAACGCCGTCTATTTTTCTTTCATTAAAAATACCTTGATATTGTTATCCCAAGATCCTGTATTAGACAGGACAAGTAAGACCTGTTCTTTAAAAACCCTTCCCGTGTCTACAAACATAACGCTGAACGACAAATTATCGAGGGAACTGCATTCGATAGAAAAAAAATGTGTGTGTGTTTGTGTGTGTGACCAAACTGTTTTCATTCTTCACTCGAATACTGAAAACTGCAGCATGCAATCAGAATTTGCTTCTTGGAAGAGAAAACGACTGGCATATTATGCATTTATAGGCTATACGTCGAAAGTTGAGTAAGGCATCGAAATTGGTAGAGCGATGCTTTACTCTCTAAGGTACTAAACTCATTAACAAATGCATGGACACTGTCGAAAATCAGTAACCAGTATTTGGAAGATAGTGGGTTTGAACCCCATTGTCGGTAACCCTGAAGATAGTTTTCCCTGGTTTCCCATTTTCACATCAGGCAAATGCTGGGGCTGTATCTTAATTAAGGCCACGGCTACTTCCTTCCCATTCCCAGCCCTTTCCTGTCCCATCGTCGCCATAAGACCTATCTGTGTCGGCGCGACGTAAAAACAACTTGAAAAAAAGTTGGTCTGGTTTTAAAGATCATGTCAACGTTGTTGAACGTATTACGAGGGAGTAATCGAGTGAGAAAAGCCATAAGACGTACATGAAATTCGAACTACAAGGACGTGACAAAAATTCATTTCGGAAATTTCACTAGGATATTCAAACCACAGTCGCACCTGTAACATCCATAACTCGTCACACAATCATCACTCGCGCACAGCTTCAGATGGATAATACTGTTTGTTGTGAATGTTCGCACTAACAAATACGCGACCTCCACATCTGGAGAGGCATACAGCTCTACATCAGAATTAGTACCAGGTTGATCCCAGGGGCAAAAGTTACGCGAAGATACAGCTAACCAATGAATGCCGAGGTTTCGGATAGTGGAAGCCTTTACCGTCCATTCCTCCACGGACTTTCGCGGGCTGTATGGTGACGATTTTGTCAAGAAGGGTTTCCGGCCTTAAACCTGCGAGCCCAAAAACATCTGAAATAAACTGAAGAATATTTTGTACTCGCTAAGAATTGAACTGGTGATCACACAAAGTAAATAACATGCTACATGACGACCTAAGCAACAGTCCATTTCTGTCACAGTTGTACTATCTCCCTTCTTCGGAGGTCCGGCTTAGAATTAGAAATTTGTTAGAGTTTTACGATTAACAGTGAAACGGTCGAATGTGCAAAAAAATACCACATGGAGCTCACTAACCCTCATTTCCCATGGAAGAGGGCTTGGAAAGAACTTCAGTTCCTCCGTCCAGGGGGAGGACAAGGGACTAACTTTTATCAATATCATCAAGTGAACATGAAGTCTACCTATAAAGGTATACCATTTAAATAATAATAATTGTAATAATAATAATCCCGTCGCATACAAAGCCCAATGGTCTGCCAAAGTGACTGCTACTCAACCAGATAGCCTGCAGATATTGGAGTTCCAGGCGGCCAGGATAATGCTTAGCTTGTGTGAAAAGGTCCATTGCCTCCCTCCTCAGATGGTCTCACGAGGCTGAGTGAATCTCTCCCTGAGTTCAGAATGAAAACCTCTGGACAGGTCGGGAATCGAATTTTAGACCTCCGGGTAAGAGGTTGGCTTGCTACCCCTATTACTATTATTTTTGTCACTATTTACAATCGATTGTTCTCAAGCAGAGAACTAACCGAGCAAGTGGCTGCACACTTTGGATCACGGAGCTATCAGCTTGCATTCGGGAGATAGTGAGTTCGAACCCTACTGTCAGCAGCCCGGAAGATAGTTTTCCGTGGTTTCCAATTTTCATACAAGGCAAATGCTGAAGATGTACCTTCCTTCCCACTCCGAACATTTTCCTATCCCATCGTCGCCGCAATACCCATCAGTGTTGGTGCGACGTAACGCAAAACTGTAAAAAAACTAGAGCACTTAACACCAACCACACACAATCTGTGTACTGCCTCAGGTTTCGTTTTCCTGGTTTATTTTACATTTAAGAAAGAGGGCGGTGAAGTTATTCAGTTATGGAGATTCTATTTTTAACACCTTTGGTTAGCACGCATACTACTGTATATTTCATTTCTTGACTCATTGACTTGCATGCTGAAATCTGAATCTCGCGCCAGATTAAATATGAGCTAACTTAACGTTTATGTCGATGTTTCAACTCCGAACAATTTATTCTTGAAAATGCTGTCATATGTATTATAATACAGTTTGTTGCAGAATATTTGTTACCGAGCGAGTCGGCCGTGCGGTTAGGGGCGCGCAGCTGTGAGCTTGCATCCGGGAGATAGTAGGTTCGAACCCCACTGTTTGCAGCCCTGAAGATGATTTTCCGTGGTTTGCCACTTTCACACCAGCCAAATGCTGGGGCTGCACTTTAATTAAGGCCACGGCCGCTTCGTTCCCACCCCTAGGTCTTTTCTATCGTCACCATAAGACTTATGTGTCGGTGCGACGTAAAGCAAATTCTTAAAGTAAAATAAAAAGTTATTATTATCTGTGATTAGGATTCATGATTATTGCTCCTTCTGTGGACCGGTGGTAGTGTGTCAGCATCCGAATCCCAGGAACGCGGGTTCAAATCTGGCAGAACTAGTCGAATTTCTTAAGGGCGAAAGAGAAGGTCATTCGTCTTTCTATGTCGTACGTCTGCAGTTACAGGATCTTTGGCAACACATTTGGTGTTCACTCGAAAAAATCTAAAAAAACTCAGCCACAGATCGCCCAACTGAGATACGTTTCAGTCATCGGTTAGAGAAAAACGGAACATCGAAATTGAGAAGAAGGCAGCCGAAATGGCGTTAAATCAAATTTCTGCACAGGGTAGCTGAGCCACATTATTATTATTATTATTATTATTATTATTATTATTATTATTATTATTATTATTTTCAGGGGCCTATGACCTAGATCTTAACTAACATCTATGTCGCTCCCGTCGTTAGGTACGGGAAAGATGTCCTGAGATTTAAGATATCACTTTAACATTTCTTTGACAGTGGTGAGGGAAACTCGATTACAAATTAGACCCAGGATGACTGAAACGACAGAGTCTGACGAAAGTATCTGGAGTCCTTTCACAGTACGCGGTTAACAATTGAGTCAGATGATAAGTGCTTAATATTGATGTTACGTGTAAAAGTCATAGGGGGCTGCCTAGTCGAGGTGGTAAAGGCGTGCTTGGTTCATCCAGACGGACGTGGTTTCGATTCCGCATCAAGAATATGAAAAATTTAGAAACTAGACTTTCACTTCTGCAGAGGCACGTGGCTCCAGGGTTCACTCAGCCTACATGAGAAATGAGTATCAGGATAATTTGTGGAGAAGAAAGTGGTCGGACGTAGAGTTAAGAGAGGGAAGACTTTACCTTCCATTCTTCCAAGGGTTTCCATGGCCTGTGCGTAAATGGCTTAGCATGTCGTCGTTACGCCTAGAAAACCCGCTGTGCGATAAATTTTCAGCTTGGAATTCTAACCAGAAAGGTTCTGTCATCTGAGGTTCAGTATTGCATGAACTATCAACGAATTTTCGTTCCAAGTGATACATGTGCTGCGGGTCAGTATTCTTCCCCTCAACATTGTCGAATAGCGGCGCAACGACAGTATGATATTCATCTGTTACTTTGCCCGAACAATTTTCGTAGGCATACGAACAAGGAAACGCGCGAATTACGAATTGTTGCACACTCACTTTAGGGACTGCCTAGCGGAGGCGGTAATAGCATGTTCGGATCACCCGGAAGGAGGTGTGTTCGATTCCTCGTTAGGAAATAAAAATTTAGAAACGAGATAACGATTGCTGGAGAGGCACATGGCTCTGAGGTTCATTCAGCCTTCAGGTTAATTCCAGGGAGCAAAGGCGGCCAGGCATAGAGTTAACCATTCTATCCCATTTAGTGCCTAAGTTACTGATAAGGAAGCCCTTTCCTTTCACTCCTCCAAGGGCCTTCATGGCCTGTAGGCTAAGCTTTGCGCACTCTCTTTCACAATGCTCTTTAATATTTTCTTTATTCTGTTACCGCTGTGAATTCAACATGACGAGGGTTTAGCACCTTGCTTCCCCTTGTCTAGAGAAAGACCTTCGTTTTAAAATCCACGAAAGGTTTCACGTAACACTCCAATTAAGCACTCGCTTATAGTTTTGTAGTTTCAGTTATTTCTAGAGCAGTGAAATAGCAATTTCTGCATATGCAAGTACCTCATGCGAGGCTGCCTAGCCGAGATAGTCATGGTTTCAATTCGCAGTCACGAAGTCAAGAAACAGAGATCATGAAATACATAACTGGCAACAACAGAAATTAATTAAGTATTGCAAATACTCCATGTACATAAACAGTATAAAGAAATTAAGACTGTTGATCAGTGACAAAGAAGTGCTCTTCGTTGTGATCTTGTCATCACAGCGGCACAGAATAAGTGTAGTCGAGGGACCAATGAAATAAAGTTGTGTGATTCGGTGGAGGGCCACGTCGAGTTCTTGAGTGTGATATATCGACTGTGATTATTATCGTTCATTATTATGGTTCATGGTGTGGGTTACTGTAGTCACGTCCTAGTTCGTGAACCATCGGCAACGGCTGAGTGGCCTAGTAAGTGGTCCTGAGAGTAGGGATACTAGTTGCTACGGATTGGGAATTGGGCATCTCGGACATATTCTGAGTCATGGCCTCCTTGTGCTCAGACGGCTAGGACTATACAATTCACCGGTGGTCCATACCCCGTTAGAGGAGAGATCCTCACTTGGACTATGTGTAAATAGGGTACCATCTTGGTTCATGAATTTACCGAGCTCAGAAAATTATTTCAAGCAAGCTTCGGACCTATGGGAGCAATGGAGTCTCACACCCATTTGAAAGCGAGGGACTTATTGGAAACAACTTGGCGAACGAAATGGAATTCGATGGGGAGCTATCAATATTAATGGGCCTTATGGAAGAAAGAAAGTAGTACTGGCTGAGTTAGCAAAAAGGATGCATCTGGATGTACTAGGAGTAAGTGATATTCAGGTAATGGGAGATAACGAGGAAGAGATAGGAGATTATAAAGTGTACTGGACGGCTATTAAAAAGGGAAAGGCAGAGTGTGAGGTACGGTTGTTAATCAGGAATACTATTGCACGCAACATAGTATCTGTTAGGCAAGTAAATGAGCGAATGATGTGGGTAGATTTGGCAGTTGAAGGAATTAGGACGAGAACTGTCACAGTATATTCACCATGTGAGGGCGCAGATGAGGATGAAGTTGACAAGTTTTATGAAGCATTGAGTGACGTGGTAGTCAGGGTCAACAGCAGGGATAGGATAGCGCGAATGGGCGATTTCAATGCGAGAGTTGGAAATAGAACTAAAGGATATGAAAGGGTGATTGGTAAATGTGGGGAAGATATGGAAACTAAAGTGAATGGGAAGCGTTTGCCGGACTCCTGTGCTAGTATGGATTTAGCAGTTACTAATATATTCTTCAAGCACAAGGCTATTCGCCGCTACACATGGGAGGTTAGCGGTACTAGATCCATAATAGACTACATCTTAAACGACTTCGAATTCAGGAAATCTGTTAGGAATGTACGGGTTTTCCTGCGAATTTTCGATGATACAGACCACTATTTAATCTGCAGTGAACTAAGTATCTCTAGGCCTAGGATAGAGAAAGTGAAATCTGTCTGCAAACGAATAAGGGTAGAAAATCTCCAGGATAAGGATTTTTTTTCTAGTTGCTTTACGTCGCACTGACACAGACAGGTCTTAAGGCGACGATGGGACAGGAAAGGGCTAGGAGTTGGAAGGAAGCGGCCGTGGCCTTAATTAAGGTACCGCCCCAGCATTTGCCTTGAAAATGGGAAACCACGGAAAACCATTTTCAGGGCTGCCGACAGTGGGGCTCGAATCTACTATCTCCAGAATGACGAGGAAATTAGACAGAAGTACATGTATATGATTAGTGAAAAGTTCCGAACAGTGGACAGTAAGCAGCTTCAGGATATAGAAAGAGAATGGGTGTCATACAGGGATGAAAACAGCAAGGGAATGCCTAGAAACAACTGTGTGTAAAGATGGGAAAAGCGAACATACTGGTGGAATGATGAAGTGAGAACAGCTTGTAAATGTAAAAAGGCTTATCAGAAATGGCTCCAAACAAGGGCCAAGGCAGACAGGGCTTTGTACGTAGAAAAGAAAGAAACAGAGCGAAACAAATAGTTGTTGAATTCAAAAAGAAGTCGTGGGAAGATTTTAGTAATAACCTGGAAAGTCTATGTCAAGCAGCAGGGAAACCTTTCTGGACAGTGTAACGGTTCAAATCCCGTTACAAGATGATATCTGTATTTTTATTATTGTATGATTTTATCTGTATTTTATTATTATTATTATTATTATTATTATTATTATTATTATTATTATTATTATTATTATTATTATTATTATTATTATTATTATGTCAGTATTATTATTATGTTATCTGTGATGTTGTACTATTATTGTAATTATCCGTTTTATTCAATTTTGCAATTGCCTGTTGCTTGCAAGATTGCACTTAGATGTATACACATATATACGTATGTGTAGTATAACACTCAATACCTGTACAGTGAGAATTGTTGTATATATCAGAGATTGGAAGTGACGTTGTTATATTGCTATACCAGTGGCGATTCTGCCAAGTCATCGCCGCGCCTTGGCTATGTCATCGTTTTTAGTTAGAATATGCGCGCACGGTGTCATCGCCGCGGGGCTATTTCACCACTGTGCGTAATATCTGTCGCGTAGGTGGGAGTATGTCATTGTTATTTCTGGAGATTACGTAGCTGTGTCAACCAAAGTCTATATAAGGTGGGTGCACATTGTAGCGTCAGTCATTAGTTATACGGATGCAGTACAGTGAACAAGTCTACTAGATCAAGAGGCCTTAGTTGGCCAGTGAACGAGAGATGGTGAAGACTCAGTGAGCCATTATTGGTCATTGAGAGAGTGAGACCAAATGGTTGGTCCGTCACTTAGTGGAAGACGCGGACGCAAGGCTTACCAAGAAGTCAGAGAGGGCAACCCTGGACCTGCCAAGAGGTCATACCATATTGACTTACAAAGAAGTCAGATGATATGGAGAAGAAGTAGTCGCAAGGATGTATCACCACGTTAGGCGTGACACATCTACAGTAAACACCAGAGCAATGGATTACGTCGTAATTACACTCAAAGTGTTGAAGGTACAGTCAAGTGAATCAGTGAGGGAAATATTTCGTATAAATTGTTAAATGTCCGGTCAAGAAGAATTCAAATTCATGCCTAGTTTCTGTCAATTGCAATGTCATAATTTCATATTGTCATCTGTTTTATCGCAACAAGACTCACTATTTTTTGATATATTATTTAAAGAATATATATTGTTCTATCAAACGAATTCATAGTTTTATTTCATTAACAGTAATATATTTTAACCTCAAAATTAATGGGGAAACCGAACGCCAATCTCCTTTTCCCAGAACTTATATGGTATGTTGTCAAAAGTAAGCTTATTACCCCACACCCTGTTAGTTTTTAGTAATAAATGTTCTCAATGTGTCGACGCAACGTGGGACTCGAATAAATTCAGAACTTGGTCTGAATGACAGCATATCATAGGTTCATTCTGGGAAGAGTATGCACAATTAAAGCCAACGGAAGTATTACCGGTAAATGTCAGGAGTATAATTTTGTGGTATATATTTGTATTTTGGGGATATGTCAAGGGATTTGAAGAGGGAAATTAATTTGAGATCGCGTACTATCACTAGTGAACCAATGATGGACAAGGAAGACAATAACAAGTCATGTGACGACGAGGTCATTGCTTCTGCGGACATCCAAGGTGAAATTCAGAGTAGGGAACAGGTGAATACGATGGAAGCTTCTGAGATAATTCAGGAAAGTGCAGAAATTGAGAAGCATACTGAAACTCAAAAGGAAATCGCGGGGGGAATGAACCAAGATTCTATAAATTTGATGATGGCCAGATTTACCGAGATCATTAGTGAAAATAATAAGAAAGAGATGAAAGAGATGAAAGAATTATTTTGTAATAGTAGTGAAAATAATAAGAAAGAGATGAAAGAGATGAAAGAATTAATTAGTAATAGTAATGAAAATAGTAATAAACGAATGGAAAAGATGAGTGAAAATAATAAGAAAGAGATGAAAGAATTAATTGATAGTAGTAATGAAAATTGTAATAAACAGATTAACTCTCTAAGTAGTAAAATCGAAGAATTGATTAATGGTAACAGTGCGATTAATGATAAAATAGATGGGCTAAGTGAATCACTAAATTCTAAAATAGATACTAAGATAGTAGAGGTAACTAGTCAAATATCTAAGTTAGAAGATAAGGTAAATAAAGAGTGTGTTGACCTTAGAGAAGAAATGGAGTCGAGTCGGAGCGAGCTTCATACTCAAATTGAGCATGTCAAAGGAACTTGTACAGAGAATATCTTAGAGTTAAGTAATAAGATTGCGAGTAATCGGGAAGAAATTCATGAGGTAGTCGAGAAAAGATTGGACAAAATTTACAATGCAGTTAGGGAAGACACGAGGGAACAGATTAGTAGAATTGAACAAATTGAAAGCAAACTTGTGGAGGTCACTGAACTACGGAATGAACAGGAAATGCTATCACAACAGGTGAGAGAGAGAGAGGAAGAATTGCAGGAAGACGTGAGAATAGTGGAAGATAATGCTGAAAGAGCAGCGGAAGAAGAAGAAGAAGAAGTTGTAAACTGCCAGGAAGTGATACGGCAGAAAGGTAGAGGTAAGACGGCGAGAGAAGTGGTAATAGCGAGTGGTTTGTTCAATAAGGATCGTGATTTAACCAAGTTTTCTGGAAAAAAGTTCAGTACTATAGAATTTGTAAAAGTAGTTGAGAAAAGATTTGCAAGTAAGTTGAGGAATAATGTTATTGAATGGGAATATGTGTTGGAGATTTTGTCTAAGGTTTTTATCGGTGAAAGTAAAATATGGTTTCGAGTGTACTGGGATAATATGTCTAATTTAGGAGAGATTAAAGAGTTCATTGACAGGCTTTGGGAGGAATGTGTGCTAGGGCGCGCGTGCGAGAGAGAGCGCATGATGTCTAGGGAAAGTAAGATTGTAGAGAGAAAGGGGAAAATGTTAGCCGTGTATCAGAGGAGAGGGGGTGATCATGATCCGCAGAGGATTAATAGTTGTGTTGATGGTGATAGTGGTCAGAAGAGTAACGAGAGAGAATCGGAAGATGGGAGGCGTATGGATTTGATTTGTGAGAGAGAGGATCAGAAGAGTAATCAGAGAGAATCGGAAGATGGGAGGCGTATGGAATTAAGTTGTGAGAGAGAGGGTCAGAGGAGTAACCAGAGAGAATCGGAAGATGGGAGGCGTATGTATTTGAGTTATGAGAGAGAAGGTCAGAGGAGTAATCAGAGAGAATCGGAAGATGGGAGGCGTACGGATTTGAGTTATCAAAGGGATTATGATAGTCTTAATATGAAGGTTATCAAGGTGTCGTTATCGAGCCAGAGTATCTCAAATTCACAGGGAATCGGGTAAATTAAGTGAACAGTCTGAAGGTAGTAGATGAACAGGTATTTAGTATAAGTAGTTATGTAGTGAAAGTAGATTTAAGTATAGTGTGATTGTGACCTAAGTAATGTTAAGTGAGATATTTAAGTAATGACGTAGTCGTATATAATGAAGTACTTAATAGTAGTAGTAAGTTAGACGTAAGAAGTGATCTGTTATAGTGATGTAAGTACTTGTAATGCCGAGAATGTGATGTAAGTAGTGAGGTAGTAACTCCGATGATGGAAATTGTGATATGAAGAAGGTAAGTGAAGGTACTATCAAATATTATAACAGCCGTTGGGTAAGTCAAAGTGAGTAAATAAAATGATAGCGGTACCGATCATAAGTAAAGATAATTGAAAGTTTCAGCCATGCCTTGTGGTACCAAAACTTGTGTATTCAGTTGTTTTAGGAGCTGACTTGGTTGCAAATCATGGAAGTAGAGTAGACTTTAATTTAGGTAGTGTGTGTTTGTTCTATGAGAAAAACTAGCAAAGAAGTACGTGTTAATTATGATGGTCCGAGGTAAATGTGTTGGTGACGTGTGTTCTTTGAAATATGAGAGGTAAGTGAAGTTGTTCCTAGTGAGAGGAAATGTTTTGTTGGGTGTGTTACGTGTCTATAACGACCAGGATCTGAGGGATCGTCGGTATGAGGCAGTGACGTGAGGTAATTTAAGTGAATTACAGGAGGAGTAATGGTGTTCGATGTTAGGTAAGCATCGAGATGTATTTAGTGGTAAGTGAGGAAGAACACGTATTTGAACATAAATTTGTAGTACATGACCATTGATCGTTTGTGGGAGGTAAGTACCCCATTCAACTTAAATATGCTAGTGAAGTCTAAGAACAAATAAACATTATGCTGGATTACGGAATAATTGAACCATCTTGTAGCCATAGTATTGATTCTTTAATTATTGTTGCCAAGAAGGATGTGATTTTTTGAGATATGTAAGTTAATGAGGGCAAAATTGATTCAGTTGAGTGACAGAGTGCTACTCAGAGTTCCATTTCATCATCTGCAGAGGCGGGAAAATATGTTGAAGTTATATTCTTTATCAGGGGTATTTCACTATTGTGAACCGTATCGGGAAGTGTGCATATTCCTTAAAAGATCAGGAAAGGGATATTGTCGGTATTTGTAGTATTATATATGTAAAGAAGTACTTCACGTGAGATTTTTTGAGATAATAATAAGATGATTAATTTTTGTAAGAAACTGGCAAAATAAAACTAACATCTGCGATATGCGTGTGAACCAAGTGTCGTATTGGTGTATTGGAAGAATAAGTGCTACATTGTCATGTACTGTGTGACAAATAAACGGAGAACAGGACATTGGACAGTTATCTGCGATAACCATATGCGAGAAAAGTTCTCATATAAGTGATATTTCACAAAATATTTTGATATGTTAAAAAAAAAGGAGAAGAATGTTGTATATTGATTGAAAATTATTTGTGTGTGTTAAATTAAGGGCTATGCTCTTGTGAATTGTATGAGAATGGGACACTGAACAGTTATCTACGATGGCAATGTGCGAGAAAAATTCTCATATGTGATGTATTATAAAATGTATGGATACTGAAAAAGAAAATTATTGTTGTATACTCATTTAAAGTGTTTATCTGTGTCAGTGTTATATATAATTTTGTTCATAAATCAATCGATTCTTTGTTCTTCGATTTATTTATGAGGGAGGCGAATTGTAACGGTTCAAATCCCGTTACAAGATGATATCTGTATTTTTATTATTGTATGATTTTATCTGTATTTTTTTATTATTATTATTATTATTATTATTATTATTATTATTATTATTATTATGTCAGTATTATTATTATGTTATCTGTGATGTTGTACTATTATTGTAATTATCCGTTTTATTCAATTTTGCAATTGCCTGTTGCTTGCAAGATTGCACTTAGATGTATACACATATATACGTATGTGTAGTATAACACTCAATACCTGTACAGTGAGAATTGTTGTATATATCAGAGATTGGAAGTGACGTTGTTATATTGCTATACCAGTGGCGATTCTGCCAAGTCATCGCCGCGCCTTGGCTATGTCATCGTTTTTAGTTAGAATATGCGCGCACGGTGTCATCGCCGCGGGGCTATTTCACCACTGTGCGTAATATCTGTCGCGTAGGTGGGAGTATGTCATTGTTATTTCTGGAGATTACGTAGCTGTGTCAACCAAAGTCTATATAAGGTGGGTGCACATTGTAGCGTCAGTCATTAGTTATACGGATGCAGTACAGTGAACAAGTCTACTAGATCAAGAGGCCTTAGTTGGCCAGTGAACGAGAGATGGTGAAGACTCAGTGAGCCATTATTGGTCATTGAGAGAGTGAGACCAAATGGTTGGTCCGTCACTTAGTGGAAGACGCGGACGCAAGGCTTACCAAGAAGTCAGAGAGGGCAACCCTGGACCTGCCAAGAGGTCATACCATATTGACTTACAAAGAAGTCAGATGATATGGAGAAGAAGTAGTCGCAAGGATGTATCACCACGTTAGGCGTGACACATCTACAGTAAACACCAGAGCAATGGATTACGTCGTAATTACACTCAAAGTGTTGAAGGTACAGTCAAGTGAATCAGTGAGGGAAATATTTCGTATAAATTGTTAAATGTCCGGTCAAGAAGAATTCAAATTCATGCCTAGTTTCTGTCAATTGCAATGTCATAATTTCATATTGTCATCTGTTTTATCGCAACAAGACTCACTATTTTTTGATATATTATTTAAAGAATATATATTGTTCTATCAAACGAATTCATAGTTTTATTTCATTAACAGTAATATATTTTAACCTCAAAATTAATGGGGAAACCGAACGCCAATCTCCTTTTCCCAGAACTTATATGGTATGTTGTCAAAAGTAAGCTTATTACCCCACACCCTAGAGATGGTCAAGAGTCTCATTCTATTATTGCTGTACTGAGTGACAGCTGGCGCCCTTCAAATAACGTATGTGTAAGTAAGCAGGTAACAAGTAAGTGTGAGTACAGGGTTCGACGAGTGTGTATTTTATTTAATGAATGTTAATTTTCATAATTTCCATTTTAAATGCAGATATTCAGATTTTTCAATTAAATGCAGAGTTTTATATATGTTTGTAAAGTTAGTCAGCGACTCAGGAACATGTCACAACAGTAATAAAGAATCTTAGGAAGGGAGGGAAAAAGGAAATGAACGGTGTTTTCGGTAATTCAGATGAACTCATAATAGATCCCAGGGAATCACTGGGCAGGTGGAGGGAATATTTTGCAAATCTTCTCAATATAAAAGGAAATCTTCTTGGTGATGTCGCCAACAACCGAGCTCATGGGGAGGATGAAAATGATGGTGAAATTACGCTTCAGGAAATGGGAAAGGTGATAATTAAACTCCATTGTCATAAGGCAGGAGGAATATATGAATTTAGATCTGAAATTGTTAAGTATAGTGGGAACCCAGGGATGAAATGGCTTCATGCAGTAGAAACATTAGCATAGAGTGTTGGTAAAGTACCTTCAGATTGGACAAAAGTAGTAATTGCACCTATCTATAAGCAAGGGAACAGGAAGGATTGCAACAACTATCGAGGTATCTCAGTGATTAGTATACCAGGCAAAGTATTCACTGGCATCTTGGAAGGGAGGGTGCGATCAGTGGTTGAGAGGAAGTTGGATGACAACCAGTGTGGTTTCAGACCACAGAGGGGCTGTCAGGATCAGATTTTCAGTATGCGCCAGGTAATTGAAAATTGCTATGAGAGGAATAAACAGTTATATTTATGTTTCGTAGATCGAGAAAAGCATATGACAGGGTACCGAGGGAAAAGATGTTCCCAATACTAGGAGACATACTAAAATCAATCAAAGGCATTGACGTTGACAGTTGGACTGCAGCGAGAACTGATGGTAGAATGAGTTCTTGGTTCAGAGTATTTACAGGGGTTAGACAAGGCTGCAATCTTTCACCTTTGCTGTTCGTAGTTTACATGGATCATCTGCTGAAAGGTATAAAGTGGCAGGGAGGGATTCAGTTAGGTGGAAATGTAGTAAGCAGTCTGGCCTATGCTGACGACTTGGTCTTAATGGCAGATTGTGCCAAAAGCCCGTAGTCTAATATCCTGGAACTTGAAAATAGGTGCAATGAGTATGGTATGAAAATTAGCCTTTCGAGGACTAAATTGATGTCAGTAGGTAAGAAATTCAAAAGAACTGAATGTTATATTGGTGATGCAAAGCTGAAACAGGTCGATAATTTCAAGTATTTAGGATGTGTGGTAATATAGTAAGTGAAAGGAATGAAGGTGCAGTAAAGCTAATGCAGTGAGCTCGCATTTGCGATCAACAGTACTCTGTAAGGAGGAAGTCAGCTCCCGGACGAAACTATCTTTACATCGGTCTGTTTTCAGACCAACTTTGCTTTACGGGAGTGAAAGCTGGGTGGACTCAGGATATCTTATTCATAAGTTAAAAGTAACAGACATGAAAGTAGCGAGAATGATTGCTGGGACAAACAGATGGGAACAATGGCAGGAGGATACACGGAATGAGGAGATAAAGGCTAAGTTAGGAATGAACTCGATGAATGAAGGTGTAAGCATAACCCGGCTTTGGTGGTGGGGGCATGTGAGACGAATGAAGGAGGATAGGTTACGTAGGAGAATGATGGGCTCTCTTGATGATGATGATGCTTGTTGTTTAAAGGGGCCTAACAAGTGGGCTCTCTTATGGAGGGTAAGAGAAGTAGAGGGAGATCAAGACGACGATGGTTAGATTCATTTTCTAACGAGTATAGAGCTAAATGAGGCCACAGAACTAGTTGCAAATACAGGTTTGTGGCGACGTTTAATAAATTCACAGAGGCTTGCAGACTAAACGCTGAAAGGCATAACGGTCTATAATGATGATGTATGTATGTATTATTATTAAATAAATTATGTTATTGGTTTTTACGTCTCACTAACTAATTTTACGGTTTTCGGAGACGCCGAGATGCCGGAATTTAGTACCGCAGGAGTTCTTTTAGGTGCCAGGAAATGTACCGAAGCAAGGCTGACGTATTTTAGTACCTTCAAATACCAGCGGACTGAGCCAGATTCGAACCTGCCACGTTGAGGTCAGAAGGCCAGCGCCTCAACCGTCTGATCCACTCTATTTATTTATTTATTTATTTATTTATTTATTTATTTATTTATTTATTTATTTATTTATTATTTTCTAAGGGGGAACGCGAACGCTGGTGTAGTGATCTAGCCACTCGACTCCAAACACGGGTGTCCCGGCTTCGAATCCCTGGAGACTTCGAGTAGGATTTTCAACAGTACTAATGCGCGGCGACGGGAAGGGCATGGAGTCAAGTCCTAAACTTAGCACATACCTTTATCCTAAGACATAGACCAGGCTCAAATTTTTTACAGATGTATACAATGATAAAAACAGCATGTTCGCAACAAAATCTCTCTGTGTGTAAGGAGAGATAAAAGAAGAAATACGGTATATATAGAGATAACCACTATGTCTCTAGACTCAGAATTAAGTACCCTAATAACTTTGAATAGAAGTTTAAAACTGGAAGAAACGTAAAATGTGTCTATTACTTCTCCATTCGGCCGACTGTATAGCGTAGTTGGTTAAACGCTTTCTTTCTATACTCAAGGTTGGGGGGATGATATCTCGGCGGAATCGGTTGTCATTTTAGTGTTCAGATGCGAGAGACTCCTGTCAGTAGATTTATTACAAATTTTAAAGGTACCATTTTCTGAGTAAATTTCCGGCCCGATAACAGTGAAGGAAAAGTAAACGCATATTATTATTATTATTATTATTATTATTATTATTATTATTATTATTATTATTATTATTATTAATTCTCGAAACTTAAAATCAAATGTGAGATCGCCTGAGATTTTTTTATGTGGAAGTCTCCCAGACTGAGAAGTGCTACTAATGAATATGAAGGAGAATGGCACAATGGCCTGCTATTGATTACTGTATTAACCAAGCACTTAGTTGTATAATGCTTGCCCATACAATGGGTGCTACGGCATGACCGCGAGCAGGGCGTGATTACAAACTAGGTACAGCCACAGATCGATACGCAGATGTGTTGCATTTCACTAGGTCACGCCTGTACTGCGAGCAGCTCCCCAGCTGATATTGACAGATTCAAACCATCGGTAGTTCGTACGTTCAATGCAAGAAAACTGCAAACGAGAGTCTTATTACAACTTAATGATGACATTCGCAACGACTTCTTTCTAACGACTGCAATCACGGCTGATAAAAACTGCAGATAAGTCTAGCGATGTTTGCACAGCCACTTAACATTTGACGAAACGATATTTTTAAAAAGATAAACACACACATCCACGGTAAATAAAACACACACAGAAACGTATATTATATCATTACTTGTCTATCAGTTACCGTTTTAACTATCAGTTATATAGAAAAAAGACAAGAAGGCTCAATGGTCTAACGAAATAGGAACTGTCACCTACGACCAATGTTGCAATATCTAGTAACTAACGACCTACCAATACACATTATTTAACAACAATTACTGCATTCTCAATTTAAATGTATTTCCAAAGAACAACAAGACAGTTCTAATGAAATGAAATGGTGTATGGCTTTTAGTGCCGGGAGTGTCCGAGGTTTGGCTCGCCAGTTGTAGGTCTTCTGATTTGACTCCCGTAGGCGACCTGCGCGTCGTGATGAGGACGAAATGATGATGAAGACAACACCGACACCCAGCCCCTGTGCCCGCGAAATTAACCAATTATGGTTTAAATTCCCGACCCTGCCGGGAATCGAACCCGGGTCCTCCGTGACCAAAGGCCAGAACACTAACCATTTAGCCATGGAGCCGGACACAGTTCTAATTATAACACCTTTTACTTTCGCTTTCATTTTTGGACTTGAACTTGCTGAGTGCTTTACATCAACCCAATGAATGAATCAGACAACGCCAAGATATTCACAAAGAAATTAGAACATATAATAACACAGTTCCATATTGACAAAACTTTCCTTATCTATTCTTGCACTATAAATAACAACAACCAATATTAAGAATGGAAATAAATACATCTAAAGAGTCAGCACAGCAAATCCATTTAAAATGCATTCTATTCAACAGAGACGAAACATTTTGAAACACTGTACGCAAAACTTGACTGTCAACAACACAACCTGAATTTGCGAAGTACAACAGGATAAAATGCTTGTTCAGATTATTGCGAACTATAGTGAGCTTAGTTTACAGAAAGTCACATATAAGTTGTACGCAATACATACCCTGACTTTATCACGACTGTTATCACTTATTTGGGCTACTGAAAGTGACATTAGCTCTGAAATAAGCCACACATCTGTGAAATGCTTTACAGTCAATGGAATGAGAAATATTTATAATTGCACCCAAAGCACGGTCAGTAAGCAGTGACGGACGCTGAATGGCATAATTCGAACCATAACGTGGGATCAGATCCCTCCCACGGTAAAAGTTCTATTGAAAAAGGTTTGCGTCAGAATAGGATTTTTACGAAGAAAATAAACTGCAACACCAGCTGTCAGAAGAGTATCATTACTGTTGTCGCAAAAGTAACGGAACCTCTGTAATTTCTCGAATAGACACCTTTGGGGTACAATAAACAGTGTTGACGTAAAACACTCGGCTCTGCCACATTTCGAGTAGGCATAATGCACGGAAAGTAAAGGAAAAGAATTCGACTTAAATTTTTAAATAGATTGTAAGTGTGTAAGGCAAGGCACAATATTATTAGAGGATGCGGCAAAATATTAATACAAATATATTAAAACATTGTGATCACGATAATAATAATAATAATAATAATAATAATAATAATAATAATAATGCCATAAGAAGATAAAGCCTGTGTGAGTACTTGCGTTCACAACACGCTGGTTAGTGCACACTACCAGTGACTGTACCCCGCGACAGCCCCTCCTCCGCGCTGATTTAGTGATGGGATCATGACCTACCTGGATAGCAGCCTGGTTCTCCTTGTCGAGGAGGAATTCCATGGATTTGGCCCTCGCCTCGGTGCTGGCCGGTGCCGCACCCCCTTGGCGGGGTGGTTCCAGGAGCTGTCCTCCAGGGTGGTGAGGATGGTGCTTACTCATCTCCCCTAAGTTCAACAGGCTCCTCGCCTTCTTGCCATTGTTACGAGGATGAGGTGGGGCAGTCCCTATCGTCGTGATAGCAGTGTCCAAGTCCGTCTCCAGAAGGACGTCCCGACGCTGATCAATAGGTGCCGCTACATTTGTTCTTGTCGTCGTCGTCGTTATCGATGGTGCCGATGCTCCTGCCCGTACGGACGCTGACATGGCAGGGCTACTACTACCACCGCCACCCTGCTGGACGCCGACGCTGCCGGTAGCAGCATTTCCAGGCGCAGACGCAGGAGCACCGCGACGCACAGGGGTTGGCGCTTTAGCACTGGACGCCACGATGCGTGGTGGTAAGGGTGGTAACGGCGGCTTCCTAGCGACCTGAGGCCGCTGTTCCTCTGGGGGTGGATGGAGAGGTATAATGGTTACATCCTCATACTGGGCTTCAACCACTGTCTTCTGATTAACAACAGGTGCTGCCCCCTTGTTCTTCTTCTCTTCCTTGGCTTTCTTCTTCTCCTCATGTCGACCACTCAGACGCCGGAGGGAGAATCGCTGAAAGAAACCACCCAATCTACTGCCACTCTTTTTACTAGAAGTATCACTGGACGACTCACTGTTACTCTCGCTTCCGGCACGCGGCTGAAGGTGCTGCTTCTGTTGGGTCGCCATCGGTACTGACACTGACGGTGGAGTAGCAGGCGTGCTAACCACGTGACTGCCAGCCAGAGTGGGCGGGACAACATCCATCACCACTCGTTCGCGCTCTGACGGACTGATCGGAACTCCTATCTGTAATTTCTGAATGATTATTCCCGGCTTCTGTTGCTCTGGCTGTCCTTGTTGGTTTCCTACCACTTCTGACACTTTATTATTATTATTCTGAACTTCCTCTTCGTCTCTGTCATCATAAAAATCATCTTCTGGCTCTTCTACCTTATATTTACTTTCGTCTACTTGTAATTCTTTAATCATTTCTTGATCCATTATTTCGTCTTCATCTTCTTCTTCGTCCGTCTCATCTTCACTGAAACTATCACGCCAACTTACTTCAGACACGACAGGGCAGAAATGAACACCTTTTTGAGATCCAGGGAGTGGGGTTAAGCTTTTAGAAAGAATAATTTTGTCCTCTAAATACATATCCATATCATCATTGAGGGGTACGCTAATTGTCGATGTAGTAGAACAAAATTCTTGTTCCCGTCTTAAGAATTCCTTATTTCCCTCACCTGGCGTATTGGAGCTGCTGTGAAGGTTAGGGGTGCTTACAACAGGTAGTCTTCGAGCCATGCTGATGATACTCTTGTCTTCTAGTGAGATGGGCTCTTCGTCATCCCGCGAACACAAGTTCAAATTATCGGGGACACTACACAAGTGATCCTGACTGTTCCTTGGTCCACAGTAGACTGCACTAGCAGCGCCTCCTTCCTGTACCCCGGGAAGCAGGCTCGGAGCACTTTGCCAACAGCTACTGTTAAAATTAGAATCTTGCGCGGCCCACCCTCGCTTCTCACTGAATTCCAACTCGCCACCTATTTTTAGACCTCTCTTTGCCACGGAAGATTTTCTCTGCTGCACTACTCGCGAAGATGAAGCGGATGACGATGAAGATGATTCGCTATTGGCCGCGCTGCAATCTGAGTAGTAAGAAGAACAAGAATCTTCGTCCTCGACAACAGGTAACACTACACTACGAGCCCTAGTATTATCACCAAACCCGCTGTCTTCACTCAGATTTTCAGCAGATCTTTGAGGCTTTGACGAACCTCCATTTTCTTTACCTGAATTGTTATCAATATCCTCATTCACAATAGTTGCTTCAGAATCTGCACTTTTCACTTTTCCTACAGCCCTGTGGTCTGCAGACAATTTCTTGTCACTAAGTAAAGAATTGTTTCCCAAGCTCTGAGAAAGTTCTGCTAGTGTGTGCTGCTGTTGCTGCTGTTGAAGGAGATTTAAGCTATCAAAACTGCGGTAAGATCTCATACGACTGCCATTAGAAGATCGGAAGCTGGACCAAGAAGAATGTTGCAAAGTATCGTCAGAAGAGGCTTCTTCGCCACTGCTAACGGAACCTTCTTCGTCCAGACTGTCAGGAGAAGCGGAAAAGCGCCAGCGGTTTGACTCGAGTGAGTCAAAGCTAAATGCAGATGGTGATGGGCTAGTAGGATCGTGGAAAGGGTCTGCTGTCGCCGAGGTTCGAAAGACGTCTTCACAGTGGCGTTCCAGACACTCAAACTGAATAAGGCTTGAGGAGCGTGATGACAGTGACGTGTTCTCGCCGTCCTCGCCACCTTCCGCGTCTTCGGCTTCGTTCACAGCACGACGCCGGCGCTTCTTCGGCACCGCTAGGTCGCGTTCTGAGCCACTCCACTCCGGTCGTTCACAGCTACCTGCGAAAACAAGAAGAACACTTTCACAAAGAATCCACAAGACCTACTTCACAAATATCTAAACCTAAACAGCAGTGCACAGAGATAGGCTGTGTACCTACTTGGTTATCTTTTCTTTTTTGCCATTGGCTTTACGTCGCACCGACACAGATAGGACTTATGGCGACGATGGGACAGGAAAGGTCTAGGAGTGGGAATGAAGCGGCCGTGACCTTAAATAAGGTACAGCCCCAGCATTTGCCTGGTGTGAAAATGGGAAACCACGGAAAACCATCTTCAGGGCTGCCGACAATGGGGTTCGAACCCACTATCTCCAGAATACTGGATACCTACTTCGTTAGACCCTGACCTTCTATGCTTTAGATTGCGAGACATGTCCTTGAATCTAAAAGCGCAGAAATGCGAAAGACTGATATTACTGTTTTGACCTTTAGGTATTACAATTTTATTAACAACCAAATAACATGTTTCGTTCTCTAAGCTCATCCTCAGATGCTTTCTAATCGCTTATTTGCATGCCCATGCGTATAGGCCTATGCTGTGTGTACAAGATTGTTAATGTTGTGTTAACTTTTCCAAGTATGTAGGGCCCTACTAGTATTTTATACATTTGTATCTTGTGTTCGACAGACTGAAAAAAAGTTGTTTTACTACGTTTTCCGACAAGTTGAAGAATTCAGCTGAAAATTACAGCAACCCTGTGTTTATAAAGAATAGCAATTGAAGGAACCTTAAAAACATGTAAATATTAATTTTGTTATACAGGAACATTTAGAACACTCTCCATTCTGACACAAATATCAAGTCATCAGAGTATATAAATTAATGATATGACATTGGAATGAAGTATTAGTTCCTTATAGATGAAAGCTGTCATGGGGTAATGATAAGCGTGTTACTCTTCTGGATGGAGGGTCAGAGGTAAGATCCAGAGTAGTAAGAAGTTATTTGCCATAGCATTACACTTCTCCAAGAGGTTTCTGCCAATTGTAGGAAATGAGCAATGGACGGATACTTCTAAGAACGAATTATCGAATCATTAATAGGATTGTGACTATATCGCTCTAACTCATTGCCACTGTACAAAAATATGAAATAAATTATGAGCACCAGGAACATAACATCCCAATAAAATATAAATTCGCAATGAAATTAAAGCACTTCACAACTGAAGTTGATTAGTATCTGATGTCGTGCGCAATGATTTCGGGAAACCATTTCTGATGCTAGGCCTTACGTAGGTTTCTAAAGAAGAGACAAACCGATTACTTATCAAATAAAAATAACGGAAATGTTTAATTTACAGCTTATACAATACCCCTAAACAAAATGTACTCTATTCAATGAGGTAATTTGCCACTAGAATAATTGTGGCTTGATAATGTGTACAACATATTTGAAGTGAAAGAACTGAGTTCCTATTAAAGTGTCGTGGATAGTCTAGCACAAATAGTAAATCTCCTTTTGAATTCTTGAAGAGGGCCGATACCTTAGATATTAGGCCCCTTTAAACCAGAAGCATAAATTCTGGAAGATAACAAAGAGTTCCAATACAAAAGTAGATTAATTTTCCGCTTGATTGTAGTTCTAAATTACCTTTCCACTCGTTATTTATATCACTAGCAGGTTGTTAAGAAAAGTGATTACTTTTACTCGATAATTCCTATCTCTGTCCTTTGTAATATACCAGGCTATTACACATCATCATCCCGAAAGTAACAACGTTACAATATATACTGTAGTAGCTTAACATAACATACATAGTATGCATGTTAATGATTACAATGGAATAATACAAGGACAAGTATAATAATATGATTCATGTTAATGACAGTTATGAAATATTGTGTCATTACATTATAGAGCCAAATGTCGAGAAAATGAAGATCCTTAACCTCCCCATTCACCTTCACCATCCTACTTAAAATATGGATATAGTTTTATTGCCACTGAGTCAAAGTACAATAGCCAAATACGGTACAGATTTACGTTGCTGTGCTTCTTGTTGTTGTTGTTCACCAAAGGGTTAAAATATTTAATTGGTCATCAACCCCTATCATACAGAGTAACAGTCTGTCAGTGACTATGGGTGTGATGAGAGGAAGGAAATAAATCACGGTATTAGAAGTAAGATACATCCTAGCAACTCAGACATTGTCCAGCAAAGGCAATAAAGGCGCTCTTTGTTTACTCCAAAGGTGAAGCATTAGATTCCCTGTCAGGAAGACAAACGTTTTATATGAAGGGAAAAGAAAATTTAGAAAAGCATAAATATACCAGATATAGGTTTAATTGATATTCTACCCCACGTCGATCCAAAGTTACTTATTGTGAAAGCCTATGTTTATACTCCCCCACGGGTCTCCAATGCCTATAATATACAATTTTGTGTGGCTATTACAGCTGCATGTATCCCTTGTAAGGCAGAGGCCGTCCACACTCATGAGGAGACAAATGCAACTGAGGGTCGGTCGGTTTCTTTGCAGAAATGATTTGTGGGGGAGGGGGGGGGGGCGACAGCATAAATACTCAGTTTCCACCCCACGGTTACGATTCAAATCCCACGACCCAGCTTCGTCGGAAGCCAAGACACTGACCACTCATCATGGAGCCCCATAAAGTCCTCAACCAGTTAACAATAATTCATTTTTGCTCCTTCAGACAGAGCAAGCAGTGGCTACAGCAAATATTATTCTACTGACATACTCTCTCATTTTGAGAATATGTGTCCAGTCCAATAGAAAATCCCATACCGAGCGAGCTGGCTGCGTGATACGGGCCGCGTAGATGCAAAATTCCATTCGGAGATGATGGGTTTGAACCCCACCATCGGTAGCTATGAAGATAGATTTCTGTGGTTCCCAATTTTTACACCAGGCAAATGCTTCTTCGGCAAAAGTTCGAGTTCAAGAACAACCTTAGAACTTGTTGAGGACAACGTAGCATATTAAGGTGAATGAATTATTGTCACTATTCTATCCCGAGTTAGCCGAGGTATTTCACTGAAAACTGCATGTTTCACTGACAGGAATAGGCTAGTTTAATTATTCATTTAAACAAACATTTCCAGCACGATTACTCTTAATAATAATAATAATAATAATAATAATAATAATAATAATAATAATAATAATAATAATAATGCCCCGCTAAATGGCTCAGACGGTACAGAGCTGGCTATCTAAGCCCAAGTTGGTAGGTTCGGTTCCAACTCAGTCCGGTGATATTTGAAAGTGCTCTAATACGCCTCTAATACTACTACTACTACTACTACTACTACTACTACTACTGTGTTCGATGGGAAGACGAACGAAGGAAAGCCTGCCAACAACTTGGCCGACGACTCACGCCAGGGAATCTGGTTCAGATCATGTTGGAGAGCCCGTTTGCCTGGAACACAGTAAAGGCAATGGCAACATGCATCATGGGGACGAAGGAGAAAGAAGAGAAAGGAAGAACTTAATAATATAAATCACTTCATTCTGATGTCATGCCGTCAAGCAGTTCCAGAATGGGCTGAGTGAAGAGGGCAGGAGTTTTTAGTTAGTGGAAATCCAACACCCACACAGAGTGGTGTATTTGAAAGCCCCCCCCCCCCCACACACAAAACTATTACTATTACTAATAACAAAATAATTATCTTCTGCCGCCTTTCCCAAACCATGGTTGGACCGCAGGCGCTAAACTGTATCTCATTTACACGTGATATAGGCTTGTTATGTATACTAGACCCAGTTTTACAGTCGGATGCCTTCCTGACGACAACCCTATGCGCAGGATTATAGTATATTCATACTTGCAGGTTTCTATGGTGGTCGGTAGAGTGTAGTGTTGGGTGTATATGAAGGAAAATGTATTGAGACAAACGCAAACAACAATTCTCCGAGAGGGAGGAATTAACGTGATTAGAATCCCTGAGTCAGCCGAGAACAGAACCCAGGACTCTCCGAGCCGAAGGCCTTGATGGTGACCATTCAGCCAAGGAGCTGGACGACAACAACAACAACAACAACAACAACAACAACAACAACAGTCTTTCTAAATGATACACATTACACAGTATTATACAATAAGTTAAATAACTAAATCAGTTTCAATGATTTAAATAATATGAAACAACAAACCCATTGCGTTACAGCCCTGATAGGGCTTGGCCAACCAAG
The DNA here is from genome assembly GCF_040414725.1 of Anabrus simplex. Classification (NCBI taxonomy): domain Eukaryota; kingdom Metazoa; phylum Arthropoda; class Insecta; order Orthoptera; family Tettigoniidae; genus Anabrus; species Anabrus simplex. The sequence goes on along the minus strand of NC_090265.1, from coordinate 1,123,353,846 downwards.
CGACCACTGTTCAGCGCAACGAATCCTCTCGGCTGTTAGTTTTGGCTTTTTAGACCGGGGTCGCTATCGCTGTCAGGTATCTCCTCAACTGTAATCATGTAGGCTGAGATGCAGATAAAAATCCCTGATCTGGCTGCGAATCAAACCCGGGGTCTTTGGGTGAGAGGTAAGCACGCTACCCCTAGATCACGTGACCGGAATGAATTAAATGACATCATAGGTATTAAATACTCGTATTCCCATAGTAGTCCGTCTGAGTATACGTCATCCAAAAATCTATGTCGCACTATCAGCTTCACATTTATATATTTCCTTTTCCTTTTTCTTTTTTTCCCCTCACTAATTCTACATCATTTTCATTCCTTCGACTCCTGACTTCTGACATGGCGTCAAGATTTGTAACCAAAGCTCGTAACCACACTCGCAACTCAGGTTGCGAATTTGTATCCTGCGGTTTTAACCGCACTATAATCCGGCTGTAAGCAGAGGTCGCCAAACCAGGCCTTGCAGAAGTGCAAATTGAGCTTTCCTGCGTTCACCTCAGACAGGTCTAGACTCTAAACACTTCTCTAAGTAAGGAATAGTGCGGAACTGACTGGTGATTTAGCTTAAGGGGCATTAACAAACAGATAAATCAGCTCTGGATTTTAAAAGATTTTCCTTGCTATTTTTTTCATTTTTACAATTTGCAGTTTGTTAAGACACCGTGTAAATCAAAACCCATCTAATTACAGGCATATATAATATATTTTTAAATAAAAAATCCTATCCAACTCTTGTTATTTTGATATTCATATCTTGTTTATATGCCTTTGCTGGCGAGATGTAGTGTTTACAGTGCACTATGTCTTCTGGTATGGGCTAGAATAAAGTTGTTACTTTCATTGTCTTGTCTCAGTCTCATCCTTGACAATATGAAAGTGACTGAGGTATGAGCGATGCTAGTAATACCATTCCTTATGCAGCCAGTCCCTGTTATGAATGGTGTGAAAATATTACTCATAGGGTCGATTGGTACGTGCATTTCAGTGGGCTTGGCAGACTGATATGTGAGCAACTTCTGGCTCGGTGGGGAAAGCAACGGGAAACTACCTCACTCCTCATTTCCCTAGTACGCCTCTTCAGTGATGCCTAGGTCATATATGACAGCTGTTGGCATAGCTGTGGAGGATCAAACCAGCCTTTGGGCTGAATACCCAACACACATCTTGTTTATATTAAGGTAGTCCTTTAAATTTAAAAAATATCAAGATGATTTAATGGCCATAAAATAGTTCTTTTCTCTCCCGTAAAATTTGTTTTACTGGAGTTATTGGGATTTTTATTTCCATGATTCAATTATATAATACATGAACAAAATATAATCGATTTCACGGCCCGTATTAATAGACATGCTAATGCCGTGTGAAGAAAACAAGGAGATATTCTTTACATTTCGCGGAGACTTTGTTCCTCATCCTCAGAAGAAGATGTAACAATTAACTGAACATATTAAAAGGGAAGAGAAGAGGAACTAAACGAGGAATTGTGGAGGCGTATAGTTAATTCACAGAGGCTTGCAGACTGAACGCTGAAAAACGTAACAACCTATAATGAAAATGTATGTAACAGTAAGAAAACTGAATGGTCAACGTATTTATCTTGAGTTCAGAGGGCCCTGGGTTCGATTGCCGGCCAGGCCAAGATTTTAACAGCGTATAGCTAATTCATATGTTTCGGGGACTGGATGTTAGTGTTGGTCTTAATACACTTCTATTCATATACAGAAACACGCAAGAGTGAATAAATCCCTCTACACGGTGTTGGCGTCAGGAAGGGCATCCGGTTGGCCAAATCCATATCAAGTGCCATCCCCAATAAAATGGAGATAAGATCAGGAAGAAGAAGGAACAACGACAGACTCTCACCTCAACGCAAAAACTCACCAAAATTATTCGTACAGATCAATGAGAGGCAAATAAAATTTCAGAGCGCAGAACGAGAACATTTCGGATTATACCTGGAGAAGGCTTAAGACAAAAGTTCTATCTTTCTGTAATCGTCGGCTCACCTGGAGGAACAATGTCACATAACGAATGGATAAGAAAAAAGTGTGACCTAATTCGGAAGGTTCTTCACGCAACTAGAACTCCATCGCCGCAATTCAGACGGCAAGACCATCAACATACTCACTAGCTATGGTTATTTGCGAATCTCAATACTGCCATCGTCAAATCTAATTGTGCTGCTGTCCATTATGTTCCATCACCATTTACATGATTAGTCGTATGATACTTCATGCCATGTCTTCGAGCATCAATCTGATTTCTAACCCCAAACATTAAAACACACCGAGCATTAGCAAAAGCTACCATTTAGATATAGAACTTAAGAAGACATTTTTTACTGCTTGAAATTGCATTTTAGGAGCCTAAAATCGAAGTTTAGCGCCTATCAGATATTTCGGGTCTTTTTCGGTACCTACAATTTGATTCTTAAGGGACTAAACATTTGACGTCTAGTTCAGTATTGTGAGAAACAGTCAATAAGGTCCTAAAATCCAAACAATCTGGCTGGGAAAATCGTCGCGTTGACCACAGTTACCCCTTCATTTGCAGAGTACCTGGGTGAAGAGTCTTGAGAGACCTAAAATCCCTTTATGGGTGAATGAGGTACGGGTTCTTATTTGTTAGTGAAAAAATGAAAACCTACAACCTGTTTTCCAGTCTTAGTCCGGGTCAGGAATGTAATGAATGAAACATATGTAGGCTAGTATTACAATGGGATCGCCACTCCCAAGGTGACTATTAATGACTGATAGATGCAATGAAATGATATTGGAGAGTGTTTCTGGAATGAAAGATGACAGGGAAAACCGGAGTACTCGGAGAAAAACCTGTCCCGCCTCCGCTTTGTCCAGCACAAATCTCACATGGAGTGACCGGGATTTGAACCACGGTATCCAGCGGCGAGAGGCCGACGCGCTGCCGTCTGAGCCACGGAGATCGTACAATATTCATACATGACAACCAACTGCCCAATCATACAGTCACCTACATATCCATACATAATGATACGTTTCCATCGAGACATCCACCTGTTTGTATGGCAGAGAATCTTGTAGATACGAACTTCGAACTCCGCGAGCAGTGTTCGTATGAATGGAGGCAGTTCGCGCGCCCCAGCGTGTTCTGAAATGCCACCCATCACAGAAAAGGTTCCTGGTCATGATCAACCACGTGAGATTTAGACCAAATTAACTTGGGGTTTAGATAAATCATGGGTTATATCTCCTGTACAAATGGAAAAGAAGACCTTCATCATGTTGTCACTGCGACGCTGAGAAGGAAATGGTGAAGCATGTCATAAAAGAGATCCTCTGGGTTCCTATAGGGGTGAAAAGAAAGATGTATTCCTAGACACACCAGAGTGAATTGTTTATATTTGTAATTTATATTTTAAATTGTAAAGTTATATCTATTTATATCATCTTGATATCTCACTTAGCTGTTGTCCCTAGAGGCCCGGGTTCAATTCCCAGGACTTCCAAAAATTTAAGACTGGCAAAAGAGCTGGTATGTAGTTAAAAAAGTACATACAGCTCACCTTCACAGGTGGTGTGCCTGAAACGAGCTGCACTGCCTCGGGACGGGGGACACGAATTTAATTTTGTCCGCCAACCGTTGGCGTAAAGAAAGGCACTCGGTCGTAAAACTGGGTCGAATCTAGATAAATTGCCCACCATAATGAATTACGAATAATAAGAAGAGCAAAAATGATTATTTCTATGTATACTCCATACAGTAAATAAGTACAGTATTTATTATTATTATTATTATTATTATTATTATTATTATTATTATTATTATTATTCATTATTATTATTAACTACCATTACATGTTATTCCAATAAGTAATTCTTTCTTTACGCACAATACTGGTTAAAGGGACAGAAAAATGAGCAAAGCCATATGTTGTTCCGTATTATTTCATGTCTCATGTGGTGTGGCAAGACCACGCTACATCTTTAGAGTTTAAATGGTCATCAGAAGTCGAAAGAAGTGAGATAAAAAGTAGTGGTGTATGTGTTAGCGACAGCTGGTACAGCAGCCACTTGACATAGTTGGCTCCTGTTTCAACACTCATGTCTTCTGCTGATAGCTCCTAGAAGAAAAATAAGTGTGGTCTTCATATTTACATACACTAGTGACCGGTAAAAGACCAAAGTAATCAAGGGGAGCGATGAGAAAGTGTAAGATATAGTCCATTAAAATAGGTCACTTGAGTATGTGCCAGATGTAACGGACACAGAGTTTTGATACACACACCACCATGTTACCGTCTGTCTTAGAGAACTTTCGACTCAACATAAAAACAGCCTAACCACGTGCGTACAGTGACAGTGACTCAAGTGAAAATATTAAACTAGTCTATACTTTAGAAGATTCATTTGAAACATATAACCGTGAGAGTCGGCCGTGCGGTTAGGGGCGCGCAGCTGTGAGCTTGCATCTGTCGGCAGTCCTGAATATGGTTTTCCGTGGTTTCTCATTTTTCGCCAGGCAAATGCTTGGGCTGTACCTTAATTAAGGTCACGGCCGTTTCCTTCCCATTCCTAGGCGTTTCCTATCCAATCGTCGCCATAAGACCTATCTGTGTCAGTACAACGTAAAAGTAAATAGTTAACACTAACACAGTCACTCCAATAGCACACATGCACACAAACTGATCATTCACAACTACGCCATTTGCGATAAAATGTTATGTTGTCAGGGCTGTATATGCCCAGCGACTATTCTAGTTGGTATTAACAAAAATAACACCATCCCCCGTCTTCTGCAGTTTCGTAGTTGTTATGACGATTTTTTTAAAAGTGTGTTATACATCGCATCGACGCAGACAGGCCTTATGGCAACGATGGAATGGATTAGGAAGGAAGCGACTGGGGCCTTAGATATCCATCTCGTTTCATACCCGAACCCGTACAGCAACGGAACAAGTGTTGGACATACATACGTAGCCAACTTGCTCAGTACGAATTTCTTGATCAACACGATTTTGTTTACATAAATATAACATAATCTCTATAAATAAAGTTCGACTCGTTGGCTGAATGGTCAGCGTACTGGCCTTCGGATCAGAGGGCCTCGGGTTCGATTCCCGGCAGGGTCGGGGATTTTAACCTTTATTTGTTAATTCCAGTGGCCCGAGAACTGGGTGTTTGAGCTGTCCCCAACATCCCTGCAACTCACACACCACACATAACACTACCTCCACCACAATAACACGCAGTTACCTACACATGGCAGATACCGCCCAACCTCATCGAAGGGTCTGCCTATCAAGGACTGCGCTCGGCTAGAAATAGCCATACGAAATTATTTATAGACAAAATATTCTTTGTGCATAGTATTTGCACTCAGAACCAACTACACTGAACTAAAACTAATCTGTATTTATTTATTATTTTTTTTCATTTAGAATATTTATTTCAATGGCAACTAACCCTCTATTCCTCTTTCTCACTTCACTAGATCAAAAGTTCTCAGACGAAGTGTATCAGTACTGTGGAAAAGATTACTCTAGCGTCAGAGTTGCGCGACTGAAATCGCGCGGCGATAGGGGGCAAGGCGCAATCCTCGGTCCTACAGCGTAGGATGGAGACAAATAAACAGGAACAACGTGTCGAGATCATCAGGACTGTATGGCACACGGGAACACTAAGTGCAATCCTTAACGTACACATGAATCTATAAACACAAGTCCCTCTTGAATGTAAAACGATCACGTCGGGACTCGATCCCGTTACCTTGAGCAAGAGACAACTCCTACACAACTAAACTGTGCAGCTAGTTGAGGTGAATGTTTTAGTCAGGTGGATGAGTGATCATGAAATAATCATGTTCTTTGTTCATAGTGTTTAAGCAATACACACTTCACTTGGAGTACAAAAGTATACGTATCATAGGGTAATACTGTATGTTCATATGAATGGGAAGTCACAGCCCGGTTAGTCAGAACTGCAGCACTAAAACCACAAACACATACGAGTACAGCCTAAAGCACTGAACAAAATCTCAAATGGGTACACGATTCGGGTTCGTGCTACATTATATTTTACTAGCTGTAGTCCCCGGCGTTGCCTGGTTGGTTTTTGAATGTTTACTTTTTAAGATTAATATACCAGTTAGTTAGTCCGGCTCTATGGCTAAATAGTTAGCGTGCTGGCCTTTGGTCACAGGGGCCCGGGTTCGATTGCCGGCAGGGTCGGGAATTTTAACTATCGTTGGTTAATTTCCCTGGCACGGGGGCTGGGTGTATGTGTTGTCTTCATCATCATTTCATCCTCATCACGACGCGCAGTTCGCCTACGGGAGTCGAGTCAAAAAAGACCTGCACCTCGCGAGCCGGACGCGTCCTGGGATCTCCCGGCACTAAAAGCGATACGCCATTTCATTTTTTTTTACCAGTTAGGTATGTGTGAAGTAAATGTTTATAGAATTTCTGTTTGGGATATTGATTTTTACCATATATTATGTAGTTTCAGAGTTATTTATAGGTATTTGAGTTCACAAGTATTAGATTATTTAATTTTCGAGTAAAACTCTGTCCTTGTGCAAGCTCGAATTGACTGGAAGTATTTGATCCTTTCAAACAAATAATAAGTGATAAGTACATGTATTTATCCGTCGTGCTATAGATATGATCTTCAAGATTACAACTGTCTTTGAGACTGCCACCAACCAGCCTTGCGACCCCAAAAGCAGTGGATTCACCACTAATCTCGGCCATTTTAAACTATTTTTTTAAGTTTAAAACTGAAACCCCATTCAGCCTCCCGTGTCAATGGTTGATGATGATGCTTGCTGTTTAAAGGGACCTAACATCTAGGTCATCGGTCCCTAATGGCACGAAATTAGACGTAATGTAAGAACAATTAAAAATTCATAATCCTTCACTGACCAGAACTCAAAACGTGAGGACGAAGAATGAATGGATGGATATGAAGTTAAAACAATCAGTGGATCCCACTTGCAATGCCCCACATTCCCAGAAACTAACGTTAAACAATAGTGTTACTGACCGATGGACTGCTTCTAAAGCACAATACTGAATCGATGATGCTTGTAGTCTAAACGGGTCCAAAATCCAGATCACCGGCCCCTCATAATGGTACTTATCGCTAGGAAAGTAGAACCATGGTATTTGTCACGTTGCGGTACTAATCAAAAGTAGCGTAGACTCTCGGTATTCCAGACATTATGGTACTACTCACAGGTAATGTAATGCGCACATGTAACACAGACCTATGGTGTTTCGCACATTGTGTCGCTATTTACAGGCAACGCAAACCTATGGTGTTCTGCACATACGTGGACTAACCACAGGGACTCGCACTATCCCGTGGTGTTCCTCACATAGTAGGTACTAATCATAGGAAAGGCAGAACCATGGTGTCGCTCATACAGTGGTGCGAATCACAGGTACTGTAAAATGCATCCTGAGCGCACACTGTCGCTACTAACCACAAACCTACTGCGTACCTAACATAGTGGTACTACGCGCAAGTAAAAGCGACTCATGGTGTTCCTCGCGTGGTGGGTGGTACTAATTACAAGTAGTCCCATAGTTCTAAATCGACCATCACTTGGTGGCCCCTTTTAGTCGCCTCTTACGGCAGGCAAGGGATACCGTGGGTGTATTCTTCACCTGCGTTCCCCGCCAACAGGGGGTTGTGTGTTTGGTCCGCGAGAGGTATTTTATTTCCTTCAAGTCCGACGGTAAACCGGTTAGGACTCCCCTATCCGCCATCTGGGACGCGCCACGTGGGAGTACCACCTCTCCCCCTGCTACGCCAGCGTAATAAGTTCGTGGCGTCACGATGGAAGCTGAACGTGGACTTAAACGGTATTCAGAGCGTCACAATTCGTCTCAGCCACACATAAACAATGGATTGGACATTACTGTAATATAGGTTATTTCCATTATTTTTAATCCTCTCCCATTCCCCACCTCGAGCGGTGCTTGGTATGTTTGGTATGTTGGTATTATTTTTCCAGCTGTTAAGTCATATGTGTACCAAGTTTCGTTGCGAGGTATTCTTGAACATACCTACATACACCCATACGTATGACTTAACCATCCAGAGTGTCACAGTTCAACTCAGCGACCTCGTAAACGATATTTTCAAATTTTAAAAAACGATTTTTAGTTTCAGCACAAGTATGTTTTGTGTATATTTTCACGAAATTCTATCATTCCTCAAATTGCTAACCAGCGGACGCCATAGCTTGATAACATTAGTCATGTAAAGTAGGTCAGAAAAAGTTTACCCGACGCCAAGAGAACGTGCCACCCGCATAAACAACGTACTCGAGAGAAAAAAAAAGGAACATATCACCTGATAAATAGAGAAATTGTCCGCCTCTCTGGTGTAGTGGTTAGTGTGATTAGCTGCCACCCCCGGAGGCTCGCGTTCGATTCCCGGCTCTGCCACGAAATTTGAAAAGTGGTACGAGGGCTCGAACGGGGTCCACTCAGCCTCGGGAGGTCAACTGAGTAGAGGTGGGCTCGATTCCCACCTCAGCCATCCTCGAAGTAGTTTTCCGTGGTTTCCCACTTCTCCTCCAGGCGAATGCCGGGATGGTACCTAACTTAAGGCCACGGCCGCTTCCTTCCCTCTTCCTTCCCTCTTCCTTGTCTATCCCTTCCAAACTTCCCATCCCCCCGCAAGGCCCCTATTCAGCATAGCAGGTGAGGCCACCTGGGCGAGGTACTGGTCATCCTCCCCAGTTTCATCATCCGACCCAGAGTCTGAAGCTCCAGGACACTGCCCTTGAGGCGGTAGAGGTGGGATCCCTCGTTGAGTCCGAGGGAAAAACCGACCTTGGAGGGTAAACAGATTAAGATAAGAAATAGAGAAATTAATATACATGTGGCATTGAAACTTCTGAGTGAGACTCTAATAGATCTTTCCCAGTGAGCACATACTGTTTCGCTGTTCTCCTTCTGTCCATTCTGCCAATATGTCTCTTCCACTTTAGTCTCCTTTTTTGTCTGCGTACTGAAGCACAGATTCGATTTTTGAAAGCAAATTATTATTTAAAACATCAGGTAAATTAATGTGGATGAAAATAATTTATAATTAACATCTTTATTTAAACATGGATGTGAAGCAGCATCTTGGTATTGATACTTAGCTTATGTATAATGATTTGTATTTACGTATTTCCATTTACATTCTTGTCTCAGCCTCACATTCATTAGTAATACTATTTACTCTATTGCTGTGAATTTGAAATTCTCTGATTTATTCTACATTATTCTCAAATAGAAGTGTTACTAAAAAAATAAAGAAATTGTAACAACGATAATGCCAGCGGGGCATCATCTAGATAAATTTGGGAACCCACTATTTCCATGGTCTGCAAAACAACACGCAGATGAAGAAAACGTGCTTGAACATCCTAGCTGGTCATGCCATGCCACAGTTGGAACACTGTAACACAGAACGAAGTTAAGAAAATCGGTAATGCGGGCTGAGTGGCTCAGACGGTTGAGGCGCTGTCCTTTTGATCACAATTTGGCAGGTTCGATCCTGGCTTCGTCCGGTGGTACGAGGGGGCATACTATACTGATCTACACTCTATATTTTTCCTCCAAGCACAGTTTACCTTTGGACTTCAAGGCAGTCGCGCGCCACCAGTACAGTATAATGTTCCACCACTTGGTAGCATCACTGGCAAAGGGGACGACAGCTGCGCACACTACAGCTACAGCCCATTTCATCCACCACTGTCAGTGTTCGAACGGACACCACGGAGAGCGGCCGAGGCTGGACAACTTGGTTCCTCTGGAACGAGGGCGTGACCACTCCCGAAATTCATAGGTGATTGGTGGCAGTGTGTGGAGAACATGCATCGCCACGGAAAACAGTTAACAAATGGGTGGGAGGATGGAAGACTGGGCGGACATCGACGGAAAAGAGGACCAGTTCCGGAAGGAAAGTGACAGTGTCAACGCCAATCAACATCGCCCGGGTAGAGACGGCTATCCAAGAGAACAAATGCATAACATTCTTATAAATGCAGGCAGCCACAGAACATTCTTGACACACCCTCCAGCGCATCGTGCACGACCAGTTAGGAAAACTCTTCTGCAGAGCAAAATTAAAGGCGTGTGGACGTGTGCAGAGATCGTTTGCGATGTCATGGACAAGATCCAGCAGCCAGGAAAATGGGCTAAAGGTGTGCTTCTGCAGCATGACAATATACGTCCGCACAACAGGCGGGAAACTGCAGCTGCCATAGATCATATGGGATTCACAGCGCTGCCACAGCCACTGTACTGTCCAGACTTGGCACCTAATAACTATAGTTTGTTCGGGGTCATGAATAAACCTTTGCGTGGTCGCAGTTTTGATGAGTTTGAAGGACAGAAAACATCTGTACGAGAATGGGTACGGGGCACTCCGAAAGAATGATTCCAGATGGGTCTGGAGAGGCCGACACACCGATGGCAAAAGGGATATTAAAGGGAGATTGTGTTGAAAAGATGGACCTATCAGCTGTTGTGCATCCTGTTCTAATATGTCAGAAATAATAAAAGTGTAAATCAATACAATACGCTCCTCGTATTTGAAGGTGCTCAAATACGTCAGCCTCGTGTCGGTAGATATACTGGCACGTAAAAGAACTCCTGCGGGACTAAATTTCGGCGTCTCCGATAACCATAAAAAGAAGTCAGTGGAACGTAAAAACAAATAACATTATTATTATTATTATTATATTATTTATTAAACCGGCAATACGATTAGACCGTATTTAGCATTCTAAGGGTTAAATGACGCCAGGGCATTATGAAGAGGAATCTACGGGGGAGGGGATGAGGAGTTCTTCCGGGCCTTTTCGACTTCTATTTTTTTCTGACCTATGAGAACTAGAAGTAGTGTATAGAAAATCATTTTATGACAGCCTTTTGTTTGCTCTAAAGTAAATATTGCGCACTTTAACGACCGGAGCCACAATGAGCAGAGGACGAGCCAAGGGGAAAAGTTAAGGCGCCACGTACTCATGGCGTCGACCCGAGCAGAGCGTTGGCGGTCACACATCAATACTATAAGATGGGTTTACATGTTTTTGTTCTGGAAAAGCATGGCGTTCCTGTCGATCTACAGTATTGTGTTCCACAGACGGTCTTCTAAGAAATATCTCGTCACAGATAAGATAACGGCGTCAATCGTCGTCACATAGCCTACGGAATATGAACCATAATGTTAGTCACACATTTCTATATTTTACTGTAATTGTCAGACAGTAACTGGAGTATAATAATAATACCGTATTTACGTGAATAATCCTCGCCACCAAATAATCCCCGCAGCCTAAAATTAGGAGGGCTCATTTTGATAAAAAAAAAGATAATATAAATAAACATTGACGCAAATAAAACCCGCACCCTAATTCCATGCCTCAAATTTTTAAAAAACTCTGCGGGGATTATTCGCGTAAATAATAATAATAATAATAATAATAATAATAATAATAATAATATAGCCTCAGATTCCGTGCGCAAACATTTTCATGTGAGGTCATTTAGGCTGCCTGTGTGTCAATTTCTGCGTTCCGTTTTACTCTACCAGATGGCAGAGGTCCCTCTGTCAGGTGATCTATGGTTGATGATTCATTCATTTTATTGAGCAAATACAAACTGTGTCGCCGGAGATCTTTTACACGCCGAAATGATACGACGAAAGTGTTGAATGGACTATATTCCGTCCTTCAACACGCCGACTAACTCTGTCGGGTTTAAACCTGCAAAGCCCGACAATCCATCGCTGATCCATAGAGGAAGGTAGGATTGGAGTAAGATCCTCCAGCTGCGAATCTGGATTTTGAAGGGTCATAGGAGATAGAATCACCTCCTCAAACTAAATTTTATCGAACGAGCTGGCTCCGTGGTACGGCACGCGTAGCTGTAAGCTTGCATTCTGAAGACGGTTGTTTAAAACGCCACCATCGACAGCCTTGAATATGTTTTCCGTGGTTTCACAACAGGCATACTGGGCTGTACCTTAATACCACGGCCTCTTCTTACCCAGTCCTAGGCATTTCCTGTCCTATCGTCGCCAATAACCTACCTGAGTGCGACTTTAACCAAATGGAAAAAAATGTGAAAAATTACAAATACATACGTAAACTAGAATGAGTATATTCCACAACTCCTACGGCGACTTAAATAAAAACCTCCCAATTCCAGAAATGCAAGTTTTGTGTGATCTTCCTAAACCACAACGAAACCTAAATGCCATCTCAAGATCCTCTATTCAATATGTTGAACCGCGCTCGCGTATTGCACCACTTCAAATGAAATGCTATAAATGCTATTAGCTACTTGCCTTGAGCCTGAGTGAAGAGGGGGCAGGGGAAGAGATACAAGCATTCGAACCTGGGATCTCCAAATGGCGCAGTTTTCAGATTTATCATGGGACGCAAATTGCTCATAAGGCTTTATAATATGTGAGCATATTTCTAGCCGTTGTGGTAGCAATTATTTCATTTCAGAGGTTAGTGTCTCTATGGTGTGCTCTGTCCAATAGCTTGTTTCATTGTGGTATCTAACTCAATGTTCATGTTTAATTTAATATTCCCCTATTTTTTATTCCTTTTCCCACCTCATTCGTCGAGTAATAGTTCCTTGAGAAATGAGCCAACCCGGTATTAGTCAGGATAAGTAGAAATTAGAAATCAGTGGAACTACATTTAGAATGTACGATACGGGAATAATGGTGGGCATGATTAGCTAGCGGCTTAGCTGCTGGCTTCCCACCCGGACGGATGAGGTTCGAATCGAGGTCAATTCTGGATTGAAATTTTCACCTCACAAAAATCACGAGGGATCAGGAAGGGAATCCGGTCTTAAACCCCCGGCCAAAACCAAAAAGAGCCTGGGTGGCTCCAGCGACCCCAGAAACAACTGCAGTAGCGGCGAGTGAGGGAGGGGGGAGGGGAATGTACAAACAACAAAACGTACCCGGGTTTGTGGGATATGGTGGACGGGGGGCGGGGGAAATATATATACAGCAAAATTGAAAAAAGAAGAAAAAGCTACACAATGGTAAGTGTTTGATGCTCTCTGAGCGATTTTCGACAGAGAGGTAAAGGTGGACAGTTTACCAACTGAAGTGCGGTAACAATAGCTTTTTGAGATTTTGATTCAATACTACTGTATATAAGGAAGCCTCCGTGGCTCAGACGGCAGCGCGTCAGCCTCTCACCGCTGGATACCGTGGTTCAAATCCCGGTCACTCCATGTGAGATTTGTGCTAGACAAAGCGGAGGCGTGACAGGTTTTTCTTCGAGTACTCCGGTTTTCCCTGTCATCTTTCATTCCAGCTACACTCTCCATTCTCATTTCATATCATTTATCAGTCATTAATAAATCACTTTGGAGGTGGCGACCCCATCGTAATAATAGCCTATATATGGTTCATTCGTTACATCCCCGACCCGATCAAAGACTGGAAAAACAGGTTGTAGGTTTTCGTTTTCACTTTCATTTTCATGAGCCTCCGTGGCTCAGTTGGCAGCGCGCCGGCCTCTCACCGCTGGGTCCCGTAGGCGACCTGCACGTCATGATGAGGATGAAATGATGATGAAGACACACACACACTCTGCCCCCGTGCCAGTGGAATTAACCAATTATGGTTAAAATACCCGACCCTGCCGGGAATCGAAGCCGAGACCCCTGTGACCAAAGGCCAACACACTAAGCATTTAGCCATGGAGCCGGACTGAACAATGTGATCTTCGTCTCTGCGTTGGACGTGTCCAAACCATTTTAAATGTTCTTGGTCCATTTTATCAGTTATCGCTGAGTCTCCCATCGAGACACGAATTTGATCATTTTTGATCCGATCTTCCTGAGTAACAGCCACTGACCAACGTATCATTCTGATTTTGGCAACGTGCAGTTTCTGATTGTGTTTTGCCTTCATGTCCTTGCGGGTCCGATCACAGTGCTATATATAAACCATGCCTTTGATTTTTGAAGGCATTCTTTGATCATTATCACACATCACGCCGGTCACTGATCGCCCCTTTAGCCAACCGACATCGATTCGGTGTCAAACATCAGCATCCCTTGTTGCCCTGCAGTTGATCATGGATCCAAGCTACCTGAATTCATCTACTAACTTAAAGGGCTTGTCCAGGAAAACTGTACGTTGTGGGTCAATGTGTTGTGGATTGGAAAAGTTGAAGTGCATACTTCATTCGCCGTACTCACTGTAAGTCCGTGGCTCCCTAGTGCAAGTTTATATCTCTCAAGAACTTCAACCCGCTCTCATTTCACCAATCAAGACTATGTCGACCGCATTCAAAATGATCCACGGTAACTCATGCATCAGATGTTTGATCTATGACCAAATTTAATAGCAATGGGCTAAGTAGTGAACCCTGGCTAACGCTAATCTGCACAGCGAAATTATCAAACTCTCCCAGCTCCACTCTTGACCTTAGTGAATGGCAGAAAAGCCAGCCTTTTTCTTGTACAATATGTATTGTGATGTTACTAATTTTGTTTCGACTGTTTTGACTATTGAATGTCTCATTTTATTGTAGGTGCTGTTTACGGTGTTTGCCATGCACTCCAGTTGATTTTCGCTTCGCAAGACGTTCAAAATCAGTAGATTCTGGCTTCGTAAGGCGTTCAAAACCAGTTCTCTGGGAACTCGATCATATGATTTTTCTAGATCAACTAACACTGCATGAAAATCTTGAAGTCACCTCTTCAATTCCGTTATGATTCGAACTGCCTGGAAAGCATACTAGTTTTTGGAACCAGTTAGCCAATATGCGTTCCCAGATCTAAAGGAAGAGGAAAAAGAAGAAGAAATCAATAAGTAAATGGCCTTCAGTAATCACAAATACTCTCAGCTTACATTCGAGAGGCAGTGTGTTCGAACAACACTTTCGGCAGCCCTGAAGATGGTTTTCCGTGGTTTCCCATTTTAAGAACAGGCAAATGCTGGGGCTGTACCTTAATTAAGGCCACGGCCACTTCCTTCCCACTCCTAGCCCACCGTCGCCATAAGACCTGTCTGTGTCGGAGCGACGCAAAAAAATCACAAATAGCCTAAACAAGATCTTAATTTAATTAAGATTCACGTATTATGAAACTTAATTAAATATCTGTACATTAAGAGATAGACCATGTAACGAATGAATGAATGAATGAATGAATGTCGTGCATTCGGCTCTACTAACAGCGTGTAGAGCACTATGGCTTACTTTATGAGAGGTTAACTCGAATTAAATGTTTCAATGGTTTGAAGATGTGCTTACGTTTCAGTTTGTACTGGAAATTGAAGAATTCTTTTCGAACTATATTGATATTCTGAAGTCGCAAAGCAAGTCTATGGACATAAAAAAAGCTGGTATATAAAGTGAAGAACGAACTTTCTGCAATTCCGGTACCTGACGCATGATTTATTGAACACATTTATAACGAGGTGCATTGATTCGAGTAGAAAGAAAAATAAAACTGTATTTAGCAGCAAATCTATGGCAGCATACTCAAATGTAATCTAAATTGTGTTTGATACACTAAGGATATAATGTGAAAGACACAAACTAATGTGATAAATCAATGACATTGGGATATTTTGTCAAATGTACCTGTTTGACTGCGCAACTCAAAATGGTATGTAGGCCTACATGTAAGTAGTTAATAACATTGAGCATTTACTATACTTCCGGGAGAATTTGCTACCTCCAGCAATTTGAGATACTCCTTTCTTATTGTTACCTCGTAAGCCTTCCTGGATCACTTCTATCTTATCAATTTAATCGCACGCCTCAGTGTCAACTACAAACATTCCACCCAGTGGCGTATACTTTGAAGATCTGGGCTACCAATCAGCCTAGTAATACACAAAAAAAATTACATTACATTTTTTGAATCTTATCTATTTGTATGTGAAGTCGAGAGGTCTGGTTTGGGATGAAAATTCCTCGATGATGTCAATGAAGTTGTCTTCGGGCCACTAGTAAAGTTTCTGAAGAAACTTTTTAACGCAGAAAACGTTCCTTCTACAGATGTTGAGGTTACTGCTATTGTCACAATTAGGCTGATGACACACGGAGCGGTTTCCGCCGAGTCGGCAGCCGAGTCGGCGCATGTTTCTATTGTATCAGATGGGATGAAACAGACAGAGCGGTGCTCGCCGACAGGCGGCAGATTTGCCGACTCGGCCTGTTGTGTAGCTGGCGGTGCAGCGAGCGTTTTGAAGACTTTGTGCGCGCTCTAGCGCCATAGATTTATTACATTCAGCTGAATCACGGCTGACTTGATGCTTCGCTCTAGTCGGGCGTGGCTGAATTTACGCGGCGATTGCATCATTGGTAGGTATTCTTGTATTAGATATCATGAAGTATCTTTGAAATTCAATAATATACACGTAAAAGGACATATAGAGTAAGTAGTCTTTTGGAATAAGAATAAGAACAATCCTTTATTTTTCGGTAATTTTAGCTAGCTTTCTCACCTAACGTCACGCTCACTAATGTGTTTTGTCCACTGCCTGCTCGATACGCACCCGATGATTTTAGATGCAGTTCGAGCAGGCAGTGGTTTCGTCACAGTCGGCAAAAACTGCTCTGTGTATCAATCACAGGCGGCGGCCGACTCGGCAAAAACCGCTCCGTGTGTCATCAGCCTTAATGTTGCCGATGTTAGTACTTCGGGAATCACTTGGATTGGTCTGTTGTCATATACGACGGAACCTTTCGTTCCAAGTTCTAATAACATGCAATGAGGCTGCCTGGAATATTACATCAAAATGGTGTTACATTCTCAAAATTTACAGAAAAGGGCGCCATAAAGATGTTTATTTCAGGCGATATTTCTTCAATATTTCTAAACCATTCTCGAATTGTTTAAGTATTACTGTGTTGGCAAGTCACATTGTTGTTAAAAATGGGAATTCTTCAAAATCTTTCTCCTGTTTATCGAACAATGAAAGTTCAATTTTTAAAACAAGAAGTTTGTCCCCCATCGCACCAATCAAATACATTTTTGCCTAGCAAAGAAACATTTTAATGTCGGCTTAAGAGGCAAGTTTAGCAACCCAGCGCGTGCATTCCTACAGTATATAACCACTGCCGCAGGTAGGGAGGGTGTTAGCCCAGGGCAGACCTCAAATGCTGAGTAGGAACGGCCTGGGTTACAAAATAACAGCATATCCAAATCCAGCCACGGTAGAACAGTCTGGCCACGGCTGTCGCCAGTGCCGCTTATTATTCAGTTTGCCATACCTGACCTAAAGGTAAACAAGGGAAAGTCAAATATCAATGTATTTCTTTTAACATTCCAAACAAATCATTAGCACTGTTTGTGGAAAGGACATTTCTTTCAATCATTGGTATATATTACAGCATACACCTAGAAGACCGATACTGTAATGATTGATGTTGCTTGGTGGTGTCTCTGATACTACAAAACTGTATTTTGTGGCCTCCTAGCATTATTCTTGTTTCGTTTCGTTTCACTGCTGTACCTCCCAATCACTCACTGATACAAGAACATAGGAATGAAAAATGAGGTATTTAGATTTGTGGGGAATAAAAAGGGCGTTTGTAGAACGTGACGTGGAACGGAATTAGGGTCGAGTGCACTTACAGTACGTAGGTGGGAGAGGCTACACACGGCCAGCCTGCTTGATTTGGCGGGGATAATCACTTATTCTGCTCACACACACAGATTGCATCTAGAGTTACACTGTTTACCGTTCCGGTACAATAACTGTACTTTCCATAAAAAGTCTACTGCTCTGTTATCTATCGAGCAGGAGACAAAATTGCAGCCATAAGGGGCCGGATTCCTCCTCATTTATTTTACAGTGAAGCACTCTCTGTAGATCAGTGGTAGAGCATCCACCTCCAGGTCCACATTTCTATGTTTAAACCGGGCAGATGTAGTCGGATTTTTGAGGGGTGGGATAAAAAACAGAAGTCCACGCGCTTCACGTCGAATGATGTCGGCATATGAAAGATATCTTGTGACAAGATTCGTGTTCACACGACAAAATTAATTGAAACTCAATGAGAGTCACCCAGTAGGGTTCCAGTTCCTCTCTCATCTGATAGAGTAAAACGGAACGACAAAATTAGAACACAGGCAGCGTAAACGGTGTCAAATTAAGATGCATGTACACCGTGGTTGAGACCTAATAATAATAATAATAATAATAATAATAATAATAATAATAATGTTGTTGTTTTACGCCCCACTAACTACGTTTGAAGGTTTTCGGAGACGCCGAGGTGCCAGAATTTTCTCCCGCAGGAGTTCTTTTACGTGCCAATAAATCTACCGACACGAGGCTGACGTATTTGAGCACCTTCAAATACCACCGGACTGAGCCTGGATCGAACCTGCCAAGTTGGGGTCAGAAGGCCAGCGCCTCAACCGTCTGAGCCACTCAGTCCGGCGATGATGATGATGATGATGATGATGATGATGATGATGATGATGATAAAGCTATATGTGATAATCAACAACCCTTCAACTGCTGCAGGTCTAACGACACGCTAGAGAGCAGCAATTTTGTCCTGAAAAAAAAAAAAAAAGAGGTTCTTTGCCGTGTTAATAAATTCAATGACAAAATTTGTCCTCAGTTCTAAATACAACAGGAATAAATTAATTAAATTGAAGTACAGTATATGTATTCCAGCCCTCTTCCAATTCCACTTTTCTTTCTTTCTTTCTTTCTTTCTTTCCTTCCGTCTATCTCTCACTCCTGATCATGATTATCGCATACTGTGAGCGTAGCCAGAGTATAAGAGATTCGGATATAGGGTTCAAGTTCATCTTCTTTCTCCGTCGTTTACCCCCACAGACTTGTGGAGTCGCTGGTGTGAACTGTGGCGTATATGTGGACCTCGCCCTGCTTTATGGTCGGATGCCCTTCCTGACGTCAACAGTATGAGGTGCTGATTGTGTGTTGTGATGTGTGTAATTGAAAAGATGTGTATTCAAATACAAACAAGCTTTTAGGAAGCTACCATCCCACTGTTTGCTGGGAATAATTAATAAAATATCATTTTAACAATGGCGATAGGAAAACATGAATCACGACTTCTTGGCTGAATGATCAGCGTTGCAGACTTCGTTTCTTAGGGTTCGGGATCGATTCCCGGCCGGGTTGAGGATTTTAAACGCGGTTGGGGACTGTGCTGAAATACGCCATCCTCGGGTCGGTAGATTTTAAAAGAAACTCCAGGACAATTTATTATTATTATTATTATACATAATTGGGATAATCTGAAGACATCTTGCGGTACTTAATATAAGAAAAAACATGCGTAGCAAATCCTAAGTTAATTAACACGTAAAAAAATGAATGCTCATATTGACTTACTCTATCATTTTAGTGAAGAGAACGGTAAGTCATGGACTCCGAGATAACGTCAATAATGTCTGCCCACAAGTGACCTTCAGCAGATTGATGTATTGGTAATGCCAAGCTGATTACTTGATCTCTAGGACTAACCAACAGCATCCCAGTGGAGAAAGTGCTAAATATTGATCACGGTAAACACGAATAGGTACATTACGATGACAGTGATATGTGGAGGAGATTCGCTGAATTAATTAGTACCGTACATGACAAGTTGGGTTTGCCAGAGCCAGATCGGGAATCTCTCATGTATACAGCGAGAAAGAGAAAGCTATCAAATTGAGAGAAGAGTAATGATGGTGGTAGTAGTAGTACAACAGGAGTTAGTAGGTGCTGCAAAGCCGATGTGGTTAAGGTATACTCGGTTCATTCAGAAAGACATGGGTTCGATCCCCCGCCCGGAAGTGAGATCTCTACTCCTGAAGAGAAACATGGCCCTAAGGTTCATTCACCAGATGGAGGCCACAGTTATGGGGTTAGCGATTTCGTTCAAACTCTAGAAGGTTAATTTACTATACGTATACCAAGAAAAAATAAAAAATAAAAAATACATATCTCAGGTTTTGTGCTATTGGTCCTTGTTTAATGAGAAAGTGGTCCTTTAAATTGAAATGCCTGCGAATTTCTTGGCAATATGGAGGCGAATATTAGTAGCATCGCCTGTTTGGTTAGCGTTCTTGATGAATTTTCCCCCTTTTTGTTTTCTTTTTTTCCTTTGCCTGTTTTTTCTTTGTCCATGTGGACAACTAACTGCGCAGATTAAATACAAGCTGTGCCATAGACCTAAATGTATTTATTTATTTATTTATTTATTTATTTATTTATTTATTTATTTATTTATTTATTTATTTATTTATTTATTTATTTATTTATTTATTTATTTATTTATTTATTTATTTATTTATTTTGCAATTGGCTGCACGTCTCACGGACACAGATAGGTCTTATGGCGACGATGGGAGAGGAAAGGGCTAGAAATGTGAAGGTAGCTGTCGTGGCCTTAACTGAGGTACTGCCCTAGCTTTTGCCTGGTGTGAAAATGGGAAGCAACAGAAAACCATCTTCAGTGATGCCGACAGTGGAGTTCCAACCCACCATCTCCCGAACACAAGCTCACAGCTATGTGAGCCCACCCACGACGCCAACTCTCGGTTCGTACACAATTGTCTTCTTGTACGTACTTTCATAGTATGGAGATTTAGATTCTTGGGATTCAAAAATTATACGGATTTATCAGAATCCACTACAACTTTCAATATATGTCCTATTTTCTTTAAATCACTCCTAGCCGTAGATTTTACATAATCCATAATACGCGTCAAATATTCTAGGAAAATAAATGGTTTTCTACTCGTTACCCTTTTACTATATTTCTGAGGAGAGAATAATACTGCACCTCCCAAACGACTTACCCAAGTTGATGCTACGCATCACACATGTACAGTAAGCTTGCATTTGGCTCAGTCTCCAAGCTCTGACAACTGAAGTTCCCTATAGTTTCCCATTTTCACTCCAGGAAAATGCCTAAATAATGACGACTGTATCAATCAATCAGTCAGTCAATCAATCAATCAATCAATCAATCAATCAATCAATCAATCAATTAATCAATCAATCAATCATAACTGATTTTCACTTACTGCCTGTCACCCAGGTGGCAGATTCCCTATCTATCAATTATTTAGTCCTTTCTTAAATGATTTCAAAGAAATTGGAAATTTATCAAAGATCTCCCTTGCTGAATTATTCCAATCCCTAATTCCTCTTCCTATAAACGAGTATCTACCCCAATTTGTTCTCTTGAACTCCAACTTTATCTTCATATTTCCAATCCCAGTGTCGTGGAAAACCTATGGGTTAGCAACACGTTAAAAATCGTATAAAAATGAAGATATATCCGACACGTTGGCTGAATTGTCAGCGTACTGGCCTTCGGTTCAGAGGGTCCCGGGTTCGATTCCCGGCTAGGTCGGGGATTTTAATCGCTTCTGATTAATTCTTCTGGCTCGCAGACTGGGTGTATTTGTCCGTCCCAACACTCGTCTCTTCATATTCAGACAAGATACCACACTACCAACCACCACAGAAACACGCAATAGTGATTACATCCCTCCATATAGGATTGGCGCCAGGAAGGGCATCCAGCCGTAAAACAGGGCCAAATCCACCCGTGCGACCCAGTTCGCACCCGCGACCCCACAGGTGTGGGAAAAAGCGGTAGCTAAAGAAGAACAAGATATCCACACGTTACCTAATATTCCATCTTCTTCCTAGTTTTCGGAGTCGGCACTTGATGTGGATTTAGCATGACCAGGTGCTCTTTGTAGAGGGATGTATTCAACGTTTATTGCGTGTTCCTGTCGTTTAACAAATACTGTATGTGGAAGTTATTCTCCTCTAGCAATCCAGAATATCTTCAGAACTGCCTAATCTTTATATTACCAATACGACGCAGATCCTCATGCTACAGTGGCACTGATGAGCCTCTATTATCTTCCCTGGCCATGACCCAACAGAAATAATGATCAAGACAACTCAGTCCCACCCACTGCCTTCCTATCTTCTTCCACATCGCTTAAAAGAAGAAATGAGTAATACAATATTCTGTAAGTACTTATTTACTAGGTAATTTGTTTCTTTTTCACATTCCTTTAAAAAAATAGGAATGTCAATAAGCTACATGAACATCGTGACAGTGCAGCAAGCACTACGACCACGTACGATCGCACAGACCGCCCCAGAAGGACTCACAATTTTTCTTAATTTGAAAAAGAACAACAAAAAAGACAGTGTTAAGTAATGGTTCTGCGTACTCCTTACAGGGCGAAACGCAATTATATAATAATAATAATAATAATAATAATAATAATAATAATAATAATAATAATAATAATAATAATAATAATAATAATAATCTTTACGTCACACTAACTACGTTTACGGTTTTCAAAGACGCCGAGGTGCTGGAATTTTGTACCCCAGGAGTTCCTTAACGTGTCGGTAAATCAACTGACACGAGGCCAGCGCTCTACCATCTGAGCTGCTCCGCGAGGCAAATATACTGTATATACCTCCCAAATGCAACCTTAGGCCTACTGGTGGTGGTGGTGGTGGTGGTTTTGAGAGAAACTACAACTGTATAGCCTCCCCTCTTACCTCTAAGAAGAGAAAAATGAAGAGTTCCAACTCTCCGAATAATGAAGGTATCGGGGAAAAAAGGAGGAAGGGCCACGAAAGGTGTCACAATGAAATATTCCTTACGCCTAGCAAAATTAACACAGCTAGTGCCAGAAGGCAACAAAAGTTGACAACAGGAGGTCATATAGGAAAGATACGTGTGAGGGGCATAGCGCAAGTAAGTGGAAACGCTACCACACTCAGCTAGAGGTCCGGTGGTCGGCGCTATACCCAATCTGCCAGTCTATTCACAATCTTTCTCTTGCTCATGTTGAGAGCCCTACGTATTCTCTTCTTAAGACAAGCAGGAGATACCGCGTTAACCTCAACTCCATACTACTGTGCAGGTTGTGTACAGTTCATCTTTTTCCAGGTCATTTTCCAATTACTTAGGGTTGACACTAGTCTATATGTGGTCTTGGCCCCAGTTTTAAGGGGAACGCTGTTCCTTACGACAACTCTATGTGGAGGAATGAATTCACTATTGCATGCTTCTGTAGTGTGATGTGTTGTATGTAAATGAAGATGTGCATTAAGATGATCACAAACACCCAGTCCCCGAGCTTGAAGAATCATCCAAACGCGAGTAAAATACACGGCTCGACCACAGTTGCACCCAGATCCTTCTGAACCGAAGGGCACTCGACCTAGGAGCCGGCCTGCACTTTGTTTACAATGCTCGCGTCTAAATATACGGAGCTCCTATCAGATCTTTACATTTTCTAAACACCATAAGGTTATCCATGTCACTTTATTCGGGTAAGATTAGCTAATTTACCTCTAGTTATTGCAAGACATGCGGGTAGATGTGGGCATGCAGGCCCTACACTTTCTCTAAGTGACTGGTTTAAATGAGGGACAAAGCAGGATTAAGTATGAGGCCCTGGCTTGAAAAGTAAGAGGTCACTAAAGGAGGAAGATGAGGAGTTCTGACAGAACTGGGGTGTTATTCATGCACAATCCATGCTGTAAGTCTTTTTATCCAACATTATCAGAGGCAGTTATTGTATCTACACTAAGTTCTCAAACACGCAGTTTAATAAAACGAACACGAGACAAATTTCTTCGCATTGCGATTTACTACCTCTACTTATCATCAATAACGATAATCTCCTGCCCGTGCCCCGTTTCTTGCTTTGGGGCGTGATAGCTGAGTGCCAACGTCCAAGTTTCTCGTAATGGCAGCCGCTCTTCAAATCCCGGTCGATACAATAACGATTTTTGAAATGACGAGTCACGCCCTTGCAGATCGAAGAGCACGGAAAAGAAACTAGAGGTCCAGAGGGTTTTTTTTTTTTTTTTTTTGCTATTTGTTTTACGTCGCGCCGACACAGATATGTCTTATGGCGACGATGGGATGGGAAAGGCCTAGGAAGTGGAAGGAAGCGGCCGTGGCCTTAATTAAGGTACAGCCCCGGCATTTGCCTGGTGTGAAAATGGGAAACCACGGAAAACCATCTTCAGGGCTGCCGACAGTGGGGCTCGAACCCACGATCTCCCGATTACTGGATACTGGCCGCACTTAAGCGACTGCAGCTATCGAGCTCGGTCCAGAGGGTATTACCACGATATCAACTGTCAAATGAAACTACGAGCTTGCTTACTTAAATTCTGCTTTTAATGAAGCAGTAAAATATAATAAAATATTGAAATGAGTATATCAGGCCTAAATACTTAAAAGTCCATTCGTTTCTGACAAAAAGATTCAGGTAATAAAGGGACATGATGATGATGATGATGACGACGATGATGAAAGACAGAAAAATGTAGCCACTATTCCTTAAAATATCAAAAGGTTTCATGCCCCCTAGCCGTAAATACAGAGTGATCAGTTATGCTTTACTACGCCACGCGCGGTGTCTTGTATGGGCGAGCTCCAGGCTCGTTTGCCATGCGCGGGAAGAGGATAACGCGGTACGCCATCACAGGTTTTGTTCCCTAACCTCGATCTTTGTTTTGTGTGCGAGAACCCCTGTTAGCTGACCTTGTACACGTCTCCGATGTCGCAGTCGTATATCAGCTGTTCCCAAGTGTAGACCTATGTGTTTTCTGTTCTTTTATCAGTTCCGTAATAAGTCACAAAGGATAGTGCGTTTTCAACGGTATAGCGAGTCTTTAATGCAAGATTCAAACGTGTTAACTCGGTGACCTCGTAAAGTTCAAAGACGGTTTCAAGAAAGATTCAAGTCGTAAAACAGTCCATAATCGTTATAATACATTTCAGAAAACTGGAAGTATCTAGTTTAGAAACAACAAAAAGCAGCGTAGGGTTCTCACCAAAGAAAAATAAGATGACATTAGTCATAATATGGAAATTTCTCCTAGAAATCACTTCGTCGTCTTACACAACTTCCTTCTTCTACTGCCGTTTTCCCCACACCTGTGGAGTCGCGGGTGTAAACTGTACAGCAGATGCGGATTTCACCAGATTTTAGGGCCGGATGCCTATCCTGACGCCAACCCTGTATGGAGGGATGTAATCGCTACTGCGTATTTCGGTGGTGGTTGGTAATGTGGTGTGTTGTATAAATATGAAGAGGAGAGTGTTGGGATAAACATGAACAGCCAGTTCCGAGACAGAAGAATTAATCAGACGAGATTAAAATCCCAGACCCAGGCGGGAATCGAGCCCGGGACACTCCGAACCGAAGGCCTCAATGCTAACCATTCAGCCAAGGAGTCGGACTCGTCTTGCACCAAAATTATTCCAATATAGGTCTGTGCAAAAGGCTACTAAATTATTAGACAAAAGGCTATATAACTATGGCAAATGCTCTTCAACCATGTGACCCTGTACGTAGGTGTACATTTTGTGAGTGGAGTCTGGAAAATGTGTACAAAGGAGAAACATAACCGCATTTAATGTTCTTCTCGGACGATGCCTGGTTCCACCTCCATGGTTATGTGTTTACGCAAAACAATCGTTACTGGAGTGCTATTAAACCTGACGTAGTTCACAAAGTCCCTCCTCCATGACGCGAAAATCGGTGTTAAGTGTGCCATGAGTGGTGGAATCATAGGACCGTTTTTTTTTTAAATATGGATATATTTTTGGGCTGGGGGTCTATCTAAAATTAGCGTGGACAACAAGCCGACAGAGTAACCAAGCAACCAGTTCACGTCATATGGATGAAAGAACGGCGCCATTTTGGTGGACGGAAAGACATGTTTTTGGAAGATGTTGATGTTGGATATATTAAACCTATAAAGAGAGGCTGTAAACCACAGCTTTGCATCGACGGTAACCATGGTAACCAGTGAACGTCCCCTATGTACACTAGGACATGGATATTCTTCTCCGTATAGTGGACGAACTTAGTTAAATGTTGTATGGTTTAACTTCCCGCTACTGACTTCGACCCGCACACGGCAAACGAAAACGCGCTCGCCCATATTAAAAACACCGCGTGCCGGAGTAAAGTATATCCGATCACCCTGTACATTTATTAATTCTTATTAAAAATTTAAACCTGGCTATAATGTCATGGGTTTATACTTGTTTCATAGAATTTTCATTAGTTTCCTCCACTTGGTAAAGCTAATATCGTCGGAATCAGAACAGGATCACAACTGACCAAGGGAGGGGGGAGAGAGCAGAAAGAATAACCTACTCAAGTGAAAACACTGCAAGACTCAATCGGCCTCTTTGATTTTTCTTTTTCTTTTTTTGGTAAGAATATGGTTGATTCTCTTACTGATTTTTCAGGTATATGCCACAAGTTATACGGCCCAGGGAAGAAACACACACACAGTGTCGTCAACAGGCTGAGCTGAAAATTTCACCAGAAACTCCTGAAATGCTTTACAGAACCATAAAATTCCACATTAAATTTAATATCCCGCGCTATGATCACGATATCAACAGTCGCGTAAAACTACAAGCCTACTTTGTTTTTATTCTCATTGGAAGACTGATGTAAAGTCTCACGCCATCAAACTCTACAATACCTCCCCATACGCGATACAGCTTCACCGCATGTACAAGTTTCTTTCCTGTCTTAGCTCACTCCATTTACAAAACATATTAAACCATTTTCGTTGATTGAAAATAATGCATCAGTAGCTCAGTGTGCCGACCTCCGGATTCTAAGATTACGGGTTCAAACCCAGCAGAGAAATTCGAATTTTTGAAGAACAGAAAAAAAGTCCATTTCATACTCCATGTCGTATGAGGTCGGCATGTAAAAGATCTCTGGTAACATTCGCTGTTTATCCGAAAAAAAAACTCAGCTATAGATCATCCAACACAGGTGCGGTTTACTCTATTATCTGGTATAATAATAATAATAATAATAATAATAATAATAATAATAATAATAATAATAATAATAATAATAATAATATGTCCTCAGCTACCGTGTGCAGACGTTTTAATTTGACGCCATCTAATCCAGGGATGGCGAACCTATGCTACGCGTGTCACTGGGTGACACGTGAACACGTTTTCAGTGGCACGCCACATGAACATAATGTTTTTATATACGTCTTGTAGTACAGACAATACATATCTTATAGTTTCAAGTATAAGGAATAAATATCGAAAATCTAAATACTAGTTCCATTTGGACGTGCAATATAGCAATACTGCTACACTGATACGTCCGAAAGTCAAGTGAAATAGCGTCGTTTTCTGGTGGTTTTGTATACGGACATCGCAAACATGTTTTTGGTGCCGAAAAGAACATTAACTTAACAAAGGTGGTGACCGTATATTTCAAGAACTGTGGACAAGGGAATTCGGACTTGCAGAAAAATGTGTTGCCTGTGTTCGAAAACAATTGTATCCCCCACATTTAAATTAAAGCGCAATTTTGGAGACTAATCATTCAAATGTTTGTTCCATATCAATCGAATGAAGAAGGGAGTTCGCTTCACAAAATATCGAACATTACACAAACTATTTTGTATCTTCTTTCCGGCCAAGAAATAATATCAGTGCAGCTGTTTCCATATGTCTCACTGCATAGTACAGCATACATGGGAAACTGATTTCTAATGGTGAGCTCTTGAAAGAAACTTTCTTATTGACGTCCGACACATTATTTGAAAACTACCCTAACAGCTAATATTTAACAGAATTAAAGGAATGCCAGCCAGCTGAACTGCTGTCAAGGATATCGTTATAAAATGAGAGAAGAAGTTTCGGAGCAGTTGAAAGCTAATTTGGATAACTTCCACATGTATGCAGCATGTTTTGATGAAAGCATGAATGTGATCTTACAGGCAAGGATAGCTGTTTCTTCTGGTTTCCTTGAGGAAATGTGATGAGTTAGAAATTAGTTAAATTGTTGAGCATACGAACTACGACAACATGAGGGAGGGGGGGGGGGGAGAGGTGTTGTAGGTTGTAAATTTTCCTTAAAGCAAAATAACAAGTGACACGGTCAACAGTTGAGAATAATAAACCAGACTTAAAATGACACGCTAGTTGGAAAAGGTTCGCCATCCCTGATCTAGTCTATCTGCGCGCCAGTTTCAACGTTTCTTTTATTATTATTATTATTATTATTATTATTATTATTATTATTATTATTATTATTATTATTATTATTATTAGGCCAGAGTAAAGTGTAGCTTCCACCGAAGTCCCAGTCTCATCCATGGCTGTGACAATATGGAAGCTGCTGGGGTATGGGTGGTGCTGAGTAATGACATTCAGAGCACGACTAGTGCATCTGAGTGTTATGAAAGGTGTTGCTCATAGGGTCAGTCGTGCTGCAATAGCACTTTCTGACCCAGTGAGGAAAGCAATGGCAAACTACCTCACTCCTCGTCTTGCCTAGTACGCCTCATTTTGGTGCTGCCATTGATTTTTGCGGTTTCCTTATAACCGCATTACCTTTGGTGGTGCTATATGAGGATCCAACCAGCCTCTGGGCTGATGACCTAACAGATATTATTATTATTATTATTATTATTAGTATTATTATTATTATGCATCAGCACCTCAACAAACAATAAAAATTACAGCAATTTGAAGGTCTTAAGTTATATTCTTCGAGAATTAAGGTATCGGAAAAAAGAGAGAGGTGTCAAGAAGGACGTGAAAAATGAAATAACCAAAGTCACCAAATCACGCTCCCAAATTTAGAGCCCCACTTTCAGTCACCTCTTACGACAGAGTAAGGAATACCGTGGGCGTATTCTAACGCCTCCACCTACGGCGTTAAACCACTAGAAATAAATTATAGCCTACATGATTATACATTTTAAAAGCCGAATCTATTAAATTGTTCATTAGACAAAAAGATCAATATTTTCTGTTTACCGCTGACGGATTATTGTTAACATTATGACCTTCATGAAAAAGCTGGATCTGGCGTGAAATCACTGATGCTACACACGGATAAACAGCGAACAACAGTAAGACTGGCTCGATCTTCGAAAGGGGGTTCTCAGAGAGAAAGTATATAGTTCAGCTAGCTGACCCTGGATCACCTGATTTCGTAGGAGAATATCTTTCTTGGTCTGAGACCCAAACATCAACTCAAATGGCGGCATGCAGACAAGCCAGTCACGTACTGTGACGACCCACCGGAGAGAAACACGAGAATGTCATTTGGAAAAGGAGTGGAAAGTGGAATGGCTGATGGAGGAAGTACTGTGCCTCGTCTGGGGAGAGACTTCAAAATATTGTGGTGGTTAACAGGTTATGGTGAGAATATAAGTAATGCATGCCGCATTCTGGTGTTGAATACAGGGGTGTACTCACAAGAAAGAGTGGTGCTTCCGGCTAATTGTGAGGAGCTGCCAGCAACAGCACGACCATCAACACCTGTCTCTTTAATCTCTTCACCTTCTTCTTGAATAACTCATGATCCAGGTTAATGACAGTCGCGGCAATTCGGATTAAACCCCTTTCTCCTCGTTGTAAGAGGACAGGAAGAGTGTGGTCATTTCCTCCGTATATCCAATGTACGGAATATGCAATGTAACCAACCAAAACTATCGCTAAAGCAGGAAATTGAAAAATACACATTTAAACTGTGAGCCGGGTACCAAGCCAGCTGGCTACGCTGTTTAACTCACGTAGTTTGATAGCTTGCATTCGAGAGATACTGGGTTCGAACCCCTTTGTCAGAAGCCATGATTTTCCGTGGTTTTCCCACTTTCACACCAGGAAAATGCGATGCTGTGCCCTAAATAATGCCATGGTCGCCTCCTTCTAGCCCTAGTCTCTTCCTACCCCATCATCGTCATAAGACCTGTCTGTGTCGGTGCGACGTAAAGCAAATAGCAAATGTGAACCGGGCTAAGTAGCTCAGAGGATAGAGCACTGGCCTTCTGAGCTCAAGTAGGCAGGTTTGATCCCGGCTCAGTCCAGTGGTATTTAAAGATGCTCTAAAGAACTCCTGCGGAGCAAAATTCCAGCACATCAGCAGATCCAAAAACTGTAGTTGTTGGGACGTAAGATTATTATTATTATTATTATTATTATTATTATTATTATTATTATTACGGAGCGAGTTGGCCGTGCGGTTAGGGTAGCGCAGTTGTCAGCTTGCATTCGAGAGATAATGGGTTCGAACTCCACTGTCGGCAGCCCTGAAGATGATTTTCCGTGGTTTCTCATTTTCACACCAGGCAAATGTCGGGGTTGTACGTTAATTAAGGCCAAGACCGCTTCCTTCCCATTCATAATCCTTTCCTATTCCATCGTCGCCAAAACACCTATTTGTGTCGGCGCGACGTAAAGTAAATTGTATGTTGTTGTTGTTGTTGCTGTTGTTTTTATTACTTCTTTCTTAATCTGTTTACCCTCCGGGGTTGTTCTTTTTTCCTCGGACTCAGTGAGGGACCCCACCTCTACCGCCTCAAGGGCAGTGTCCTGGAACGTGAGACATTGGGCCTGGGATACAACTGGGTAGGAGGACCAATACCTCGCCCAGGCGGCCTCACCTGCTATGCTGAACAATGGCCTTGTGGAGGGATGGGGAGATTGGAAGGGATAGACAAGGGGGAGGGAAGGCATCGGCCGTGGCCTTAGTTAGCTGCCATCACGGCATTCGCCGGGTTGAGAAGTGGGAAAGCAGGGAAAACCACTTCGAGGATGACTGAGGTGGGAATTAGAAACCCCTCTACTCAGTTGACCTCCCGAGACTGAGTGAACGCCGTTCCAACCCACGTACCACATTTCAAATTTCGTGGCAGAGCCGGGAATCGAACCCGGGCGTCCGGGGAAGGCAGTTAATCACAATAACCACTACACCACAGAGGCGAGCATTATTATTATTATTATTATTATTATTATTATATAACACTGTAGGCCAAGGCGTTTTCAACCTAAAGAAGTGAAAACTCCCCTTCCACCTGTATGCTTCGTAAGCTTCCCGAAGAAGATATGAACAAATTAAAAAAAAACTGTAATAATTATCATTTCTGAACTCTAGCGGTATCACAACGGAACACTTTCACGTTATTTCACGATACTATTTCGCAATGCACCACAGTCTTCCACATCACAGTATAATCCTCATACCCTGCATCTTTCTCTGTGTATTCAGAACTTTCTGGAAGTTTTACTTTCTACGGAATTTCAGCTACATAGTTAGTGTTCTCAGTTTATTTATTTATTTATTTATTTATTTATTTATGTATTTATTTATTAATTTATTTATTCACCAGTAAACCCGTGCGAAGGTTTCGCACTTCGCCCTTTTTGTATTACTTTTATAGTTACTGCTGGGCATTGTACCAACCTATTTTGGAATGTTTTACATCGCCTTGAAGAAGAAGGAAAGGGCTTGAAGACGACACTAAGAACGCCGAAATCGTATGAGCGGTTTGGAAGTTATAAGCCACCAAAAATGGGACTTGAAATCCCACGCAGTTTTTTGCCGACTGGCGAAATTAACGAATTTTGGGAATTCAAGAAAGAAAATTGAAGTGAATTCCAAAGCATTTCGGTGCGCGAAACCAGAAAATATCGCGAGATGCCACCCATCGGGGATAAATGGGAGAAACTGGACAGACATTTTTATTTATCTGAGCCGTACATATAAGGGTGTCTCTTCCGAATTAAAATACCCGTACTGGCGAGTTCTTGAATAAATCCTATTGCGGTAAAAATCGGATTGGGGTAAGTGTAGAATAAAAGAAAAGTATTTCCTTCTATTCGCTTTTGAACCAAAATGTTAATTAAAACATATAAGCATCTAAATTCTGTCAGTCTTTTATTGATAACTCATTCATACGCATTGACCTAGTTTGTGCACAGATTACGGATCTTTATAACATATAGGCGTATAATGTAACATGATTTATTTACTTACTGCACCAAACAGAGATTCTCCACTACACTCAAGTGTACCACTTTTACACTATATACTAAAATTATTTTGCCAGGCTGAGTGTCTCCAGACGGGAGAGCACTCGCCTTCTGAGCCCAAGCTGGCGGGTTCGATCCCAAGTCTTTGCATATTGGCTCATGTGGTATTTAAGAACCGCTGACCCAGCCTCTCGAGGGTAATTCGAAGTTGTTAATTTGGCAAACAGTGTCGTCGTGCCGGCGACACCTCCTCGATCTAAGCGGCAATCACCTTCGATAACAGCGTAGTTCTGTTATAGTAAAACTATGCCTATTTAGATGCCAACTAGAGTTGGGAAAAGTATCCGGAGAGAAATTATGTATCGTCCGCAACCTACCATATGAAACAACAGCATTTCTTTCGAAGAACGAAGGATTTCATTTGTTAAAATATTATAAGTTCGTGTTCATCACCTCTGATTACTGCAATTATCCATGCAAGGTCGTTAAGGAGAACAGCTAATCACAGAACAAGGCCATCCAAATGTTTGATGGAGCCAGTAGGAATAAAACTGATGGAAATCTATACTCACGATGGTCACTTTTAGTTTCGAGTATAGAACCACAGGCTGTTTCCAGATCCGACACTCACATATCTGAATTACGCTGATAGGCGAAGTACATCGCATGGCTGTAGAAAATGGCAGTGTTCCACTTAATAGAAAGTCCGGCTCCATGGCTAAATGGTTAGCATTCTGGCCTTTGTTCCAAGCGGCCCCGGGTTCGATTCCCGGTTGGGGATTTTAACTTTCATTAGTTAGTTCCTATAGCTCGGGGACTGGATATTTGTGACGTTTTCAGCGTTAGATTTCATCTTAGGTAGGGCCCCATCCTCATAAACGTCCAGGTCTCCTATACGGCGTCAACTCGAAAGACCTGTACCAGGCATCTCCCGAGGCAACGCAACATTATTACTTAATGGAACATCAACGATCTCCTACAAATAATCGTAGGCCACGGGGCAGCCAGCAGGTAGACCCGACAGCGCCGTCTGGCGGATATTGCGCGACGCGAATCTCAATGCTAATCGTGTGTCACGTACGACGTGAAGCGCACGCTCCGGCGCAGGAAATGAAGTGCCGTGACGTCACAAGGCTGTTCCTGTCCCTGTGGTTCCTATACATTACACAGACCACAATGTTATCTACTCCCAGAAACACCGCCCTCCCAATTTCTATAAATAAACATTGACAGGGATCCGGTCTTTGATGTCATCTGCTTTTTGGAAAACTGGGAATGAAGGTCACGGTGACATTTGAAGTGATGATGATTTATTTCATCTTAAGGTGACCTGGACGCGGAACCTACATGTTTTAGGATCCATTCTGCAGACTCATGCCTACGAAACTATTTGCCCTAAGACTACTAAACTATGCTCATTTTTCAACATCAAGTAAAATACATGAGTAAATATCAACTATATGTCTCCCTTATTTTATCAACAGGGTTGCAAATAGCAACAAAAAAAATCACATCTAAAAATGAAAATTTTCTGACACAACATTATACCTAATGTTCTTTCACATGAGTAATAATTCTTAGAGTGCAAGTTAATAATACTAATGCCTACATTAAAGTAACTTACAAGTGTATTCTAAAGTATTTTATCCTAGAAAATACGCTCTCAAAGAAAAATACTTTCCCTCTCAGATACTCAGTTCAAAAAAAAATTAGGAGAACATGTTTTGCAACGTCTGGTATGTGAACGTTAATTTGGTAGATGGGGTTCCAATGGTCGTAGAGCATACCTTGAGACCTTAGCTACTCAGGGTATGTCAAATCGAAGTTATATTCCATATGTAGGCGTAGCCATACATTAAAACGTCAGGTGACCCCTCAAAACAAAGTGAATAGCGGTACGTCCGTGTGTCGTTGTGAAGTACACAGACTACTGTGGTCATTTGAGCACGTTGTACGTAAAACAGCACATCCCGTGAGACATCTTAATGAGGTTCAAGTCGAAAGGGCCGTCACTTTGATCCAGGAAGGATGGGCTTTTCGTCGTGTTGCTGTGGATCTAATTGTCTCTCCGTCAGCTATTTAACGCTTGTGGAATCACTACAGTGAGACAGGCAAGTTCACAAGGAGTGTTTTTTTTTTGCTAGTTGTTTTACGTCGCACCGACACAGATAGGTCTTATGGCGACGATGGGACAGGAAAGCCCTAGGAGTGGGAAGGAAACGGCCGTGGCCTTAATTAAGGTACAGCCCCAGCATTTGCCTGGTGTGAAAATGGGAAACCACGGAAAACCATTTTCAGGGCTGCCGATAGTGGGGTTCGAACCTACTATCTCCCGAATACTGGATACTGGCCGCACTTAAACGACTGCAGCTATCGAGCTCGGTCACAAGGAGTGTTGGACAAGGGCGTGGACACATGACAACGCCACAGGATGACCGATATCTGACCATCTGTGCGTTGCGGCGTCGTTCAGCAACTGCCAGAGAACTGCATCAAGACCTCAGGAGAGTCACTGGAGTCATGGTGTCTGACAAGACAGTAAAGAACAGGTTAAGAGAAGTATCCTTACGACCAAGACATCCTGTTCGAGTGCCCCGTTTAACGCAGCAACATCGCGCATCTCGCCTTCTGTTTACCCGTACCCACGCCAATTGGCAACTTCGCCAATGGAGACTTGTGTTGTTCACAGACGAGTCCAGATTTCCCCTGACACAGCGTGATGGACGTCAACGTGTATGGAGACGCAGTGGTGAGCAGTGCATGCCAAATGTTGTCCAGGAAGGCGACCGATTCGGACATGGTCCTGTGATGGTGTGGGGTGGCATCAGTATTGATGGCCGTACGGATCTTGTCGTCGTCCGTGGTAATCTTACCGCTGCGAGGTACATCGAACAGATACTGCTAGAGCATGTGTTGGTTGCTGCATACGGTGTTGACCCTGAATTCGTACTCATGCACGACAATACCAGGGCTCATGTAGCCCGCATCACCAGAGCTGTCTTGCGAGAATTGGACATTCAAGAGATGGAATGGGCAGCACTGAGTCCCGACGTTAATCCCATCGAGTATGCGTGGGATAGGCTAGACAGAAGTGTCTGTGGGCGTCCCGTTCCACCACAGACTCTCCGATACTTCGAACAGGCTCTCATTGAAGAATGGGACCTGATACCGCAACGTGACCTCCGTTGACTTATACGGAGCATGCCACCTAGGTGCCAAGTTGTGATAAATGCTCGTGGAGGACATACACCATACTGAAGCTCTCCAACTGTGATAAAATTCCACCCTGAAGGACTGTTATCACTTTGCTTTCGAACCTAGTTTGTGTTCTGAAAATAAACGCGAATCCGTCGATGTTCTTTTGTATACTTTAACGGTAAAGAATAAAGGTTTAGTTGGTAATATACCTGGGTGTGAGGTATTGTTTTGTTGAGCATGGCATACGTTCAAAAACATATTCCCCTAATTTTTTTGAACTGTGTATTTGGAAGTGGTTAGTGCCTTACTACTTATATTTTAGGGAAGTCTATAGCCTACTTGTTGCAATTCTTCCCAGAAGCTTTTGAGTAATGAGCAAAGTGTACGGAGTTTAATTGCTAGTTGTTATGATTCCAGAAAATAAAGTACACCTACCTAAATATTTAAAAATGTTATTTTCAGAAATGTAATGTTACCTGACAGCTGAGAGTGTTAGTAGTGCCACCACTATAAAACATACTTTTGTTGCAGGAACGCAAACTGTACATATTATATATCTTTGGATTCAGAAAAGGTTATATTCAAAGAAGTTAAAAACCAAAATAAGACTTTTTGATAACTTTTCATATTCAAGTGCCTTAACATCCATGGCAATGTAACAATGGTGGTTTATTTTGTCTTAAGACAACGGTACCCACAGCGGTGGTTGTTTATTTTGTCTTAAGACAACGGTACCCACAGCGGTGGTTGTTTATTTTGTCTTAAGACAACGGTACCCACAGCGGTGGTTGTTTATTTTGTCTTAAGACAACGGTACCCACAGCGGTGGTTGTTTATTTTGTCTTAAGACAACGGTACCCACAGCGGTGGTTGTTTATTTTGTCTTAAGACAACCGTACCCGCAACGGTGGTGGTTTATTTTGTCTTAAGACAATGGTACCCACAGCGGTGGTTGTTTATTTTGTCTTAAGACAACGGTACCCACAGCGGTGGTTGTTTATTTTGTCTTAAGACAACGGTACCCACAGCGGTGGTTGTTTATTTTGTCTTAAGACAACGGTACCCACAGCGGTGGTTGTTTATTTTGTCTTAAGACAACGGTACCCACAGCGGTGGTTGTTTATTTTGTCTTAAGACAACGGTAGCCACAGCGGTGGTTGTTTATTTTGTCTTAAGACAACGGTACCCACAGCGGTGGTTGTTTATTTTGTCTTAAGACAACCGTACCCGCAACGGTGGTGGTTTATTTTGTCTTAAGACAATGGTACCCACAGCGGTGTTGGTTTATTTTGTCTTAAGACAACGGTACCCACAGCGGTGGTTGTTTATTTTGTCTTAAGACAACGGTACCCACAGCGGTGGTTGTTTATTTTGTCTTAAGACAACGGTACCCACAGCGGTGGTGGTTTATTTTGTCTTAAGACAATAGTATCCGCACTATCCAAACCAAACCAAACCAAACCCCATGGCATTACAGCTCTTGAAGGCCCTTGGCCTGCCAAGCGACCGCTGCTCAGCCCGAAGGCCTGCAGGTTACGAGGTGTCATGTGGTCAGCACGACGAATCCTCTCGGTCGATATTCTTGGCTTTCTAGACCGGGGCCGCTATCTCACCGTCAGATAGCTCCTCAATTCTAATCACGTAAGCTGAGTGGACCTCGAACCAGCCCTCAGGTCCAGGTAAAAATCCCTGACCTGGCCGGGAATCGAACCCGAGGCCTCCGGGTGAGAGGCAGGCACGCTACCCCTACACCACAGGGCCGGCATCTGCAGTATCGGTGGTTTATACTACCTTAAAACAATAATCCTGCAGCATGGCAGTTTTTTCTTAAGACAATAGCAACTGAAACAATGATCATTTATTTTGCATTAAGGCAATGGTAAACGTGGTGGTGATGGTTCAGTTTACCTTGAAGACAGTTTATACTGTAAGGATAGTGGTTTATTATGTCATAAAGTAACGTTATTGCAGAATGATGGTTTATTTCGTTTTAAGACAATGGAACCTGCGATAATAGCGGTTTTCTTTTCCTGAAGGAACGATGGTTTAGCTTTTCTCCAGACAGTGGTACCTGTAGCATAACCAAGCAAGTTTAAAAAAAAAATGGTTACATTTCACCATTGACTTGATACAAGTAACGTAGGGTCGTTAGAAGCTACCAGTTTTGGACAATTCCTGAGTACTTCTTCTGTGTATTTCTATATAATTAGACTAGGACCCTCTTCCAAATATTCAGTGAGAGTACCTTTTTTCCTATCGAAACCAATTTTTCTCTTCAACATAGTAGGTATAAAAGAATTGAAACATCGAAAATATTTTACATCCTGTGAAGGTTTAATTGTATGAATTAAGAAAAGGGGTCAAACACCCACAATGATATAAAAACAATTGAGTAACGCAGATGACGAAACGTATTCTATCTCTTCAATTACCCTCGGCACATGCGTACTTCATTCATTTGCTGCACGCATTGTTAACAGAGGAACTGTTCACCCCGCCGTCTCTAAGCACCGCTTAATTTTGCAAATACCGGTACCCATCCATTCCTTAAGCTGCTATTTTCACATACGTGGCTAATTCACCATACTTATTGATCTCGTGGAGGAAGTCTCTGGAGGGGGCCATTCAAGAGACTGTAATGAAAAGTCAATCCTTGCGCACCGGCGGCTAAAGAAACCAGAGTAGCGCAACAGGTGGATCGGCAGGCTAGCACCGGACTTCCTGATATCACAGTAATTATATTAAGATTTATAGACAATAATCCTTCCCACAGATTCACGCGAGTCTATGGAGGGTCACCCCCTACCTTACAACATACATTAACAGTGTCCAGGGGTCTTATCTCACTTTTTAATGACCCCTCCATACTGTAGATACTAATCACAAATGGTTACCAAGAAACAAAACACTACAATTACTAACAACTATAATTAATCATTTCATAGATTGTACAGCTGTAGGGAGTTCACTAAGTCAGTAATAAAAGTAAGTTTCCATGAACGCAAAACGTAGGAAATCATTGGAAACATGCTGTTTGTCTGCATAGCGTAGAGGCTGTCTTGCGGAGACGGTAGAGGACGTGATTTCGTCACGAAGTCGAAAAATTTAGAAACGAGATTTCCACTGCTGGAGAGGCACATGGCCCTGAAGTTCACTCAGCCTACACCAAAAATGAGTACCAGGTTAATTCCTTGGAACAAAGCCAGCCGGGCGTAGGTTTAACCACTCTAACCCACTTAGTGTAAAGATTTACAGATATTGGTAGTCTTTACCTTACACTGCTCGAAGAGTCCTCATTACCTAACCGGAAATGGCTTTGTAGTAGTAGTAGTAGTAGTAGTAGTTGGAGAAAGGTTACTGATACCGGTGAAAACTCTATCTGCCGACCTCAGTAATTCAATCGGTTTGTTCTAGTCTGTCTGTTCCAAAGATAGGAGGTTCGATCATGGCTGAGGTCGGTAACTTTTGAGGATGTTTAAATGTAACGACTCCGAGTCGTTAACTGACAGTACACTAGCGAGGACAAAATTCCGACGCTCTGATATCTCTAAAAATCTATAGCAATTGGAGGTCTTAAAATAACATATTGGGCCTATTATTATTATTATTATTATTATTATTATTATTATTATTATTATTATTATTATTATTATTATTATTATTATTATTATTGTCAACATCATCGTCGTCGTCATCATAATCATCATTGATAGGCCAGATATATTTTACTTCACGTTATGGAGTTTCTCTTCCTAGGGTCAAATTTCAAAGAAATGTCTTTGTTACCTTATAGCAATAGCCTAGTAGAACGAATGGTAGGCCTAATTAATTCGTGACACCTTGAGTGTTAATGTAAGAATGGTTCTCAGTCTTATCAGCGATTATTTTGTCTGGCTGTTCACTAACACATGGTATATTCCTTTCCAAATTTCGCCAAAATGTACGATTACACAGAGTAGGATTTAACATTTTTTTAAAACATGTACCAGACAAAATGCAGAAACCAACATCGTCCTAATGCAGTTTTATGTCAAACACCCAGTTATCATTTTTATTAACTTGGTAGTGGGCAAAGTGTCGCTGACGGGGCTGAGTGGCTCAGACGGTTGAGGCGCTGTCCTTCTGACCCCTAATTGGCAGGTTTGATCCTGGCTCAGTCCGCTGGTATTTGAAGGTGTTTAAATACGTCAACCTCGTGTCGGTAGATTTACTGGCACGTAAAAGAACTCCTGCGGGACTGAATTCCGCCACCTCGGCGTCTCCGAAAAGCGTAAAAGTAGGTAGTGGGACGTAAAGCCAATAACATTATTGAGTGTCCCTGGCCTTGAAGTTCCTTTAGTAAGAGCAAGTAATTCACTCAACGTACTCGAGGGGGGTGGGGTGTGGGAGGAGAGGTGTTTGCTACAGTAAGATGAACGGGACAGCAGAATACGCAGAACATAGACAAATTACAGTAAATGAATTCTACACTGCTCTGGTATTACTCAGCTCCATCAGACATAGAGCAGTAATTAAGGATAACATAAAATTCATACGGAATGAGGTATTCCTAGTTTATGGCCTACATTCTACAATGGAGAAACACAACCCCGCCAGACCTGACGACGGCAACAACAACACTGTTTCAGATCTAACAGGCCCTACACGACAACGCTCCTCTCTGGTTCTAGGTACAGACTGCTTGGCTCTACCAAGAATGAGAAATGTTCTGCTGCGGCAATGTTCCGTACACACACACACATACACCTACCTACCTTTCATTACTCTCTTTGTCAACCCTCCAGGACAACCTCCCAATCCACTTTGCGGGACAATGTTAAGCGGTTATCCAACCCAGCGAATCCATGTGAAAAATGAATATAACTTGGGCTCTTTAGACGAGCGGTCAAATTTCCAAATTCATTTTTGGAAGGTGAATAATTCGAACAACCTTTTTAAACACTTCCTTAGTGATTTAGAATATTTCCGAATGGTTTGGCGGATGGCGTCAAAATGACCGTTTAATGATTCTTCACTTCCTAACGCTAGTATGCTCTCTCTCTCTCTCTCGTATTGTACGAACTTTTGGAAACCGCGGAACGGCCATCTCTTGCCGCTTGGAAAGAACAGAAAATACAGCTTACGCTAAGGAATGACCTGTTCCTTTACAGATTTTCTTCAGATTTTGAAATGAACTGGACGTTTTAGGTGGTACTGGGGTAGAAAAGGTGTAGGTGCGGGAAGGCATCAGCCCTGGCCTTACTTTAGGTACCGGTACACTTCCACATTTGTTTGACGTGATGCAATAAAAACAACAGGGCTTATGGGACTCAAACCCATCTTCTCCCGAATTCAACACGACCCATGCCCAGTAGGCAACTCGCTTAGTTTTACAGATGAAACGCGTAAATTGAAATAAAGCACGGATCCGTTAACGTAACACGGCTTCCGCACACTTTAGTCTTACTATTTGAACAAAAGAATAGAAAATATATCCATAAGTTAAAAGT
Organism: Anabrus simplex; assembly: GCF_040414725.1. Taxonomy (NCBI): domain Eukaryota; kingdom Metazoa; phylum Arthropoda; class Insecta; order Orthoptera; family Tettigoniidae; genus Anabrus; species Anabrus simplex. Next base: position 1,123,313,276 of record NC_090265.1, on the reverse strand, counting down.
AATTTGATCCTTGGGAAGTAAAATGTCACAAAAATTCTCAATGCCATATTATACACTTTCAACTAATTTAAATATGTTTGCAGCTGAAATGCCTCACACTGTGTTGCTTTCTCACATCTATTACCAAATTGTCAGTCTGGAAGCTGCTATACACATAGTAAGAAGATAAGTCACTGGAGGACAGAAATAAAGCTGGAAATTTTAGCATTTCTCAGAGACATGAAACATTTCATTTTCCGAGTATTGAACTCTTCACTTTTTCTACGGAAGGAATCTTAGAGGAAAATTGCAAAATCGTATTTATAATCATTGGCACGCATAATATGCTATAATGCTATATGATTATAATCTGACTATGAATCCCTTCCTCTCTCAAACAGGGGCATTATTAGACTAAGCGATATTTTTAACATTCAGAAAATTGTAGAAAGGCCCATTCCGAAAAATAAAGAACGAAGGAAAAAAGAAAAGAAAGAAAGAAAGAAAGAAAGAAAGAAATAAAGAAAAAGAAAGAAAGAAAGAAATAAAGAAAGAAACAAACAAACGAAAACAGAGGGCATCTGGTCGCTTCACCTAAGTATCCTCAGAAAATGTGACTGTATACCAAGAAATAAATTCCTTTTTTTCTACACAGAAGCAATTATGAAGTTATTTCGATACAAGTTTTCTTAAAAGTGGCAGTACACAATAATGATGTCAAACATATGTCCTTTATTCCAGACAATCTTCCCACCCTATATTAATTATTGTACTACTCCAGTCACAGTCGTTTTAAGCCATAAACAGAGCTGTAGACAATGATTAATGATCAACGCAAAAATAATGTCCTGAAACCTGTAAAACGGATAACATTCAATCTTACCTTAACGACAAAAGTTTCTTCACACGAAACACTTAACAATATAACATATACACTCAGTCGTGTCTACAGAAATATAGAAAAACACAGAAAAATATGTTTTTTTAAAAATCTAATTAATGTCAAAATCACACACCTACGTCCAATATAAACAACGTGGAGACCTAAACTCAGTTTCCCTGCCACCTCCCTTGAGGTAAGTTCGTACTACTGTTTACACGACATAAGGTGCGCGTGCGCAGCTAATAATTACTAATCGTATCTCGTACAACACTGTACATGGAGTGGTCTTCCCGCATGTACATGGAGTAGTGATGTCATCGCCATTAGTATGAGCACCGTATTTAGGAGTGAATGGACGGCACGAGTTATAGGAACTAATTCAAATAGTTATAATTAGGAAGTTACTGCAAGGAGCTAACATAACACCCGCCCTGAACTACTTCTATGTAAGGATAGAACGTCCGGCAACACTCATAAATTAAACAATCAGACGACAAGAATAATATACGATTTTGGGGTCGTTTATCCTAAGTGAAAGTTAAGTAAGCTGAAACGATGGACGCCCTTGTGACTCGACGTCTGGATAAGACCTTCTCTGGAGCGACTACCACACAAAACTCAAAGAATTCAATTTACTGTTAAAGCTTCAACATCACCAGAGCGTACTGTCAGTCTGAAATTTAGAAACCCATTCCCTTATAGATCACATCTGACGCATCACTGGATTGAAAACATTTCTGCTCAAACTATCACCACCAATGATGCTATGAGGAAACGAGAAACACATATTTAGAACTTTTCTCATACAATTGAATCATGGCAAGAAATAAGCCTCAAGAAAAAATAAATAATACAGAGAGAGAGAGATTTTAATTCACAAAGAATTATACCAATTGTTTTAATGGTAAATAAATTCCCTTCTTGGTACTTTCACCGTTTGGGGTCACGACTGTTCTTAGCCCTTGACATCTCTCTCTCTCTCTCTCTCTCTCTCTCTCTCTCTCCCTCATGCATGTCTCAGCGCCGTAATTTTCAATAAACAGACAACATTCAAATCACATGCACTATAGAAACAGGTCATTCAAAGTTGTCTTTTAATCCTAATGATGCTAACGGACACGAAATATCAGTGTCAGTCAGTGTTCGTGTATCGGGAAGCATGTTAATGAGGACGGTCATTCAAAAACGGCAAGACAACAAAAGACAGAAGTAAAGTCGGTATCATTAAGTTAATTTTTATAGTATCTATGTTGTAGACGTCAGCACTGAAGGACTATATTCATTATTTTACAATAACTTAAATGATCATGACAAAGAAGTAAAACATTACTTGATGTATGTTTGTTTGTTTGTTTGTTTGTTTGTTTGTTTGTTTGTTTGTAGATGCAGCATGATAGACAGGAGTCTCGTACATTCACTGGGCGTGAGAAGTTAATCTGATAACTTTTGTGGCCATGGGGTGCACTTTTGTGATAAACTGAGGACCATTACCGAGAAAGAAGGGGTTACATTCATGACCAATATGTTACGTGCTATTCCAGTATTCGCTTGGGGTTGAATTGGAGAAATCACAGATAATTTTTAGACGATAACCAAGATGAGATTTTACACTACTTCCGTGCTATGTTTCAGCACGCTACTCCAGACACCCAACAAAGCAAGGGAAAAGAGGTTTGGGTGGGGAGGGCGTAACTGAAAGCATAAAGGACCATGAGATTTCTCTAACATCAGATTCGGTCTATGTAAAAGAGAACCGAGCTCGATAGCCGCAGTCGCTTAAGTGCGGCCAGTATCCAGTATTCGGGAGATAGTAGGTTCGAACCCCACTGTCGGCAGCCCTGAAAATGGTTTTCCGTGGTTTCCCATTTTCACACCAGGCAAATGCTGGGGCTGTACCTTAATTAAGGCCACGGGCGCTTCCTTCCTACTCCTAGCCCTTCCCTGTCCCATTGTCGCCATAAGACCTATCCGTGTCGGTGCGACGTAAAGCAACTAGCAATAAATAAATAAATAAATAAATAAAAGAGAACACGGAAAAATGGGGTCAATTAAAGAAATAGTTTCCGTTCTTTAATATTATTTTCAAATATTTTCGAATTTTAATATAGGCGTAAAAATTGTATCGTATAATCTTTAGCTGCCATTTCAAAAATACGGAGAGATTAGTGAGTGATACGTAGTTTCTCCACTTCATTTTGACTGGAACGGTTTTTGAGAGAACTTGACAACAATAAGACATTGTGGTATACTCAATTATAATGAAAGGAAAGCACAACAACATAAATATCTCGGAGAATTAAGCTTTTAGTTTAAAGAAAGTCGGAAACCTCCGGGGGCCCAGACCCCACCCCCACTCTCAATTCACCACTGGGTCTAAATGTCTAAACTGTTGTTTAACATCGCACTCACACAGGTAAGTATAGGAAACAACTAAGACTGACAAGGTAGCTACCGAGGCCTTAATTAAAGTATAGGCCTGGATTATCAGAACCAACTAAAAGCTATGCACAAGACTGCTGACGGTAGAGTTCGAGCCCAACAGCTCCCGGGTCTCTGAAAACTTGAAAAAGTCAAACAACTTCCTGAAGAGATAGCTGGTAGCTTAATAAAAAGAGATTTATTGAGTGTTCACTAGATAATTCTGGCTTGTTTGTAAATTGGTGTGTTATTTCAAGTGTCCGAAAAGGGTGCAGAGGTTCACCATCAACCACTTAACTGTCACGTTGCTTTGGAAGTTAAAAGAAATGTAGATAAGTCCTCGATAACATACTTCAATCAATTCCTTGGTCACCAGCTAGTTTTATCTCTCGTAAAAGGGTCTAGAAGTGCCCTATGGCCTCAAAGTAATTAAGGGCATTCCCCGTATCGCAGTTCGGGGTGGAGCTGTCTTCAGAAGTCCGCCGCCTACTAATGTTTCCCACATGCTGCCGTCTACTCGGGCAGTCACGGCACATCATGATATCTCTTACAACAAGCTGATCCCCTTTCACTTGCTAGTGACTTCAAAGGGCTTCAGGATATTTTCAGAGAATCTTTAGAGAAGTATTCTTCATTCTTTTAACTTATTCGGATCATAATCACGCGACTACACAAACAAACATCGTCTAACAATCAGTTTCTTCTTCCAGGCCATTTTCCCCCAATTTATTGGGGTCGACACCAGGTGTCGATATGTCCCAGTTTTACGACCAGATGCCTGTCCTGACGTTAACAATGTATGGACATATGTATTCGCTAATGCCCGTTTCTGTGGTAGTAGCTAGAGTAGCGTGTGTATGAACAGAAGACGAACACAAACACCCAATCCCCGAGTCAGAAGAACTAACCATACGCAGTCAAAATCTTCGACCCGGCCGTGAATCGAATCCAGGACTCTCTGAATTTAAGGCCAGTACGCTGACCACTCAGACAAGACGCCGGTCCAATTAACATTCAGTTTAAATAATGAAAAGCAGTTTGTGGTAGTATCACAGGAAGGCACGCTTCAAGGGACCTTCTATATATACATATACACTAAAATAATATTTTGTCTGTACATTCCTCGAAATTACACAATAATTGTATTTCTGTATTGGTCGTGTCCACATTAATTAAATGCAAATTTCAAATTTCCCTCATCTCTGTCTGTCTGTCTGTCTGTCTGTCTGTCTGTATGTATGTACGTACGTATGTATGTATGTATGTATGTATGTATGTATGTATGCGCATCACAAGCAAATGGCTGAACACACTTTAATGACAATCGGTATGTAAAGTCAGGGAATAAATTACTACAATAACTGTATTCACGCTGAGTGAAATGGCAGATTAAGAAGGCCTAAAATGTAATTCTCGAATATCTATGCTGTTAATGACCTAATTAATAAATACTACATAACTTAAATGCCTTTGCTGGCGGGACCTAGTGTTTACAGTGCACTATGTCTTCTGGTATGGACTAGAGCAATCTTGTTACTTTCAATGATCTGTCTCAGCTTTATTCTTGGCTTTGACAAAATGAAAGTGACTGAGGTATGAGCGATGCTAGTAATGCCATTCCTTCTGCAGCCAGTCCCTGCTATGAATGGTGTGAAAATATTGCTCATAGGGTCGGTTGGTGCATGCATTTCAGTGGGCTTGGCAGACTGATATGTAATAGCAACTTCTGGCTCGGTGAGGAAAGCAACGGGAAACTACCTCACTCCTCATTTCCCTAGTACGCCTATTCAGTGATGCCTAGGCCATCTATGACCGCTGATGGCGGAGCTGTTGAGGATCCAACCAGCCTTCGGGCTGAGGACTAAACATACATACATACATACATACATACATACATACATACATAACTTAAGTTCCGACTATTGAGAAAAATGAAACGGCGTATGGCTTTTAGTGCCGGGAGTGTCCAAGGACAAGTTAGACTCGCCAGATGCAGGTCTTTTGATTTGACACCCATGGGCGACCTGCGCGTTGTGATGAGGATAAAATGATGAAGACGACACATACGCCCAGCCCCCGTGCCAACGAAATTAATCAATTATAGTTAAAATTCCCGACCCTGCCGGGAATCGAACCCGGGACCCTTGTGAACAAAGGCCAGCACGCTAACCATTTACCCATAGGTAGGTAAGGGTTATTCTGCCCGAAGGCAGGTCCGAACCTCCGCAGAGGTGTTCCTGAGCCGGAGTTTACTTGCGGTAGGGTGGCCAGTTCCTTTCCGCTCCTCCATTCCCTTATCCCCCACCAACAGCGCGTGGCAACCCATCCAACTCCTGACCACGCCCAATGTTGCTTAACTTCGGAGATCTCACGGGATCCGGTGTTTCAACACGGCTACGGCCGTTGTATTTACCCATGGGGCCAAACATTTCCGATCACTTATGTCTTATAAAGTTAACAGGGATATTCATGAATTTGGACTCTTACTACATAGTCCGCATATCAACGCCGAACCACGATAAAATGGGAGAACAGAATTGAATGAAAATCGGAATGTAAAGTCGGGGAATAAGGTGCTACAGTATAGGCCAGGGCCTCTCAGGCTGCATGCACCGTTGCATTGCGCGGTGCAGGGTGCAAAAGACGACTTCGCTTGGTTGACCAGAGTGCAGACCCCCACTCCTCGATTTGAAACAACAGCGCTGTCTCTCTCTTTCCCCACGCCTGTCTCGCTCGCTCCGCCTGTCTCCCTCTTCCTCACTTGAGCCGTAGCGCTCCAAATTCGAGCCGAGTTGAGCCGAGCTTAGCCGAGTCGCGCCGAGACGACGCGCTGGTCCTAGCCGAGCCGAGTGGGACCGATACACTGTGCACAGGAACTCTGCGCCTCAGTTTGCAGACGTGAGATTTTGGGAGTTTGAGAGGCCCTGGTCTAGGCTATAAATAATTTTATTCATGCTGGGTAAAATGGTAGTTTAGGAAGTCTAAATTTTAATTCAATGGTCCTGTCGTTAAATGCTACATAATAAACGTTATAGAGAATCAAGTTTCGATAATTTATATCTTGCACAGTTTTACCGTACTGGCTATGATAACAGAAATATTCATTAATGTAGACTTTTATTGCTTAGTCCACATCAACGCCGAGCATCGCCAACATGGAAATATTGTTCAATCGTGTTAAATGGTAATGATAGTGGTTTTTGTCGCAGTTGTCTTAAAGGTGAACTACCGCGTGGTAATCACCTCATTTCGACAGAGAAAACTGGGAAGATGACCATCAAAATGAGAAAAAAATCGTGAATGAACGATCACTTAAAGAATAAGATAAACGGGAGTCATGAAAGGAGGAAGACCTCCTCCTTTTACATAACCCCATGGCACTACAGCCCTTGAAGGGCCTGGGCCTACCAAGCGACCGCTGCTCAGCCCGAAGGCCTGCAGATTACGAGGTGTCGTGTGGTCAGCACGACGCTTCCTCTCGGCCGTTATTCTTGGCTTTCTAGACCGGGGCCGCCATCTCACCGTCAGATAGCTCCTCAATTCTAATCACGTAGGCTGAGTGGACCTCGAACCAGCCCTCAGGTCCAGGTAAAAATCCCTGACCTGGCCGGGAATCGAACCCGGGGCCTCCGGGTAAGAGGCAGGCACGCTACCCCTACACCACGGGGGCCGGCAAAATTTTTGGCAGTACCGGGAATCGAACCCGGGCCCCCGAGGACGGCAGCTAATAACACTAACCGTTACGCTACGGAGGCGGACTCCTTTTACATTGGGTGGCCTAATATCACAGAATCGAAAAAAAAAACTGAATGTGAAGGCGCACAATATCGAAAACCCATAAAATATATAAACAATAACATTACACCGACTGCTGCCACTCATCTCCGATAGATGGCACTACTGCTGCGTACCGCGTGAGCTAAGGGAGTTACCTACCCGAGTAGAACAGCCTGCCTGTATACTGGCCGGAAGCAGCTGGAGAGTTCCTCTGGTTTATACATGTTCTGACAACTACTGGTATGTGACACACTGATCGATCCCATATTCATACTTTCACTCTTGCAGCGAATCCGATTTATTTTCTCCATTTACCATAACCACCATGGCGGTCGGCGGATGCATTGTCGGTCTCGGCCCACTAGTGGCCACGGCTAGCCCGTGGTCCGACAGCTCTGCACTCCGACCTGCCAACCGAGCAGAGGTGGTGTGGTCACGGCTCTACCGTGGCTCCCTCGGTACCCGGGAGACAGAGAGAGGCTGGTCCCTACCGCCGGCTGGCCTGAGAATGGTTTCCCGTGGTTTTCCATTCTCCTGTACTAAGGCGAATGTCGGGTCAATTGTTAGTATACGCCACGGCCGCCAACCCTCTGACTTTCTCCGCACATCTCCTCCTATACAAATTTCCCGGCCTGAGAGACATCGTCACCATCTAAGAGGTCCGCCTCCCCCTTCAGCAGCAGCAGCAGCAGCAGCAGCAGCAGCAGCAGTAGTAGTAGTAGTAGTAGTAGTAGTAGTCAACCACCAACATGGCCGACCTGATTATATTTTCATAAACTTCCAAATATTTCTGGAAATATTATTTCTATCTAAACAATGCGTATAACGACAATTATAGATCTATTTTAAAATATTGTATGTATCTTTTATGTCTCGCACTTTTTTACCTTCTGAGCTGTAATAATGGAGATATTCGCGAATTTAAGATTATACTGTATTGACAAGTCCATCAACGGCGATAGCCTCTGTTGTTCAGTCGTCAAGGTACTCAAAGTTGTTGAGATCTACACGGTCATTAGCCACTATTGATCAGGAAGATTGTGAAGACTATCGAAATGAGGACACCGCTATCATTGGAAGAATGAAGGAGAAGGAAAAGGAAATCATAAGGCAGGCAGTTGCTCTAATATCACCGAGCTCGAAGAAAACAAAATGTGATAGCCTACGTCCTTAAAACGTATCAACTATAACATTACATTGACTGACTATTGTTAGCCGAGGTGCTCTGCCACTTGACTGCCTCAATTATACAAACAGTAACCCGTTCATAGTACATAAAAAACCTACTAAGGGAGTTGGCTCTGTGGTACGGGTCGTGTAACTGAAGGCTTCCATTCCAGAATTGCAGGGTTCGTCATTCAGCAATGAAGATGGTTTCCGTGGTTTCTCATATTAACACCAGGCAAATGTCGGGTACCTCAATTAAACCAAGCCACTTTCTTCCTAGTACTAGACCTTTCATATTCCAATGTCACCGAGAAACTGAGTTAGTGTGACGTTAAACAGTAACAACAAAATTTAGATACTTAATTCTTTGATCAAGAACCCCCTGTGAAACAATAATGTGGCACTTCGGCGTCTTTGAAACCCCTAAAAGTTGATAGTGGGGCGTAAAACAAAAACATGATTATGATGGTGTCATAGTGCACAGTTCCGGCCCTGCGGTCTAGGGATAGCAAGCCTGCCTTTCACATGGAGGCCCCGGGTTCGTTTCTCGACTAGGCCAGGGATTTATTTTTACCTGGATCTGAGGGCCGGTTTGATATTCACTCGGACTACGTGAGAACATCTGAAGAGCTATCTGAAAGTGAGGAAGCCCAGAAACAAGGCCGACCACGCGGTTCCTCGTAAACCGGAGGCCTTCGGGCTGAGGAGCAGTCCCTTGGTAGGCCACAGCCCTTCAGGGCTCTATCGCCCTGGGGTTGTTTGCTGAGGTGACAGAAAGGCATGCACAGAATAGCTGCGGACAGGATCGACGAGGTTCGGACGTCCGATGTAGGGATGGTGCAATTTCCTAGTCTACTCATGGTACGTGAGCTAAAAGTGAACCACTATGCAGGGCAGTGCAGTTTCATCAGAGCAGACTAGTGAGCGAGCTAATAAAAGTTGGCAGACTGACAGTCGAGACACTTGAGGTACATAAAAAGTATCAGGAAGATAATTTAAGTAACCATAAAATGCAAATATAGCCTCTCTTTCTACAAACACAAAAACTAAGAAATGTTCACAACTGTGATGAGAAATGTGTGAGTAAGTAAACACAACATGAGAATTAGTCATCGACACATGAGGTCAGGAAAATATTGCATCATCGACCACAATGATCTCAATAGATGACAACAAGCTTCATTCCCACTCAGATAGCGAAAGTATGATAATGTCTCCGAAGAATTTGTCATTGGAAAGGTCATCAAGCAATACGTTGCGTCTTAGAGCTTGTTATTCACCTCACCTTACGGATGCAAATGGGAACTGAGAGAAAGAGAGAACCTTGGTTGAACATGGCTTTAATCTTCCACCTTTGTAGTTCCATACCTGGACCAATTTACTGAAATGTAAACATACAAAGGCAGGGAGCTATTCAACTGGATGGAAATGTAGTAATAAGTTTGGCCAAGGCCGACGACTTTAGTCTTAATGGCAGGCTGTACAAACAAGCGAGAACAATGGCAGAATGGTATTAGGAATGAGGGGATGAAGGCTACAGATTAGGAATAAACTCGATGCAGGAGACTGAACGCATAAACCTATTAAGGTTGTGGGGTCATCTCAGAGCAGCCAACGGACTTCAATTCTGGGGCGAGGGCTGGAACGGCATTCACTCGACTAACTGAGGAACTGTCTGATACAAAAGACAGCGGCCCAGGACGAAAGTCTATCAAAAGGCTGTGTGCCGCATATAGGGATTTGTCCCCGTTTCTAATCAGATGCCCTTCCTGACGCCAACCCTGTGCGGGGGGATGCATTCACTATTGTGTGCTTTTGTAGTGGTTGATAGTGTGGTCTGCTGTGTGTTTATGAAAAGGAGTGTAGAGATGCAAACATCCAGACCGAGAATCAGAAGAATTAACCGAATGCGGCTCAAATCCACGACTCGACCGGGAATCGAACTCGTGGTCCACTGAAGGAATGCCTAGATGCTGGCCATTCAGCCAAGGAACCAGATGGTATTAATATTGACGCAGTATACGTCTATAGTTTTGGAACCGAACGCGGGACAATGAGGGTTGTATGTTCAGTCTTCAGCCCTAAGGCTGGTTGGATCCACAACAGTTCCGCCATCAGCTGTACCGGCACTAGGGAAATGAGGAGTGAGGTAGTTTCCCGTTGCTTTCCTTACCAAGCCAGAAGTTGCTATTACACATCAGTCTGCCAAGTCCACTGAAATGCATGCACCAACCGACCCTAAGAGCAACAGTTTCACACCATTCATAGCAGGGACTGGCTGCATGGCATTAGTAGCATCGCTCATACCTCAGTCACTTTCATATTGTCAAAGCCAAGGATAAGATAGAGACAGATCAATGAAAGTAACAAAATTGCTCTAGCCCATACCAGAAGACATAGTGCACTGTAAACACTAGGTCCTGCCAGCAAAGAAAGCAATAATTTCCAGACAACTCGTCCGAAGGCACTGTTCAGTATCTGATTGTAAAGGGGAAGGACTAAAATGTATCTGACAAGATTCTCACTTCGGCATGACATCGTCTTGAGGTATTACAACCATCGTGTCCGGCTCCATGGCTAAATGGTTAGCGTGTTGGCCTTTGGTCGCAGGGGTCCAGGGTTCGATTCCCGGCAGGGTCGGGAATGTTAACCTTAATTGGTTAATTTCGCTGGCACAGGGGCTGGGTGTATGTGTCGATCATCATTTCATCCTCATCATGACGCGCAGGTCGCCTACGGGAGTCAAATCAAAAGACCTGCACCTGGCGAGCCGAACATGTCCTCGGACACTCCCGACACTAAAAGCCATACGCCATTTCATTTACAACCATCGTATCGCGCGTCTAACAATTAGTGTAGCTCTGGAATCCAGCGTAGTAACACGTCGTGTGAAGCCGGGTATCGACTGCGGGTCGAGCCAAATCGGAGCGGTCTTTTGTCCCGGCACAGTGCGCTGTGTTCGTTCCGTTGAGACAGCTGTGAGCTCGCATCCGGCAGACAGTGGGTTCGAATCCCACTATCGGCAGCCCTGAAAATGGTTTTCCGTGGTTTCCCATTTTCACACCAGGCAAATGCTGGGGTTGTATCTTAATTAAGGCCACGGCCGCTTCCTTCACATTCCTAGGCCTTTCCTGTCCTATCGTCTCGCCATAAGACCTATCTGTGTCAGTGCGACGTAAAGCAAATAGAAAAGAAAAAGAAGAGACTGTGGATACTTTGTGTGATGTATGGATCTTTTTCATTATAATACGCCTGATTGCTTGTTGTTTATAGGGGTCTAACATCTAAGGTCATCTGCACGTGCAATACTCACAGTGTCCGCGCGAGTACTGAGAAACCAGTGTCGATCACCTGCCGCGCGCGACTGCCGCGCTCGACTCTGGCATCACAAACATGGCGTTACGCGTAACACAAACGAAAGAGTTTGCCGCGTTCGAACAGATACGCGCGGCAGCCGCGCGCAGTCGATACCCGGCTTGAGGTGCCGTTTGATTTATCTAAGTGGTTTCTACACACATAAACGAAAACAAAATCAAAGAGTGAACATCTGAAAAGGTTGTGCTGAGAAGAGCGGACCTCTACGGCATTTAATAGGGTAGATCATGGGAGACTACTGGCAAAAATGAGTGCAACTGGACTAGACAAAAGAGTGACTGAATGGGTGGCTATATTTCTAAACAATAGAGAATTAGAGTAGGCGAAGCTTTATTTGACCCTGTAAAAATTAAGAGAGAAATTCCTCAAGGCAGTATTGTTGGACCTTTATGTTTTCTTAATGATACGAGTAATGAAGTGGAATCAGAGATAAAACTCTTTGCAGATGATGTTATTCTGTATAGAGTAATAAATACGTTACAAGATTGTGAGAAAATGCAAAATGACCTCGATAATGTTGTGAGAGCACCGGGCGAGTTGGCTGTGCGGTTAGGGGGGCACAACTGTGAGCTTGCATCCGGAAGATAGTGGGTTCGAATCCCTCTGTCGGCAGCCCTGAAGATGGTTTTCGGAGGTTTCCCACTTTCACACCAAATCAAACCAAACCCCATGGCACTTCAGCCCTTGAAGAGCCTTGGCCTACCAAGCGACCGCTGTTCAGCTCGAAGGCCTGCAGATTACGAGGCGTCATGTGGTCAGCACGACGAATCCTCTCGGCCGTTATTGTTGGCTTTCTAGACCGGGGCCGCCATCTCACCGTCAGATAGTTCCTCAATTCTAATCACGTAGGCTGAGTGGACCTCGAACCAGCCCTCAGGTCCAGGTAAAAATCCCTGACCTGGCCGGGAATCGAACCCGGGGCCTCCGGGTAAGAGACAGGCACGCTACGCCTACATCACGGGGCCGGCATTTCCACACCAGGCAAATGTAAAAAAAAAAAAAAAAAAAAATGTTGTGAGATGGAAAGTACGCGATGGTATGATGATAAACGGGCTTAAAAGTCAGGTTGTGAGTTTCACTAATAGGAAAAGTCCTCACAGTTTTGATTACTGCGTTGATGGGGTGAAAGTCCTATATGGGAATCATTGCAAGTATTTAGGTGTTAATACAAGGAAAGATCTTCATTGGAGTAATCACATAAATATTATTGTAAATAAAGGGTACAGATCTCTGCACATGGTTATGAGGGCGTTTAGGGGTTGTAGTAAGGATGTAAAGGAGAGGGCATCTAAGTCTGTGGTAAGACCCACACTACAGTATGGTTCCAGTGTATGGGACCCTCGCCAGTATTACTTGATTCAAGAACGGGAAAATATCCAAAGAAAAGTAGTTCGATTTGTTCTGGGTGATTTCCGACAAAAGAGTAGCGTTACAAAGTTTGGGCTGGGAAGAACTGGGAGAAAGAAGACGAGCTGCTCGACTAAGTGGTATGTTCAGAGCTGTCAGTGGAGAGATGGCGTGGAATGACATTAGTAGACTAAGAAGTTTTGAGTAGTTGCCATTGATGCTTTCACGGCCCGTACTTATAGACATTATACTGGTGCTCTGCGAAACGTTAAGAATTTGACCTTATTTTCTTGACGCGGCATAAGCCCAAAAGCCTATACAGTATCAGTTTTGAGTAGTGTCTTTAAAAGTAGAAGAGATCACAATATGAAGATAAAGTTGGAATTCAAGAGGACAAATTGGGGCAAATATTCGTTTATAGGAAGGGGAGTTACGGATTGGAATAATTTACCAAGGGAGATGTTCAATAAATTTCCAATTTCTTTGAAATCGTTGAAGACAAGGCTAGGAAAACAAGAGAGAGGGGATCTGCCACCTGGGCGACTGCCCTAAATGCAGATCAGCAGTGATTGATTGAAATGCCCTTCGTTTGTAAAATGTCGCGACAAATGGACAATCAATGCAAAAGCAAAAAGCAAAGTCATCTCCGTTACAGGCCATGAAGGCCCTTGGAGGGGAGGAAGGTAAAGGTTTCCACTATTCGTAACCTCTGCACTTGATGGGGTAGAGTGGTTAGACCTATGCCCGGCCGCCTTTACCCCCAGGAATTAACCTGGTACTCATGTTTGGTGTAGGCTGAGTGAACCTGGGCCATGTGCTCCTCCGGAAATGGAAATCTCGTTTCTTAAATTTTACGACTTCCTGACGGGGATTCGAACCCACATTCTTCCGGGCGAACAGAGCACGTCTTTACCGCCTCGGCCAGGCAAATGGACAATCAACGGCTTCTCTTCAGAATAGCAAAAAGTAAAACGTTGCCAATGTCGAATTTTAAAAGGCTTATTGGGAGCGACTCAAGATGTAAGGCGACCGAGCGTCGTTCAGGCGAGTTGTTTAGTAGGCCTACCATTATTTAAAAAATATCCACACAAAAATAACATTATTTTGTCCATGAATATGGTGATTAGAGTAATGTATTCAAGGTGGGAAAGTGAACGCTTGTAGGAGAACAAATCTGATCATCACATTAACCCCGCGCATGTAAGTAGCCATGTAACACAGCCTGATGTACCTATTTACGCCAATGCTTGCGGCCGTGAATCCGATACATCCCCATTCGAATTATTATTATTATTATTATTATTATTATTATTATTATTATTATTATTATTATTATTGCCACAGCCTCACCTTAGGGACTTACTATACTTGGAGACTTTGAAGTCTATGTCCTCACACTCATAACCTATGTGGCAGTGGTATGTATCTTTACTGATATGCGTACCGGTACTTGTAATTTATTTTGCAGGGATCCACAAAGAGATGACGTAAGAAAATACGGGGAGTTCACATTTAGTTTGACCGAACGTGAAATCCTTTTCAGTTATTGTCCTCACGCGTCTCAGTGCATATTCGTATTAAAATTCATTTCAGGGTTTGACCATCACATGATAGGACCAGGATCGAACCCCGGGCGGGAAACTAATAGACAACGAAGGTGGCACAATCACTATGCAGGACTGAGATCAGATCAAGGCGAAAGTAGCGAAGTACCTTTCACCAAAAGTTGTGTAAACCCTTGAACACATACCTCTGGCAATTCCATTGCCTGCAAGGCGCTCGCATTCCTTATGAAAGTGGATTCCTTTTAAGAACTTGGAGAGTAAAATGCTGGAAACTAAAACGCAAAGTTGACTGCTTCGATGGAAAGTCAAATATCCCATGATGATCCTTTTGAATATGCCCTTTTCAGCAATGGGACAAGTTCTAGATACTTTTCAGTTCACTGCATGATAACTGTATACAAAGATATATATTTGTTGTTGTTGTTGTTGTTGTTTGGGTAATCACTCCATAGACTGGTTTGATACAACTTTCATGTCACACTGTCAAGTGCTAATGTTTCCATTTACCGAGCGAGTGGCTGCATGGTTTGGGTGACGTAGCTGTCAACTTCCAACCCCACTGTCAGCAGCTTTGAAGATTGATTTCCGTGATTTCCCATTTTCACACCAGGTAAATGCTGGGTTTGTTTTTAAGACCACGGTCACCTCCTTCCCACTTCCTATCCCATCGTCTACCTAGGGCCTATCTGTGTCGTTGCGACGTAAAGCAAACAACTTTTCTATTTCTACGTGACTGCAACACCCACCCAAATACACTTCCCTCAAAAACAAACTGAACAAGCCCTGTGTTTCTCAAGATATGGCCTACCAATTTTTTCCTTCTTCTATTCAAATTTCACCAAATAGCTCTTCTCTCACCACCTCTGTTCAGTATCTCTTAATTAGAGATCAAATATGCTCACCTACAGTTCAGTATTCTTCCGCTGTTACACCACATTTCAAGAGCTACTATTTTCTTTATTTCTGCAAAGTTATTGCCCATGTTTCACTTCCATACAGTGCCATGCTCCACACTAAAGTCTTCAGAAACATATTTCTACACCTATCTATGTTCGATGTGGACATTTTTTTTTTCTGAAGAAAGACCTTGCTTGATTGTGCCAGTCTGCATTTTATGTCATCCACTTCTGTCATCGTAAGTTATTCTACAATCCAAGTAACAATATTTACCTACCTCCTTTCATAATATAGGTCTAATATTTCCTGCATCGCCCGACTTCGTTTGACTACATTCCATTACTTCTGTTATGCATTTATTTTTATATTGTAAGCTACTCCTTCCCCAAGACTGTATTCATACAATTCAGTAATTTCTTCAAATCTTCCGTTGACTCAAATAAAATAACAATAACATGGGCAAATCTCAGGTTTTTGATTACCTCTCTCTGGACTGTGATACTTTCTCCAAATTATTTTTCGATTTCCTTCACTTTCTGTTCTATATAACCATCGTAAATATACAGGTTGCAAAAATGCTGGGTTTGATATAGATATACTGAAGACTAGCTCTACTAACCGTCGTTGACAGGTTACTGAACTCGCAACCATGGGATTAGCACAAGAGTTTGTAAAAAACGCAATAGTCTATTATTTCTCGTAAGGTAAAAAGGCATGAAACATAACAGATAGGAAATCATATTTTGCACAGCTTTTAGACACAGCTAAAATTAATGGAGAAATTGTCATTTCCTGCTTTGGCCCACTGTATACTAATTAGAATAATGCACAGCCTAGAGCACAACCCGGCTATCCCTGTATAACAAAAACAACAACACTACTAAACTTTTACATTTAATTTTTACAATTTGCTTTACGTCGCACCGACAAGAAAGGGATAGGGGAGTGAAAGAAGCGGCTGTGGCGTTAATTAAGGTACAGCCTAGTGTGAAAATGGGAAACAACGGAGAACTGTTCAGGGCTGCCGACAGTGGGGTTTCAACCCAATATCTCCCGAATGCAAGCTAAGTGTCCCAAACCGCGCAGCCACTGGCTCGGTCTACTAAACAAAACAAACCAACTCCATGACACTACAGCCCAGAGGAGCCTTAACTACGAAGCGACCGATGCTCTGCACGAAGGCCTGCGGATTTCGAGGTGACTCGTCATCAGTCGGACGATTCCTCTTGGTCGATATTCTTGGCTTTCTAGATCAACTGTCAATTAGCACCTCAAACGATTTCACGTAGTCTGAGTGAACCTCGAACCAGCTCTCAAATCCAGCCAAAAATACCTGACCTGGTCGGAAATAGAATCCGAGACTTCTAGGTTAGAGGCATACTCAGTGATGTAGTTGGAACAAAATGTTTACAGGAACTCACCTCATTAATTCAGCAATTTCCAAATGGACTCGTATTAGGTGTCAAAATCAGCGGCCTTATGTTTCCGACAAGTTGTTTCATCAGCTGAACGTTTCCCCTTTCGTAGCCATGACTTGACATATGGTTGTGGGTTAAATATATGCACAAGGGGTCCAACGATGCTTATAAAAATAAGTCCGCTTGATCTTGCAACCAGCAGCCTATTTCTCTTTTCGGCGTAGATCTCATTGTACACCCATGACGTTTCAGCGCTATGTATAGATTATACGATATTCTTACTGAATATAAAATGTTACGTCATTCTAAAGCGGCAAAATATTTTCCGGAACGGCGTTCCGGCCCAACTAAACCACTGGGCATACTTACTAGCCCTAGACCGCGGGGCTGATATCATAGGGCATAATTATTGAAACCGATATTAAAAAGGCAGATGGTTTAGCGATTGAAAGCATTCCGAGTTTGGACCTATCAAAAAAGTTATAGTGAAAATGCACAAATTACGAATGGATTGTTGAAAATGACTCATTTTCACAGTTATAAGTTTATTAAACTGAAGAACTATTCGTTCAGAAGGAACAGAATATAAATATTAATTTAGAATTCGTGTTTATTTCAGTATCTTAGGTCGTGATTCGTCACGAAGCGAATATCTGAAAATTAAAGGTCAGTTTTTCCTTGAGGATGTTCTAGATTTGTAGCAGTACACAACAGTCTTACATTTTTTTAAACGTGATCTAGCGTCATGTTATTATTTTTAAGAATTAAATACAACATGTGTCTCCGCCTGAGGATAGCATAGCACACAATCTTTGAAATAGCTCACCTCAAATTTCCAAGTTCGTAGAAAAACGCCACTAGGACACTCACTGGGCAGTGCAGATCGCACTACTGAATGACATTACTGTAGGCTGTGACATCCTTCCTGCAAAGCGTGGGCATTGCAAAGGATCACAGTCACATCATTAGTCATCAGAGCTCGCATTCCAGACACAAGTTCAAATAGCATGACATTCGTCCGAGTCTGCCCCTAAGTGGTGTTCCTTGGTTAACTCTATAATAGCCCAACACCTTTAGAACTCGATTTGTGGGAGGAGAACAACTGGTGAAGTCAATATGAAATAGGAGATAACAACATGTATTATTATTATTATTATTATTATTATTAATATTATTGCTACAGACTCCCTAGCCACGTGCGTTATTAACACGAAAGGGCGTGGGTTCGATTTCACTACCGTACGATAAGAGATATCCTCCAGTCAACCAGAGGATGTTGATTCAGGAAAGAGAGCAAGTTATGAGCCTACTGTTCAATGTTTCGATGAACTTAACCAAATGTCTCTCTATAAAAGCAAAAACCCTGACTGACTCTCCAGCTCATTCGTTACTAATTCTCACACTCCCTATAGCTGAAATTTCACACGGGGGTTCTTTGTTAATGATATTAGAGTAATAGAATTATTAATAGGCCCTCGGGGGAACAATCCCAATGGCGGTTAGAGTGTGACAATCTGTTTGCTTGACTATTTAGAAATCGGTTCATATAATTTTGAACCATTTATACAATAGTTTAGATATTCCCCTTACCGAGCTCAATAGCTGCAATCGCTTAAGTGCGGCCAGTATCCAGTAATCGGGAGATAGTGGGTTCGAGCCCCACTGCCGGCAGCCCTGAAGATGGTTTTCCGTGGTTTCCCATTTTCACGCCAGGCAAATGCCGGGGCTGAACCTTAATTAAGGCCACGGCCGTTTCCTTCCAATTCCTAGGCCTTTCCCATCTCATCGTCGCCGTAAGACATATCTGTGTCGGTGCGACGTAAAACAAATAGCAAAAAAAAAAAAAAAAAGATATTCCCCTTTGGATGAATAACACTTTTTGAATTCAACTTCTATTCAACTTTCACCTGTTTTTTTATAAGTCTTATTCATGCTGCACTTGTCTTTCGAGACATACAGATATGAATTTCTATACTTTGTCATAACAGGTAACTCATGATTATGGAAAGTATAAACAGAATCTTGGGTTCTATTCTTAATCATTTATATTAAAATGAAAATTATTTTGTTAAAGGACTCTTTAGTCTAAAGAAGAAATGGGTATTAGAAATAAATAATTTAATGGTTAATAATCTAAGATTTAAAATATGTTTGCATTAATTCCTTCGCAGAAAAATTATTATGAATGTTTATCCACAAGATTACACAGTGACTATTATTGCTGATTCACGAGATTTTTTAGAAATCACACCAATTCTATTGCCAGAATACTTTCCGTTCAAGTTTGTATGAGAGATAGTCTGTCAAGACGAATGTTACCCGGTTAGGTAAGCAGGAGGCAGACTTTCTTTACCAGTTCCTCAGTTGAGGTCACGAGCGTGAGTGAACCCCATTCCAGTCCTCAGACCAATATTACAATTCTTCGAAGAGCCGAAAATCGAACCAGCGGTTTATGGTAACAGGCAGACAAATTACCCCTACAACACGGAACTGGTGAAATATAGTCTTCCAGAAACGCTATCAAGTATCCCGGAGTCTACTTTCATGCACACTGTGTCGTACACTTATGAATATATTTTGATCTTAGGAATAGGAGGTAATTACAGAATATAAATATTCTGAAACGTTTATTCTCTATAAATAATAATTGTATTGTTTTTACGTCCCACTAACTACTTTTGAAGTTTTTCGGAGACGCCGATTTGCCGGAAGTTTGTCCCTCAGGAGTTCTTTTACGGGCCAGTAAGTCTACCGGCACGAGGCTGATGTATTTGAGCACCTTCAAATACCACCGGACTGAGCCAGAATCAAACCTGCCAAGTTGGAGTCAGAAGGCCAGCGCCTCAATCGTCTGAGCCACTCTTTCTTCTCTATTTCTACAAACAACTTTGAACTTTTCTTCTGATGCGGAGGACGAATAATCAGGTGGCATAGACAAAACAACACGAAACAGTCTTGTTGTAAAGGTATGTCTCTACTCGTCCAAGATATTAGTCTTAATCACGTGCTACAAAGGGATTCACTCAGGCTCGTGAGTTCAACTAAGGAGCCGGTTAAGAACTGAAAGTACAGTAATATGAATAACAGCTGGCACAAACAGATGGAAACAATAACAGGCACGCACCTGAAATGTGGAGATGAAAGCTAAGAATGAACTCTATGTGTATGAATCGGGTTCGATGGTGGGACCACGTAAGACGAATGGAGGACAGGTGCCCTAGGAGAATAATAGACTCGACCATGGAGAGTAAGAGAAAGTAGAAAGAGACCGAAGTGACGATGGATAGATGCAGTTTTCAATTATTTGAAGGTGTGCGCAATTAACGTTACAGAACTAGTTGAAAATAGAGGACTGCAGAGGTGCTAAGTTTAATTCATGGATTCTTCCAGACTGAACGCTGAAAGATATAAGCCTATAATTAATATGTATCTATGTATGTATGTATGTATGTATGTATGTATGTATGTATGTATGTATGTATGGGGTCTTTCTTGTGATGCATTAATGTTCTTAACAGTCTTTTTTTGTTTTTGTTTTTTGGCTTGTTAATAGAAGGCCAGCGCTCTACCACCTGAGCTACCCAGCCCGGCAAGTCTTCTTGTTTAAGGTCGCGCCATGACATACAGGTTTTCGGGAACAGTTAGGACTAGGAAGAGAGCGGCCGTGTTATAGCCCCAGCATTTGCCTTGTATCAAAATGGGAAAACGTGGAACATGGCCTGCCGATGGTATGATTCGAATTCGCCTTTTTTAGAACGCGTACGTACAGCTGTGCAACCCGAACTACTGTAAACAGTCAAAACGCTCGGTCCAGTAAAACTGTTTCGTTTGACTTAATCTACGGCATTTTATTGCGTGTTCTTCGCCACATGAAAATTAAAAACTTAACATTAAACAAACCAAGAGCAATGTCTTGTGTACATATTCTCGTGTTTGTACACATGTATCGTTCGATAACTTGCAAAACATTATGCCGTGAGTCTCGTTGGATGTTTGGTTGCATACAGTATAAGCGCTTCCTACCGCAGCTTCCGATCTCCGTAAACGGTCAGCAGGAGGTTGCGAAACGCTGTACTTTTTACATGTAACTTCGTACTTTTGACTCTTTACCATCCTAAGCTGACAGATTCGTAGTGATCCTGGACCATCTTTTCGAACCCCACTGATAGGCAGCCCTGAAAATGGTTTTCCGTGGTTTCCCATTTTCACACCAGGCAAATGCTGGGGCTGTACCTTAATTAAGGCCACGGCCGCTTTCTTCCTATTCCTAGACCTTTCCTATTCCATCGTCGCCATAAGACCTATCTGTGTCGGTGCGACGTAAAGTAAAGAAAAAAAATGTGACTCCCCGAGGAACACGGCGTATGTGCCTTACGTTTTCATTACATGTAGGTGTACTAGGTTGCTAAATATCTATTTACCAGATTTTGTTTTCTTCTAACAGCGACGGTATTTAGGTATGTAAAGGTTAGTGATTGCCTTCTCAGGGTCTTCATTTGTTTTTGGGCTGATGAACTACATGTTAGGGCCCTTTAAACAACAAGGATCATCATCTTCATCTTTATTTGTTGAGTATATTTCATTCTCGGAGGGGTCGGAATTGTTCTCATTGTGTACTCCCTTTTCCAAGTTATTTTTTCTAAGAACACAGATGTCGATCAGTTATCAATCAGGAAACTTACAAGCCACGTGTGAATCGCACGACTTACGAATACGATCTATATCTTTAGGTTTAACTGTAGACCAATCATCAATCATCACTCGGTAAAATGCCAGTTCCAGTCACCAACTACAGGTGAGATTTCCAGCGAATCAACCAGGAAAACGAATATTGAAAGTAAAAGCTAATTAAACACGTAAGGTTTCGTAGTTGGAGCAGGGGGCCATCCATTCGCCGCGGTTCTATGGCTTCTCTTACCTGAAGATTGCGTGCTAGGGTTGACAAGATCCATAATCACTGCATCCTACATTTCCCCGCGAAACACCAAAGGTCAGTAGTAACATTTTGCTAATGAAAGACATACAGGGCAGGAAATGGGGTAAGGAAAAAGTGAACGAAGACAAGAAAATAGTGACTCATCAGAAAGAAAGGCAGATTATACATGTACCTGACTGCATGGCACTCTGTCTTCAGGGACCCGTGTTGGATTCTGGGTCGGGTCGAAGGATTTTAATGTGTCTGTCTGTTAGGTCATCAGCCCAGAGGCTGGTTGGATCCTCAAATAGCACCACCAAAGGCTATGCAGTTATAGGGAAAATGCAAAAACCAATGGCAGAGCCCAAATGAGGCGTACTAGGCAAGATGAGGAGTGAGGTAGTTTGCCATTGCTTTCCTCACTGGACCAGAAGGTGCCACTGCAGCACGACTGATCCTATGAGCAACACCTTTCATAACACTCAGACACTAGTTGTGCACCAAATGTCATTACTCAGCACCACCCATACCCAAGCAGCTTCCATATTGTCACAGCCATGGATGAGACTGGGACTTCGGTGGAAGCTACACTTTGCTCTGGCCTGTGCCAAGAGACGGATACAAAAATACTGCATCCATCAAAAAATGTCAACAGGCCAGGATTTTAATGATAAACGGTAATGTCCTGTGGCCACACAAAACACTGTTCTCCATCCCATTTCACAAAAACACAGTTTCCCATACACGACAGACGCCGCCCACTCTCATCGGAGGGTCTACTTTTCGAGGGTTGCACCAGGCTAGCAATAGGACACGAAATTAATAATCTATTCTAGGCCCTATATGAATTTTCAATATGGGTAATCTGTTTTTCATTAAATATTTAAACCGAGCTCGATAGCTGCAGTCCTTTAAGTGCGGCCAGTATCCAGTATTCGGGAGATAGTAGGTTCGAACCCCACTGTCGGCAGCCCTGAAAATGGTTTTCCGTGGTTTCCCATTTTCACACCAGGCAAATGCTAGGGCTGTACCTTAATTAAGGCCACGGCCGTTTCTTCCCACTCCTAGCCCTTCCTTGTCCCATCGTCGCCATAAGACCTATCTGTGTCGGTGCGACGTAAAGCAACTAGCAAAAAAAAAAAAATTAAATATTTAAGTTGCATGGCTTAAACTTTTACCACTTTTGCGAGAGTCCTTTGCTCTGAAGGACCAGAATTTCTATGTTCCAGGTGAAGAATTAGTAAGAAGTCTGGTAAAATTCGTAAATGACTGGCTGTGTAGTACAGATCGACTGGGGAAAAAATTTGGAATACTGTAATTACATGGAAAAACATCCCATCCAAAAGCACGTGCAACACAGATCGACTGAGGAAAGTTATTTGAAATGTTTGTATGGATAGACGTTCACTCCAAAAGCATAAAGGGCCGATGACCTCGATGTTAGGCCCCTTTAAACAACAAGCAACAAGCAAAAGCATAAAGGTGTTAAAATACATACCCTATCCTCATAAGAGTGTGTGAAATTGCATTTGATTGGAACTCGAGTAGAAATGGGTGCTCCGGGACTATTGATCATATCAGCATATTTCTGGAGTGAGGGCGTGTAAAAAACCTGAATGAAGACTAACACCATAGTAAGCGCTAGGATTCAAACATTAAAAGATGGAGTTTCATGTCACAGAGCCGAAATCAAGAACACATTCATAACGGCCGCCAGAAGTTAAATGGTGGGACTTGTATCTTTGAATTCTACAGCACTAGGAGAAATTAAAGTAAATTAACTGGTCATACCGAGGCTGTGGCCGACGTGGATGACACTCTCTGTGTCCGAGTCACTGTCAGGCCAACCCACAGGGCCGCTGCGGTCAGACTCGCTCCGCAAGTCATCGGACGTTTCCTCGACGATCGTCTCCAGAAATAAGAACTGCTGCTGTTGCTGGCTCGCCAGAAGAATCGCTCCGCCATCTGTTGGAAGAAGAACACACCACTTAGATGCTATATAACATGGGCAATAACGAACTGCGGTACAATTAAAAAAAAATAAAAAAAAATAAAAAAAAAAACAGCCCACATCAATCTCCCGCGAGAGAGATGATATGAGATGTTTCAGTCGCATCGCTGCATATGAAATTTCGGAAGTCGCAGAGCAGTGGACTATGCTAATCATACAGTTCCTGACCGTCCCAGTGATAAGAGGGCTGGACCTTTTATAGTAGCTGCTGATGGAACTCTTCCGAATACAACCGTAAAAAACAGCAAAATAAACTAATTTCTAAAACATTTATTATTATTATTATTATTATTATTATTATTATTATTATTATTATTATTATTATTATTATTATTATTATTATTATTTACCGAGCAAAGTGGACGCGCGTGCTAACGCGCAACTGGTATGGAGCCAAGCTCCGCATTCGGGAGACACATGGATTCAAATCCCACTGTTGGCTGTCCCGTGAATGGTCTTCTTTGGTTTCACATTTTCACTTTCGGACAAATGCCGGGACAATCCATATTCACATGCCACATCCGATTCTTTCCATCTCCTTGCCTAGTTTAATCCACCATCATCATCTTCATTAGATCCTCAACTAAGTTTGACGTCAAGAAGGGCACCCGGCCGTATAAATGCCATATAAATTTATCTCCTCTCATCCCCGACCCTGTGTGAAGAAATGGGATTATTATTATTATTATTATTATTATTATTATTATTATTATTATTATTATTATTATGTCTTCATCGTAGGAGTAGTTGAACATTCCTTTCAGAACAACGAATATCCATGTTATAATTCCTGTCATAGCTTGTGAAAGCGAATTTTCCAATAAGCAATATCATGGTGGCGTGAATATTGCTTCGCGAATGCAACTATTTGGGCAATGAGGTAACATTGTATTATTTTACTGCGTTGAGTATGAGGAGAAGGGGAGCGGAGACCTGAAAAAAATCCACATTTAAAATGAACACTGAATACCGTGCTTCGGGAACCATAGAGTGTCGGGAAGTGAATAAATAAATAAATAAATAAATGAATGAATAAATAAATAAATAAATAAATAAACTAAACACTAATGGTAATATTATTAACATTAATCCTGTTTGACTTGGACGAGCGCGCGGCCCGGTCTCTCTCTCTCTCTCTCTCTCTCTCTCTCTATATATATATATATATATATATATATACATATAGACTACCTGAAAAATAAGTGATTACTACGGGTTACCCAGAAAGTTCCTGGTTTAGGTACAACAGAGCAAGACAAATTCTGTACATTAAAAACATCTTTTTTCCCCCCCACTTATCCTCCTACAAAAAGCCTTCATTAAAATCTTCCACGAAGGACGTAGTTATTATGCTGGTAGAACATAAAATTGTTTCTGTTCCCTAGTCCTAGCTTCTTATATTGAAATATTGAATTTTTGGATGTTATTTTAGTATTGTTGTAGTACATATGCGAATTCATCGTGTGGTTCAGTGAGAGTAATCTCTGCCAATGAAATTCTAAACCCTACGAAAATATTCCACTCTCCACGCATTTCGCGAGTAATTTTACATCTAGACAATGTTTTCCTCCTTTTATTAAAAATATAACCACACACTGAAAACATAATTTTCTCTAAATCATACTTGAAAATATAAATTTTAATTCTGAGCTCCCAATGACCGGGATCGAACATAACTGATGCATTGTAATATCGGTACAACAAGTAATTCTAAAAGGAATACGCTAGGGAAAGTTTAATTTTATCATACTCAATTCCAACCGCCCACCTACCTTTTTCCTTCTCTAAGGCGACAGCGCGCCGGTCTCTCACCGTTGGGTTCCGTGGTTCGAATCCCGGTCACTCCATGAGAGATTTGTGCTGGACAATGCGGAGGTGGGACAGGTTTATCTCCGGGTACTCCGGTTTTCCCTGTCATCATTCATTCGAGCAACACACTTCAATATCATTTCATTTAATCTGTCAGTCATTAACCTTTGCCTCAGAAGAGTGCGACAGGCTTCGGCAGCCGCTAGATGCGGGCTTCATTCTTCCATCCCTGACCCGATGGAATGACTGGAAACAGGCTGTGGATTTTCATTCAAGCTTGGCGGTTAAGATGCTTACTCCGTTAGAACGCCAGATCGCGCCAGCCTCTGCATGCAACTCTACTCTGACTAGTCTCGGCACCTGTCGGACATTCCATGAACTTCGTCTTGACTTGCATAGCAGGCGCTACCTTTCGGGACGAACTGTAACTTCATCTATCGCAATCCCCGATCTTGCGATTACATTTTCGATCTAAGAAATGTGCTGATGTATGAGAACACAGTCCTCCGTCTAACTTAGGAAAAATAAAAAATAAATCGTGGACACAGTTACTGTGCTCACACATTCTCCAAGTTCAGTTTTCACAGGGAGCATATGTATTAGGATGTTCCGCAAGGCATAACTACAGTGAAGACCGGCAATAAATGATAATTGGGAGTAAAACTTCTCAGGATGACAGGTGCTGACTCGATGAACGCTACTTGGCAAACTGGTTACGCGGCATGAGTCGTGCAGCTGTGAGCTTGCATTCTGGAGAAGGTAAGTTCGAACCCCACTGTCGGTAGTCCTGAAAGAAGTTTACTGTGGTTTCCAAATTTAACTCCAGGTGAATGCTGTGGTTGTGTCTTAATTAAGACGACGACCAATATCTTCCCAGTTTCGGTAATTCCCCATCCCATCGTAGCAATATAAGTAGACATTACAATTGAAAACAAAAAAAAAAAATAAAGTTACTGAAATAAAGACAACCGGTCAACCGATGTGTGACCGACTTCTCGTACCCAACAGTTAACGTGCAAGAGACAGGAATATTATTAACATAGCGGTGTTCGATGTTTATGAAAAAACAACAGGATAATCAGTCGATCCCGATATTATGAAAGAAGTTCGTATCGATCAAAGAATGATGGGAACAACTAATGAATGCGATAGGCCCACAAACGCGGGAAGTTCAAACAATACATAGGTATTAAAACCCTAACACCACAAAATCAGAAAAGAACTGTTGATCAAGGAGGTCGAATATGAAATATCATTAGCACATCCGAGAATAATAATAATAATAATAATAATAATAATAATAATAATAATGTTATTGGCTTCACGTCCTACTAACTACATTTACGGTGTTCGGAGACGCCGAGGTGCCAGAATTTAGTCCCTCAGGAGTTCTTTTACGTATCAGCAAATCTGGTAAGTTCGAACCCCACTGTCGGTAGTTCTGAAGGAAATTTACGGTGGTTTCCAAATTTAACTCCAGGTGAATGCTGGGGCTCTGAAGGCTGACGTACTTGCAAAGCAAAGTCATCTCCATACAGGCAATGAAAGCCCTTGGAGGGGTGGAAGGTAAAGGCTACCACAATCCGTAACCTCGGCACTTGATGGGGTAAAGTGGTCAGCTCTACGCCCGGCCGCCTTTGCCCCTAGGAATTAACCTGGTACTCATTTTTGATGCAGGCTGAGTGAACCTCAGGGCCATGTGCACCTCCGGAAGTGGAAATCTCGTTTCTTAAATTTTACGACTTCCTGACGGGGATTCGAACCTACGTCCTTCCAGGCGAACCGAGCACGCCTTTACCATCTCGGCCAGGCAGCCCCGTGACGTATCTGAGCAACCTCAAATACCACCGGACTGAGCCAGGATCGAACCTGCCAAGTTGGAGTCTGAAGGCCAGCGCCTCAACCGTCTGAGCCACACAGCCCGGCACATATGGGATTCAATGCGATGGCGGGTTGATGAATGTATTAATGCTAACAGAGGGCATTTTGAACACTTCATGTAAGAAAGAGTTTCATGTGGTATGCTGGTATGTTCTGTCCCTTTGAGTTTCCCATGATTGGTGTCCTATGTACAGTAGAGTTGTAGAAAATGAGTTCTAACATAGGAAGAAAGCTTTTTCGGACCCATGTCCATATAACATATTTTCTTCTTCTACGGTGAGGAAAATGTCCTGAGAGTTTGGCCATGCCTCCACTTTTTACCCCAGACTTCTCTTCCATTGTCCTTGATTCCGGCCTTGCACCTGATTTCAGTGCTTCGCAGACGATCAGTCTGGGAAATTCTTAGCAAACTTGTTTCCATTCTTCTATGGCAGACACTGTTCGCCTCCGTAGCGTAACGGTTAGTGTTATTAGCTGCCGTCCTCGGGGGGTCCGCGTTCGATTCCCGGTACGGTACTGCAGGAAATTGAAGAATGGCAGGAGGGCTGGTATGTGGTCGAAATGGTACATACAGCTCACCTCCAATGAGAGTGTGCCTGAAAAGAGCTGCACCACCTCGGGATGAGGACACGAGTTTACTTACTTACTATGGCAGACACTCGATTTAAAAAAAAAAATAGCTATATGTTTAACGTCACACAAATACAGCGAACGTTCCCGGCGACGGAGGGATGGGAATGGACTAATATTGAAAAGGTAGCGGCCGTGGCCTTAATCACGGTACAGTCCCAGTATTTGCCTGGTGTGAAAATGGGAAACCACGAAAAAAATCATCTTCAGGAGTGTCGACGGTGGACACTTAATTTGTTTACAGTAAGTGTTCGTTTGTTTGTTTTTTGTTTGTTTGTTTGTTTGTTTGTTTGTTTGTTTGTTTGAGACCAAGTTCGAGCACCAAAATGCAAATTATACTGCACAAAGAATTTCCATGAGCCGTATGCAAGTTGTGTTTGTGAACTGCGAAGAAAATATTTGAACGCTACCACGCGGAGATATTTTGTGAAAGAAGATCAATATCTTTAAGAGAATTAAGCTCTTTACATTCTGTGTATGCACACTTTGCGACATTCTATGATTAAAATTATAAAACTTCCAGTGTATTCAGGTTTGATCCTTGCTTTACTTTGGCAATAGATTTGTTTTTGATGTTGATGTAGTCGATGCTACGGGGTAAGTCTTTGTCGAATTCTTTGTAATTCTCGATGACTTGGTTTGCAACTTGTAGATCGTCAGTAGTTAAAGAACCAGCTGATTCATAAATGTTCCTAATTCTCCTTAACAAGATCTTTGTAAAGAGTTTATATACTGGGCGATAATTGTTTATGACTTCTATGGAATCTTTCCTGTGGAGAAGGTTTATGTCAGATATGTTCCACTCTTCTTGTAGTACCTTGCCAGTTTGTAAGATTTCATTAAATATCTTAGTCAGTGGGATAACAAGCTAATATTTAATGGCCGTCAGAATTTCACCCGGTATGCCATCTTCGCCCGGAAACTTGTTATTCTCAGGATCTTTCAGCGATGCTGTAACTTCAAATTTCACTATTGGTGGTAGTTGCTCTTCGAATGCTCATTTTCTGGAACTAACACCATCAACGTATAAGGAATTAATTAACATAATAAAGCAACGTAAATTCACGACGGTATGCTGTAGTTCCCACTCAAAAGAAGCTTATGGCTCCTCTGTGAGAAAATTAATGTCGAAATAACACAGTTAGGAAGAGTAAGTTAAAGTCACACACACACCCAGTTATCCTATACATGATTTTCGCGGTTACGTTATTTGAACTCCAGACGAACGATGGGATAAGTAAATAACAAACGTCCTTGAATTTGCCTTCTTAATCCTTCCCCAGTTAATTACAATAAACTACATTCCCACAGGTTAACAGACTTCAAAATACTAAGTGTACGAGTTACTATCCACGATGTACTAAACTACTTACACGAAAATATAACATCTTGTGCAGTTAACAATGTAAGATTCCTGAGGGTTTTCCAAGATTTTAATTCGTTTTTTAGACGGTTTGAAATATTTAATTCTCGATTTAACAATCCAGTGGACATATTGTTGAGAGATACGGCTTATATCCATCTTTTGTTTCCATCAATAATGCGTGACTAACGTCACATGTTGCAGTCATATCTGACCTCCTTACTAACAATTCAGTAATTATCCGTCTCTGAGTCCAGTCCCAAGGGTCACCGAGGTTAAGCAGCACTTGGTCCAGCTGGTAAGTCCATCAGCTTCTTCCTAAAACCGTAAAACATTTAATGAGTTTGTCTCGATAACATCGGATGAACCCATCTCATTTGTTAGCACACATGTTTGTGAAGCTCTATCTCCCCGAAGAGTCGGCCGCGTGGTGTAGGGGTAGCGTACTTGCCTCTTATCCGGAGGCCCCGGGTTCGATTCCCGGCCAGGTCAGGGATTTTTACCTGGACCTGAGGGCTGGTTCGATGTCCACTCAGCCTACGTGATTAGAATTGAAGAGCTATCTGACGGCCCCGGTCTAGAAAGCCAAGAATAACGGCCAAGGGGATTCGTCGTGCTGACCACACGACACCTCGTAATCTGCAGCCCTTCGGGATGAGCAGCGGTCGCTTGGTAGGCCAAGGCCCTTCAAGGGCTGTAGTGCCATGAGGTTATCTCCCCGAAGTAGTTTATTGTCCCAGTCATGTCATAAACAGTTCTCATGCAGCTCGATTTGCTACTTTGATATGCTGACCTCTTCATCTCTACGTAACTATTACAGCCTACAACCACTCTTGGCCGCCCTTTGCTACTCTTACCTTCTCTCTGTGTCTCTGTCTGTTGGTCATCAGCCCAGAGACTGGTTGGATCCTCAAATAACATCACCAAAGGGTATGAGTTACGGGGAACCACAACAACCGATGGCGCTGCCACAATGAGGCATTCTAGGCAAGATGGAATGAGGTAGTTTGCCATTGCTTTCCTCAGTGGACCAGACAGTGCTATTGCAACACAACTGATCCTATGAACAACACCTTTCCTAATACTCAGACGCACTGGTTGTTTGTGCTCTGAATGTGATTACTCAGCACTACCCATACCCCAGCAGCTTCCATACTGTCACAGCCAGTGGTGAGATTGGAACTTCGGTGGAAGCTACATTTTGCTCTTGCCTGTGCAAGAGACAGATACAAAAGTACTGCATCCAACAAGAAATGGCGGTAGGCAGTGCCCTCCGAAAGAAGTGAAATAAGTCCTGGTTGTCTTTAGATATACCGTATTCCATCAACCTTTCTTTTGAGGCGGTAAATCGTCACCATTTCACCAGCGTGATTCAGTATAACTTCATTCGTCACCGACTATCCTATTAACCTCAACTTTATTCTACAGTATTCCAAGGCTTCAATTTAGAGAATTGTCGTTTCGGGATAAATGGGTCAGAGGGTAAAAACACTGGCCTTCAGAGCCAAGTTCGATCCCGGCTCAGTTCGGTGGTATTTGAAAGTATTAAAATACGCCAGCCTCGTGTCCCGGCACGTAAACGAACTCCTGCGGGACAAATTTCCGTTATCTCTAAACCATCTCATATCATGTAGAATTACACAGCGACCTTCAAGAAAACAATTCACATGAAGGCGAACAACAATTAACTTTGTGTCAATATAAATACGTTCAAGTTTAATAAACATTTTATATTTTTTTCGAAATTTCTCCCACGTTGAACATTATCGTATCAAACCATGGAATATCTACATTTTGTACCACGGACATTGAAGTTAAATTGTCCCCCCTTTTTAAAGAAAGAGGACATGTTAAGGAAATATACACCGAGCTCGATAGCTGCAGTCGCTTAAGTGCGGCCAGTATCCTGTATTCGGGAGATAGTGGGTTCGAACCTCCACTATTGGCAGCTCTGAAGATGGTTTTCCGTGGTTTTCCATTTTCACACCAGGCAAATGCTGGGGCTGTACCTCAATTAAGGCCACGGCCACTTCCTTCCCACTCTTAGCTCTTTCCTGTCCCAATGTTGCCATAGGACCTATCTGTGTCGGTGCGACGTAAAGCAAATTGTTAAAATAAAAATAAAAGGAAATGTACGACTTCCATACGTGGAAGATATCAAAAAGTGAAAAGTTTCGTATAGTGGACCTTTTGAAAGTGGGCCATATCTCTGATAACCTCACAGCTCATAAGATGGTGAGTGGTGCTAAGTTTAAGTGACAAATCAACGAGGTTATCAACTCCTCATAAGAATACTTGAATGAGATAGAGGGTATTTTTAACCCGTTCAGACTCACTGCTCGTTGTGATGTACACAGTTCTCTCAAAATACGTCCATTCATCAGCAGGTAGTGGTAATCATACGACCAAATTTTCACGGAACAGCAATTAACTGCAGTATCTTAAATTTACTTTTCTCGTAGAATACGGTAATAGTTCTGGCCGGTGTGGGTTACAAAAACAGGGAAGTATCAAAGCGAAATATAATTTCTAGATAACACGCCCGACGATATAGTTCAAACCCTCAGTTTAAAGATTTAAGGACCATTGTGTCGTGTGATGCAATAGCGCTGAAATCTTGAGGTTCTAAAATCGTCGTGCCACCTAAAAATTAAGTGTAGCTCTGGACTCCGGCGTGGTAGAACGTCATTCCAGATGCCATTTGAATCGGCTCAGTGGGTTTCACATCTATACGGAAAAAAATATGAAAAAGTAAACATCTAAGTAAACTTGATGCGAATGATTTCCTTTAGTAAAATGTCGTGCGTGATAAATGGCCTCGAAACTATCGAAAACGCATTTGAGAGAAAGGAGGAGCTTGTCAGAATTCCAAAGTCACCAATGTCGAGAACCAGAAGGCTTATCGAGAGTGTCTCAAAATTAGGCGGCCAAGCGTTGTAGGGCGAATTCCACACTCCTGCAGTACGAGAAAAATACACTACTGCCTCAGTGGTGGCAAGTGATTTGGAACTCGTGGTCTTAAAGATGCGTACATTTGTTTAGAATTCTTCTTCTTCTTAATCTGTTTACCCTTCAGGGTCGGTTTTTCCCCTCGGATTCAGCGATGGATCCCACCTCTACCGCCTAAAGGGCAGTTTTCTGGGGCGGGGATACAACTGGGAAGGATGGCCAGTACCTCGCCCAGGCGGCCTCACCTGCTATGCTGAAGAGGGGCCTTGTTGGGGGATGGGAAGATTGAAAGGGATAGACAAGTAAGAAGGAAGGAAGCGGCCGTGGCCTTAAGTGTGGTGCCATCCCGGCATTTGCCTGGAGGAGAAGTGGGAAACCACGGAAAACCACTTCCAGGATGGCTGAGGTGGGAATCGAACCCACCTCTACTCATTTGACCTCCCGAGGCCGAGTGGACCCCGTTCTAGCCCTCTACTACTTTTCAAATTTCGTGGCTGGGCCGGAAATCGAACCTGGGCCTCCGAGGGTGGCAGCTAATCACACTAACCACTACACCACAGAGGCGGACTGTATAGAATTAAGAAGAAATAAAATGTCAGCAATAACATTTCAAACCCATACTAACTAGATACGTTACTACATCACGCCATGATATTCTAGGTGAAAAGTTGCGGCCGTGACCCCAACACAGCCCCGTTCAACTTTTATAAATACAGCATTGTACTACCAACTAATACATATCTCCCTAACAAGATTGTGAAAGCGCGTTCAGTGAACCTTGGAATATCCCCTTCTTGGAGTTTAATATATCGATTACAGATTGGATATGCGAGTGCACCTTAACAGTAGAACTATGAAAATGCATAAATCCTGACACTGGATTACTTGTGCCTCATTTATCTTTTATGAAAACTGCAAGATTTATTAATAATAAATACGTTATTGGCTTTACGCCCCACTAACTACTTTTTACGGTTTTCGGAGATGCAAAGGTGCCGGAATTTAGTCCCGCAGGAGTTCTTTTGCGTACCAGTAAATCTACCGACACGAGTCTGACGTATTTGAGGACCTTCAAATACCACCGGACTGAGCCAGGATCGAACCTCCCAAGTTGGAGTCATAAGTCCAGCGCCTCAGCCCGGCACTATAAGATTTAGGACTGGTTCATATTTGTTTTCAACACAAAATTTCCCCATTTTTGTGGGATTGGTGTAGCACTCGGATTCATTTGGTAGGATTCATGGACTTTACACCAGCATGCTAGAAAATAACAAACGAAGTCACTGGGATTCGAACTCGGGGTGCTAGGGTAACGTGCGAAGTGGCTAGATCTCTGTACCACCAGGTACATTTTCAGTACATTTATAGTTGTTGGCCTCTTTCCCCGTTCTACTGTCCAGCATCGCAGCCCACCGCATGGAGTCATGTTCTTTGATTACAGCCAGTATCACCTAACGCTGGAACCCAAAAGAGAAACCTGCTCCCATTACTACTGAATCAAGTGAATTTTATAATTATTGTGCTGCATTCTACAATACTGTAACACTCACACAGTTAAGAGACCTTACTTGCTTATAGAACATCATTTAACTCACATGTTGGCAACATCCTTCATGGTTTACGAAAAGTAACTTTAAAAAAAATATTTGCTTTACGTCACACTGACACAGATAGGTCTTGTGGCGACGATGGGACAGGAAAGGGCTAGGAGTGAGAAGTAAACGGCCGTGGCCTTAATTAAGGTACAGCCCTGGCATTTTCCTGGTGTGAAAATGGGAAACTACGGAAAACCATCTTCAGTACTGCCGACAGAGGAGTTCGAACTCACTATCTCCCGAATACTGGATACTGGCCGCACTTAAGCGACTGCAGCTATCGAGCTCGGTGGTTTAACTATTGCCAGCGTTAGTACAGTCGTATCGTAGAAATCACTACAGGTAAAGTGATTTAATATTTTATTTTAGGACTGTAAATCAACTAGGATAAGATCAGGTAAATAGAAGAGGGTCATGTACCAGTGATATTTTCAATAACTTAGTTGGTATACAACTGCATCTTGAATTTAATTAATAACTAGCTGATGTACCCGTGCTTCGCTACGGAATTCTACACTGTATACAGAATTCTAGGTTAGGTAGTGTACACGTTGTGAGCAAGATTGTCTTAACGTTACCCTAGAAATGCAACGGGAGGTCACCAAACATCTTTTCTCATACAGTATGAAGACTGGTCCGCCTCTGTGGTGTAGTGGTTAGTGTGATTAGCTGCCACCCCCGGAGGCCCGGGTTCGATTCCCGGCTCTGCCACGAAATTTGAAAAGTGGTACGAGGGCTGGAACGGGGTCCACTCAGCCTCGGGAGGTCAACTGAGTAGAGGTGGGTTCGATTCCCACCTCAGCCATCCTGGAAGTGGTTTTCCGTGGTTTCCCACTTCTCCTCCAGGCGAATGCCGGGATGGTACCTAACTTAAGGACACGGCCGCTTCCTTCCCTCTTCCTTGCCTATCCCTTCCAATCTTCCCATCCCTCCACAAGGCCCCTGTTCAGCATAGCAGGTGAGGCCGCCTGGGCGAGGTACTGGTCATACTCCCCAGTTGTATCCCCCGACCAAGAGTGTGAAGCTCCAGGACACTGCCCTTGAGGCGGTAGAGGTGGGATCCCTCGCTAAGTCCGAGGGAAAAACCGACCCTGGAGGGTAAACAGATAATGATGATGATGATGATGAAGACTGACGGAATTTTCACTGTAATGATAGACCCAATTTCATATCATCAGTCACAATCAGGTTGGGATGTTTTCATTATAATGCCTTTTTACGTCCTCAGAAAGACTGTCTTAGTGGTTTTTCCAACTAAAATGAACATACAATGACATTAATAGGAATGGCGCGATTAAAAACAATGCTTTCATATTACGAAATACTCGTTCAAATGAAACACCACACATTTTCTCACTTTTAACGAACAGGACTACATTGCCTATCTAACAGTCCAAAGTTCCGGACCTGGAATGACCAAACCGCAGACAGCCGTGATCCGTGAACACTCTTCGGCGGGGAGAGGGCTGAATAGTGAAGGCTCCCAGGGCAAAAACTATGCCCAATTACTATTCTGTTTCCTAGGAGTACCCGATGAGACGGAAAATATCAATTCACTACACTGGCGGCGGAAAAATCTATCTGACTTGAAGGCAAATTTTTTTCCCCAAGCCAGAAGAGAAACCCCCTCTTCAAAAGTGAAGAGAAAGAAGCTTTTCTTAAGAAACGGCTCTTTTCAGAGTTGAGTTTTGAGTTATTTAGTGAATATTGTGGTGCTATAATTTGGAAAAGGCCTAAATTTTCTTCTAGACCAGGCCATACTACTACTACTACTACTACTACTACTACTACTACTACTACTACTACTACTACTAAGTGAGGCTCTGCCTTAAGTATGCACACTGCTTATTCAAAACAGCGCGTCAGAGTAGGGATCGAATAGCTGAAATACTATGATGAACCAGCTTGTTAGGTACGAACTGTATAAGAAAATATATGAACCAGAGGAATGGCATGCTAAAGAAGAAAGTTTTCTAACTCCCCGGCTATTTCCCGCCAATATTCAGTCAGGCTGTTATACTCGGTCTTCTTCTTCTTCTTCTTCTTCTTCTTCTTCTTTTTCTACCGCTTATCCCACACCTGTGGGGTCGCGGGTGCGAACTGTGTCGCACATGTGGATTTGGCCCTGTTTCACGGCCGGATGCCCTTCCTAACGCCAACCCTATATGAAGGGATGTAATCACTATTGCGTGTTTCTGTGGTGGTTGGTAGTGTAGTGTATTGTGTTGTGTGAATATGAAGAGGAAAGTGTTGGGGCAAACACAAACACCCAGTCCCCGGGCTAGAAGAATTAATCAGAGACGATTAAAATCCCCGACCCGGCCGGAAATCGAACCCGGGACCCTCTGAACCGAAGGCCAGTACGCTGACCGTTCAGCCAACGAGTCGGACAGGCTGTTATACTCGGTACGCAGCAGTAATCCCATCTATCGGAGTTGAGAGGCAGCATAAGAGACAAAGAACATCACAATAAACAATGGGCAATGTAATGTCATTGTTCGATATTATAGGCCTTCCCATTTGGTTTTCTTCCGACTCTGAAATACCACTCTTATCACAGTCGGTACGGTAAAACCGAATAAGAGATAAATGATCGGAAATTGTATTCTCTATAACTTTTTTAGATAGTACTTTTCGATAGGACCAATAACATTGGTACTGTATTTAAAAATTACATTTTAGGCACCTTCCCCTAAACTACAATTTCATCCAGGATGAATAAAGTTGTTTATAGCTTAGACTGTAGCTTCCTTTTCCCCGACTCTATATACCGATTTTCATTAAATTCTGTTAACCCATTTTCTCGTGGCTCGGCGTTGATATGAACTTACCAACAAAAATACAAATTCATGAATATCTGTGTTATCCTAGCCGGCACGGTAAAAATGTATAAGACATAAATGGTCGCAAATTTAATTCTCTATAACTTTGGTTATGTAACTTAGTATTTATCGATACGACAACTAGTAATATAAATATTTGAAAATTACATTTAGGCCTTCCCCTAGACTACCATTTCATTCTGCGTGAATAAAATTATTCATAGGCTAGATTGTAGCGACGTATTCCTCGACTTTGCATACCAATTTTTATGAAGATAGGACTACTAAAAACATAAACATTTGAAAATGAAATTTTAGGACTTCCCTAAATTACCATTTCTATCAGCGTGAATAAAATAATTTACAGCCTAGATTGTAGCGACTTATTCCCCGACTTTGTATACCGATTTTCATTAAATTATCTTTGGCCGTTTTCTAGTGATGCGTGTACAGACAGACAGACAGACAGACAGACAGACAGACAGACAGACAGACATTACGGAAAAGTAAAAAGTGCATTTCCTGGTTAATGTGGACATAACCGATACAGAAATAGCATTATTTTCAAATTCTGAGCAATGTACAGACAAAACTCTTATTATATATATATTATGACCTTCCAATGACGCGTAATAACATGTCAGGGAGTCATTGAAGGTCATAAGTATGATAGATGCATATGGACGGCATGGAGGTAAAATAAACTGTTGATGCACGGCGAATTTATATATTCGTAACGTATGAGCCGACACAACTCGCGAATTGATAGTAGATCTTATGGAAGAGAATCGATAGATCAAGCTCAAAACCCCGTGGTATACATCGGACCGCGTGATGAACAGTGTAGTCACAAGCGGGTATCAATAAATATTTGCAGTAACAGCTGAGAAGAAGATAGGCCAGACATTACATCTAGTATAACAGACGTCAAGGAGGCCATGGATTGAGCCGGAATTATATACAGTTAATTATCTAACAGGCGTGTGGTGTGACGTATTTCAAGTGAAGAAGAATAATCAATGGTAGCATGTGTTCCTTTGTGAATCTCTGTGATAACGTTTCCTCAATGTCAAAACCATACGTAAAGAAGTCAGGATCGTAGTTATGTAGTTTATGGAAAGCAGCCTCTTTATTATTATTGAAATAATGAAGTTTGAATTTGTTTTTAATGTCAATTCTTGAGTAGTACAAAAAGGATCGTGAAGCAAATAGAGCTCAGCTCTTGTATGCGAATTAAAGCTCTTAAAAATTTAAGAAGTCGAGGCCGAAATAACGTTAACAAACTAAGTATAGCATTGTGCGATACAAATTTACACAGGCCAGTATTAATCTATAACAGTGGATTAATAAATCTGTACGAATTCGCTCTAACTATTCTGTTCAAGTTTCAGGTTGAACTCAAGATGTTGCCTATATTTGTGAATAAGAAAGTCCATATAGAAGAGATGTCCGAGTAAACCAGTAGGATCCTGGTGGATCCGCACTCTGCCGAAATGGGCGAGATGGCTGAAAAAATAACCTGACTACCAATACCTATGGAGAAGCGAAGAAGTCAGATGAGTAGTCGAACCTTGCCTTTCTTGTTTACTTGTAGATGCTTATAGTAGAAGTAGATCTTTTTTAAATGTCACACAGGTGATGTAAAGTGAAATAACTTGAATGCTCTAACGTGCTAACGGTGTTGGTAACGTCATGTAATGCTACTGCGTATATTAGAATATCGTTTTCCGTTGGTGAATACTAGGGTTAGGCGATCTTTCCTGCGTTGTTTTCCGTGTTAGTGGAACAGCTATGAAGCGTGTGTGATCTTGAATGCCACAGGTAAGTTTTGATGTGCTGATGTGTGAGATATTTGAAGTGGTGATCTTATAATAATGTATAATTCCGCGGAGTGTTGTGATATGTTTAGTGGATCCATTCAGTGATGGTTGTATGAATAATAGTTAAGTTCTTCAAAGATATTTAGCTCATTTATGTAGGAAATGATGATTGTTCTCATTATGTGGTGGACATCGTGTGGCGTAAAATATGTAGGGTCATCTAAAGGTATAGTTGACGGTATAAGTAGAGAATGATTTTATTGAGTGGTGAAATGCGGTAGTAATTTAATTCTTTGAGATGGCCAATGGTTAGGATAGTATTATTGAGAGGTATTTCCGCCGCGTATATTTGTGTTTATTAGATGAGCGTATTTCGTAGCGTTGATTGAATGCTTTTCGAAGAGTTTGGTTAGGCATACGAGCTGACTTGAGTTTAATTTGGTATCACATGGGTAGCGGAATGTATTTACGAATATACGAGTAGGATCTTCGACAAGCTACTCGAACGATAATTAGATTGTGAGATTATTGTCACCTGTACTGAAGATCAACTTGTGGTATTGCTAGATGTAGTAAGTTAGCGCTGTAGAAGTATTTTCAGCAGGATGGAGTGGAGCCGATGCAACGCAGATCGTCTGGCATTTGATAGTTT
Organism: Anabrus simplex; assembly: GCF_040414725.1. Lineage (NCBI taxonomy): Eukaryota > Metazoa > Arthropoda > Insecta > Orthoptera > Tettigoniidae > Anabrus > Anabrus simplex. The sequence continues at coordinate 1,123,274,003 of NC_090265.1, read as the reverse complement.
TCTTATATATGTCAGTAGTTAGTACTAGGAAGCAGCATCGTTTGGGGTCAGCGTGTTTATTATCCCAAGTAGCAATTCGTCACGAGCTTTTTAAAACTTATTCTACTCTTGGAAGTATAATAATTTTAATAAAATGAAATTAACTGACTACAATTGAACCACTGAATATGCAACGTAAAAAAAAAATTATCTTTGTGCATCTCTTATCGCACCGTATTAAAAGAAACAAGTCCATCTTGAAAAATAATTGTCAGTCATTAAGTTAAAATCTCATCATTACACAACACTGATTCATTTAAGGTATGTATTCACGTTTCGGACCAAAATCTATACTATTTTATCAATGTTTTTGAAATTTTTACAATGAAATACTTGCATTTACGGAATATATTTACACTATAAAAATTTCACACTTAAGGTACCGTTTCCTAAATAATTGACAAAAACTCCGAAATTTTGCATAAATTTCCAAAAATCATAGCTTTCTGGAAAATAGTTCAATTCCAATTATTTTTGCGCATAATTCATCCTAATAATGCATATAATGTGATGAACTAAACAGAATTTAATAATTCACTGATATCATATTTGTTATATAATATTTTTTATGGCGGTCAAAATTTTAGAATATTTAGATTTGTTTTTTCATTTGGTACCTTTTTATTATAGTCTTATTTATTATTATGTTTAGTTCAGAACATTCTACTTTTAATAACCTTCAATTTGACATATCAATGTATTCTATAACTTAAAATTTGAAGACGTTATGATTTTTTGAATTATGAAAAATCTGGAGAAATTCACTGTGTGGAAAATTGAACTTGAATCTTGGAAGTTTATTTCGGGATTGAAATTGCTTACTTTGGCTAATTAAAACCCTCCTGAGGCATAAGTGCCGGCCCCGTGGTGTAGGGGTAGTGTGCCTACCTCTTACCCGGAGGCCCCGGGTTCCATTCCCGGCCAGATCAGGGATTTTTACCTGGACCTGAGGGCTGGTTCGAGGTCCACTCAGCCTACGTGATTAGAATTGAGGAGCTACCTGACGGTGAGATAGCGGTCCCGGTCTAGGAAGCCAAGAATAATGCCAGAGAGGATTCTTCATGCTAACCACACGACACCTCGAAATCCGCAGGCCTTCGGGCTGAGCAGCGGTCGCTTGGTAGGCCAAGGCCCTTCAAGGGCTCTAGTGCCAGTGGGTTTGGTTTGGTTTGATGCATAAGTAGGTCCCTCTTACTGTAGTATTTTGTCCTCTTTGAGTCGTTTTCTTCCTCTGAGATACTTTCAGTGGTAACTTCAGCCAGAATCTTGACATGTTCAGTATATACTGCAGGTGCGGGCGGTGGAGGTAAATTCAAAATATTCGAAAATTTTCTTGCTTCACTTCCACCACACCCATTGAAGCGCATCCCATACACAAGTCTTCTATTAATTTCATAATCTGACAATTTCCCCTTGATGTACACTGAGGTTCAGATTGAAAATCACTGTTACCACACACCAAACTAACAAAAAAAATGCCCAACCTAACCTCTGTTTACAGAAGTTTTTCAGCGATATTGATCCACATTTCATACAGACAGGACATACCAGCAAAGATAACATTTTTTCTACACATTCCACACTAAATATAATGTTAAAACTACCTTGAGAATCGCCACAATTACTGTCATAATGCGAAGTAGAAAGTTTTAGACTCAGAAGCATTACTGACATTGGGAAGTTTATTTTTATTGTTCTCATTTTGGACTACTGTCTCAGTAATATTTTTTTTATTCATTGTATACTTATTTCCATTACAACGGCGCTTTCTTTTATAGCCACTATGTCAATTACTACCCATTATTCACTTAGCAGAAGTTAGTTACTCGATATAAACACAAATAACACAGCATGTGGCATTCATAATTGGATTGCACAGCATTTATGCAAGATTCAACATTCCTTCTCCAATCATGTGACAACCACTGCTATCTTTTGGTTCACAAAGGTACTACATGGGGAAACACCAGTGCGATGTATTGAAATGTAATTATGTAGAAAAATCCGCTTGAGTATGGAAAGCTAGTGAATGTTAGCACCTGACCACGCCCCCGGAGCAGAGAAATCATGAACGCAGTGGTCCATTTAAATGCAATTTACGGCAGTTCTATATGTCTCAGGCCAATGATACTTACATATTTGGAAACTAGAAATTCCAGGCTTTCATTTGACATCAAAAGCTAAATATTGATTATTTTGACCTAAATCGCAATTTCAAACGTGAATACATACCTTAAATAAATATAAATTAATATAATGGAAAATCAGCAATTTCAGTCTCTATTCGTTCATCTTGTTTGTTCATTTCTGACGTATTACTAGACGAACCTGTCCTCCCTGCTCTACTTTTCTTATTACTTCATTATAATTACCTAACTAACTGAATAATAACTTGAATTTTCTAACAGCGCGTGATAAACACCGAAAATCCATCAAATACATAATAATATTAGTGTTCCATAATCAATTAACTGCATGTCTCCATCCAACCAATGGCATCATGTGGCTGCCCCTGAAATACAGTACTAACTACTGACATATATAAGAAAACTATCAAATGCCAGACGATCTGCGTTGCATCGGCTCCACTCCATTTTCATTTATGCTTAATTTAAGTGAACTTATTATCTTGAAACTGATGTTAGATCATTATCAGACTAATTATTGATATGATGTGACCGCTTTCTTTCCGAAGGGCCATGCCCTGAGTGGAGGATCATGTAAACCACTGAATTCTAGTCGAGCGAATTATAAAATTTATTATCATCTCCGAATTAGGCGTCACACGAACGGTCACAATATATATATATGTACTCAGGTAAGTGCATCTCCATTATTGTTATTTACATTCAGATAGTTGTTTTTGGTTTTTTTTTTTTTTGTAAATATTTGGTGATTTTTCATAAGTAACTATTCAAATTGGCAGTAATGATGCGTCTTACTAATGTCGACCATACTTTCTTAGCGAATGTTTACATATTTTTAACAATAAAACTAGGAAGCAGCATCGTTTGGGGTCAGCGTGTTTATTATCCCAAGTAGCAATTCGTCACGAGCTTTTTAAAACTTATTCTACTCTTCTGTACACTTATTTTTATCTGAAGTATCGCCCTAAAGTTTACATTTAGCGAACGTCATACTATCCACAGCAGTAGTTGTGGATCACTGTATTTTATTATACAGGCAGTTCATTTCAAGGGCAGTAAGCTTCAGCACCCCACAGGATGTAGAGAATCACTGTTACGGACATTAAGAAGCTGTTGGAGCACGAGAAGCCGGGACTGGCTCCATCAAGTGTAACGTGTGGCACGTGGAAGAGAGACCGCCTGACGTGGTAGGCAATATGCGCACCACTTCCATACAAGAAGTCACATACTCATAAGGGGACTACAGTAAATAGAACTCGCTCGGCACGAGCTTAGCTCAAGTGCGTTATACCGTTATAAGACACTTCCTTTACATGAAGTCACTTCATTATAACCCGCCACCTGACACTGAATACCATTAATTTTACCCGTTGTTAAGTAACACAACTTTGCATGCAAAGTTAGCAGAACGCGAAAAAGTCATTAAAGACAAAATGAGCGAAGAAAGTCACTGAAGAGACGCCTCTTCAAATATATTACTTTTCATTATTTTATCTCACTTGCTATTTTCACCTCACCAACTTCTTTCAATAGCATTATAACTCCTGGTAATAAAACTAACCGTATTACAAGGTTAATTGAAAAAGTAACGTTAGAGTACACCGTGATAAAATTTCTCAGTTGGTCGAGTACACTTAATACCCTTAAATTATTAATAATTAGCATTATCCGCGGCTTCCCCCCATCGAAGCCAGAATTAGAAATAGGATTTGAGCATTGTATCCTCGCCTTCCCCGCATCGAAGCCAGAATTAGAAATAGGATTTGAGCATTGTTCGTAACGACAGTGAGCCGTCCAATAATAACTTTCCTCTTATCCATGTCACGTTTCTTGTCTCTATTCAGCCTATGCTTCAGTTAACGTGTTAATTCACATAACCAGAGAATACTGTCCGGCTCCATGGCTAAATGGTTAGCGTGCTGGCCTTTGGTCACAGGGGTCCCGGGTTCGATTCCCGGCAGGGTCGGGAATTTTAACCACCATATTTAATTTCCCTGGCACGGGGGCTGGGTGTATGTGTTGTCTTCATCATCATTTCATCCTCATCACGACGCGCAGGTCGCCTACGGAAGTCAAATCAAAAGAACTGCACCTGGCGAGCCGAACCCGTCCTGGGATCTCGCGGCACTAAAAGCCATACGCCATTTCATTTACCAGAGAATACTGATTCTTCTACCGGATTACACAGTGCGCTTTTAAGAGGCCCTTAACGAAGTTTCTTCCACAGAATGAAAAACTGTAATGATTGACTGATTCGCACCACTAATGGATAACAATAACGAATTTCACCCTAATCCTCTTAGCTGTGCCCCGCTCGACGTGCAAGCCCCCTACGCTCTACGCCCAAAGAGCTTCTTTAACATGTAAAAGCACGATTATCAGGCAAATTGTTAGAGTAGCAAACAAAAGGCATATGGACATTTTTGAAGGAAAATGGATAAATCTCACATACATACTTCATTTTGGATACAAGTTTACCCATTCCCATTAGTTGTGTTTATATCAGACAAAACATGCGCTTACCGGGCGAGTTGGCCGTGCGCGTAGAGGCGTGCGGCTGTGAGCTTGCATCCGGGATTTAGTAGGTTCGAATCCCACTATCGGCAGCCCTGAAGATGGTTTTCCGTGGTTTCACATTTTCACACCAGGCAAATGCTGGGGCTGTACCTTAAGGCCACGCCCTCTTCCTTCCAACTCCTAGGCCTTTCCTATCCCATCGTCGCCATAAGACCTACCTGTGTCGGTGCGACGTAAAGCCCGTAGCAAAAAAAAAAACATGCGCTTAAACACAGAGATCTTTTCCTAGAAAACTGCCATAGTAGAGGGAAAATCCACATAAACATTTTTGTAGAAAACTGAATTCGAAGTGGACAAGGTACGCTCCATTCTTAAGAGGACTAACAGGTTATTTTTCTTCTTTCCTTCTTTTTTTACAAGTGGCTTTACGTCGCACCGACACAGATAGATCTTATGGCGACGATGCGATAGAAAAGGCCTAGGAGTGGGAAGGAATCGGCCGTGACCTTAATTAAGGTACAGGCCCAGTATTTGCCTGGTGTGAAAATGGGAAGCCACGGTAAACCATATGCGAGGCTGCCGACAGTGGGATTCGAACCCACTATCTCCCGGATGCAAGCTCACAGCTGCGCGCCCCTAATCGCACGGCCAACTCGCCGTGACTTGTTTTTATCCAATATCTTGATATTTCGTTTATATTTCTAACTTTGTTCAGCCGACTGCAAAGTTGTATTTTACATTCGAGCGAGTTGTCCACGCTGAACAGCTTGTTTAGGTTTAATAATGAATTCGGGAGAGGAAGGGTTCGAACCCCATCGTTGTATCGGACTGTATTTGTCATCTAGGAATCTGTGACAGAAATAGGAAGCTTCCTGGTGTTTCACGATTAGGGCTTCAATTGACTTCAAGGCTCGACAGAGTACCGCCTCATTGGTGACGCAGACTACCCATGGGGTCTTCAATATTGAAACCAGAGAGATAGAGAGAGAGCGAGAGAAAACCCAAAATGGATAGCTGCCCTTGCATAAAGATTACCGTGAAGGTACAGCCTCACAATTAGTATTTTCAAACAATATTTGAATAATAATTTGAATTAATGTGTCTTATTTATCGATTTAACATGTTTTCAAGATTCCACTAAAGCAACTACCCCGAATGGAAATATTTATTTATTTATTTATTTATTTATTTACTAGCAGAAGTACCCGTTCTTCGTACGGGTTATCGGAAACTGGCTTTAGTTACTCATACTAACGGTGTGACTGACTTCAATAGATATTTATATCACTGGTGTATTTACTTAAGTACGTAGAAATTATTTGTCATGTTTGGAATTATACTGTATTTTCTTCTTCTTTTCTTCATGGGAGCCTCTAAATACTAGTTCCTTATTAGAGTCGACCTCTAAGATCTTTTGCTACCATGTTTTTTCTTCATTTCCACCTAGATATATATGCTCCCTTCACAAAGCTGCAGGTTTAGTGTAAGTATACTTCCGCTAGATAGTACCACAAATATCAATATTACTGAATGTATTTGTTTGATCCGACATTTCGTAACTATTACAAATGATCAAGGAAATACGCGATGCATAAAAGAAACTACTATAATTATCGACAATTATCATTTTCAGGGCTGTCACTCATGTCGCACATCATAGGGTATAATGAATCTGAGTAGCCTATAAATGTTGAGAAATTTTTTCAAGTCACTGACAATTGTGTACAGTGTATATTGTAGGTTGTTTTCATGGTTACAATGATCGTAAAAGTGGACCAAAATATCAGCACTAATAACATCAGTGATCCTACTATCCATGATTTGATATAAAATTGTTTAAACTATAGGTAACAGACTTCGCAAAATGCTGAAACCTAAGCCAGTACGTAAAAACGGAGGCCCGTCGGCAACCGCTGGTCGCTGTACTACGGAGATCTCCGGGGCTATTATTGTTATACTTCACTCCCTTTCCATCCCCTCCAAAAGGAGTGCTATGAGCGTCTTACACGACAGTTAATTTTTTCCAGATAGTAAGTCATATGTGTATCAATTTTGGTTGGCAGCTATGCCCAAACGTAGATGCATAATCTAGCTGCTGTAGAATCCTGAAGCTGACGTTGCCATGGTTACGGCCGTTCGTTTCTTTATCCAATTCCTAGAGCAGGGGTAGTGTGGTTCCAATATCCCCATAACGGTTGGTTTTAGGGCCTTAAAACATTCGTCGAGGGACTTAAAATGAGCTTTGTCTCGTCCTTCTACGACAAATTCGATTTCGCCTATTATTTTAATATTTTTATATCTCCCGCCGTCGCCCCCCTCGAATTGTTTTGAAAATTTTGTTCACTGGCAATGTAGCTTTCTATAGGTGAAGTAATTTTTAAAATCGGTTCAGTAGTTTTTGAGTCTATCCGTTACGAACAAATATACAAATTTTTCCTCTTTATAATATTAGTATAGAAGTATAGATTACATCCCTACACATACGGTTGCCGTCAAGAAGGGCATCCAGCCGTAAAACAGGGTCAAATCCACATATGCGACACAGTTCGCACCCGCAACCCCACAGGTGTAGGTAAAGCGATAGAAGAAGAAGATACTCATTTTTAAAATTCACCCGGTTTTTTATTCTTTTCACCCCCTTAAGTGGATTTTTCAAAAAGAGTGTGTTCATTTTTAAAGGAGATTCCAAGTACCAATTTTAAAGTCTGTAACATCTTCATTTTTGAGATATATGTAGCCTCATATAAATAATATAACTACTTCCTCACTTCTTTTCACCCCCCCCCCCCTTAAGTGGATTTTCTGAAAACTAATATTTGTGTTCTTTTATTTTTAAAGGAGATTCCAAATATCAATTTTCATGTCTGTAACATGTTAGGTTTTTTGTGATATATAGCAGATAATTTCGCTGCTGTAGAATCCTGGAGTTGACGTTGCCATGGTTACGGCAGTTCATTACTTTATCCTATTCCTAGAGCAGGGGTAGTATGGTGCCAATATCTCCGTAACGGTTGGTTTTAGGGCCTTAAAACATGGTTTTCTGGCCCGTACGGCTTACCGAGTTTTGTTCATTGCGTCAAAAGGATTAAATTGAGCTTTCTCTCGTCCTTATACGACAAATTCGATATTTTGCCTATATTAGCCTATTATTTTTATATCTCCCGCCGTGTCCCCCACCTCGAATTGTTTTGAAAATAAAATACAGCCCATGTTACTTACTGGCAATGTAGCTTTCTATAGGTGAAGTAATTTTTAAAATCGGTTCAGTAGTTTTTGAGTCTATTCGTTACAAACAAACAAAATTTTCCTCTTTATAATATTCGTATAGATTTATTTATTTATTTATCGTGCTATATAAATTGTATATTGAGATTTAATGACATGTCACCCGTGTAAAGCATTAAGAAATGGGTATAATAACTATTATTATTATTATTATTATTATTATTATTATTATTATTATTATTATTATTATTATTATTATTATTATTATTATTATTATTATTATTATTACATGTACTCGCGGCTTCGCCTGCGTTTATTAATTCAACCTTTAGATGTTTTTAAACAATTTCAAAGTAAAATAAAAATATGTATTAACATATATCATCTTTATATAAATTGCATGAAATACATTATTTTATTTTTAATTATATGATTATTTTCAGTGCTTAAGATACCGGTTTGGTGGATGGTACAAATAATTTTAGAACAACATAAAATACCCTATTATATAAAAAAACTATTTTTTTCCGGATAAACTGTGTCCTTCCATCTGGAGCTAAGATGTACAGCGAGCGTGTTTACCTTTTCAACTCTTGAAAAATGCACGAACAGTTAACCATGGGAGAAGCACCGTTTCCGAAGATGGAGTCCTACAACTTCATGCGATTGCCCTTGTGCCTTGTTGACGCACATAGCGAAACTCAAACGGACAACCGCAGACATCTAAATTGAAACGGTGTATCCGAAGGCATGATTTGAATCCGAGAAATGACTCCTACTTCACCCTAGGCATGTCCAGGCATGATGGTGGCTTCAATAATACTCGATATCAATTTCTTGACTGAGAAGGAGGAAAGGAGAATTCACAATCCTGAGAAGGATAATTTGTGCCATAATCGCCCGTTTCAAGATGTTCGAGGGTATTCCTGGTGACTAAGTTGTTCAAAAGCCCTGTCATGTAGTTGACAGCCTCATCTGTATTACATGTCGTGTCGATAGACTTGTACATTTGTAGAATACGGGGGTAATTCTTGTAAAAGTTGCTTGTTGATGACGTTGACAGCTTCATTTCTTGAAGCACGAATTGCTCGTTGACACAGCCATGCGAGATCGGTGAAATGCTGTCCCAACCTATGACAAATATCCTAAAATTTTAAGTGAATGAAATGAATATCGGGTAAATATGAAATAAATAAATAAATAAATAAATAAATAAATAAATAAATAAATAAATAAATAAATAAATAAATAAATAAATAAATAAATAAATAAATAAATAAATAAATAAATAAATAAGTTAAAATTAAAACGATCAACATTAATATAAATAATTAATGAAAGCAGATCGTTACCTGTATAAATATTCATCTATGAATACGCCTTCGTTAAAAAATTCAGATCACTGCCTGCCGTACATTTGGACATCGCACACAAACAAACAGTTCCGGATGTTACGGACTGAATTTACTTGGCAATGAAAGGTGACGGAAGGGCCTGATATAGATTATTTTAAGGTAAAAAGTAAAAGCAAATGAGCGCTCGGTTCATTCACAAAGGTCTAAAGGACGCTGAAAGGAATAACAACATAGTTCACATATAGTATTATAAAAATAAACGTTTATAGAAAGTAAGATTAATTTTTTCCATCGCCGAGGGCATTTTCGAGCAATATTAAGTGGGCAAAGGAATAAGATAATACAGAAACCGAAGAGCAGAAGGTGAATATGAAGGAGGAGGAGAAAAGGAGCGTTACTATTTCGTTCCCCTGGAGTTCACAGAGGATCCGGCATCATTCTCATAAACGACAAATTTTCAACTAATTCTAATTAGGAAACGACGGAACTATATCAAGATATCTTCTGAAAATTGTCTAAGCTGCTGGGACGTTAAAATGCCGGCCCCACGGTGTAGGGGTAGCGTGCCTGCCTCTTACACGGAGGACCCGGATTCAATTCCCGGACAGATCAGGGATTTTTACCTGCATCTGAGGGCTGATTCGAGGTCCACTCAGCCTACGTGATTACAATGGAGGAGCTATCTGACGGTGAGATAGTGGCCCTGGTTTAGAAAGCCAAGAATAACGACCGAGATGATTCGTCGTGCTGACCACACGACACCTCGTAATCTGTAAGCCTTCGGACTGGGCAGCGGTCGCTTGGTAGGCCATGGTCCTTCGGGGGTTGCGCCATGGGGTTTGGTTTTTGGCATGTTAAAATATACAAACACAGAGCATCATGATAAGGAATTCGCACGATTGTTCTTTGGGCATTAAGCGCTCCCAACGAAAACGTCTGTAACATGTGTTGGTAAGGTGAACATTTCGAAAAGCCGCCGTTCAGGCGGAATGGTGATGAGCCCGTCCAGGAAGTAAGGTAGATTTGGTTTCGATTCCAAATGTGTCGACATTCTTTTTACTCCTCCTTGGTTACAATGATATATTTGTGTTGATTATTTACAGTAGAACATTTGACTATCATCACTTTACTTTAGCTGATATTACCATAATCACTATAACAGTAGTTTATAGGTACCTTAAGAAACACTGCTGACAAGGAACAATAACCGCGCAGGACAAAGGGAAGGCTATCGTCACGACCAACAGCGCTCCGTCAAGGCCCTCAGCTGATTCCTGTCTAGTCTCAAGGAGAATGGTAAACACCAGAAATGCTTTCATTTTACAGGTTATAGAATCATGTTGTGACCTTCTAACCAATGCAGCTTCTGCAAGCAGAAAATCGGCGGTATTCAATTACTTGCAACACGTGTAACGATTGTGGAACACCACATTACTAACGAACACAACCTCAATCGGACATCACGGATCAGTCGTACATAAATTGAAAAGAGTTCCCTAAAATTTTAAGTGATAGAAGATAGGTGAAAACAAACACTAACACTGTATAATTGGAATGAATTCACCATAATATCTCTCTGTGAATATAATCAGGGTGAGTCCCTTCGCTATGGCGAAACATAGGGAAGTGACCGGGGCGATCAAGTATGATCCAGTACGTTAATACTATTTGTGTTGCGTGTCCCCCATCGTGCAGATGGAAATCTCTTCGAGCAACTGCTGTGACGTTGTTTCTCGCCCGGCCCAGCGCAGACCCTCTTACACCAAGTGCACTCATCAATAGTCTGCCCATTGATTACAGTTCGAAACGGTCTCGTACACACCCACTATTCACACTTACGCTTAAATTGCGTACGTTATAGTAGTGTCCGGATTCTTACGTAATTATATATTCCATGCATTTACTCGCAGACAACTCAAAATGGAAAATGTCGGCGAATTGTGGTTCTGATATGGTTATACCTGTGTTTCATTTTACATATATTTACATATTATATGATGAATGTAACATTGGTGTACATATATATGTAGTTATTAAAAACATTGAAATTGTGTCCGCTCGTTTTATGTTCAGACTATAATAAAATAATTAGCGAATTTCATCTCATACAGAATATATTTTAATTGCTACAGTTAGTTTTAAAATCCTTTAATGTTGGGATTTCTAACCCTCTGTCTGTGAAATACAGTAGGTCCGAGTGCCTCGATTGCATACAACAACACTAATCCTTTCTCAGAATGTCGGATGGCTAGGTGCCTTTCAATGGTCAGAGTTTCTTATAAACATGCAGTGTTGAAACAAAATCTAAGTTATTCACTCTATTTGTTTGCAAGATCATCAGTAGCCAAAAAGAAGAGCCCCCGGGAGATATTTCACCCAGCTAGTTTTATCTTTTACCGGCGACTTCCTGCGATGTTGAACGGTCCTTCTCAGGGTACAACAGGATTTGATCGAATCAACGTAAAAACATCACAATAGAAAACATGGAGAAGTACTTGGTGATACACTATGCATCACGATAAAAACGTTACCATACTAGTTGTGTTCCTTAATGGGGCTTTAAAGACGGATTGTTTATTATTATTTAATACTGTCAACATTAGAAAGCACTAGACTATATAAATTGTCTAAAGCAACAACGATGACTTTATCATAAAATATGGAGGTATTTAAAAACAATGTTATTGTCGTATATCATAACCGTAAGTCAATATAAAAAGAATACACGAACATTTTTGTAAATTGTGTACATTAATACTACTACATATTTTATGAATACTGCATATTTAATGACACATTTCACTGACATTTACTACATTTTATGTACATATTTCACACTTTGAAATCATATAAAAATACGGGCCCTAGTTATAAGTGTTAGTAATAAATAACGGTTGCTGTGACCGGCCTGGGAGCATAATTACTGTCTTAGCTGCATGCAGCTGTAGTACAAAAACGATAGTGAATCGGACTATGCATCTTGTGTTTGTTATATTCTTTACAATGCTAGGTACAAATATTACAAGTACAGTAAACAAACCTCGGTTAATTTGAAATGTTCAGTTTCTTTTCAAAAAGCACGCAAACTTCTAGTTTCACGTGACGAGGCTTCCAGTTTTACATGGAATTCGAGCGACATGAACGGGGCTTTTAAAATCCTACACCCCCGGGTGCCTAGGTGAGAAGCAAACGGCGATGTCACTCAGCTATCGTGTTCCTTATTCTAAAGGAATACCAATATTTTTTTAACCCGTAATTACTCTTCTCTGATCTCCAAATAGTTCTGACAGTTTTGCACTCTTAATTAACCTACTTTGCTTGTTCGTTATGTTATATAGACTAAAATCATGCTTAAACATGCGCTCACTTTCGTATGGTTCTAAGAAAGGGGGCGACTAGGGCCTCCCAGGAAGCAAATGGCTTTCAGGTAATGAGAATGAGTGTCTAGTAGTCAGCGGGACGACTCCTCAAATACACTGTTTCGCTATCTTGATAGGAATCGCTACCCCTTCACGTCAACAACCCTTCATATGACTTCACGAGGCTAAGTGAATTAGGGTCTGACAGCAAACCCAGGGCTTGAGTAAAAGAACCATCCAGTCCAGTTGTGTAGGGGCAGCACGCCTGTCTCTTACCCGGAGCTTCCAAGTTGATTCTCGACCACTCCACGGACTGAGGACTCGAACGAGGTTCACGCGACCTGAGGAGACCAACAAGGAGCTGTTGATATGAGAGGCAGTAGAAACGGTTATGAAAGTCAATAAATACACACAGGATCTCGTCACGCTGACCACTCCGTCTGGAAGTGTAGCAGCCGTCTTGGCAGGCCAAGGTCCTTAATGAATTTATGTCCCATGTTTTTTTTTTTTTTTTTTTGCCTGACGACAAAAACCATGGACGTCACCCGAACACCTCTTGTCAGCAAATATCAAAATCGAGTTCACTCCTATCTGCATCAGTAGCGTAGCCAGGACCGATGGGGCCGTGCGGTTAGAGGCGATAGTGGGTTCAAATCCCACTTTCGGCAGCCCTGAAGATGGTTTTCCATGGTTTCCCACTTTCACACCAGGCAAATGCTGGAGCTATACCTAATTAAGGCCACGGCCGCTTCCTTCCCACTCCTAGGCCTTTCCTATCCCATCGTCACCATAAGATCTATCTGTGTTGGTGCGACGTAAAACCACTAGCAAGAAAAGGGCCGATGAGGGGGGGGGCGGGTAATAGTTACAAAATGACAGAATATAATGGAGGTGCTTGTGCGTATGTGGTGCGCTCATGCGCGAGTGTCATTTTAAGGACACTATACAAGTAAATTATGCAGATATTTAGATTGCAGTACCGGTGCACTTCAAAATCTGACATCAAAATACAGAACAAAAACAATATGATCAAGATGAATAGTTTTACAACGAATGGTATGTTCAGATTACAATCTAAAATTCAACTGTTGAGGCTTCTTAGAAAACAGATTCAAGAGATCTCTTGGTTTATAATTATGTCTCTGCAAATGTTCAAAAGAGCCAACACTTCGGGTCGACTTTCACTTGTTTATTTCCTTTTGTAAAAAATCCATGCGTGGGGTCTAATTCCAACCCCAACCCCCGCAATTCGCTACGCCCCTTATCTGCACGGTGTAAACTGTATCTTGAGAGTTAACATGTAACTGCTACACTGCCAGTCAAGTATTGTTTTAAAGAAAAATACAACTGTGCATGTCAAATCAGCAAACTTCGTCCTTGTAGGCACACATTTCTTTGAACTGTACATGCCGATATACAAAGACAAGAGCAACAACCTAAACAAGGTAATGCTTACGGTACGATATCAGTTCGAGTTCGTTCCTTCCGGCTGTACCGTAACGGTGTGACACGGGGTGCCGAGCGTCAGGCGTTCCCCCTTGTTAATCTCAGCCAGCACTAACTCTAACTTCAAACCCAGAGTGAGAAAAAGAAGGAAATAACGACTCACTCCGAGCAACGTTAATACCAAGAGTTACTTTTATGATTACATCCTATTGATTTAATCCGGATTTTCCCAACACATACCTGGAGAGATTATGGAAAATTATCCACTATCTTTCAATACTGTTGTACAGAGTTGAGTACTGGACCTTGACGTAAACTGCAAGTTACGTAATTAGCAATGAGTAATTCATTATTCTCATTCTATTTTAGTATGGCTGTGAGGGTATTTAGGGGTTGTAATAAAAGATGTAAAGGAGAGGGTGTATGGCCTAAGTCACTCCATTTTTCTTTTGCTAGTGGCTTTACGTCGCACCGACACAGATAGATCTTATGACGACGATTGAATAGGAAAGGCTTAGGAGTTGGAAGGAAGCAGCCGTGGCCTTAATTAAGGTACAGCCCCAGCATTTGCCTGGTGTGAAAATGGGAAATCACCGGGCGAGTTGGCCGTGCGGTTAGGAGCGCCCAGCTGTGAGCTTGCATCCGGGAGATAGTGGGTTCGAGCCCCACTGTCGGCAGCCCTGAATATGATTTTCCGTGGTCGGTACGACGTAAAAGCAAGTTGCAAAAAAATGGGAAATCACGGAAAACCATCTTCAGGGCTGCCGACAGTGGGATTCGAACCCACTATCTCCCGGATGCAAGCTCACAGCGGCGCAGCCCTAACTGCACGGCCAACTCATGTTCTCCTGTCGATAATGCGAAGCTCATGTGAGGACTATATTCGGTCCACTGAACAGCACGCTGCTCACCCCGCTGTCGTCTATCAGCTACGATAAACAAACACTCGCCGCTCCTTGCCTAAGTGCAATCATATTTTGAACCCGTAATATTACAATTTCCTAGCGATATATAGCATATCAACTGTCCTCGTTGGATGAGAGGGCTGGCAACACAGGTGCTTACAACAGTCAGTAGCGTAGTCAGGATCGACCGATGGGGGATATTATAGTTAAAAAATGATGATAGAACACAATGAAGGTGCTTGTGCGTGTGTGGTGCGCGCAGCATGAGTGTCACTATAACGGCACTGATACGAGTAAATTATGTTGATATTCATATTGCAGTACAGGACAAAATCTTACATTAAAATACAGAACAAGAACAGTACGATCAAGGACAACAGTTTAACAGCAAATAGTAGCTTCCATGGCTCAGGCGGCATCGTGGCGGCCTATCACCGCTGGATACCGTGGTTCAAATCCCGGTCACTCCAATTGTGCTGGGCAAAGCGGAGGCGGGACAGGTTTTCTCCAGGTACTCCGGTTTTCCCTGTCATTTTTCATTCCAGCACCACTCTCCATTAACATTTCATCTGTCAGTCATTTATCACTGTCCCAGAGTGCGACAGGCTTCGGCAGCCGGCACATTTCCTATCATCGCCACTAGATGAGGGCTTCAACTCATTCCATTCCTGACCCGGTGAATGACTGGAAACAGGCTGTGGATTTTCAGTATGTTCAGATTACAATCTAAAATCCAACTTTCGAGGCTTCTTAGAAAATAGATTTCAAGAGATCTGTTGGTTTTACCATTGTTTCTCTGTGAATGTACAAAAGAGTCGAGTCGACTTTCACTTATTGTCAGCTTCTGTTTATTTTCTGTTGTAAAAATTGCATGGGGGAGGGGGTTCTAAACCCCAGTAACACCCACCCTTGGCTACGCCCGTGACAGGAGTATTAAAGTTGGGGACCAAACATGACGGCCTCAGTTCCTAGAAGCGAGCTGGAAGCCAGCAGTCAATCACACCTTGCACCTTGCACCTTGCTGAGTTAACGAGTTCCAAGTGATCCTTGTTGGTTTTGGAGAGGCTGCCAAACCATTTTCTTCCTAACTCTCTGTAGTATTTACCCTTTCTTCGTGTAGAGTGCAGTAGCCGATTTGGCAACTCGGGCTGCAATAGAGGTAGTAAATCCTATTAAGTCGCTAATAACACCGAACTGCCGCTGGAAAGTAGTGGTGTGAGGCGAGGTCGTCATGATTTGTCCCCAACTACACAATTTGCTAGAGATATGTGGCACGTCAGGTATTCTCTTTCGAGGAGAATGCCTGTATTAATTGGGGGATTACAATTTCGTAGCGATATGGCACATCAGCTGTTTTCATTGGAGTAGAGCGCTGGCAACACAGGCCAAGCGTTAGTCACGTGGTTTCAAAACAGTCAATTTAGAAACTTAGCCGTTCGGAGCATAGAGCATACCGTCTGGAGCAATCTCTTGGGCAAAGGCAACAACATTTTGTTGTGTTAAAACTGTTATTGTTCTACTTGGGTACAGCGCATGTGGGAAGCTCTCTGCTAGGTCAGTGGGACTCCTTCATTGCATTATGACACATTCCGCCGCGCTACAAGACGTCGTAAAAGCATTTTTATTACATCACTTGGCAGTAATTAGACAAGGTCACACACCAGCAACGAAAACTGGTGATGGTGGTCAGATACAGCAAGTCCGCAGCGTCTAATTTTTAATAACATTTGTTTAAACTCCAGTGCGATTTATCGCATAACACAATTTATCTTATTAAAATAATAAAAATGCATCGTCTGTCCGTACATTCACTTTTTAACTTTTTATCGCAATTTGGAGAGGAGTGATAACATATACCGTACGATTCTATCATTGATATTCAACATTTGGAAAGTTTTGTCTGACTATCATTCGGTGTTTGAATAAACACTGCAAATCCGTTTTTCATAAGTTTGCAAATATTAAAAACAGCCCGATTTTCCCTACACTTGGTTTTTATCTCACCCCATGAAGTAGGAGCTAAGAAATAACATGTTTAACCTCGAGAATACCACTTCTTATACAGACAGACAGACAGACAGACAGACAACAGAGACAATCAATGAGTCAGTCACCGTTACCACGAGGTACACTATTGCTTTCGTGCTAACAATGGTGGTTGTGTTCGGTACGAGGATGAGTCAATAAATAAGTCGCAAAACTGAATTGAGGAAAAAATAATCAAAGCAACTTTCTGACATTTATTTCACTTTTCCACATATTCATCCTGTATATTCAGGCACTTATCCCATCTCTTTATGTACAAGTCCTTGAAAGCCAGCAGCAAAGAATTCCTTTGGTTGCTGTCGCAACCAACGTGTAACCTCATAGATTACGGCATCATCTGTATCAAAATGACGGCCACCCAAATGATTTTTTATGGGCCCAAACAGATGAAAATCAACCGGCACACGCCGGTCCTTACGGATGAGTTGATCGACACGCCGCAATGTGGTTGCAGTTGACACCTCCGCAGGACGACAAGAACGCTCTCCATCTCTGATGCTTTTCCTTCCATGGTTAAACTTCTGGATCCAATTGAACACAGCTTTCCGTGAGAAGCAGTTTTCACCATAGACGGGATGCATTTCGCAATGCACTTCTTCTGTGGACAGTCCTTTGGCCCACAACGCACAACTGCACGCTGTTCTTAAGACCATAAACTCAGCTCTCTTCCCTCCTTCCTTCCTTTCTGTTTTTTTTTCCTTTGGTAGTTGCTTTTACGTCACACCGACACAGATAGGTCTTATGGCGACGATGGGATAGGAAAGGCCTAGGAGTTGGAAGGAAGCGGCCGTGACCTTAATTAAGGTTCATTTGCCTGGTGTGGAAATCGGAAACCACGGAAAACCACCTTCAGGGATGCCGACAGTGGGATTCGAACCCACTATCTCCCGGATGCAAGCTCACAGCTGCGCGCCCCTAACCGCACGGCCAACTCGCCCGGTCTCTGTATCTGTTAGTCAATTTTCTTTCACGCCTTGAATTTTAGCACAGAAAGTTTTACTTAGCACATAGTAGAACCTGCTATCTAAAAATCACATTTCTTCACCTGAATTAGAAATTGTTTACATGTCACTCAAAGAGCAACGGGGCCTCCAGATTTAGGTGAAATCCAAAACAGGGACGTGATTTTTCAATTAAAATATCAATATGCTTTGGTAGGGGTTTGAACTGCAGCCACCTTCATAAGAAACCAGTGTTTATGCCAGTCGGCTATCACACTCCATGCATGTACCTTATTTCAGGTCTCGTACGCCCCTGCGAGTTATGCATTTTCGTCCTAAATGAATAGAAACGCGCGTAGTTTAAGCCCCGTAAGGGGCTCACTTTAAATATTCTGATTCTCGTTGTTTCATCGCTTTTCGCATACCCTGTAGGGGTCGCGGGTGCAAACTGAGTCACACAAGTCGACTTCGCCTTGTTTGACGACCAGATGGCCTTCCTGACCCTAACCCTATGTGGAGGATTGTATTCACTATTGCCTGGTTCTGTGAAGGTTGGTAGTGTGGTGTGTAGTGTGACCATGAAGAGGTGCGTATTAAGACAAACACACCCATCCAGTCCCTAAACCAGAGGAATGATTAAAATCACAGGCCCAATCGGAAGTCGAACCCAGGACGCCCTGCGCCGAAGCCCGCGACGCTGACAATTCAGCCACGTAACCGGACACATTTCTGAAATATACTACTAAAGCAAGCAAGAAAACTTGTAGTTTTACGTGACTGTAGATATCGTGAACACAGCCACGGGACCACCTGCTTTATGTTGAACCCAAACCCCCTTGGTGTGAAGCCAGTGATAACCTCTCAGCTATCACGCCTTCTAATTAATATAACCTTTCGTACACCAGCCGCCGCCTCCTTAGTCTATCTTCGTCGTCATCGTTGTTGTTGAAGAGATCATTCGACTGCCCTGAGCTAGTGAGGTGTTCAGACTGCTAGTATTACATTGTTCTTTACAAGTAACTAATCTTACGCCAAAGCAGAGAGAGAAGATTAAATCTCATGAACTAATAACAGTACGGTCAGTGTTACACTGGTTAACAGCCCGTAAAATGAATCTCATTGTTTCCTTCCGACCATGACACTCGTTTTCACCAAATTATTGTAGTGAGCTCTTCCGGTCATTCACCTCCTTCTCAGAACTGTAATCTCTAAGAAAACTACTCTTGAATTAGGTATCAACATCCTGTATATCATCCAACAAGGTGAATATTACTCAACAACACCATAATACATGTCAGAAGAGGGCAAGATAGCCGGTGGCGGCCGCGCTTTGGATCCCAGCCAATGCATGTGGTATTTTTAAAATTAAAACTCGCTTCCCTGTGGTTCGGATTCCTGGAGGTTGATATACCGATATAGAAACTTAATCTGGTGGTTAATAACATTGTTTAACTTACGTCATGTATCACCCACCGCAGCAAAGGATCAGGTCTCCATCAAGTCCTATCCATTCACGACATTTTCTTCATTCATCCAGAACCCCTATTTTTAGGGGCTGCCAGCTCGAGGCGGCAAAGGTGTGCTCAGTTCACCCGGAAGGACGTGGGTTCCTTTCCCCGTCAGAAAGTCGAAATATTTAAGAAACGAGATGTCCACTTCCGGAGGTGCGCATAGACCTAAGGTCCACTCAGCCTACACCAAACATGAGTGAAAAAATGAAAACCTACAACCTGTTTTCCAGTCATTGACCGGGTCAGGGATGTAATGGATGAACCATATACAGTATAGGCTAGTACAATGGGGTCGCCTCTCCCAAAGTGATTTATGAATGACTGAGAAATGCTATGAAATGATATGGAGAGTGTTGCTGAGGGAAAATCGGAGTACCCGGAGAAAAACCTCTACCGTCTCCGCTTTGTCCAGCACAAATCTCACATGGAGTGACCGGGATTTGAACCACGGTATCCAGCGGTGAGGGGCCGACGCGCTGCCGTCTGAACCACGGAGGCTATACCAAACATAAGTACCAGGTTAATTCATGGGGGTAAAGACAGCCGGGCGCAGAGCGAACAACTCCACCCCACCAAGAGCCAGGTTACCTTCCTTTACTTACCACCCTTCCAAAGGCCTTCATGGCCTGTACGGAGAGATGAGTTTGCTTTTTTGATTTTTAACCCAATTGACGTCCCCTTTAAAACTTGTTGTGTAGTTTTAAGGGGAAGTCAAAGTAAGAAACTATCCTACTTTGACTTTAATCAGAAATGAAAAAGAATGAAAATATCGGCAAATGAAGGAAGGGAGTGAAAATGAAAGTTCCTTTAGACCTCGTAAATATTATACTCTCAGAGACAGGAAAAACAAGAGTTCACTGAAGGAGGACGGATAGAAAAGAGGAAAGTGAAAAGCCTGGCACCAGCAAGTAGAAGGAATGCCAGATTCAGCTACGGGCCCAGCCGTCACCACCAACCCTCTCAATCTGAGAACCCTTGGAGAGTAGCCCTTTTTAGTCGTCTCTTACGATAGCAGGCAATTCCGGAGATTTATTCTATGCCTCCACCCATAGTGGGTTATAAAGTTCCGTAGGAAATAAATATTGCTGAATTTAATAATAATAATAATAATAATAATAATAATAATAATAATAATAATAATAATAATAATAATAATAATAATAATAATAATAATAAACAAAAACACTCAAAATGGAAAGTGCATGTTGAGATTCAAAAGATAGTTTAATGGTAGATATGACAGTCTTTTTGCTTCAGGGGGCCGATGACCTTCGATGTTAGGCCCCTTTAAACAACAAGCAAGCATCTTTTGCTTTAGACCATGCGAGATGATAAATTCTGCCTGAAAATCACGACTTCAGAGAAGATCTTTTCATCGACAGAGATAAAACCACGACTCTTCCAATAACGTCAAGAAAAAAATCTCAGTTCAGTGTCCCTATTGTTCTGGAGATTGAAAGGTATGATGATGTAGATATGGTCCCATTGATTAGCTTATTCCTAGTATCTTGCAAACAGGTTAAAATTTGATTCAATTAGCTTTCTTCAGATTTGAACATCGCAGAAAACTGTATCCTTTTGATACAAATGATGTCATTCAACAGCAACATCAACGATAATATTTATATCTTAGCAATTTGTCTCGCCTCAAAGAGTATAAAATCGAACGACCATCATATCCAATATTTCGCGGCGTGAAGACAAACAATAAAAACATTAAATTAATTTTGCTCTAGAGAAACGAATATTTCTGAACCAATTTGAGACGAGTCATTAACTGGTAGGTAGCCTTTATCTCCATCCCTACAGTTCATCATCAAATCGGCACGCGTCGATCTTTCAGCGGTTTGTCCAGCACTAGTGACAGTGTCGAACCATAGACGCGTTATTATTTCCTCATTTAGTTTCTCTGTTCGACTACGACATGGTATGACATGATATATTCTTGGTCCGAAAAGAACACGTTTCAAACTCAATTTCATCCATAAAAGTAACTTCTTTGCGTAAGTTCTACATGGAATCAAGCGAGTGACTTCCTGTTACAACAGTCAAAATAAACCTTGCAATGCCTGCAATTTAGCTCCTGTACGCATTTGTGGAATAATATATTTCTTTGTAACTCAAACAAATATAACTGCAAGGGCTTGACACTTGCTCATAATACAGAGATATGAACTTTATGCTATATATCTTGAATTCATGGTGCAGTCCATTATACGTAGTTAAAATTTTATTTTAACTTTATAAAGATCATTCCTGTTCAAGTTTTAGGAACACTGTTTAGTCAAGCGTTTAAAAATAATTGGCATTGCCATCATAATCTGTAATGGACTATCATTACTATGATATATCTGATAACGATATGTTTCTTTGTTCACAAATAAATGAAAATAATGATATATGAGCTACGTAAATAACTCGAAAGATGACTACCAGTGCAGAGTCAAACACTGCCCGTTCCTGAGTTAAAAGGAAGCGCTACCTAACAATGGCACCTTTCTTACTTTGCAACGGTACACCAGTAAAGGACGGTGAGCATAAGGAAATGAGCGGAGTCGTCCACTGAATATTATAATGCAATTAACCGCAGAAATCCCTGCACTGAGCTTCCAACGTTAAACTATGGCGCAAACAGTATTTGTTCTGCCTCCATAGTATCAAGCAAAGATACTTTAAAAAAATGATCCGATTTGTTTTCCAGAGAGCTCTGCTCTGGTTAAAACTGCAACAGACGTTCAACTAATTCTCACAGATGCTCGTAATGGGTAGTAACTATGAGGAAAACAGCTTGGGCGAATCCAATCTCTATTATATTTTCGCCGTAAATATATGTAGAGATCATTGTTATTTTGAATTCAAATTCGCATGGCCATGGTCGCAAACTTATAATGGTTCCGTTTTTCGATCGTTTACGTTCATTAAATCCAGTCTAAACAAACAAGAATAAAGGCTGAGGATTCGTCGCGCTGACCACGGGTCGCCTCGTAATCTGCAGAACAGCGGTCGCTTGGTAGACCAAGGTCCGTCAAGGCTGTAGTGCCATGGGTTTCTTTTGTTTGCTTTTAAGTTAATTAAAACCCAACGTCATATTCTCTGCGTCTCCACCGCCCCCCCCCCCACCCCATTATGTATGAAGAAAAATCATAGACTTGAAATCAGTATGAAGATGAGTATATACAAGTTAATTAGGTCTCTCTATGAATTTAATATCCAGACAGCTTCATATCGAGGAGGTAACATCATACGCGGCAAGCCAGTGTGGTCGAACTCATTAACCAATTTCCTCTAACACATATAAATTGGCAACGTGAACTTGATCTTGTCTAAGCAAAGTATTTGCGCATTCCTGTCAAGGAAAGCTTGCCTGCTTAGTATTCGGTTTGGCCACACCAAGTTCATTTTGCCATCTAGGCCTGGATGTGATTTTTGAACGGTCAAATACGCATCTCACGCATCATAGAAGCGTTAATCATTCGATGAAACCCACAAGTAGAGGACGAATTGACTCAGAGAGACCTCCTGCTGAAATCAGGGGGCGTCTGGGAATAGAACAATGTAATATCCCAGATTAAATAATTCACAAGCAAGAAGTAACTGTTGATTTCGTGATCATAACCACGAGACCTCCAGGATTCGAACTGCGGCAGACTTTGCGAGAAGGTACTACTACTACTACTACTACTACTAATACTAATATAACTACTACTACTACTACTACTACTACTACTACTACTACTACTGTTTCACTCTCAACTTCTGGTCTTAAAATCAGGACACCAGGTTTTACCCTGAAGAAGGTTTTACGTGCCCCTAAATCTAGAGGCACAGGCCTCTCGCATATCAATACCCTTAAATGTAAACTATTAACAGTGCTGGATTCAAATCTGCAACCCCGAGAACAGATGGCGAACATTTGATCACACGATCAGAACGCAAAGAGAGAACCTCGAACAAATCACAACTAGCTTTCTAGAACGTTTTCCATCCGACATAGCAAGATATTTCCTGAGTGTCAAATTTTGGTTTGCTGTTACTTGCCCCTGTTCGGGTGACCCGCATAACCCAGCAATTCTTGTCCTATTTCACACGCTGACTGACATCTCTGGGTACCAAGAAGAAGAATTCCCACCATTGTTAGTTTCTAACAACCTCGCTTCTTATAGACCCGATTGAATAGTGTGGGCTATGTTATGTTGTTCTAGCATATGTGCACGCCGGAGAATCTCTAAAAAGTATCACACAATTATGATGTCATTCAAAATGTAACAGTCATCTACAAAGAGAACACAGATTAAGAGTTGTACTCTATATGATGAATAAAAATCTACAACCTCTTTTTCCAGTCAGTGACTCAGTGACCGGGTCAGGGATGGAATGAATGAAGCCCCCATTTTGCGGCGAGGATAGGAATTGTGCCGGCTGCCGAAGCCTGTCGAGCTCCTCTGGGGCAACGATTAATGACTGACAGAGAAATGAAATGATATTGGAGAGTGTTGCTGGAATGAAAGATGACAGGGAAAACCGGAATACCCAGAGATAAACCTGTCTCGCCTCCACTCTGTCCAGCACAAATCTCACATGGAGTGACCGGGATTTGAACCACGGAACCCAGCGGTGAGAGGCCGACGCGTTGCCACCTGAGCCACGGAGGCTTCTACTCCATATGATAAAACAGATAATCCTCATGCTAAAGGGACTACAGTGCGAGGTATACTGACCGGACTCTTTTCCTTTTTTAGCGGTTTAATGTCCCTCTGTTGGCAGTTTCTCATATTCAAGCCAGGTAAATGCTGTGGCTGTACCTTAATTACGGTTATGGTCACCTTTTCCCCAATCTTAGCTCTTTCCATCCCCACGTACGCCGAAAACCTGTATGTATTTGTGCTCCGGGCTGGGTAGCTAATTATTATTATTATTATTATTATTATTATTATTATTATTATTATTATTATTATTATTATTATTATTATTATTATTATTATTATTATTATTATGTCCGACTCGTTGGCTGAACGGTCAGCGTACTGGCCTTCGGTTCAGAGGGTCCCGGATTTTAACCTTAATTGGTTAATTCCAATGGAACGGGGGCTGGGTGTATGTGTTGTCTTTATCATCATTTCATCCTCATCACGACGAGCAAGTCACCTACGGGTGTCAAATACAAAGACCTGCACCTGGCGAGCCGAACCCGTCCTGGGATATCCCGGCACTAAAATCCATATGACATTTTATTATTATTATTATTATTATTATTATTATTATTATTATTATTATTATTATTATTATTATTATTATTGTCGTTGTAAGGAGTTCTAGCTGAGTAGACTTAGGATAAAAACAGATCTCAAAATAGCAATATAAGTTTCAACGATATGAATTCATATATTGATAGACATTACAATGATCTACGGAAACTACTGTAAATTGCTAAGGGCCAAAGAGAAACTCGATTTCTAGAAGTCCCGCAATAATTAATTTAACGGTCAGTAAAGTGCGGACATAAATGAGGCGCTTTAAGCATTAGAACAGACCTTGGCCTGAATCGAACCGGCAATCTTGTGCTAAGAAGGTCAACGCTCAACCAACCGAATCACGAAGAGCAACCAGTTGATATTTTCATTTTTAAAAAAACTGTACGAAAATATCTAATGAAACTAACTACGGTTTAAAGAAGCAATGTCTGAAATATTTGCACTTATTTATTTATTTATTTATTTATTTATTTATTTATTTATTTATTTATTTATTTATTTATTTATTTATTAGTCCCTTTTGCAGGGGCGAAGTTAGCGCTCGAGGCCATCCCTTACACTTAACCACATTTTAATTAAATCCAAAATAATTAAAAGCTTTAATAATAATATAAATAATAATAATAATTTTATTGGCTTTACGTCTCACTAACCACTTTGATGGTTTTCGGAGACGCTGAGGTGTTGGAATTTAGTCCCGAAGGAGTTCTTTTACGTACCGACACGATGCTAACGTATCTGAGCACCTTCAAATACCACCGGACGAGGTGGGATCGAACCTGTCAAGTTGGGGTCAGAAGGTCAGCATCTCAACCATCTGAGCTACTCAGCCCGCCGAAAGTAAAATGAAACATATTCAAATGCAAGCAATATTTTATTACATATTCAAAACTATTCAGATTATTTCTTTCCTTTTTATCAACATATCTTTCTTAAAAGCTGAATTCTGATTTTTCTTTTTCCCTTTTGATAATATATCTCAAATGTTTGCTACCCACCATCCTTGTTGCATCCATGTCTCTGCAGCTTATATCATAATAGAGAGGCGAAGGCCTTCATTCATTAGCCTTCTTTAAGCATAACTTTGTTTCATAGTTTGCATAATCTGTAAGAGCACTCTCCTTCTGCTGTTTCTCACATCACATCTATAAATTCAATATCCAAATTCTATTCCTAACCATATGAACCGGGCGGAGTGGTCGCGCGTATTAACGCGCAGCGGCTTTGGAAGCCAGCTCTTCATTCCGGAGGAGAATAGCTTCGAATTCCACCGTGGGCTGTTCCGAGGGAAATACCGGGACAGTTCCACTCATAGGCCACAGACGATTCCTCACATTTCCTTACTCAATTTCATTCATCAACATTAATATCATATTCATTAGCTCTTCAAGTGAGGTTGACGTCAGGAAGGGCATCCGGCCGTAAAACATGCCATATAATTTAATCTCACCTCACTTTCGACCCCATATCAAGAAACGGGACTAAGGGGTACACATATTATTCTTGACCTTCTGAGTCCAAGTAGGCGGGTTCGATCCACGCTCAGTCCGATAATACTTGAAGGTGCTCGACTACACCAGGCTCGTGTCAATAAATTTATTAGCACGTAAAAGAACTTCCGAGTGACAAAAGTCCAGCACCTTCCCGAAAACCATAAATTAAACGTACAACCATTATTATTATTATTATTATTATTATTATTATTATTATTATTATTATTATTATCCTTTCCATCTAGTCATTATTGTCTTCCATTTCTCAATAATAATAATAATAATAATAATAATAATAATAATAATAATAATAATAATAATAACAATCGTATGGCTTCAGCTACCGTGTACAGACTTCTGAACTGACGCACTTAGGCTGTCTGCGTTTTAATTTTGACGTTCCGTTTCAATGTACCAGATGACAGAGTAAACCGCGATGTGCGGTTGAATTTTAAATAATTTCTCTTTTTTTTTCTATTTTTTTTTCAAGCTGCTTTTACGTCGCATCGACACAGATAGGTCTTATGGCAACGATGGGACAGGAAAGGGCTAGGAGTGGGAAGGAAGCGTCCGTGGCCTTAATTGAGGTACAGCCACAGATTTGCCTGGTGTGAAAATGGGAAACCACGGAAAACCATCTTCAGGGCTGCCGACAGTGGGGTTCGAACCCACTATCTCCCGAATACTGGATACTGGCCGCAATTAAGCGACTGCAGCTATCGAGCTCGGTGAATTTTAAATAATAGGAGACCTTTTATATGCCGACAAAGTACGACATAGTGTGTCAGATGGACTTTTTCTTGGCATTCAAAAATCTGACTTGCTACCTGTACCAGCTATGAACCCGCGACACTCTCCCACTGATCCACAGATTTATGAACATTTCCCTGATACATACCACACAGTTAAGAGATTTCTCTTTGCAGGGTTTCGGACTGCCTACACAGTATTTTTAAAACTTACATGAAAATGTGTATGTATTGTACATATTGATCCATCCGTGGATCACTGGTGTCGGCATCCGTACCCCAAGATCGTGGGTTTAAAGTTGGCAAAAAAAAAAAAAAAAGACTGATTCCTAAAAGGAGGGAAAAGGCTATTAGACATGATAAGTAGTACCTTCTCGGCATCCAAAAGATCTCTGGTGACACGTTCGGTGTTCATGAGGAAGAATTAAGTCTCAGCAAAAGATTCAACAGAGTTCCGGTTCCTTTGTCATCTGAAAGAGTAAATTAGAACATCGAAACTGACTGGAAGGCAATCTAAATGGCTTCAAAATCATGCTACTTTGACAACGTAAGTGAAATCATTTTTTAAATTATTATTATTATTATTATTATTATTATTATTATTATTATTATTATTAATATTATTATTATTATTATTATTGAGCCAGCTCCGTGGTGTTGGGGTAGCGTGTTTGTCTCTTAATCGGAGGCCCCGGTTCGATTCCCGGCCAGGTCAAGGATTTTTATTTGGATCTGAAGGCTGAGGTCTACTCAGCCTAAGCAATTTACTTTGAGGAGCTAACTGACGACAAGATTACGGCCCAGGTCTAGAAAGCCAAGAATAACGGTCGAGAGGATCTTCACTCTGACCACGCATCACCTCATAATCTGTAGGCCAAAGGAACCTCGGGGTCGGTAGCGCCAGGGGATTTCTTATTCTTATTTTCATTATTATTAACTGTATGACAATCATATTGATCTCTATATTAATTTATCAAATTCGAAATATATCAACTGCCCAAACAAATACTTTAAAAGGACTCTGCAGAAAGCCAAGAAATGCTTACTCCTCATGAAAATAAGTATATTTTCAAGTCGAGTGCAAACTGAAGCGCACATGTAGACTTCGACCTGTTTTACGGCCGGGTGCCCTTCCTGACGCCAACCCTATGTGGGGAGTTGTATTCACTATTGTGTATTCCTGTGGTGGTTGTTAGTGTGATGTGTTGTGAGTAAAGAGAAGTGTATTGAGACAAACAAAAACACCCAGTCCCAGAACCACGAAATTAACCAGACACGGATAAAATCCCAGACCCGGCCGGTAATCGAACCCGGGACCTCTGAACCGAAGGCGACGATACTAACAATCAGCAAAGGAGTCAGATAAATGACTTTATTTCAGAATATCTTCGACAAAGATGGGTTGCCGGATTGGAAGGTTCTTGAGATTATGGGAACATTAAAGTGTATTCAAAAAATGCAGTTAAGACGATGCCAACGTCACATGTATATGCACAAGGACAATGCCATTGGATGTACTCAGGAAGCCTACAGCAGCACATGATCCGCACTGATGAACGCTATAATTGGAAAGGTACTAAAACAAGAAAACGTTCATAGCTAGGGGGTTACAGAAGGGAGATAACAATCTCACAACTCAAAAGCTCGTTGTATTGCTCTGATCTGTTAGTCTCATCATAACTTTCGATTTAATGCTTGCCAAAGTCTTTTCGAAGTGGGAGGGAGGGGAAGGAACAAGCTAACAAATTAGACGTGATTATGATCATGAATAAGTGAGACAATAAAAGTTTCGAAATCCAATATGATGATCTGGTATTAAGAACCTTAGAAACATATGCTTCAAATTCTTCAAGATATACAAGGGAATTCCAAGAAGATCGTTCAGGAAGTAAACATCAAATGACGATAAATACACTTTTTAAGTCTTTAAAATACAAGGCATCCGCCTCTGTTGTGTAGTGGTTCGTGTGATTAACTGCCACTCCTGGAGGCCCGGGTTCGATTCCCGGGTCTGCCACGAAATTTGAAAAGTGGTACGGGGGCTGGAACGTGGTCCACTCAGCCTCGGGAGGTCAAATGAGTAGAGATGGGTTCGATTCCCATTTCAGCCATCCTGGAAGTGGTTTTCCGTGATTTCCCCACATCTCCTCCAGGCAAATGCTGGGATAGTACCTAACTTAAGGCTATAGCCGCTTCCTTCCCTCTTCCTTGTCTATCCCTTCCAATCTTCCCATACCCTTGCAAGGCCCCTGTTCAGCATAGCAGGTGAGGTCACCTGGGCGAGGTACTGGTCATTCTCCACAGTTGTATCCCCGACCCAAAGTGTCACGCTCCAGAACACTGCCCTTGAGGCAGTAGAGGTGGAATCCCTCGCTGAGTCCGAGGGAAAAATCGACCCTGGAGGGTAAACAGATTAAGAAGAAGAAGAAAATACAAGGCAAGTTTACAGAAAATTACACATAAATTAATATCGTATCAGGACAACAATGAACGCTCTAATTAAATGTTCGTAGCTGGGGGTTTACAGAAGGAAAATAATCTCACAACCCAAAAGCTAGAAAAAACGTTCTGCGGTTTCCGGGAGACTAGTGAGGAAAAGGAGATCCTATCCTGAAAAACAAAAGGAGTAGGAGAAAGAATACAAAGATACTAGTAGAGAGTGAAGGCTAACAATAATGCAAAGCATGTCAATGGAGGTCCATAGATGGCCGAAACCAAAGAAAACAAGCCTCAGCTACAGAGATGCAGACTTTCTGAGACAATGTCCTCTAGGCGATCTCTCAAACCAATTTCTACATTCCTATTGTGCTGCAGGCTAGCAATGGAAGCGGAATTCTGCTGGAAGGTTCCTATGGCTGAGATAATTGCATTTTGTCGGGAGACACTAAGTGCGTTACCGGAGATTTTTAACATCCTACAATGACGTGGAGTGCCAGGATTTTTGATCGTCCTTCAAAACCAGTCACCTCAATCGCGAACGAAACCGGAAATTTGAGACAGCTATATCACGAGAACTGAACATTTTGTACGTGTTTAAGATAGAAGGCAAGTTTAAAAACGGCCATGCCGGAATATATACAAAATATGCCGCACGCCGCCACTGTGGTCACGAGGGTAGCACAGGATCTCCCAGTCAGATCTTGCCACGAATTTTTAATATTGGTTTGAGAATTTGTGACAGGGTGCACATAAGCTTCGTTAACACCAAAATCCCACTCCTGGTCACCCTAAAAGTTGTGAGAACCAACTTCAGCATCAGAGGATAGTATTTCTTCATGCTGCTATTACTTTCAAGTATGCATTTTATCGTTGACATTCTCTCAACTGAGTTGCGCGGAGTGGCTCAGACAGTAGGACGTTGACCTTCCGAGCCAAAGTTGGTGGTTTCAATTCCAACTTAGTCCGGTGGTTTTTGACGGCACTCCAATCCGTCAGTCCCGTGTCGGCTGACGAACTTCTTCGGAACAACATTCCAGGACCATGCCGTTACCAAAAATGAATGAATAAAAAGTAATAAAAAATAATTAATTTGAAATACCCACGGCAGTACAAACATCATAATGACACACAGGTTTTCAAGTGGCTCTCAACGTATCAAGCAGCCTACATACGTCATAAATGGGTCAACAAATGTATATTTTCCTAAAATATGCAGGAGAAATGATAGATATTGCTAGTGGTTTAATGTCGCACCAAAACATCGAAGGTTTTCGGCGACGCAACAACGAAAAAGGGCTACGACTGGAAAGGTAGCAGCATTTGCCTGGGGTAAAAATGGGAAATCACGCCAAAAAAAAAATCCGAATGCAAGTCCACAGCTCCGCGACCTTAACAGCACGGCTGACGTGCTCAGTAGGAGAAATAATATACCCTGACGTAGTGGACGCAAATCCAATAAATGTCATTGTTTTAATTCCTTTCATGATTGGTATCTTTTGTTCTTAAAAACATATATGTATGATAGACTCAACCATCCGATTCTAGTCGCACGGTAGTCAGCCTGAGACCGAGCTCGATGGCTGCAGTCACGTAAGTGCGGCCATTATCCAGTATTCGGGAGATAGTGGGTTCGAACCCCCCACTGTCGGCAGCCATGAAGATGATTTTCCGTGGTTTCCCATTTTCACACCAGGCAAATGCTGGAGCTGTACTTTAATTAATGCCATGGTCGCTTCCTTCCCACTGTCCTGTCCCATCGTCGCCATAAGACCTATCTGTGTCGGTGCGACGTAAGGCAAATTGTAAAAACAAAAAAAGTCAGCTTGAGGACGAGAATGAGGAAAAGAAACTGTTATATAAAGGTACGATCCCATTCTACAAAGAGAAATACCATTAATATAATCGATTTTGTGATCGGAGGAACGATTCTACGCTTCTTCTTCGTCGATTTTTTTGTAAGAAGGATCTAACAACAATAACGGGATCAATAAGTACCACGCCTACTGTCCGTCGAAAATTCTCCTCTGGTCACAAATCTTCAATAAATGCTTCAGAATCAACTACGTAGTAACGGTTAGTGCTAGGATTCGATTCTCGGAACTGTCAGAAATGTAAGATTGGCAGAAGGGCTGGTATATGGTTAAACAGGTACATGCATCTCGCCTTCATTGGGAATATACCTGAAAAGAGCTGCACCACTTAGATGAGGACATCGATTTAACTTTAGACTCTGTAACATGCTGATTTATGTCATATTGCTAAATGTGCAGTAAATCGTACCGAGTTGCTTAGCGTTCATGATTGAATCCCCTGCCTCCTGTATCACACAGCACCTCAGTTGGTTTCATAAGGCTGAGTAAACTCCGTTCAAGCCCTCAGTCCCAGAATTAAAATCCCTCGTTTGGCCGGGAATCGAACTCGGGGCTGGTACGCTACCCTTACACCATGGACGTTGTAAAATGAAAGAAACATGTTGATAAATATTATAACATCAAAATACACCCCAAGTGAACATCGTTCGACATATAGATTGAAATCTAATTACCAACATAGCTTTAGCCTAGTAGTTGTTTTTTTTTTTTTTTTTGCTTTACGTCGCGCCGACACAGATAGGTCTTATGGCGACGATGGGACAGGGAAGGGCTGTGAGTGGAAAGGAAGCGGCCGTGGCCTTAATTAAGGTACAGCCCCAGCATTTGCCTGGTGTGAAAATGGGAAACCACGGAAAACCATTTTCAGGGCTGCCGACAGTGGGGTTCGAACCTACTATCTCCCGAATACTGGATACTGGCCGCACTTAAACGACTGCAGCTATCGAGCTCGGTCCTAGTAGTATTAGTAGTAGTTGTTGTAGTAGTAGTAGAAGTAGTAGTAGTAGTGAGGTCAGTAATCATAACTCACAAATTTTACGAGAAATTGTTATTCACAGCGATAATAGCATCAACACTCGTTAAGTAAGAAACACTCGTATAATGGTAAGTGAGAGGATAGGGAACCATGATCACAGTTTTTCGCTTACGTCAGTGTCCCCCGTGTGACCTACAGCATGTTGTATAGCTTCCAAATGAAGGACTCACTTGAGAAAAGAATTACAATACAAACAACTATCATCTAAAGAAGGAATTGCACCGGGCGACTTGGCCGTGCGCTAGAGGCGCGCGGCTGTGAGCTTGCATCCGGGAGATAGTAGGTTCGAATCCCACTATCGGCAGCCCTGAAAATGGTTTTCCGTGGTTTCCCATTTTCACACCAGGCAAATGCTGCGGCTGTAGCTTAATTACGGCCACGGCCGCTTCCTTCCAACTGCTAGGCCTTTCCTATCCCATCGTCGCCATAAGACCTATCTGTGTCGGCGCGACGTAAAGCCCCTAGCAAAAAAAAAGAAGGAATTGCAGGTTTATTGGTGCCAGAGAATTTGTTACTGCCACCGATACGGATCGTTCTTCTGTAGATGCAACGAACGGAGAAGGTATAATGGAGGAATGGCATGCGCCCTCCTACCCACAAGGGCGTCCTACCGCTCGACAAAGGAGAAGTTGCAGTGGCTTTATTATTATTATTATTATTATTATTATTATTATTATTATTATTATTATTATTATAACATTTTGTTTGGCCAATACCAGCCTGAGGAAGCTCTCCGACAAGCGTGACAAGCAAGTTTGCAACTGAATGAGACTTCTGATTTCGTGATCACAGCCAAGATACTTGCAGTTTCACGTCAAATTTTAACCACAAGGACGTGACTTCTAACTAAAAAGTCCCACTTGAATTGACTGGGATTCGACATGCGACCATCTTGGTGAGAGCCGAGTGACTATGCCGCTCGGCTATCACGCTCTT
Organism: Anabrus simplex; assembly: GCF_040414725.1. Taxonomy (NCBI): domain Eukaryota; kingdom Metazoa; phylum Arthropoda; class Insecta; order Orthoptera; family Tettigoniidae; genus Anabrus; species Anabrus simplex. The sequence goes on along the minus strand of NC_090265.1, from coordinate 1,123,240,736 downwards.
ATATGTACAGGAAACTGCGTTTTATTGTGTTGGAGGTAGTTTTGTATGTGGTGTTTAAGTTGTATGAATTTTGGGAAGCACTAATTCCCAGTCCTTGAGCCAGGAAATTGACCGTTCACGATAACATCAATGACCCGGTCAGAAGTCAAGCAAGAGACCCCGAGGTCAAGATGTTGACCAGCTAGCCACAGAGCCGGGCATCAAAGTAGTCGGAAGGTCGGTAAATACATCATTATGCCTACCTTATTACAAATAGGAAAGGTTGTCCGCATATTTAGTATAAACTACAAGCCAGAGCCTGCGTGCGATAACTGGGCCAGGAACGAGGAGAAAAATTTAAATCAAGTTATCCAAAGTATTTCTGGGATAGGAACTTGGGGAAAAATCCAAATCAAGGTATCCGAAGTATTTCTGGTCTAGGAACTTGGGGAAAAATCCAAGTTAAAGTATCCGAAGTATTTTCTCACGGCTAAGATTCAAATTCAGGACTTCACACGCAATTGGATCTTCCAAAACTACAGTCACAACAGCAAAGTCGTGGTGAAGTAAAATCTGTTCATGTCCAGCCCCGCGGTGTGCGGCCCCGGGTTGGATTCCCGGCCTGGGGACTAGGTGTTTGTGTCGTCCTTAACGTTCCTGTCCTCACATTTAACACTTTATACTTCCGCCAGTTACATACTACACGCAGATTCCTCACATATGGTGCAAGTAGGGGCAAAAGATCTTCATAGGTCGACGCCCCGAACAAATAGCATTTTTTATTTTATTTTTTTATTATCTGTTCATTGCCCCGATGGGCCGATTTAGGGACATCGTCAAGCACGAGAACTACTCAGTGAAAATAGTAGTTCACTTGAAGAAGTCAGCATTTATTAAATCAGGAGTTATTTAAAGAGATACAAGTAACATTCTTGTGTGCCGAGGTCACCAACCTCCATTATGGCATCAGCACATTCCCTCATTAACAAGCTGATCTAAAAGGAAACCAGAAAAACAGAGACACGATCGTGTTACCAGCTAGCCTTTAGGAATAACAGATTGTATTCCAGAGAAGGCTTTCCAAGTAAACACGAATGCGTGCGCAGTTACTAACTGTTCCAGTCTTGGCGAGCATTATTCTCGTTTCCTCAGTCTCATACTCGAACGTGAAAAACAATCAACTACTATTTAAAAAAGTACAGTACTGTAAATAGAATTCAGCACAATAATTTCCAAACTTGAATCAGTACGTCTGTGAACAGCTGTTTACTGGAACCTTCAACGCGACTGTGAACTCGAGTGATTTCGTGTACTCCGAGCTGCTTCAGAGCGATGTCAAACCACAAGAAAAAGATACATTATTTATATGGAGCGATATTTCAGGTAAACTGTTTAAGCTGCTTCAAATCTAGACACAAGTAATCGGAATTTCAGCATGTTTAAATCCCAATTTACTGCCATATTAAAGAACACTTAAAGAGGAAAATATTCGAAACCTCCTGTCAGTAACATGGAATTTCAGCATGTTTAAATACTAATTTACTGCCATATTAAAGAACCCTTAAAGAGGAAAATATTCGAAACCTCCTGTCAGTAACAAACTATTGAGCGAATCCAGTTAACACTAACTACTTTTACGGAATTCGCAGACGATGAAATGCTGGCAATTTTATCCCGCTCCAATTTATTTACTTGCCAGTAAATCTATCGAAACGAGTCTGACGTATATGAGCACCTTCATCATCGGACTCAGCCGCGATCGAACTCGCAAACTTGAGCTCAGAAAGCCAGTGCTCTATAGTCTGATCCATCAAGCCCTACAAATAAATAAATAAATAAATTAATTAATTAATTAATTAATTAATAATTCATTGGAGAAAAGATTTACCAAGGTATATTCAAGGGATTCTGCCTGCTGTCATTTCTTGATGGATAAAGTACTTTCGCATCAATCTCTTGGCACAGGCCAGAGTAAAGTGTAGCTTCCACTGAAGTCCCAGTCAACATCCATGGCTGTGACAATATGGAAGCTGTTGGGGTATGGGTAGTGCTGAGTAATGACATTCAGAGCACGACTAGTGCATCTGAGTGTTATGAAAGGTGCTGCTCACAGGGTCAGTCGTGCAATAATACTTTCTGACCCCGTGAGGAAAGCAATGGCAAACTACCTCACTCCTCATCTTGCCTAGTACGCCTCATTTTGGTGCTGCCATTGGTTTTGGTGGTTTCCTTATAACCGCATAACCTTTGGTGGTGCTATTTGAGGATCCAACCAGCCTCTGGGCTGTTGACCTAACAGACAGACAGATTCAAGGGATTTGGGGAATGAGTGTCCATTCCTTATCTTCCAAGGTCGAACATGTTAGCGCTAACTATAACAACATTTTCAGGAAGTCAGAAGTCCAAATTTAAAACAACATTCATTAAGTTTAACGTTTGGTATTCAAAACACAGCATTTCATACAACACCTCCCCACCCCCCCTCCACGGCACTTACGCCCTTGAAAGGGCTTTGGCCTGCCCAGCGACCGCTGATCAGCCCGAAGGCCTGCAGATTACGAGGGGCCGTGTGGTCAGCACGACGCATCCTCTCGGTCGTTATTCTGGGCTTTCGAGACTGGGGCCGCCATCTCACTGTTAGATAGCTCCTCAATTCTAATCACGTAGGCTGAGTGGACCTCGAACCAGCCTTCAGGTGGAGAGAAAAATCGCTGACCTGGCTGGGAATTGAATCCGGGGCCTCCGAGCGAGAGGCAGGCACGCTACCCCTACACCACGGGGCCGGCATTTCATACAACAGTGCTTCATATTGTCAAATATATCATCATACTGGAAACGCTAAAGGTCGTTCTTTAACAGGAGAAAGTATCTTCTTCACTATTCTCCTGTCTTCACGGGAATTCTTAAGAGGCGTGATTCCGAGAGATGCATCTCAATTTTCACTTGAATCATGAATCGTGAGTTACAATACCAATATTATGCTTCTGACTAGACAGAGATAATAATAATAATAATACCGTAATAATAATAGTACCGGGAGGTACACCTCAACCCCGCACATTTAAAAGAAGCACCTTTAGGAACGCTATCTATCAGACGAATCTTGAAACTGCTCATGCATAAAGTTGGGACATTGTTCAGAAGATGTCACTACGGAATAACTGAGTAATATGTTATTTCGAAGTTTCCTAAACTGACTGGATTTATTTGTTTTGGTTTTGGTGTACATCAAGAAGTTTGAACTTTTCTCCACAGATGTCTCTACTATAAAAACTGAAGTCATGCACTCTGGTGCAAGGTGGAATAATTAATGAAGTTTTGTGTTCATAGGTTTTCGCAACCAAATTAACTTTCATTTATTTTGGTACTTCAAGGTTTGCAACACTTCCTTCTCTTCCCGCCAGCTTTTGAGTCTGGCCAATCACAAATTTTCTGTAATTATTTTTCACCAATTATAGGCTTCCTGTAGCTTTTTGTTCAGCCAATAAAAATGAGAGGGTGTGTCCGGATTTACTCCAGAGCCTTCTCGAAACCTCCCCTCGGGTGTAAAAGCTGCGGCTTTTTCTAGCTATCTTGTCTTATTAATCGTCGAAGTTATGAGTGTGTGTGTTAAGACAGGAGGCGGGGTGCCTCATTCTTCGGCAGGTAGAACATCAGCCCAGGTAATGGCCACCAGTTTTATATCTCTGTAGCTATCTTCGCAGACTTACCCGAGGGGGAGGTTCTAATTTCTAACTATGTAACCATCTGTTTCCTAAGAATGTAAACTACTTCTTCTCATGTAAAATTTCATAAAGACTTAAACTGTAAATCGGGGATAGAGTGCGTTACCCTCTCGAGTTCCCCTTCAATTTATCTTGAGGTGACTACGATTTTGTAACTGTTTCTCTTTCTGTAAAGCATTAATTGAACTTTCATTCTAGTCACCTCAGTAGCTTGGGATTAGCCTCTGTATCATCGGGCCGCGAGCCCAAGTAGGGTTTTATTCTTGGTTTTCTAGGAGCGCAAGTGTACGCCTCCATACATTTTGAGTTTGTGCCAGTAATCTTAACCTATTCTTCTTTTTCACGAAGGTCCAGTAGAATGGGTACTAGATACCCCTGTATTAACTAAATTGTAAGTGGTAGGTTGTGCCTAGAGAGGCCAGAGTTTACAAGAAATTTGTAAAGCTGCCTTGTGTAGGCTGTAAGAAATTAGGAGCCAGTTTCCTTTGTTGAATTCGGAGAGCTTGTAAACTCTTTTCTGATTTTAGTGTAATATTGAGTGGTGCCTTAGGAAGGCCGTAAATTGTATCGGTTGGAGCAAAGTGCTCTGGAATTTTGTGCCTAATTAAACGCTACTTTGGCGACATTGTAAACTTGTAAATTTGGGGCTTGAAGCCCAAAACGGTTAAATTCCCTATTCTGGAGGTTTCTATTCTGGTTTCAAAATTGTCATTTTTTTTTTTTTTTTTTTTTTTGTTAGTTGCTTTACGTCGCACCGACACTGATAGGTCTTATGGCGACGATGGGATGGGGAAGGCCTAGGAGTTGGAAGGAAGCGGCCGTGGCCTTAGTTAAGGTACAGCCCCAGCATTTGCCTGGTGTGAAAATGGGAAACCACGGAAAACCATCTTCAGGGCTGCCGACAGTTGGGCTCGAACCCACTATCTGCCGGATGCACGGCCAACTCGCCCGGTCAGCTACAACCTATCTGGCCTGTGTCGAGAGACAGATGTAAAAATACTACATCCATCAAGCATGGCATCAGGAGCAGCAACATTTTACATATTACAAAATGCTTTAATTGGAATTCTGTACAATTGAGGCAGTAAGAATTTCAAATTGTTCAAATTACGCACATTATATTTCCAAAACTGTACGAGTAGAAAGTATCAAGATTCAAACTACCAGAGTCGTGTACGTAAAATGTGGTCCTCAAAGCCTTGAAAGGTTTATTATCCAAACTGAGAAATCATTTTTATTTTTATTTTTTTGCTAGTGGGTGTACGTCGCACCGACACAGATAGGTCTTATGGCGACGATGGGATAGGAAAGGTCTAGGAGTTGGAAGGAAGCGGTCTTAATTAAGGTACAGCCCCAGCATTTGCCTGGTGTGAAAATTGGAAACCACGGAAAACCATCTTCAGGGCTGCCGACAGTGGTATTCGAACCGACTATCTCCCAGATGCAAGCTCACAGCCGCGCGCCTCTAACCGCACGGCCAACTCGCCCGGTGATCATTTATATAGTCATAAATGTATTTAGTATACCTTGTCATCATGGGCAACCTCCATATGGGGGAAGTACTTATTCACCGAATATATATATATTGTTGTTAAGTTCGATATTACGCTAATGGACTGTTGTCACTGAAGCCCTATGATGTGCTGTAAGGATAGCGTGTGAAACAGGGTCTCTGAACTTGTCGGTATCTCTTGTCTCCTCGGTGGAGTAACTTCGACCGTGAGCTTGAGCTGCCTGTCACTTAAAGACCGCATGTTGTGTCTCCCGAGTGCGAACCGCCCACCGTAACTCCACTTCCTCCCGCCAGCACTGCTCGACTACTTCCGGTAGGGCCGGAAGTGTGTGCTCTCTACCTTGCACTAATTCTCTTGACATGTAAATAACGTGTAACAGGTTCACTACCTGGTTACCTGCCGCTTTTACAACAGCCATTCGTTTGCGGAAGATCGTTAATGTTCGTAACTATAAAAAGGATACGTGCACTTGTCATTCAACGTAAATGTAGTGTTTCGGTATTTCAAAAAAATTCCACTTTCTGTTGGCATGTTCTTTCTTCCAGAAATTTCAGAACTAAATTACGTTGCATTTATTCTCTTTTTCCTAGCAGTTTAATGTCCCATTAACACGAGATTTCGATGATGGTAGAACAGGAAAGGACCAAGGACTACGATGGTATGACCGTGGCCTTAAACTGGTGTGAAAATGTGAAACCACGGAAAGCCATCCTCAAGGTTGTCGATGGTGGAGCTCCAGTATGTCATTTCCCGAATGCAATCTTACAGCTACACTACTTACTCGGTCTATTATTATTATTATTATTATTATTATTATTATTATTATTATTATTATTATTATTATTATTATTATTATTATTATTTGACGAAGGGAGCATTTGTCCGAGATTATACGTTATACGCGTATCTTTCTTAAAAGAATTATTTGTACACATCAGTCTAAGATGAGTTGTTAATCTGGTGGCTGGATTAAAGAAAACCTGCAATTTAATAATCAGTGAATATTTTTCGAAAATTTCTACCCAGGCTGCTGACCAGTTCAGCACGGTGAAATGTTAATCCGACTGACATGAATCCGCTAACTTGGAAGACAACTGGATTCGGATTCCAATCGCCAGGTATCCTTCAAATCTTTTACTGCAGTTTATGGTTACAATTGTGCAAACAATGCTGGGATAGCATTCTTTCCTATCAACACGATGGCGGCTCTTTTACCGTCCCTAAGCACAACAACAATAACAATAATAATAATAATAATAATAATAATAATAATAATAATAATAATAATAATAATAATAATAATTTAGTGTGATTATTTCTAACTTGGTGCAACCCTTGTAAGGCAGGTTCTTCAACGAGAATGAGGGTCATCTCCCGTACATAGCAAACTGCGTTTTATTGTGTGGAGGAGGGTAGTGTCACGTTGTGGTGTATGACTTGAAGGAATGATGGAAACAGCACAAACACCTAGCCTCCCAGTCAAGGAAATTAAAATTCCTTGACCTGCCCGGGAATCGAACCCGCGGGTGCGAAGGCTCAAGGCAATACGCGGACTGCTCTGTCATGGAGTCGGACATAGGCACAAGAAAAACAAATACACACACCAGGACAGACATCACAGTAACACGTGTTCTGAGAAGAAAAAAGTTAATATGATGGCCGGCAAAACAGAAAAAAAAACGGCGAGAGATTATCTGTTCCTACGTACATGTCCCCAAAGAGAAAAACGAGGAGTCCGTAAAGTGAAATCATCGATGAAGGAAGGGTAGGGCCATAAAACACGCCACAGACCTCACAGAAAACGCGAATTAAAAGACTCCCTACGCCCCGCAAACTTCAATTGCAGCCGACAGATACCTAGTGCTGACCAGTGGGTGTTGAACAGGGAATATGACAGCGCGACGCATGGCGAAAGTGAGAAAGTACGACTCAACTGAGAGCCCTATGGTTACAACACAATCTACCCTGAGGGGTAGTGTGATAATTAGAACAATGCTCCAAGTCCCATAATGAAGAATAACAGCAGCTCTAAACCAGATAAGCTAATGAGCTAATTCTTATCGAAGTTCAGAAACTATTTCGGTATTGTAGTACTGAATATCTGCACTAAGAAACTAAAAAAAAAGTATATAAAACAGTAATATACTGATAAAATGTGGCACGGAGCTAAGCTGAATTACAAGTGTTCATCTTTACTTCTACTGTATTATGCGTGTGAAGAGTTCCTATACTGATGACAGAGAGAATTAAAATGAATTCAGCAAACTCTGTTCATAAACACGAATACAACAGGGTGTCAGATCTAACAACCGTCTAATTGCACCACTGCAATGCCAACTGATTATACTATGAATTTTCCACGAGTCCTATTTTAATTTTATAGTAACACGCACCATTCTCAGAGTGGCTATAATATCCAAAGCCGTTCTCATTTTTCTTTTATTTAATAAACTGTCAGTGAACTGTCGGTCGTCTCTTGAAATCAAACTTGGTCATCGTAACCTGAGCAACCGTAAATTCTCTTGGAAAAACAACAGGGTGCTAACAAGGTTTGACACTTATTTTCACCAGAGCACGCAACACGTTGTACCCTAAGATTTGAGGAGTGTTTATGAAACACTTAAGTGTGTCATATAGATATTAAACATCGAGAAAAAACTTAATATACGATACAGTTATCTTCCATTCTCCATGTGCTTTCTGAACGCTCTGTGAAACTAATGTACTGAAAACCAGTCTTTTTCACTTCTAAACAGCATGTATGAGTTTCAACCTTCATGACCTAGCCTCACGGAAGAAAACGCCCGACTCGTTGGCTGAATGGTCAGCGTACTGGCCTTCGGTTCAGAGGGTCTCGGGTTCCATTCCCGGCCGGGTAGGCGATTTTAACCTTCATTGGTTAATTCCAATGGCTCGGGGGCTGGGTGTTTGTGCGGTCCCCAACATCCCTGCAACCCACACACCACACATAACACTATCCTTCACAACAATAACACGCAATTCCCTACACATGGCAGATGCCGCCCACTCTCATCGGAGGGTCTGCTTCACAAAGGCTGCACCCGGCTAGAAAGAGCCACAACCGAGCTCGATAGCTGCAGTCGCTTAAGTGCGGCCAGTATCCAGTATTAGGGAGATAGTAGGTTCGAACCCCACTGTTGGCAGCCCTGAAAATGGTTTTCCGTGGTTTCCCATTTTCACACCAGGCAAATGCTGGGGCTGTACCTTAATTAAGGCCACGGCCGCTTCCTTCCAACTCCTAGCCCTTCCCTGTCCCATCGTCGCCATAAGACCTATCAGTGTCGGTGCGACGTAAAGCAACTAACAAAAAGAGAAAGAGCCACACGAAATAATAATAATAATTATTATTATTATACAGAAGAAAACAAAGTATTGTCTTACACTAAGCAAGGTGACGCACCGGGAAAAGAGGGAAAATATTTTTACAACTTATAATGTACGTTTCGACAGGTAGTGACGTATTATTATTCTTTTAATGAGAAATATCTGGTTCCGAGACTAACTGGTCAACGTCAACGAGGCCTTCTGTCCTAGGGGTTAAGGGTTCGATTCCTGGTCTGGAATGTTCATCATGTTCGATTACTTTCCTTGGCTCGGCAATTGGATGTTTGTTGTGAACCCAACATCCCTAAAACTCTATCCTCCACCACAAGAACATGCAGTATTCTATACACACAAACGCCGCGGTACGCGGTCACACATGCCAATGAGTACGGGTATTTTCTAACTCATTCACCGTTCCGAGCTAACGGTTGGAATGGATTCTCTGGGGTTAAAATATTACTGCAGGTAATGATTCAACACATTTAGGCCTATGAATGAAATGTCGTATGGCTTTTAGTGCCGGGATATCCCAGGACGGATTCGGCTCGCCAGGTGCAGGTCTTTCTATTTGACGCCCGTACGCGACCTGCGCGTCGTGATGAGGATGAAATGATGTTGAAGACAACACACACACCCAGCTCCCGTGCCATTGGAATTAACCAATTGTTAAAATCCCCGACCCGGCCGGAAATCGAACCCGGGACCCTCTGAACCGAAGGCCAGTACGCTGACCGTTCAGCCAACGAGTGGGACATTTAGGCCTATTAAGTAACCATGTACTCGATACCTGTTGCATCACAGAATAAACCACCAACACTGACTTTTCAGTCCTATAAGCTGAAGAAATATGCCACAGCGAGCTCGGAAATGCAGAGATAGGCCGAGTAATGTATTACCACTACTACTACTACTACTACTACTACTACTACTACTACTACTACTACTACCACCGCCACCACCACCACCACCGCTTTTCCCACACCTGTGGAGTCGCGGGTGCGAACTGCATAGCACATTTGTATATGGCCCTGTTTTACGGATGGATGCCCTTCCTGTCGCCAACCCTATACGGAGGGATGTAATCACTATTGCGTGTTTCTGTGGTGGTTGGAAGAGTAGTGTCTTGTCTGAATATGAAGAGGAGTGTGTAGGGACAGACACGAACACCCAGTCCCCGAGCCAGAAGCATTAACCAGAAGCGATTAAAATCCTCGACCCGGTCGGGAAACGAACCCGGGACCCTCTAAACCAACCACTCTGACCATTCAGCCAAGGGGTCGGACTGTTCTGGGTTGAGGAATAGTTTACTAACTCTATACTATGTAATTCTATGCTAGTTGCAATATCATAATTCTTTTATCAAAAGAGAAGAGAAGAGAAGAGAAGAGAAGAGAAGAGAAGAGAAGAGAAGAGAAGAGAAGAGAAGAGAAGAGAAATAGAAACTAGAATTCGAAACACCTTTTCCACCATCACATGGATGCTCATGGTCCGTTCCATTCGGAATTGATATGGTGAGCAGAAAATATTCTGATCCGTTCCGGTTAGATGTGTGAAAAGTATAACAGGAAGTCCGGATTCAATAACGTCCAGATTAAGGGCATTCCAATCTACCATAAAAGTAGTTAAGCTAATGGACACAGCTGTCGCTGTACGTAGCGGTACCTCTGTGCGTCGCTTGTACTGAAGACCCCGTTATGTAGCTGGAGTAGGCGAGCAATTAAAACAACAGAGCGAGTTTCTCACACTCGAAGACAGTTAACTATCTTTCCAAAGTAAAACGAGACAACACACAGCTTGAAAAACAAGAAAGATAAGAAATAATCCAACACTTCATCGCTTAATGATTCTGACGTGTACACAGGAGTTTAAAGTAATTTTAGGCACGTACTGACGTTCATGATGTTTGAGAGAGAATCAGCCACGAGATATCCCCCGCCTCCCAGGACCTACAACGTGGGAGTTAGCACAGTGCCATCTCAACCACCTGTTTTGGATGTCTGCTATTGGGTTCACTTAACCTACATTTTCTAGGGTTACCCTCTTCAAATCCCGGAGAATGTCGCTGATACCTAACAGGTCCCAGATTCTACTTTCCGGTCCTAAACTACGATTAAATACACATACACACGTAGGTGCAGATAACGCAAATTCGACATGGAGTAACAATGTGAGGACTCCTTGCTGACAATGAGCAATATTGTTCCTAATGCTTCTCACTTTTATATTTTCTAATCGACATCCGACTCTTTTTAGCTTTCGAACACGACTGCACTTATACGGAGCATGCCACGTCGGTGCCAAGCTGTGATAAATGCTCGTGGAGGACATATACCATACTGAAGTTCTCCAACTATGACAAAAATCCATCCTGGAGGACTGTTATCACTTTGTTTTCGCCCCTATTTGGACATTTCCGTTTGTGTTATGAAAATGAACGCGAATCCATCGATGTTATTTTGTGTACTTCAACGGTAAAGAATAAAGGTTTAGTTGGTAATCTACCTGGGTGTGAGGTATTGTTTTGTGGAGCATGACATACGTTCGAAAACATGTTCCCCTAATTTTTTTGACAGTCCAACTCCTTGGCTGAATGGTCAGAGTGGTCGGTTTAAAGGGTCCCGGGTTCGTTTCCCTACCGGGCCGAGGATTTTAATCGCTTTTGGTTAATGCTTCTAGCTCGGGGACTGGGTGTTCGTGACTGTCCCTACACTCTCCTCTTCACACTCAGACAACACACCACTCTGCCAACCACCACAGAAACACGCAATAGTGATTACATCCTTCCATACAGGAAGGCCCCGTGGTGTAGGGGTAGCGTGCCTGCCTCTTATCCGGAGGCCCCGGGTTCGATTCCCGGCCAAGACAGGGATTTTTACCTGGACCTGAGGGCTGGTTCGAGGTCCACTCAGCCTACGTGATAAGAATTGAGATGGTGACGGTGAGATAGCAGCCCCGGTCTAAAAAGCCAAGAATAACGGCCGAGAGGATTCGTATTCGTCGTGCTGACCACACGACACCTCGTAATCTGTAGACCTTCAGGCTGAGCAGCGGTCGCTTGGTAAGCCATGGCCCTTCGGGGCTGTAGTGCCATGGGGGTTTGGTTTTTGGTTTGGTGTATATCTGCTGTTACGCGCCTATCGGGTATTACTTGAGTTAAGCAAGTTATTTCCTTTACTTCTGAATTCACGTGAGCATCTCACCGAGTATAAAACCTGTTAGAAATGTCTGAATGGAGGTGAATTTATGAAGCCGTCAACTATCCCGTTAACCGTAGTATCTACTAAAGATTGTGAACTGACACAACTGGCACTAAACCACGACATCGATCCCACTTTGAACTGCGCAGAAATGAATATGTAAAAGATCCATAAAGAAATGAATTCTCAGAGACCTTTTCGTTTCGCAATACTGAAACAACAGGGTTTTTTTTACTGCCAGGAACTGTACCGCTTAGTACGTTTCCTCATTCATGTCAAACAATTGGACGTAAATCATAACCTGAGAGCAATTTCAACATTCCAAAACTAATATCCTCGTGATATGGATCGTTAAACCTCAAGAACAGCTATAACCCCGTTATCAACGCAAGCTGATATAAAACTGTTTGGTGCTGTACACATCTTTAGTGGTTTCTAGTATGTGAAGCAATCCTCAGCTCGGAGACGCACTGGATCCCTTACACATTTGTGCAGTCTGTTAGGTCATCAGCCCAGAGGCTGGTTGGATCCTCAAATAGTACCACCAAAGGTTATGCGGTTATAAGGAAACCGCAAAAATCAATGGCAGCACCAAAATGAGGCGTACTAGGCAAGACGAGGAGTGAGGTAGTTTGCCATTGCTTTCCTCACTGGGTCAGAAAGTACTATTGCAGCACGACTGACCCTATGAGCAACACCTTTCATAACACTCAGATGCACTAGTCATTACTCAGCACCACCCATACCCCAGCAGCTTCCATATTGTCACAGCCATGGATGAGACTGGGACTTCGGTGGAAGCTACACTTTGCTCTCGCCTGTGCCAAGTATACTTCAGTAACAAGCAGCATTTCAAGCGATCCTGGTCCCAGTCACCTACCGAATTCCGATGAAAGCGCTGTTGCGACTTTTCCTTATACGCTCGTGGGATAATGCTGTCGTTAATCAGAAATCTAAATGGGCATGCAGCGTTGCCAACTTACCAAAGCAAACGTAAGGAATTCCAGCTGTTTAATTCTTTGAGACGGCAAAATTCCCAAATATGTACAGTACACTCACACACACACACCGAGAGAGTTCGGTTGTCGGCGAAAAATTGTAGATAATAATATGATATTCAACTTCTACTCTAGCAATAAATCGGCCCTTAAGTTAATATTTAATGTGTTCAACGTCCGTTCAGATGAGAGATTTTTAGCAAGCCCTAGAGGTGTGCCCTGAAATGGAGTCTTTCAACATACCAATAAAAACTCATATTTACGGTTTTCTCTCATTTAAACACTCTTAAATGCTAAGTGAGTTCGCCGGTATTCTATTCGACAACATTGATCATACAAGGCTACGCAGCCGGTCAGATCTTCCAAGTGTAACGCTTTTAACTAGGGAAATGAGGTGCGAGGTAGTAAGTCCCCATTGTTTCCCTCACTAAGCCTTCAGGAGCTATTGCATTTCAATTTGCCATAGGTGCTGAAATGTATACACAACAAGTGTCATAGTTTAAGCTTCGTAAGTGCAGTTGCCGTGCTAGAAATACTTGTACACGAGGGCGCAAGTCTCTTCCCTTCAGTCGGGTTCTACTTCCCCACGTTGCAGTGCACGCCGACCGGTGAGAGGCTCAACTTACCTGTTTTGTTCTACAAGTAACGGTTGAAACATTCAGCCGTGCGGTTAGATGCGGCTGCTATTTTGGTTTAGTATTACGGACGAGTCTTTTAATGCTTAATTCCTATCAATTTTGGTTGGATAACTAGCAAGTTTATACCTGTCGTAGGGTACAGAGAACAGACTTAGGTTTTTCCTGATGGTTTAACGTTGCACTAACACATTAAAAGTTTTCGGCGACGGAAGAATGGGGAAGGTAGCGGCTGTGGCCTTAATTAAGATACATCCGCAGCATTTGCCTGCTGTGAAAATGGGAAACCAGGGAAAACCATCTTCAGGGCTGCCGACGGTGGGATTTGAACATACCATCTCCCGAACGTAAGCTCAAAGCTAGGCGATCCTAACCGCAAGACCAACTCGTTGGTGAACGGACTAAGTGCTTCATATCGCAAATAAGGCTAATGGCTAAAAAACAAAAAGCAAAAGGAAGTTCGTTAAACCATCTGCCTTTCCGGAAGGAGAAAGCTCTAGCACCTGTCGCCGTATAAGCCATGAGCTAGGACAGTGTACACGGTCTAATGTGCACGGAAAGTAAGCAGCAACTTATTTGAAAGCAACGCTTCCTGAGGAAACGGTATACTGCTTGAAATAGAAGTTCAGTTACCATCTCGCTGATGTTACACTTGGAAGATCTGACCGACTGCGTAGCCTTGTATGATCAATGTTGTCGAATAGAATACCGGCGAACTCACTTAGCATTTAAGAGTGTTTAAATGAGAGGAAACCGTAAATATGAGTTTTTATTGGTATGTTGAAAGACTTTCTTTTAGGGCACAACTCTAGAGCTTGCTAAAAATCTCTCATCTGAACGGACGTTGAAAACATTATTAAATATTAACTTGAGGGCCGATTTATTGCTAGAGTAGAAGTTTAATATCATATTATTATCTACAATTTTTCGCCGACAACCGAGTGGGAAGGGGCTCCTTTGTACGTTCGCTGACCTGCTACCTTTGATCTTTTGTCCACGCTCTTCCAGTCTTTGTAGTACTCCTTTTGACTTGAAATCCTTCCAGATTTTTTACTCTGCTCACCTTTCTAAAACTGGACCTCCGGGATGTTGAATCTTTCAAGGTCCTGCATTCTTTGATCTATGCTGTACTGATCGTTTCCCAGAGGTAGACGAATATCTATTTTGTCGGTCTATTTTTGTCCATTCTGTACAGATGTCCGAGAAATGTTAGCCTCCTTTTCCTCATTGTTCTCCGAAATTCTCTCCATGTCCTGGTGGACTTGTTGTTTTGAATTTTCCAACTGTCTACAGTATGGACTGCGCCCATGATTTTTTCCAACGATTCTCATTTCCAAAACCTCCAGATTCTCTAGCCTTTAGTTCATCGAAAGGCATTTCAGTAAGGAACCCTGCCTAGAGTTCCAGTTCCAGGTGAAACCCGGTCAACAGAGTCTAACACGGAAGAGAAATTTCAATTTCCAGAGGCAAAAAGGAACCACCCGTTTTTGCAACCGCGTCCAATGCTAATAGCGCAGTCCAGCGTACACAAAACCTCTTTTGAATATTACGCTCTATAAATTCGGCATTACACTGTACGATTGCAGTGGTTGTAGTTTCTGATAACCACGACACGAAAATAAAAAAAAGCCCCAGTTTCCTGTTGTTCGTTTATCCTCGGCTGAGGAAAAGTTAATTGAGAAAAATGATAAGAACTTTCTTGGGTGATTGAAAGAAGTTGTAACTTGAGTATTACACTACCAATGCCTGTGTCTAAAACGTACAAAAATCTCGCTACCATCACACAAAACAATATCAAGATATAACTTAGGCTATATACATTTTAAGCGAGCAGTTCCTAGAGAAGAAGTCCAGCTCTTTGGCTCAATGGACAGCGTACTTGCCCTCGGTTCAGAGGGCCCCAGGAGATTTTAACTGTGTATGGTAAATTATTTTCACAATTTGCTTTACGTCCCACCGACACAGATAGGTCTTAAGGCGACGATGGAACAGGAGAGGGCGAAGGGTGGGAAGGAAGCGACCGTGGTCTTAATTAAGGTGAAAAATGAAAACCTACAACCTGTTTTTCCAGTCATTGACCGGGTCAGGGATGTAATGAATGAAACATATATAGGCTGTTAGTACGATGGGGTCGCCACTCCCAAAGTGATTTATTAATGAGTGATAAATGCTATGAAATGAGAATGGAGAGTGTTGCTGGAATGAAAGATGACAGGGAAAACCGGAGTACCCGGAGAAAAACCTGTCCCGCCTCCGCTTTGTCCAGCACAAATCTCACATTGAGTGACCGGGATTTGAACCACGGTATCCAGCGGTGAGAGGCCGACGCGCTGCCGTCTGAGCCACGGAGGCTGCTTAATTAAGGTACAACCCCAATATTTGCCTGGGGGTGAAAATAGGAAACCATGGAAAACCATCTTCAGGACTGCCGATAGACGGGTCTGAACCCACTATCTCCCAAATGAAAGCTGTGTAGGGTAAATTTCAACACTAGGCTCAAATAATTACAGTTGCAGACATTACTTGTATTTGTCCCAACACATTTCTCTTCATATTCACATAAAACACTGCATTACTAACCAATATAAAAACACGAATAGTGAATACATCCCTCCACATAGAGGTGGGCGTCAGGAAGGGTATCCGACTGTAAAACCGGGCAAGATTCGCATGTACGACACAATTTGCACCCGCAATCCCGCCGGTGTGGTGGTAGTAGTAGTAGTAGTGGTAGTGGTAGTGGTAGTAGTAGTTGCAGTAGTTCCTAGGAAAGCCAAAAACCCGGACAAATTTTACTACAAACATAAAAAATAATTACTGAACTTCAAAAACAATTCGAACGATCGTGACTCCGGCACAGCAAGTTTTGACATAAAATACATACCGCGAGGTAAGTATTGTCGAAGTAAAATGTCTAGTCAATATGGGTTCCAATTACATTGTTGACATTTTATTCCATAATTCTAAACAAATTGACACGTCTTTAAGACAAACATGATCAGATCAGGGTGATCAGTATATACGTCCCTAAGTTACAAATAATTTTCCCCCACAAGGGCAGTACATGTGCTCGGCTGGGGCTCTAGCAGCGCAGAACTCTCCTCTCGACGCTTAGCCGCCTTGATTTTGAGACGCTCTCAATAAGGCTTCTGACACTCGACCTCGGTGGTTCTAGATTTATTTTATTTTTTTGGAATTCTGACAAGCCGCTATATCTTATCGAATGCATTTTGCATAATTCTGAAGCCATTTAATGTCCATATGCCAAGACATTTTACGCACGAATGAAAACGTTCGCACTTCCTAGCACCACACTTTTCTCAAATGTTCACCGTTTGATTTGTTTTTGCCGTATATCTATAGAGGAAACTTATAGCTTTCCAGTCCGTAAAACACTAATATGACACTATGAAATACCTGTAAAGAATGACAATTATAAGTGTCTTTCTACAAGAAGAGCCTTAGATTCTAACAAAATACTTTTTAAACAATGCATATATATTGTGTATATATATATTGCAGTCGATGATCATGAATTGATGATATTATAACTACAGCCTTTCTTTGTTGACTCTTAAGTAACTTTGGTCCAGTTTGCGTACTTATTCCTTAACGAGCCTGATGACCTAGATGGTAGGCCGATTTAAACAAGCATATCCGTTAACAAGTTTTCTTTGACG
Source organism: Anabrus simplex (assembly GCF_040414725.1). Lineage (NCBI taxonomy): Eukaryota > Metazoa > Arthropoda > Insecta > Orthoptera > Tettigoniidae > Anabrus > Anabrus simplex. The sequence goes on along the minus strand of NC_090265.1, from coordinate 1,123,223,663 downwards.
CCAACAGTTGGTTAAAGTGACTTGTTAGAATCTGAGGATATCGTTATAGAACGAAACATGTCATCCCACTATCATTTTTACAGGTATTTTATAGCGTTCTAAGTGTTATATTCGGTTTCGACAGACTGAAATGCTAATGCATTTCTTTAACTGAGCTGAGACTGAAAAAGAATGACTTCATTCTTAACAAAGTAAACATCGTGATGTAGTGGTTAGCGTGATTAGCTGCCACCCCCGGAGGCCTGGGTTCGATTCCCGGCTTTGCTACGAAATTTGAAAAGTGGTACGAGGGCTGGAACGGGGTCCACTCAGCCTCGGGAGGTCAACTGAGTAGAGAAGTGTTCGATTCCCACCTCAGCCATCCTGGAAGTGGTTTTCCGTGGTTTCCCAATTCTCTTCCAGGCAAATGCCGGGATGGTACCTAACTTAAGGCCACGGCCGCTTTCTTCCTTCTTCCTTGCCTGTGCCTTCCAATCTTCCCATCCCCCCACCAAGGCCCCTGTTCAGCATAGCAGGCGACGCCGCCTGGGCTAGGTACTGGTCATTCTCCCCAGTTGTATCCCCCGACCCAGGGTCTGAAGCTCCAGGACACTGCCCTTGAGGCGGTAGAGGTGGGATCCATCGCTGTGTCCGAGGGAAAAACCAACCCTGGAGGATAAACAGATTAAGAAGAAGAACAAATAATATGTGTGTTAAGTCTGAGAGAGGGCCAGGAGCCGTCAATTCGCCACGGGCGATAAAGGCTTTTACCTACCTACCTATCTATCTATCTATCTATCTATCAAGGGTTACGTGCCAGATGCGACCGTGCCGGATGCGACCCGGCCATTATCGTGCCAACAGCGACCGAGCGGATAAGCATCGTGCCGCATGCGACCCATCAATCACTTACAACTGATCTGCATTAAGGGCTGTCACCAAGTGGCAGATTGGTTATAAGTAGCTAACTTAGTCTTTTCTAAAATAAAGGTCTGACACCATTGTTAGCAGGTTCGAGTGCCGTTGGTCGAAGGAAAAATCCGGACTGAGCCAGGATCGAACCTGCCAAGTTGGAGTCGGAAGACCAGCACCTCAGCCGTCTGAGCCACTTAGCCTGGATGAAAAAAAAATCACCATCAGAATGTTGGCCGGCAGGGTAGGAAAGTTGGTGGTAGACAGTTTCTAATCACTAGATTGCATGCCAAAAGCCTGGCTTAAAATCCAAACCTTTTCGCAGTGTTCAAATGGAGTGAGGGGATATGATGCTGTTGATGATGATTCGGTCGTCGGATGGCGACGTAAAACATTGAGCAGACCCCTTGGTATTATTCGAGAGGAGTAGGCTACGTGCCGAAACCGGGTTTTATCTCGCCCTACTTCATTATCATAATCCCATATCCAGACGCGCATGCCGCCCAAGGGAGTCAGGTAGAAAGACCTGCACCAGGCGAGGAATGGAAATGGGATGGAAGCGGCCCTGGTCTTAATTAAAGAACAGCCCCAGCATTTGCCTGGTGTGAAAACGGGAAACCTTGCTTGTCAACGCCGGTCGCATCCGGCACGGTCGCATCTGGCACGCCACCCTATCAAGGCTATCTATCTATCTAGAACTCACTGACACGAATCAGCACTATTGCATCACCCGATGACGTCAGACCGACGCACGGACTCGTTGCTATTTTATAGGTACATTGGTCCTTCCTATTTAAAATGAAATTATATTGGTTTTAAAATTTTCATAAATGTTGTAACATTCATCGGCCCAAGTACGGTTCCGAAACTAAAGACGCATTCTACTTTTCTAAAAAGGGGTCCAGCGTGCTAAATAAATTATTAGAGTACTGTTCAAAACATGGCCTTTTGTAAACCTTTTATTCTGTGTAATATTTTTGGAGAACAAAAGAGTTTCCTAGCGATGAAGACCCGACGTGCTAACACAGCCACAAACAGTATAAAGAAACAGTATTGACTTGGCACGATATATATTACAAATCCTTGAAACTGTATATTTTGTCCTTGATATTCCCCTACCAGTGAATTAGATTTTTATTCTTGATAATGAAATGAAATGGCGTATGGCTTTTAGTGCCGGGAGTGTCCGAGGACATGTTCGACTCAGCAGGGGCACGTCTTTTGATTTGACTCCCGTAGGCGACCTGATGAGGCTGAAATGATGACGTAGACAACACATACACCCAGTCCCCGTGCCAGCGAAATTAACCACTGATGGTTAAAATTCGCGACCCTGCCGGAAATCGAACCCGGGACTCCTGTGACCAAAGGCCAGCACGCTAACCATTTAGCCATGGAGCCGGATATTCTTGATAATAATAATAATAATAATAATAATAATAATAATAATAATAATAATAATAATAATAGGAGAAACAAGGTCAGTATCACTTCTGTTGTGTTCTGGATAGGCATTTCACAAACTTATAATTCACAAAACGTTTGTTTCCTGTCTGTTTTCTGTACGTTCCTTCGTAAACAGAAATATGAGAATACATTTCTGTTTTCTTTGCAATATATCAATCAAACACTAAGTAGAATTTGTAGATAATTTTCGGGCACTGCTTCTCCTTCAGAGTTACGTTATACCAAACATCAACTAGTATAGAAATGGCATACAATTATAACAGTTCTAATGTGTGTATTCAATCTGGGGAATGTAAGTATTATCTGCGCACTTTTTATCGATAGATTTGTGTAAGGGTTTGAGGAGTAAGCAGGGAGCAATTCCGGTTCCGTAAGTACTGCCAACTGAATGGAAATTAAATCTGAACTGAATCGATAATATGATCGATCGATATGAATTTTGCTAAACCTTTGTTATCTTAAGCCAACAACTGTGTCACACACACATTATATAACATTATATAACATTTCTCGATGCGAATCTTATTCCTAGAGTGAATTCTATAGTTTGGCTTTGTTGTGTAAATAACAACAGTATGTATGTTTAGTCCTCAGCCCGAAGGCTGGTTGGATCCTCAACAGCTCCGCCATCAGCTGTCATAGATGGCCTAGGCATCACTGAAGAGGCGTACGAGGGAAATGAGGAGTGAGGTAGTTTCCCGTTGCTTTCCTCACCGAGCCAGTTGCTATTACATATCAGTCTGCCAAGCCCACTAAAATGCATGCACCAACCAACCCTATGAGCAATATTTTCACACCATTCATAGCAGGGACTGGCTGCAGAAGGAATGGCATTACTAGCATCACTCATACCTCAGTCACTTTCATTTTGTCAAAGCAATGGATAAAGCTGAGACAGATCAATGAAAGTAACAAGATTGTTCTAGCCCATACCAGAAGACATAGTGCACTGTAAACACTAGGTCCCGCCAGCAAAGGCATATAACAACAGTACTAGTACGTAAAGTGTACGCCAGATGACGCACAGCGATTCATAGTTTGTGTGTCAAAGGTTGGCAGTACGAATCTCGAAGATTGCCGAGGTCGACGAATTCAGCACCAGGGTGTAAATCTATCCAGGAAAGGTGCGCAGATAATACTAGGGGCAGCCCAGTATTCTAGGAAAAATCTGTCTCACCTCTTCCCGCACCGGCAAAAGTTTCACACAGTGGCGGTGGGCTTTCAAGAGCACATGAGAACGTGAACACCCAGTTCTAACGCATACTCACGCATTCATGGATACCGGTAATTCAAAATTGTTTCCTTTTTTTCGACCTGATTTCGTAAATCGATCGAAAGCTTCGAAAAATCGAAGCTCCGTTACACTGCGAGCTGTTCGTTTCGGCTGACAATGCCAGGGAGCACACTGGATATTTTGCTACGAGTCTTAAGACTATACGCATGCGCATGGAGATGACGTCATGGTTTATACACAGATATCTCCATAAGCGAGGAGCACGGTAAGGAATGTGCCTTTCCGTCTACAACCACTCTCAAACCAGAGATAGTATTACAGTAGACCAGAAGGGCTCGCCACCTCCCCTGTTATTGTTGGCCACAGCTCCCAGAAGTTACTATTGCATTACATCGCCGGAAGATTTCTCCAGTAGGTAATTCTGAACAAGTGTTCGTAATCACGGGATCAAAAAGCCAGAGCCCCAACCGCAGCCAAAGCCTGAATGACTCAGGCCGGCAGTCGTAATTTTAATCTTCTTGTACATTCACAAATTAGTCTCGGAAAAATGTATCCTCGGTTATAAGGGTTCTACCATATTATGAGTAGAGAAGCAACCGTACAAGGAACTTTTAGTGAAATGATTTAAGTGAGTGATTTTGTACTTATTTGCATTCTACTTTTATATATTTGAGACGTGAACACAAATGTTGTGAACCCCCTGAAAATTTGGTCACGAGCCGCCGCTGGTTTCAGACACATCAACCGAGATTCGAATCCGAGATGAAGTAATGACATCCGAGTCTCAGAATGGTTCATTTAATTAATTTCCTTATTGTATTACTTATTTAGTAAATAACAAGGTAGTGTATCTCAGCTCCATTACAATGGGACGATAGCGCAATGATTTTAACAAATATATCTCAGAAACAAACATTGCCAATGTAATAAATCAAAACTGAAAACTGAAACATGGCAAATTAGATATGTACGTTAAATCTTCAGCCCGAAAGTTGTTTGGATTCCGAACAGTTCCAACATTAGGTTCCACTTAAGGGGCATACTAACGAAATGACGGGGGAAGTAGTTTCCCGTCGTTCTCCTTACTGAACTAAGGGTGCTTTTGCATCTACTACGTCATCTGAAATGTACACATCCACCAACCCTACAACTCATACTTTAACACCATTCATCATAGGGAGTGGGCTGTATACGAAATGGTGTCACTAGCATTGCTCATATCTCTGTCACTTTCATATTGTGAAAACCAAGGATCAGAATGAGACAGATCTATTGAAGTAACAAACTTGTTCTAGCCCACCTACGAGCTGTTGTGCACCAGAACAATACATTCCACAGAAGGATTTGGGCTGAAGTCAGATGGTAACAAAGTACTGAGATTAATAAGATTAATCAATATCACAAGTTCATCTAATGTCAGAGCACAGTTAATAGCATCCTGTACGTGGTTCACTGCTATGCAAATATTATCTTAATAATAATGTTATTTTTACGCCGCACTAACTACTTTTATGGTTTTCAGAGACGCTGCGATACCGGAATGTTGTCCCACAAAGTTCTTTTACGTGCTAGTAAATCTACTGACTTGAGGCTGACGTATTTGAGGAACTTCAAATACCACTGGACTGAGCCTAGATCCAACCCGCCAATTTGAGCTCGGACGGCCCGGTAGTATTATCTTATGGTTTTAAAATAAAGACAACGACAATGCAAAAACTCCTTCACTTTAAACCAACTTCTGTAATTTCTATATCTGTTTCGATAAATTCATAACTCTTATCTTATAACCGAGAGATTTTGTTACGTGACGTTTCTGGCTGGGCAACAGAACCTTCGTTTCCTTTTCGTATTACCATCAGATTACAGCAGGTACCAGCTATCAACACTATGCTATTACATCCCGACGAGGATTCTGTGCCTATTTTGCTGACGATTTCGAAGTCTTGCTTGAGTGGTTGGAATTTAGAGCTGTGGAAATCTTCATAGATTTCCTGAGAGGAGCATTTCCTTGAATTTGCTTCTACTAGAAACAATTACCATAGATGACGACTTCTACATATTCTCGCCACACTTACCTTGCCGTGTTCCACAAGTGTTCAGTTAATTATATTATGTACACTCCTGTGTAGCGTAGTTGGATGGGCATTTGCTTCCTGTATTCAAATTTTCGGGGTGAAATCCCGGCGCAAGGGGTTGGCTTTTAAGAGACCTTAAATGCGAGAGACACCTGTCATAATATTTACTGCTACATAAAGAACTGTTTTTCATGACGAATTTCCGACGTCTCTTTAACACCTATAGCAAATGACGAAACGTCAAACACATTACATTATTATTATTTAATGAAAGTTGTACACTTATATCGTTAAAGATGTTATGGAACGTATGCATTTTGGGTGAAATAATACGAAACATATGATGACAAATCTGAAAAGATATATAACAAGGCGACAATAAAATCAATAATCGATCTATATAACAAGAAGAAGAAGAAGCTTAAACTTTCTTCAGCTTATTCCGGTTATTTATGAGGACACTGGAATCACCCTGGCACCTTTCGAGTTTTAGGCCGGATGCCCTTCCCAATACATTATTTTTCAGGTAATATTTCCAAGCCATGGAGTCGGAAGACAACTATTTTCGAATCCTGTCGGCCGCTATCCTATGATTTCCTATTATGTAAATGATTGGATGATTCCCTTCTACGAGCAAACTCTGGTTTGGAGATCCACGTATAAAGGCGATAAAAGAAATAGCATACCAGGTGTGTGCATAAGTATTTTCTGGTTTCACTAAGAGATGGCGCTAGCGAACAGTACGCAGCGTATGAATTTCGCACACACAACAGTTTGTTCGTCTGACATTAACCTACCACCCACAAGTTGAGTCCGCCAAACACTAGCGTCTGTGTTGTATCGTTCAGTGATCATGTCGACGTTTGTGCCTAAAAAAAAGAACATTTGCGGCACGCATTGCTTTTCTTATTTAATCAAAAGAAAAAGGCTGTGACAAGTCATCGTTTGCTGGTAGAAACATAAATATGGTGAACACACTCTATCGATTAGAACACGTGAGATATGTTTTTGAGCATGGTGAAAAACAGTGCGCGCTCTGGTAGACCACAAAAGTGCAAAGACGAGCAATTGCAGGCGTTAATGGATGATGACCTACCTCAAACTCAACAGCAATTGGCACAAGCATTAGATGTGTCACAAGAAATAATTAGATGTGTCACAAGAAATAATCAGCCACTCTCCATGCAAGGTCTCTTTTTGTTCGGCCGGGTGATTCCACACCTCTACTACTTCACCCCGCCGATCCCAAACACGCATAACGGCCTGACACCTCGTTGGAAGTCGGCCTCCCACCATGTATACCTGTATCATCGAAGAAGTCAGCCTTGCTCTCTCCAACGACGACATCCAGACCGCCCTCCGCGGGACCGGCGTCCATAGCGCCTCACGGCTCTATGATGGCCCCGACCCATCTCCCGATGTACTTCTGCATTTCGCCTTTGAAAACGACCGCAATCGCCTCCAAACAACCGGAGCGCTCATCCATGGCTGCCGACACCGAGTGACCTCTACTCCATCATATATATTAGCCCAGCTGCCAGAAGATGCACCTGCTACGACTGTTACAACTGCTTCGCCCGTCGTAACCTCACCCCCTCCTCCATCGCCACCGTTGTTCCCTAGTCATACCAACCCTGTTACCACAACTACTACCACCACCGTCACCACCACCTCTGCATCCACCTCCCCAACCCACCCTACCACCACTACAACTCTATCCCATCCTTTACCCCTTATGATGTCTACACTCCCTAACCCTCCCACCACTGATCAACAAAGACCTCAGTGTATAACCTCCCAGCCACCTGCCGAACGAACAAACACCGGCACTTCAATAAACATGGCCAATCCACCATCACCACCACCGTCGCCCAACCGTACTAATAACTACAGCTGTGTTGTTTGCGGTGTGGACCCAAACATTCCTACTGACGACATCGCTACTCACATCCGTCAGCAAGGACTACCCGTACAACGAGTGTTTCGGATACACAACGCTGATGGTCCAACGATTTTAGTTCGCCTCCACCTGCCGACGCCCGAAGACGTGAACCAACTCATCACTCATGGGATCAAGCTATATGGCCGTCACCATCGTGTGGAACCCTCTCGTTCGCCTCCCCAACCTTCGACCCGATTTACCTCTCCTCGTCGCCGACCCCGGCCGGACTCTCCTCCTGTTTACCCATCTCCACCAGTTTGTCCTCCCCTTCCTCCGACTAGTTTCATCCTCCCAACCGTCCCAACGTTTGAACTCCTTCGACTTCTCATCACTTCACTTAATCACATGACAGCCACCCTTCATCTCCTTACCTTGCAACTTTACCCCGGCACTTCCTTCTACGCTTCATCTCTCCCCCTTACACACACCCTTATCCCTCACACCCTTTCGTAAATCATATATGGTTTTTTTATGTATCATATACTTATGACTTAAATAAAGCAATTGTGTAATACCCAGGCATAGGCACAATTCCTCGCCCATCTCCTACCTCTTCACATCCTTTACCCACCTCCTTCTTCCATCACATCTCCCCAACCCGCCCGCATCTCTTGGCCACAGAGAGAGCGACACCCTCTAGGTGGCCCGCCCCACCCCTTCAGGGTGGGGAATGAATGCATTTGATAGATAGAATAATCAGCAGACGTTTACGAGCAATGGGGAAGATCAGTAAATTCGGTAAATGGGTCCCACACGATTTGAATTAATGGCAAATGGAAAATCACAAAGTCACTTGTGAAATGCTACTTCAACGCCACGAAAGAAAATAATTTCTGAACCGAATTGTGACGTGTGACGAAAAATTGATTTATTTTGAAAACCGGAAGCGGAGAAAATCGCAGCTGTCACCTGGCGAAGCCGGTCCCTCAACACCAAGACCAAATCGCTTCGGCAAGAAGACCATGCTTTGTGTATGGTGGGGCCAGAGCGGTATTGTGTATTATGAACTCTTGCAACCGTTAATGCACAACGCCGTCGCCAACATATGATTAATTTAAATCACGCATTGATCGAAAGACGACCGGAATGGGCCAGAAGATAGGGCAAAGTGATTTTGTTACACGATAACGCACCGTCTCGCACAGTGAAAGACACCTTGAAATCGCTTTGATTGGACATCCATTCGCACCCGCCGTACTTCCCCGACCTGTCGCCATCTGACTATCACCTCTTCGCATCAATGGGGCACGCGCTCGCAGAGCAGCACGGCAGCAATTTCGAGGAAGTTGGAAAATGGCTCGATGAATGGTTTGCCGCAAAAGACAACCAGTTTTTCTGCCATGGTATTCATAAATTACCTGAAAGATTGGTGAAGTGTATAGAAGCCGATGCGCAATATTTTGAATAAACAAACAATGAATTTCCATGAAAAGTACGTGTTTTCTTTACCAAAAAAAAACGGCAAAAACTTATGCATACACCTGGTAGCTGTACGTCGTTCTTCCAAAGGGACACGCGTCCTTACGAGTTATAGGCCTACTTAGTTCTTCGATCAAGTGAGTTGGGCATGCGGTTAGCGACGCGTAGCTGTGAGCTTGCATTCGGGAGATTGTAGGTTCGAACTCCACTGTCGACAGCCCTGAAGGTGGTTTTCCATGGTTTTCCATTTTCACACCACGCAAGTGGTGATGTCACGACCGCTTCCTTCCCATACCTATCCCTTTCCTATTCCATCGTCGGCATAAGACCTATATGTTTCGGTGCGACGTAAAGAAACTTGTAAAATAAACTTCCATTAGATGATTTGTTGGTAATGTCCAAAGATAGGGAATAAATCACGGAGTTAGCAAACACGTGAAGAAATGCTGACAACTTTTATTAGAGGATCCTTCCTCAATCCTGACACAGCAATGTTAGCGCTCACATCAGTACAAAGATAAAGCACTAGATAACACACACGCGGCTGTGTAGCGTGGTTGATCAAGGCCAGTAACTGTATTAAAGAATTCCTTTTCAACGTAAAATTCTGGCATCTCAACAAGTCGATAGCGAATGAAGGGAAAATAAACATATTTCATCATTATTATTTGCAACAACCATCTAAGTAATCAAACTTTTAAGGCAGGGCCTCTCAGGGTTCATGCGCGTGGTGCATGCACTGTGCACGGTGCAAAAGACGACTCGGCTTGGTTGACCAGAGTGCAGACCCCCCACTCCTCGATTTGGAGCAATAGCGCTTACTCTCTCTTTCCTTACGCCTCTCTCGCTCGCTCCGCCTGTCTCCCTCTGCCCCACTTGCGCCGTAGCGCTCCAAATCCGGGCTGAGTTGAGCCGAGTATAGCCGAGTAGAGCCGAGCTTAGCCCAGAGACGAAGCGTTGATCCGAGCCATACCGAGCGGCACCGGTGCACAGTGCACGGAGCTCTTGCGCCTCGCTCTGCACGCGTGAGATTTTGGGCGTTTGAGTGGCCCTGTTTTAAGGTACTGTATTCTTTCAATTGTGAAATTGAAAGAAATAGCTTAAATACTTTCAATTCTTGTTGATATTATAATCGCAATCGCTGAAATGGAATTATGGGTCCCTATTGATAATTTCATTATTATTATTATTATTATTATTATTATTATTATTATTATTATTATTATTATTATTATTATTATTATTATTATTATTATTATTATTAATGTATGTATGTATGTATGTATGTATGTATGTATGTATGTATGTATGTATGTATGTATGTATGCCTTTGCTGGCGGGACCTAGTGTTTACAGTGCATTAAGTCTTCTGGTACAGGCTAGAACAATTTTGTTACTTTCATTGATCTGTCTCTGTCTTATCCTTGGCTTTGACAATATGAAAGTGACCGAGGTATGAGTGATGCTAGTAATACCATTCCTTATGCAGCCAGTCCCTGTTATGAATGGTGTGAAAATGTTGCTCATAGGGTCGGTTGGTGCATGTATTTCAGTGGGCTTGGCAGACTGATACGTAATAGCAAATTGGGAACATGCATCATTTTCAAAAATATTTTTTTTGAAAAGTACACCAATGAAATAGTACGTAAACGTGTTGCATTGTGGTATGTTGTCTTGTTTTCTACTATTAAAAAAATATTTAATAGTGCCTTTCCGCAAGGCGAGTGAAACGGCCTCTGACGTAAGCGGCGCGCTGTGACGTCACGATCCAGTACCGCATGGAGCTCTACCAGCCGTTGTGTATCAGCCGTTGCTAAAAGCCGATTGTTTATTATTCATGATCGCGAATAACTTCGAAATGACAGAAGAAAGGTTCAAAACAGCACAGTCAGATAATCTACCATGTGTAGATGTCATCATTCTTGAAAAAATGTGACTTTTGTGGCCGCAGAAATTCGCGAATAACAAGCAAGTTTGTAAGTGGCGTCTTTTATATACGTGCAATGTACTGTAACCCATAGTATTAGGATAACAACGAACCTGGATAGATATCACATCACTTTCAACATTTCCTTCTAGACTGATTCCCCTATTAAAGAATAACATTACATTTTCGGGCTTTCAGCATTAGTAAAGTAAGAAATCGGATTTCAGCACTAACATAAACATATAGGTAGCATTATAGTACTAGTCCGCTTCTGTGGTGTAGTGGTTAATGTGTGCCACTCCCGGAGGCCCGGTTTCGATTCCCGGCTCTGCCATGAAAGTTGAAAACAAATAGTACGAGAGCTGGAACGGGGTCTACTCAGCCTCGGGAGGTCAACTGAGTAGAAGGGTTTCGAATCCCACCTCAGCCATCCTCGAAGTGGTTTTTCGTATTTTCCTACTTCTCCTCCAGGCACCTAAGGCCACGGCCGTTTCCTTCCCTCTTCCTTGTCTATCCCTTCCGATCCTCCCATCCTCCAACAAGGGCCCTGTTGAGCATAACAGGTGAGGCCGCCTGGGCGAGGTAATGGCCCTCCTCACCAGTTGCATCACCATACTCAAAGTCTCACGTTCCAGGACACTGCCCTTGAGGTGGTAGAGGTGAAATCCCTCGCTGAGTCCGAGAGAAAACCAACCCTGAAGGATAAACTGATTAAGAAAGAAAGAAAGAAGGAAAGAAAGAAAGATCATAGTACTATAGGGCTATAATCTATCATTCCCAAAAAAATATATATTTATGGTTGGGACAACTGGCCTACCCACTTCCGGGGCCCATGAAAGAGAATTAAATATCTTTGTGGAGGGGAAAAGTTAAACATGATAAAGATAAATATGACTTCATCTAGTTTTCACAAGTCGGGCTGAGTGGTTCAGACTGTTGAGGTGCTGGCCTTCTGACCCCAACTTGGCAGGTTCGATCCTGGTTCAGTCCTGTGGTAGTTGAAGGTGCTCAAATACGTCAACCTCGTGTCGGTAGATTTACTGGCACGTAAAAGAACTCCTGCAGGACTAAATTCCTGCACATCGGTGTCTCCGAAAATTGTAGAAGTAGTTAGCGGGGCGTGAAGCCAATAACATTAATTACATTTGGCTTTTAACAAGCTGAGCATATCAGGAAAGAAAAGTGTCCTGGTGACATTCTAGTCGCTCAATGCAGGAATGTCTTTGGGTGCTGTGACTTTTACTTTTTTTTTACGTCACACCGTCACATATAGGTCTTATGGCGACGATGGGACAGGAAAGGCCTAGGAATGGGAACAAAGCGGCCGTGGCCCTAGGTACAGCCTCAGTATTTGCCTGGTGTGAAAATGGGAAACCACGGAAAACCATCTTCCGGGCTGCCGGCAGTGGGGTTCAAAACTCACTATCTCCCGGATGCGAGCTCACAGCTGCGCGCTCCTAACCGCACGGCCAACTCGCGCGGTATTTTTACCCTTCGGTTTATTAACTTGGCTTGTATAACCTAAATCTTAGGCTAAGTTTGATAATATTTTAAACACCTACATCACTATTTTCACCTGTGTGCAATTATGTTATTTATTTCATTAATATTATGATAATTATTATAATTGAGCATTGTTAACTTATGAGACCCCAACAGACAAGCATTGGTTTTGTGTAGAGTTATACATTTGTTAAATTCACGTTGTTTCCTTTCATGATGTACACGCCTATCCTTTGTTACATTATAGAGTATTTAGATATAGCCTAAATTTCTTTACCAATTAAGCTCTTCAATAAAGACATACATAACTGTCCCATGCCAAGATAGAATTAGAGCTGTCAAAATGGTTCATAACCCCTTTGATTTATTATCTTGACATAGATCACCCAAAACATAGGTTAGGTTTGGAGAATACTTTAATAATCAGCATTATTTAATGCACTGTTTATTACTTTCATATTCCAAGATGTAATTGAAGCATTTAAATAAAGCATCATACATTAAAATTTAAAGTTTTACCTCTAGAACAGCTGACATGGAAAAGTGATTTGAAAATTCAAACAAATTCATCTTACGTTAAAATCTTCAAAAAAAAAAATAAACTGTAGACTTTTCCGATATATCACCAGCATTTCTCCGGCTCGCCAAAATCCATTTCTCCCTAGTTTTAGCGTCTTTGGAACATTTATAAACAATTTGTTTGGTACGGTATGCGATGTGCTATTGCACATCGGAACTCTACACCATTTATAAGTTTTCTGCCTCACTGTCTGCGCAGGATTCATTTTAAGTCTAAAATATACCACTCAGATTATTATCCAATGTATAGACCTCGAATTTAACTATACCAGACACTAACGTAAAGTAGAAATACGCGAAGTGTATCCTGCTTCTCACAGCACACTATGTGTTATTTCGTCTGCTAATTCAGTCAACCTGTACGATGACGTCAGACCAATGAGATCGCGTACTTGCGTGACGTGACATTTTCGTAGATTTTTATCATGTTTGGAGTTATTATTTGTACATTCTGATCATATTTTTGAATTCTGCATGAAATTTTGAATCAGATTAGCATATTTTTAATTAAAACACCGGATCATGCATGTTCCTTATTCTGTCTTGGTGAGGAAAGCAACGGGGAAACTACCTCACTCCTCATTTTCCTAGTACGCCTCTTCAGTGATGCCTATGCCATCTATGACAGCTGATGGCAGAGCTGTTGAGGATCCAACCAGCCTAAGGGCTGAGGACTGAACATGTATGTATGTATGTATGTATGTATGTATGTATGTATGTATGTATGTATGTATGTAGCCCACATGGTGGCCATTACTGTTAAGGCGTCAAATGTATATGGTCTGACACCGTGGTTAGCCAGTTCGAGTCCCGTTGGGTAGGAGAAGTTATGGTATACAATTTCTAATCACTAGACTGCGTGCCAAAAGCCTGGATTCAATATTCCAAACTTCTGCGCAGTATTCATAAGGAGTGAGAGCATGTGACGCTGTTGGTGATTCGTCGGTCCGATGGAGACGTTAAGCCTTCAGCAGACCCCTTGGTGCTATTCGACAGGAGCAGCTATGTACTGGCATCGGATTTCACCCTCCCCCTTCCTGCCGTCATATATCACGTCATTCATTTCATCTTATTAACATCTCTGATGTTGATGCCAGAAATGGTATCCGGTGTTAAAAACTCGCTACGAAGATTCATCTCATTTCACACCCGGCCCCGAAGAGAAGGAAAAAGGTTGGACATACATACATAGTACCCATAGTACCGTTCGCTGATGCGGGGTCGGCGATAATGTGAAATGAAAGAATAATAGCATGTTTTTCTTAGCGCAACCTCAGTTCACGAGCTGAAATGAATGATGGTGAATGAAACTGGGTGAGGAGGTGCACGGAATCGACAATTGACTGTGGCCTATGATGGGCAAGGGAAAATGACGGGGTGGGTAAGGCCCATTCCAAATAAGCAAAGGAAGGGAAGAATGCGATAGGTGGGATAGGAGAGGAGAGTGGATCCAGTTAGATGTGGTTTGTTGCAATGGAATGGTGAGAATAAACGCACTGTCATCTGGTTAGGATTGTTGGGGTTTCGCCTTAGGGCCCCACAGTTAGTGCCGGGTGTGTCATCATGAGGAGGGCGGCCTTTTTCTCACCAGGGTGATGACACGGCCGGACGGTAGCAGTAGTTAGTAAATTTGTATTCTCTATTGTTTATTTTTCCTTTTCTCTGTATGTGAACATGTATAGGGGCGAAATCGCCTGTTATGTTCAATAAATGTTCAATACTGACTGTGGCCTATGAGTAGGAACTGCCCGGCATTTGCCTTGAAGTGAAAATGGGAAACCACTAATCAAAATCCTCAGGACAGCCGACGGTAGGGTTCGAACCCACTTGCCTCCCGAATGCAGAACTTGGCTCCATAGCAGTAGCACATTAACATGCGCGGCCACTCCACTCGATATTATTATTAGGCACTAATTCTACCGATACGCATTTAGGGGCTGCCAAATCGGAGTAGTAATAGATTAATCTGTTACTAAACAGGGCGTGGTATAGATTTCCAGACGAAGTCGAGAAATTTAAGAACTCCCACTTCTACAAAGGCACATGTCGAGGAGCACCGAATTCGTTCCTAGGAGCAAAGACAACTGTACAGGGAAGTAGCCACTCTATCCTACTTTCAGTTGTGATTTCACTTTCCACCCCTCCCTTCTTCGAATAGCACAACAGACTGTGGTAGAAATCAGTCTACAACCTTCAGACCAGGACACGATCGAATCGCATATATAACAAAGCACTAGAAATGAAGAAGTAGATGACAGTGACATACGAGTATAAACCAAATAGCAAAGCTGCGAATTGTGCATATTGACCAAATATTCTGAGACAGAATTAACTTGCTGTACGATTACCGTTCCTCCGCCAGTAGACGGTCCCTATTTTAGTACTTGGTTTTCCGTGGTTTTCCATTTTCACACCAGGCAAATGCTGGGGCTGTACCTTAATTAAGGCCACGGCCGCTTCCTTCCCACTCCTAGACCCTTCCTGTCTCATCGTCGCCATAAGACCTATCTGTGTCGGTGCGACGTAAAGCAACTAGCAAAAAAAAAAAATTAGTACTGGCCGTACAGTACACAGCCTAACACCTGCGTTTCTACACGACTACGCCCCTGGCATATTTAGCGGAGCTGTTTCACAAGAAAAGATCAAACTCGTCACCTTCATCCATCTCTAGGATTCACTGTGCATTGCTTTCCACATGAAAAAAACTACAAAACAAAGTACGAATGTCATTGACAGTATCGCACACGGAGCTCGAAAACGTACACACTCAACACGAAATATTGTGACCAATGTATCACAAACGAGACGTGCAGACAGGAGGGACTGGTTCACCCCTGTTTAGGTGAAGATACTTGAGGCCACAAATTCCTGCACAAGGTCCAATGACCCGCCGCTCGCCGCACGTTCATACTGCGTTACGTGCATGAGTGGTTCTACTACGCAGGTATGTGAGAAGTCCCAACACGGAACAATGGTATTACTGTCAACCTTAAACAAACACATCAAGATCTGACAACATGCACTTAGTCCATATGCGAGGCTTGTGGAATGCAAGAATATCTCTCTTGCAACCAAAGTAAACCGCCACCATTTGTTTGGTAAGTCATAATAATGAAGAAGATTCAAATAAAACACTTCTGCATCTGTTAATCTATACCTCATTCAAATTTGGAGCTTCCTCAAAAACATTTTTTGACAGGCCGCAGCAAACAGATAACATCGACTTGCGTTTTCGGACTGACACACATGAAAACCTTACATATAATAATATCTTTACTGAAGTGTGTATTATTCATTGTTAGAGTTTTGAATGACACGTGATCAAGTTGTAAAGTATCGTTTTACCACGCCTAATATTTGACTGTCGTAATTTGTGAATTTCAAATAAGAATGACATGTGTTTTACGTACCTATCGTTTACTACTAATGATCTTGAAATACACCAGAGTACCGGGATTTCGTCTTTTAAAAAGTGGTTAACTGTTGAAATAACTTCTAGAAAAATGTTTTTAGTATTTATTTTCATGTGGTAACACATGAAAGAACCTCATAACAAATTCAGGGCCATTTTTATCGCCAACAAGTGGCAAGCGTGTATCATCATCATCATCATCATTCACCAAAGGTCGTTCTTATCATGCGTTTCTATTAATGGCCATGACATTAATCTCTGCATTTATGTCCAATTAATTTGACCTTCCTCTGCCGAATTGTGTTCATTACCCGACACTTTTCACCTATTTCCTTCAGCACCTCATCATTTCCTTCTCTTTCTGTCTAATTTGTTCTGTTAATTTTCCTCCAAATATTTTGAGTTTTTAAAATGTTTTAATATTCTTCTTAGCTTCAAATTGAAATTCAATTACTGTTCTTATTTTGAACGGCGTTTATTGCCAATCAGATTGTTCCATTAACTTCATTTAGAATTTTGTCCGAAATTATTATGCTTCCCATGCAAGATAACTTTTGTCTTCCTCTACTTGCATTTTTCCTCTTCGTATTTAGGTGCTTTTCGTGGCGTAATTTGTCCACCGAAGTCGTAAAATTAAATGAAGTGGCGTATGGCTTTTAGTGCCAGGAGTGTCCGAGGACATGTTCGGCTCGCCAGGTGCAGGTCTTTGGATTTGACTCATGTGGGCGACCTGCGCGTCGTGATGAGGATGAAATGATGATGAAGACAACACATACACCCAGCCCCCGTGCCAGCGAAAGTAATCAATGATGGTTAAAATTCCCAACCCTGCCGGGAATCGAATACGGGACCCCTGTGACCAAAGGTCAGCACGCTAACCATTTAGCCATGGAGCCAGACACCGAAGTCGTAAATTTCCTTTGACAATACTGACCTTAAATTATTCTCTAGAAGATGTCAAGTATCCTATACCGACTCCGCAAAAAATGGCTATTTCATCTGCGAATCTTATTATTTTTTTTTAAATTTCGTGTGGCTATTTCTAGCCGAGTGCAGCCCTTGTAAGGCAGACCCTCCGATGAGGGTGGGCGGCATCTGCCATGTGTAGGTAACTGCGTGTTATTGTGTTGGAGGATAGTGTTATGTGTGGTGTGTGAGTTGCAGGGATGTTGGGGACAACACAAACACCCAGCCCCCGGGCCATTGGAATTAACCAATGAAGGTTAAAATCCCCGACCCGGCCGGGAATCGAACCCGGGACCCTCTGAACCGAAGGCCAGTACGCTGACTGCGAATCTTATTGAAAATACAGGTTGTTCGGAAATTCCCAATAAAAAGCATTTAGTCTACAAACCTCAAACTATGAGCCCCCATAATCATCTATTAACAACTATCTCTGTGATCTTGTTTAATTCCACAACTATTATCTATATATAATTCATTTTGGTATTTTCCTACATCTTTTACCCTTAATCTTTGGCAAGTCCATTATTCTCCTAGGAAACCCATCCTTCTCTCACCTCTCATAACCCTAGTGGTTTTTCATTCTCCTGCACTAAGACGAATGTCGGAACAGTTCCTATTTTAGGCCACGGCCACCCCACTCGCCTTCTCCGCAAATCACATCACGGATACAAATCTCCCTGGCCTGAGAGGACGGTGTTACCATCTAGCGGGTCCACCGTCTCCATCAAGGACGGTATGGAAACCAATAGAGTAGTAAGGGCTGGTTTACACGGGTAGAGTAGCGAGGCGAGTAGAGTAGTTAGTAGAGTAGCCACGTTACTCTACTCTACCGCTGTCTGGTAGAGTTGACACTCGTATCGTTCATACGGGAGTAGAGTCATACAGTAGAGTAGAGTACAGTAGTAGCACCATGTCAAGACGTAAGCACATCGTAAGGAAGTGTTTAAAGACATTTACAAACATATTACTGCAAGAGGTTAGTGAAGCGTTAGAAGAAGAAGTAAATGAGGAAAAAAGGGAATGGGTAAGAGGCTGGCTTAGTGGGAGATATACACTCGGGGCATCGGCATTAATTCTGAGAGAACTTGGCAATTTGGAGAAGTATGGGGGACAAACTCGACACAGTTGGCCAAGAACATGAGGGATCGTCTCAGGAATCATTGTGTTAATGAAGGAGCAGTTCCCTGGCAGTACAAGCATGTATTTTAACCCAGGAACACAAACGATTGAATTTTTATGACTTTATTCATTATTGTACAGAAAGTAACGACAGTGTAATCATCCCCTCAGGATTTTACTAGTCTTCGTCTGTGAATACTGCAGTGGTGATTTCTAAGATAAAACTATATGAACGAGCTCCAGTCTAATTATAGATCATAATTCTGGGAAGGTTTTTGTTCCACGGTGAAGGGGTGAGGTACTCCTTTCCCCAGTTAGACTGTAGTGATGTTTCTATTTCCATTTTTTTGTATTTCAGCCAACCTAAATCTTATCCGAATGAAATTTTACAGAATTCATTTCAAAAGTTATAGAAAGAATACCCATTGGCCATCAGTGTGTCGTCTCAGAACCCACGAGTCTCAGAACCCACGAGTATCAAAATTCACGAATTCTAAGAAGAGGATTAGCAATAATAGGTTTCTCTATCTGGGCCAGTCTCAAACCTCACGAGCAGGACCAGTTCTTCTTTGAATGGATATATGCCCACCCTACTAGTGATGATATAATCGGATATTTTTTTAAAAATCAAATAGCTTCCATCCGGTTATTTAAATAATGGAATAAATAATCAAATGAATTTAAAATACCATTCAGTTATATCGCGTAGAATAATCGGTTGCGTCATGAATAAATTTTTCGGTGTAAGTGTGTCGGATGGATAATCGATTGAATTATGTGAATAGATGAAAAATAGAAATACGCCTCTTTTTTTTTTTTTGCAATCCATGAAGTCCAATGCTGCAGACGGCACAAACACTCAGTTCCCGAGCCATAGGAATTAACAAATGAAAGTGAAAATCCCGGCCAGGATTCGAACCTGGGACTCCCTGGACCCATTGGACCACAGGCCAGCATGCTAACCATGTATCCATGCAGCCGGACGACATAAAATTAAAGTAGGTATATTGCCTGCTGCTAGTTAAAATAAATTTTCAGTTGGTAGCAATTACCGGGGCTTAGTTCTATTATGAGGCCAGAAGACAGCATTTACTTATATAAGAAACTTTATTTTACCGATATTAAATATTACCACTGTTAATTCACTCATTTAGTTTCATTAGAGATTAATTTGGTCATGAATCTCATCGCAGGGAAATTAAATTACTTATCTCCATTCCCTTCAGAAAGTGGGCGAGTATGATGAACGGTCTCTGATACGCTTTCCGAAAATAATATGAACTCATGCTCCACACGTATGACTGAGTCATGTACTCCCAGATGCCTTACTTAGCATAGATTAATATATTACATCACGCCTCCACGCGATTACACGAAACGCAATGTTATATACTCGTAGTATTGACTACTTGGGTCACCAAATTTATAAAATCATAAATTAAAATGTGTCAGAATTTTATCTAAAATATAGCAAAGTAGCCAATCGCTTTGACGTTCTGTTGCTATATGACTTAAAAAAAGACTCCACAGCGCTGATATTGATGATATTATATGATGGTGGTTCTTTCCCCAGCCAAGAAAATGTGGAAAGGTTCATTAAAAATCAATAAGTGTTGAAAACAATGAAGGAAAAGGTGGTGGTGGTGATTACTGTTTTAAGAGGGAGTGCAACTGGGCAGCCATCCTCTATTAATACTAATCAGAGGGGAAAAAATGGAAGGTGGCCCATACTTCGAGAAAATGAAGGTTTCGGGCAAAGAAAGACAAGGGCCTTTTCTAAAAAATGTAAGTACCCCTGGGGCCCCTTTTAGTCACCTCTTACGATAGACGGAGGATACCGGGGATGTTACTCTGCCACCCCAACACACAGGGGTAAATAATGGTCGGTGAATGACACAGAGGTGTATTATTATTATTCGCTAGGGGCTTTACGTCGCATCGACACAGATAAGTCTTATGGCGACGATGGAATAGGAAAGGTCTAGGAGTTGGAAGGAAGCGTCCGTGGCCTTAATTAAGGTACAGCCCCAGCATTTGCCTGGTGTGAAAATGGGAAACTACGGAAAACCATCTTCAGGGCTGCCGACAGTGGGATTCGAACCTACTATCTCCCGGATGCAACATTATTATTATTATTATTATTATTATTATTATTATTATTATTATTATTATTATTATCAAAACATTTTTCTGTGGTCTTAAAGGTAATATAACGTATTTTTCCTTTTGTATAAATTTAATGTTAATGGTATCGAGGCCTCAGGAGAGGCCTGGTGAGTGAGTCACCGCGCACCTCACCCCTCCTGCCGTCATCGCAGGCACCTGCTATCCGGAGTCGTGAATTTTGAGACTCACTGGAATATTAATTTAGCTATTAGTTTGTAGTCGTGAGTTTTGATACCATTTGCTACTAATTTTCGCACGTGAGTTTTGAGACGTAACCGGCCATAAGTACACTGTAAATTACGCTGGCGTAGGCCTAATTTGCAGTAACTTCTTCGCCATAAATATCCCAATTATTGATCTATTTAAGTTTTTGTTGTTCGTTGCTTGTACGGCCCAGATGTAGAGCTTAATCTTCTAGATCTGACACTGTACTGTAAACAATAATTATTTTGGATATTCCAAACAACATATGGAAACTATTCAATTTGTTGTGGAAATTACTGTTATTGCTGAAAATTAACGGCAGTGGCAAGTGATATGTAAAAGATCCCTATGTATGTTATTAATATGATTAATGTACACAGTCCTGCACCATTGTATTGCCTAACTTAAACATGTCGAGACACATGATGAACACGCTGTGTAACACTGAAACTTGAGAAATCTTCATATTAAGTGAAAATCCAGCTGACACTTGTTTATATTTTATGTTGCATCTTCGAGTGTAGATGTCTGCGGCACCACCTCCAGACTTCTTGGATCTTCGTATTTTCATGAGTTCTTGATTGTATGTACACCGTAATTTTTTTATTTTCTGTTTCAGTTCCGTTAACCCAAAACCCTCTTTACCCATTTTCGCAATTAAGTCCTCTTCCACCGCCCGTCTCATATTCTTATTTCTATAAGTAACGCTGTTTATGTTCCATAAACATTCTTTTTCGCTGTAGAGCTCCACAAATTTGCAAGTTTCTTCTTCCGTCCACTTCATTTTGCCGCCAAATAAACGCTCAACGTAATACCACCGTCTGCACACACATGTAAATACAGCAGTCGAATGACGCGGCAGCTGAAAAATCGAGTGTCCTCGGACTTCTCCGCCAGCTCTCGGAGCTCGGTTCCGGTGGAGGGGGAAGGATAGTGGTAGAGTTACTTTACCGCAGCGGAAACCCACTCTACTCTACTGCCTACTAACTACTCTACTCTACTTGTTACTATCCCGGTCGTTTACACGATGCTAGTAGCTCTACTATCCACTCTACTCGCCTCGCTACTCTACCCGTGTAAACCAGCCCTAAGAGTAGTAGTCATAATCCTACCAATGAAGCCAGTGTAGACTCACAGCTTCGTTCATCGAGTTCATTCTTAACATGGCCTCTGTCTCTTAAATGCGAGTGCTCCTCTGCCATTGTTCTCCCCTATTTGCATCATCAATCAGGTCTCACTACGTTCATGTCTGCTACTTCTAGCTTATGAATAAGACATGCTGTGTTTACTCAGCTCTCATTCCCGTAGAGCAAAGTCGGACTGAAAATAGAGCGATATAACGATAATTTAGTATTTTTCCTTACAGAATACCATAGAACACAACTGTGAGATCACTACAACAGCTTTGTGACAGCTTGATTCGATTTCAATTTTCTGGTCTACCATCCTGAGAGAATACACATGTTGAGTGCTCATAATACTCATCTTCTATTGCATACTGTAAGTAATGAAAATGAAAATCCACAGCCTGTTTCCAGTTATTCGACCGGGTCAGAAATGGAGTGAATGAAGCCCCCATCTAGCGGCCAGGGTAGGAAATGTGCAGACTGCCGAAGCCTGTCGCACTTCTCTGAGGCAATGATAAATTGATGACAGAAAAAATGAAATGT
The DNA here is from genome assembly GCF_040414725.1 of Anabrus simplex. NCBI lineage: Eukaryota > Metazoa > Arthropoda > Insecta > Orthoptera > Tettigoniidae > Anabrus > Anabrus simplex. The sequence goes on along the minus strand of NC_090265.1, from coordinate 1,123,201,089 downwards.
TAGTGGAGAGTGTTGCTGGAGTGAAATATGACAGGGAAAACAGGAGTACCCAGAGAAAAACCTGTCCCGCCTCCGCTTTGTCCAGCACAAATCTCACATGGAGTGATCGGAATTTGAACCACAGTATCCAGCGGTGAGAGGCCGGCGCGCTGCCGCCTGAGCCACGGAGGCTACTGTAAGTAATACAATTAATCAACATTAGCGTTAAGTTGCATAATGCCGGGCCGAGTGGCTCAGACGGTTGAGGCGCTGGCCTTCTGACCCCAACTTGGTAGGTCGATCCTGGCTCAGTCCGGTGGTATTTGAAGGTAGTCAAATACGTCAGCCTCGTGTTGGTAGATTTACTGGCGCGTAAACGAACTCGTGCGGGACAAAATTTCGGCACCTCGGCGTCTCCGAAAACCGTAGAAGTAGTTAGTGGGACGTAAAGCAAAATAACATTACTAAGTTGCATAATTTTCACATCTCTATACCCAATGAAAGCTCATACGGAGGAGCTCAGTAGGTCCGACGTGCTGCCTTATAGGTATACCGGCTACCGGGCTGCTAGCTGTGTTAAAGCGTAATTTGCGGGAAGTCTAACCGTTTCCGCTCGTTGCGTTGCAAGCGGATCTCGTAATTCAAACTAGGACAATTTATTCCAAGCAGGTGCAGCAAGGTTTTTTTAGAAGTTGCTGATGGCTCATTTTAGAGGAGCATTAGATCTTTTTTCGTGATGTATAACTGTGGAAATTTTGTCAGGTAGTGAGTGTAACCGTAGTTACTGATTTTACATGGAGCAAGTGTTGAAATATCCCGTGGAAACCGTATTAGGATAGCTGCTATCACAATCGTAATACGAAATGATTGTCTTCAAATGGTTCAGAATGCAAGTTCCATCTTGGAGAATGAGTTACCGCCTTGACCAACAAAATAAAACTACCGGTATATCATTTATATCAGCAGTCCGGTTCCTTGGCTGAATGGTCAGCACAAGAGCCTTCAGTTCAGCCGGAACGGGGATTTTAACCCCATGTGATTAACTGCTTTGGCTCGGGGACAGGGTGATTCTGTTACTCTCAATAACCTTCTCTTCATCTATATACAACACACCACACAACCAACCAGTAGATGAGCACGCAATAGTGAATAGATCCCTCCACATATGGTTGACGTCAGGGAATTCAACCGGTCATAAAACTGGGCTGGATTCATGCGAAATGCCAACCCTAGGTAACGGGCAAGAAGAAGAAGAAGAAGCATCGCATGGCCTTAGCTACAGAGTTCTGGATGATCTGAAACGGTGGTGCCACTTGGGCACCCTTGGTGTCAATTTCGATATTCTGATTGTACTGCTATCTAACAACCAAGTGGAATTCTAATGCTGAGTTCATTTTGTCGGGCGGACGTAGAACGTGTCACTATAGGTATTCAAATATGACACAGAGAGCCAAAATTCTTGCCCACGCTTCAAAAATCGACTACCTCGGGAGGGATCGAGATTGCGAACTTTTGGTCATAACTCATATACTCTACCTGTAATCTAGTGCGATAGTTATGATGTGGGAATTCTTTTCTTTATTTCTCTGGACGATGACAAATATACTGGAGTTTGTGGTTCGGTGGGGGCGAAATTATATAATTCCGTTAACGCCGTCTCACAGACTAAGGAGATGTGAATCGGTGATGTGATTTGCGGAGAAGGTGAGGTGGCCAATAATAGGAACATTCTCGGCATTCGGCTTAGAGCAGGAGAATGGAAAACGGAAGATCATTCATTCTCAGGACAGCCGACGGTGAGGTCCAGCGCCTCCAATATAGAGCTGCAAGGCTATTTTAGTGAAACTAGCCGCTGTTAAACCGAAGCCTTCTCTACTCGGTGGAGGTTCTGCTTGACAAAATTATAGGGAATAAATAAACTGTTTCTCATATGGTTGTTTATTCTATCACTATAAGACCTATGTAAATCGGCGCGACGTAAAGAAAAAAGTGATTACAACAATATTAATTATTAACTAAATTCCAGAAACCACCCTTAAGAGAAGCCTGTTTTTCTGTGGAGGGTGAACGAGACGTAGCGGAGCCCTGAAAGGGTTCCAGATCAAGTGAATGACCTTGAACGACCTGGTACACCGCTAGGGCCCGCTAGCTGCCTCTCAGCTGACTGCCTTAAAAATGTTCATCATACAAGCGATAGTAATCACATAATCACACCCCTTGAATAATGGTCTTACTTCTCCATAGGCTTACACATCGCACAGTGCTACCCTTCCTGTCAAGACACCCTCAACGTCAGAACTTAGTGGTTCGACGTGTGGTGCGGTTCGGTAACTGTTCCGATCATAGCTCTACCTTGTGTTTTGAAATATAACAGGAAGAAGCTTAGATAGTGCTTTACTGCAAGTTCTGATATACTTGCAGCTACACACAGATGCGCATATACGCAAAAATTAACATAAGTTATTAATGAATTAATTACAAAAAAATCAATCCACACAATTAATAAACACGAACTCACCCATTCAGCAACACAGGGGGCTGAGAGATACATAAGAAGTTCCTTGGCAGAAAAGAAAGGCAATAATATCAAGAACCGCCTGAATAATGACCTCCCTGACCGGGTGAGTTGGCTGTGCGGTTAGGGCCGCGCAGCTGTGAGCTTGCATCCGGGAGATAGTGGGTTCGAGCCCTGAAGATGATTTTCAGTGGTTTCCCATTTTCACAGCAGGCAAATACTGGGATGTACCTTAATTAAGGCCAAGGTCACTTTCTTTCCCACTCCTAGCCCTTTCCTATCCCATCATCGCCATAAGACTTATCTGTGTCGGTGCGGCGTAAAGCAGATTGTAAAAAAGGTGTGAGAAACCGCCCACCCTAGTAGGGAAAGAGGGAGAATAATAATAATTCTCAAGGCTTGAGAAAGGAACATCACATCATCTAGAGTGGAGTGAAGGGACCATAGACAGGATGGACATGCTACCTTAGCCGTGTACAATTTTCTTGTCTGAAACAACACCACAAACAATCTCGTATCATGAAAGGGAGCATGCGCGCACGGAGATGTAAACGAGCCTGTTAGGAATTGTATACAGTAAAATTAGGTTTATGAAGGTTTCAGGTGAGTTTGCAGTGCAATGCGTTTTGTTGTATGGCCTAGAAAAAATTTGTTACTTTCATTAGTGTGTCTCAGTCTCATACTTGGCTTTGGCAATACGAAACTGGCTGAGATATGAGCAGTACGCCGTTATGAATTGCGAATATTGTCGCTCCCAGCATCGGTTGGTCTGTGTATTTCAGTGAGCTTTGAGACATATGAGTAAAACCTTATGTCTGGGTGAGGAAAGCAACTAAAAACTATTTCCGTACTAATTTCCCTAGTAACTCTTTGCTTAGGTTATCTATGAAAGCTGCTGGGAATCCAACCAGCTTTAGCGCTGAGGACTCAACATACAAGGGAGGTTGACTGGATCTGCGACGTAATAGGCTGTACCCGGTGGCAGAGATGACACCCACACGATCCTGAGTCCATCGCCGCCGACTTAGCTGCTAACTGTTGAGCTCTGGAGGAACTCTGACCTCCATTCCATTATTGGCAGTAGTCTTAGATCCGGTTCTATTAATAAGATAATAGCAATATGATAGGACAGCACTATTATCTTAAATGTGACAGCAACCAATTAAGACGGGCTGCCTACATGCGCAGCCAGGTTCAAGGCTCCGATAAGCTAAACTGCACCGCTCATGACGTCACCCACAGCTGGATTAATCTAATTACAATGTTGTTAGGAGGGGCGGAACCAGGTATCGCAATCACGATACATCACAAGCCAAAGTACGAGCTTGGATACGGACTAAGTTTTATTTCACAGCGTGTCTGACATTTATGAAGTCTTAGTTTGAATCCTCCACTACAGGCGTGCAAATTTCAGTCCACTAATTATTGCTATTTGCTTTTACGTCGCACCGACACAGATAGGTCTTATGGCGACGGTGGGACAGGAAAGGCCTAGGAATAGGAAGGAAGCGGCCATGGCCTTCATTAAGGTACAGCCCCAGCATTTGCCTGGTGTGAAAATGGTAAACCACGGAAAACCTTTTTCAGGGCTGCCGACAATGGGATTCGGACCCACTATCTCCTGGATGCGAGCTCACAGCTGCGCGCACGTAACTGTACGACCAGTTCGCCCGGTTCACTAATTATTGTACACGGTCCTGCACCCTCAGGCCAGCTGTCAATCCCCAGCCCTCCTAACGACTACAGGGATGGTGGTGTGGTGGTAATGGTGATATTTGTTTAAAGGACAAGTACAGCGAGACAAACATCTCCCGTTACCCCAAGAGAATATGGAAATGAAGATGTCGCTTTGAGGCATGTCTGAATGCGGTGGAGATGTGTTTGCCGAGATTCTAGCCGCCACATACCAGAAGGTCTATATGTCATCTTCGTACCACGTTACTTTTCCACTTTTCCCACACCCTGGGTGCACTCTATAGCGCACATGTGAATGAGGTCCAGTCTTACGGCCAAATGCCGTTTCTCGTGTAAATCATACATGGAAGGATGTATATATTACATGTTTCTGTGGCGTGTAATTGAAAAGGTGTGTGTTAAGATAAATACGAACACTCAACCCCCGAGCTAGATAAATTGACGAGACATGGCTAACATCCCCAACCTAGATAGGAATCCAACCCGGGACTCTCTGAACAGCCAGGAGTCATGTTCACTACTTGGGACAAAAAGTCTTCCCGAATAGTTTAATCTCCTGTAATAAGATGCATGCCGGCCCCGCGATGTAGGGGTAGCGTGCCTGCCTCTTACCCGGAGGCCCCGGGTTCGATTCCCGACCAGGTCAGGGATTTTCACCTGCACCTGGTACGAGGTCCACTCAGCCTACGTGATTAGAATTTAGGAGCTGTCTGATGGTGAGATAGCGGCTCCGGTCTAGAAAGCCAAGAATACTGGCCGAGAGGATTCGTCGTGCTGACCACACGACACCTCGTAATCTGCAGGCCTTCGGGATGAGCAGCGGTTGCTTGGTAGGCCAAGGCCCTTCAGGGGCTGTAGTGCCATGGGGTTTGGTTTGGTAATAACATGTGCTTGAACAGAGGTGAACTGCAGTGTGATAGCAGTCCGAAGCGTTCCTGGTAGAAGCCAAAAATCCGTTGCCGTCACTGCAACGAGATAGAAACCCTCCCTCATGTTCTTGGTTTCTATTCGAAAGGGGAACTATTGAGAAATAACAGGCACCATAGGGTCAGGAGCAGTATTGCAGAACTTCTAAAAAAATCTGGCAGATTTGAAGAAGTGCACTGTATCTCTAGCGATGGATCCAGTAAACGTGCAGACATTGAACGCTTCGGACTGCCATCACATTGCAGTTCATTTTAATGGCATTGGTCCATTGGGAAGTTGAAAGTCCTTTCCTTTAAATTGAGGTTTGCTACAATTTTGATGTGATTAGAGAACTCTAAAGATTTTCACTTGACTGGACAAAATATGTAATTCTGTATTTAACTCTTTTCCAAATTTCAGCTCTTAACCTTTCGTTTATATTTTAAATTGTATAAGGCGAGCAAGGATTCGAACCGCAAGAGCCTACGTGAGAAGCCAGTGACTCCACTCGGTAATATAAATACTGCTGCTGTTGATGTTGATGCTTGTTGTTTAAAGGTGCCTAACATCGAGGTCATCGACCCCTAAAGGTACGAAATGTAATGACAATTTAAAAGTCCAAAAACCTCCACTGACCAGAATCCAAAACGTGAGGATGAAGAATTAATGGATGGATATAAATTTAAAACAATCAGTTGATCCGACCCGCAATGCCCCACATTCCCAGAACTAGCGTTAAACAATAGCAGTACTGACCAAGGGACTGCTTCTAAAGCACAATACTGAAACGATGATGCTTGTAGTCTAAAGGGATCCAAAATCCAGATCATCGGCCCCTCATAATGGTACTTATCGCTGGGAAAGTAGAACCATGGTATTTACCATGTTGCGGTACTGATCAAAAGTAGCGTAGACTCGCGGTATTCGACACATTATGGCACTACTCACAGGTAATGTAATATGCACATATAACACAGACCTATGGTATTTCTCACATTGCGGCGCCATTTACAGGCAACGCAAACCTAAAGTGTTCCTCACATAAGTGTACTAACCACAGGGATTCGTACTATTCCTTGGTGTTCCTCACAATACCAATCATAGGCAAGGCAGACCCATGGTGTCCCTCATATAGTGGTACTAATCACAGGTACTGTAAAACCCAGCCGGATTCACACACTGTCGCTACTAGTCATAAACCTATTGTGTACCTAACATAGTGCTACTACGCGCAAGTAAAAGCAACCCATGGTTTTCCCTGCATGATGGTACTAATTACAAGAAGTCTCATGGTTCTAATTTGATCCTCCCTTGTTTGCCCATTTTAGTCGCCTCTGAGGACAGGCAGGGGATACCGTGGGTACATTCTTCGTCTGCGTCCCCCACCCACAGGGGGTATATATAAATACGGCGTCGTTTCAGATTCTCGCTACTTGTGTTCAAAACCCTGTGTACTTCTCGAGATGAAACCTTCCTAGCGACACCGTTGGTAGCCTTCTTCAAAGCAACCACGGTTATAATGCACCGAGAATTTGAAACGGATGTCACGTAGTGGGCTTCGATTTCCAGGTAAATATAGTTCCCATATCTTATGATCTGGAAACGAAACTACCCTTCATAATATGCGCTGTGATGCTCTCCACTGGTTTTCTGTGGGACTCATAGCAATTTTATTTGCTCTACATCGCACCGACACCGATAGGTTTTATGGTGACGATGGGACAGGGAAGGGCTAGTAAGGTACAGCCCCAAAGTTTGCCTGATGTAAAAATAGGAAACCACGGAAAACCATCTTCAGGCCTGTCGACAGTGGGGTTTCGAACCCACTATCTCCCGAACGCAAGCTGAGAGCTGCGCGCGCAGCCACTTGATCAGTCGCTTCAGTCTTAATGGATGTTTTAATAGAATAGAATTGTTTACGACGCTGTGTTTCAAACTGCATGCTTTATTGCTTGGGTTTGAATATATCTTAGACTCCGTTGTAGTAGAAATGGAACTCTACAATTATATTGGTTCTCTGAATGAGATCATGCCCTACGGCTTGAAATGTGGCACTGAGGACAAAACTGAGAAGAAAACATTTCAACGTAATCCACTGGGATGTTCTACGTTGCAGAATCGAACCATTCGACCCTTGGGTAATTTATTATTGCACTGCAATCCTTTTAGCGCACGGTCATAATACCCACCCCCCATCCCATGGCACAACAGCCCCGAAGGGCCATGAACTAACAAGTGACCGCTGTTCAGCCCTTGCCTGCAGATTATGAGGTGTCGTGAGGTCAGCACGACGGATCTTGTCGGCCGTTATTCTTGGCTTTCTAGACCGGCGCCGCCATCTCACCGGCAGATAGCTACTCAATTGTAATCACGTAGGCTGAGTGGGCCTCGAACCAGCCCTCAGGTCCAGGTAAAAATCCATGACCTGGCCGGGAATCCAACCCGGGGCCTCCGGGTAAGAGACAGGCACGCTACCCCTACACCGCGGGGCCGGTATACACGGTTATGAAGGAAAGCAAATTTTCTACCAGTGCCGGAGCAATGGAATGTTCCCACCCGGATATGAACCGCTACAAGTTACTGGCAAGTCGTGTCCTTCAGATGTATATATTAGGAATTAATGTTCACCTTCTCCAGTCTCCGCAAGGTCTACAACCCTCTCTTCATCGTCAACAATAGTTTATTAATGTCCTAGTCCTTCCTCGGCAAATGAGCATCCCATTACCAGGGCCAGATTTAAAAAAAAAAAAACACATGCAAATGCATATTTCGATGGGTATTAGCGTTATTGCGTGTTCTAAACACAACAGAGAATTTCAGCATACTGTATAAGTTAGAAATTAAGGATATTTCCAATAATATCGAACAAAGTCGGTTTGTTTATGTTTTGGCCATTCCTTGCCGGAAGGAAGAACACGTTATTTCTTTTTTTTTGGGGGGGGGGGAGTTACGCAAATGACAACTGTGGACTTCATCCTTGCGCATTTTTCGTCACTTTCAGAGGTGCACCCCTCCAGTATTAACTTGTACTCGCTCCAAAAGCATTTCTTCACTGAATTCCGCTCCAGATGAGACTGAAGAGACGATTAAAACAAGTTTGTAACAGTTTTAAATTCGAAACCAGGAGTGAATATCCTGTCAGTTAGTGAGTGGTATTAAGGTATCTTTGCCAGAGAACTGCAACAAGACCTCAGGAGGGTGACTGGAGTCACGGTGTCTAACCAGAGAGTAAGGAACAGGTTAAGAGAAGTGCCCTTACGACTCAGACGTCCTATTCGAGTGGGGCACTCGAGTGGCAGTTGCTGAACGACGCCGCAACGCACAGATGGTCAGATATCGGTCACCCTGTGGGGTTGTCATGCGTCCACGGCCTTGTCCAACCCTCCTTGTTTAACGCAGCAACATCGCGCAACTCGCCTTCTGTTTGCCCGTACCCACGTCAACTGGCAACTTCGCCAATGGAGACCTGTGTTGTTCACAGACGAGTCCAGATTTCCCCTGACTCAGCGCGATGGACATCAACGTGTATGGAGATGCCGTGGTGAGCAGTACATGCCAAATGTTGTCCAGGAAGGCGACTGATTCGTACAAGGTTCTGTAATGATGAGGGGTGGCATCAGTATTGATGGCCGAACGGATCTTGTCGTCGTCCGTGGTAATCTTGCCGCTGCGGGGTACATCGAGCAGATATTGCTACAGCATGTATTGGTTGCTGCATACGGTGTGGGCCATGAATTCGTACTCATGCACGACAATGCCAAGGCTCATGTAGCGCACACCACCAGAGCTGTCTTGCGAGAAGTGGACATTCAAGAGATGGAATGGCCAGCACTGAGTCCCGACGTTAATCCCATCGAGTATGCGTGGGATAGACTAGACAGAAGTGTTTGTGGGCGTCCTGTTCCACCACAGACTCTCCAAGACTTCGAACAGAATCGCTCATTGAAGAATGGGACCTGATACCGCAACGTGACCTCCGTCGATTATACGGAGCATGCCACGTCGGTGCCGAGCTGTGATAAATGCTCGTGGAGAAAATACACCATACTGAAGCTCTCCAACTGTGATAAAAATATCCACCCTGGAGGACTGTTATCACTTTGTTTTCGGCCCTATTTGGACATTTCCGTTTTTATTCTGAAAATGAACGCGAATCAATCGACGTTCTTTTGTATACTTCAACGCTAAAGAATAAAGGTTTGGTTAGTAATATACCCGGGTGTGAGGTATTGTTTTGTGGAGCATGGCATACGTTCAAAAACATGTTGAACTATGTATTATTTCCATGTAAAATACAAGTTAAGCATGATTTTATCTACAGTGCCTAAAATTATGCGATTTTCACGGGTCATATAAAGTCATATTGGCTTTTTAACGTGTTTTGTCATTTTCCGGTAATTTTTAATATTATGGTCGTACTTCCCCGTGAATGTTCGTGTTTTTGTCATATTTCAATCTTTTTTTCCATTTTTTCATACCTGCTTGCAGTCGTCTCAAAGAAGGACTTTTCACATATCCTAACTGCTGTCTGTAATTTCTTACAATTATCTTACTTAGATATTTATATTTAAGTGAATTAGGACGGTAAGCTGTATAGAAGAAGACAGGTGCGTAGAAAGCGACGGAATGGTGGGCCTCAATTGAATTCTAATTATTTGACGTATTTCAAACATGCCCCAATAACATCCTGCGATGTTGAGCGGTCTTCTTGCCGTTACAAGTCAATGTTGCGTGAAAATAGATCATTTCTATTTGAAAATTTTAAACTGTACAGTATGTAATTTGCTACTCTATTTATTCCTGATCGCCTATCAAAATGTGGTGTCTTTTTTTCATTCTGTGCAGAGTCGAGAGTTACCTCTGGATTGAGTTATTAAATAAATTTAAAATATAAATTATATATAATATAAATTATTACTTATTTCGCTCATAGGGTCGGTTGGTGCATGCATTCTACTGGGCTTGGCAGACTTATATGTAATAGCAACTTCTGGCCCGATGAGGAAAGCAACAGGAAACTATCACAATCCTCATTTTCCTAGTATGCCTCTTCAGTGACACCTAGGCTATCTATGAAAGCTGTTGGTGGAGCTGTTGAGGTTCAAACCAGCATTCGGGCTGAATACCAAACATATTTATTTATTTATTTATTTATTTATTTATTTATTTATTTATTTATTTATTATTTATTTATTTATTTATTACTGAACGTGCTAGATTTTAAAAGTATATTTTCAATACAATGTTAATTCAAACAGCAGCAAGATTTTGAAAATTTCGAAAATATGACCAAAAATTTTAAGACATATTTGTGATATTTTATTACTTTTTTAGGTAATAAATGCTTGCATATTTCTAACATTTGTAGGTCATAAAGATCCGGGCCAAACCATATTTATTTATTATTTTTTGAGCAAGTTTTCCACATTTATAGTGCATAATTGCATGTAAATTACAAGCATTTTTAGTACATAATAAAGATCCAGTCGCAACTCATTACTACAGATAACTTGTCTGCTATACGAAGTTTTACTGGGGAAATACAATACTCCGGTATTTTTGCCATAGAGCTACATGTTGTGTAAGACAGTTCTAAAACTGGCACCATACAAAATGAAGCATCCAATTTATTAACTAATGTTCAAAAGTTCTCTTCGCTATTGGTACACTGTGACAGCTAATAGCTCCGAAAGGTATGGAAGCAGCCTGAGAAAGTGTATCCACCGCAGTTGTAATACAATAATCCATATTACTTTCAATGTTGTCCGACTCGTTGACTGAATGGTCAGCGTACTGGCCTTCGGTTCAGAGGGTCCCGGGTTCGATTCCCGGCCAGGTTGGGGATGTTAACCTTTATTGGTTAATTCCAGTGGCCCGGGAGCTGGCTTTTGTGCTCTCTCCAACTCACACACCACACATAACACTATCCTCCACCACAATAACACTCAGTTACCTACACATGGCAGATGCCGCCCACCCTCATCGGAGAGTCTGCCTTTCAAGGGCTGCATTCGGCTAGAAATAGCCACACGTACTTATATTATTTTCAATGTTGTTTTCAATCGGAGAGGATAATATTACACGGTGATATATCACAATAATATGGAGGATTGGCTGGGAATAAGAAATCATCTCATCGTCGCCGTAAGACCTATCTGTGTCGGTGCGACGTAAAACCACTAAGAAAAAAAAGAAAGAAAAAAGAAATCATCTCATCTTCTATTATCATTTGTATCAGGCTGTATCTGTGATACCACAAGAAAAAATACACGTATTTAAGAAACAGACCAGTGACAAATGGTGAAGGTGCTGGAACTGTGATACTTCTGGAAATCAAAACCAAATCTTCTGCTCTGTGGACAGCGTGTTCCTCCAAAAATCTCCAGACAGCCCATTCAGTATCAAAGAAATGAGCGTTTCTCTCCCATATGTTCACTGTCGTAGAGGAATTGGTTAATGCAATCCTCTGAAGATCATAGGATTCGGGTTCGCGTTCTCTTCTCTTCTTAGCTCTTCCTCTTAACATTAGCTATCTCCTAAAGTAATTTCGAAATCAAGAAGGTTTAATGAACATAGAACACGATTCCAAATAAAGTAAAATGACCTGGAAATTTTGCGGAAATTCGGCTCACAGCTCAGATTTGAAGAAACAAAATGGTCCTTTTAAATTACGATGTATAATCAGGGAATAACTTTAATCCGATTTTTAAAATCTGAATCCCCTGAAAATCTGAACTCACATAACGACATAATTTTGTTATGAAAAGCTGACACATCCAGTACACAAATGCATGTGTTTAGTGTCCTTTGTAGTACCGACATGTAGTGGACAACGCTGTGAGAACTGTATGTCACCAATAAACAATTTATTCGAAAAATGTTTGTCCAAGTCAGTTTGTTTCTCTCTCTGTACTTTCTACACTTCTCAGCATTAGTAAGACCGAGTAGAGTACACTTGGGCTTAGCAGCGGCTAGTTTTGGCTAAACTTGCAGCTCTACATTCGAGAGTCAGAGGGGCTGGTCCACATCATCGGCTGTCCGGAGAAAGGATTTCCGTGGTTTTCCTTCTCCTCCACTAAGGCGAATACCGACATAAGTCATCATCTTCTCTGCAAATGTCTGACCTGAGAAAAGGTGTTGCCGTACAGGAGCCCCCGCAGCACCCGATCAGAGTACGGAATTAAAATTTTACCCCCACCCCACCTCATTAGTAAGTTCGTGCTTGTTCTCTTCGTCTCCACGTACACTATCGTTTGTCGTCCCACCCAAATCCACTTGTATTGCACCTACCTCGGCATTGTGTATTTTCTCTCTTTATTCCACTTCACTCTCACATTTCTACAATTTACTTTGTGGGATGCTGATCATTGCTAAATGAGATTGTAGCCCCGTTCGTTACGGTCATTTGACCTCACTGCGAGATTTTATCGCTTCGCATTCTCGAGTTACGGAGCCTCGGCTGCCACGCAACCCGCCAATTCGTGGCGCAATAATTTTCCTCGCGCCTATCGCAAGATAACGTCACCCGCTCCAATCAAGGCCACGTTGGATACAACTGAATCATGAAAATCAAGAACCACCTAAACCTAACTCCACTTTTTGTCGTTTTTGGCGTTATGATGGAAAAATATTGCAAACGTAGCCTACTATCCACGTATAGCATAAAACACCCCAATCCGAAGGTAACTAGTCAGCTACAAGCTGTTCATTATTTCATGGAAATCAATAAAAAATGCATTCCGTGGAGTTAGCCAGTTTCTGCTTTCCATAAATATTCTACTGTTAGTAGGCAGCATTATCGGATGCCAACAAAAGATGAGAATGACACAGAAATCATAACTTTCGACTTCCAGCGAAATCTCCCTGTTCCCATCACAAAAGTTTGTGATGTATTCTACCTGAGACAGATGTGGGTGTATATCTTTCGTGTACATCGAATGTCAGATACATGTACAGTTAAAAATATCAAGATAATTTAATAGGAAACATGACCATAAAATAGATTTTTGTCCCTCCTGTAAAACTTGGTTTACTGGAGTTAGTAGGTTTTTTATTTCCATGATTCACTTTATTTATCGCATGGAATTTTTTCGCTAGTGGCTTTACGTCGCACCGATACAGATAGGTCTTATGGCGACGATGGGATAGGAAAGGCCTAGGAGTTGGAAGGAATCGACCGTGGCCTTAATTAAGGTACATTTGCCCGGTGTGAAAACGGGAAACCACGGAAAAACATCTTCAGGGCTACCGAGAGTGGTATTGGGACCCACTATTCCCGGATGCAAGCTCAGAACCGCGCGTCCCTAACCGCACGGCCAACTCGCCCGGTCCTCATGTTTTTTTCTATTTGTTTTACGTCGCACCGACACAGATAGGTCTTATGGCGATGATGGGACATGAAAGGCCTAGGAATGGGAAGGAAGCGGCCGTGGCCTTAATTAAGGTACAGCCCCAGCATTTGCCTGGTGTGAAAATGGGAAACGACGGAAAACCATCTTCAGGGCTGCCGACAGTGCGATTCGAACCTACTATCTCCCGGATGCGAGCTCACAGCTGCGCGCTCCTAACCGCACGGCCAACTCGCCCGGTCGCATGGTTTTTAGTGCCGGGACTGTCCGAGGACATATTCGAGTAGCCTGGAGCAGGTTTATTTCGTTTGAATATATCGTGTAGTTTAGAAACAAAAGGCATGACAAAACCCGCCTCAAAAAGCGTCGGTCGACTGTCTGGCATGTCACCCTATAAGTTATAAACGCATTCAAGTCATAACTAACACTTAAAACTACTGGGCGATCATGAGGACAGGAAAACACGAGAATCCGTGGAAATGTTTAGGAGTACGAAGTGTCTCAGGACAATCTGTACCTTTAACAGCCGGCGAGTCAACGGTGTTCATTCAATTTCCAGTAGAACAAATACGTGCATTGTATTATTCCGTAGAATAAAATGGAAGTATTGTAGTAACTTACTAGTTTACTTTACACAGCCATTGAAGCAGCTTACCTGGAAAGAAAAAAAAAGAAAAATTATTACCCTGGAACAAATATAAAGCACAACAATGTTAGGAGTTTATACTGGGATATGTTCTCCAGATAACAAGGTAGTACTCCAATTTAAAAATATCGAGGTGATTTAATAGGGAGCATGGCCATAAAACAGTTTTGTGTCCCTTGTGTACGATTTGGTTTACTGGAGTTAGTAGGTTTTTTTTACTTCCATGATTCACTTTATTTATCGCATGGGGACATATTCGGCTCGTCTGGTGCAGGTATATTTCGTTTGAATATATATATGCCCTCTTTGACCATTATGAACAGTCATAACGCCGTAAGTTTGCATTCGAGAGATGATGAGTGTTCCTGAAAATTTGTAATACGTTCTCTTTTCTAGAGCATGTCCTCTTTCATCAGACAAAAGAAACATCAAGCAGATTTTTGGAAATGTTGGCAAATGTCCTCTCGTCTGAGACTGAGAACAAATTTTTAATATAAATCGCGAGCGACAGCTCGTGCTATCGACCAACAGACAAGTCGCAAGCCACAGCAAAGAATATTCAATCACGATTACAGACATCACTCTGCTCTTTGGTCACAGGACAATACTGTTTTGTCTTTAACTAGTCACTTACTTTCTATCCCGACAGCGTACCTTGATAAGAAAACTAAATTACAAATCAATGGCATGAAATGTTTTGTGACCAGTTTCTTTTATAGAAACTTTGAAACAACTGACAAAATGCTTACAATTCATGTATGGTTCAAGTACTCAAAAAATTCACAACAGATTGTCATTCAGGCCTATATATAAAGAATTAGAAGTTTAGTTTTGTATACACAGCCACAATGCAAATGTGGAAAAACAGTTTTCTTTAGTTAATCTCCAATAGAAAAAACACAATGGATAATTTAGAGACTATAAAATCAATAGTAAATGTCCATTACAATTTCAAACATTCGAACTGTGTGGAATTCCACAGAAATTGACAAGTAACAAACAACTGGTTAAACAAATAGTTTCTTCAATAAAATACACCTGCTATCGAAAGGAAGATGGAGGTTGTAATGAAGAAAAGTGTCATAGTGAAAGCATTATCAGTATTGTTGAATACCGGGCGAGTTGGTCATGCGGTTAGGGACGCGCAGCTGTGAGCTTGCATCCGGAAGATTAGCGGGTTCGAACCCTACTGTCGGCAGCCCTGAAGATGGTTTTCCGTGGTTTCCCATTTTCACACCAGGCAAATGTTGGGGCTGAACCTTAATTAAGACCACGGCCGCTTCCTTCCCAGTCCTAGCCCTTTTCTACCCCATCGTCGCCATAAGACCTATCTGTATCGGTGCGACGTAAAGCAACTAGTAAAAAAAAAAGTATTGATGAACAGCTGGGCTGATTGGCTCAGACGGCAGAAGCGCTGGATATTTGAGACAAGCTGGCGGGTTCGATCGCGGCTCAGTTCGAAGGGGTTCAAATACGCCAATCTAGCGTAAGTAGTTTTACCAGTACGTAAAGGAACTTCCGTGGTACAAAATTCCGTCATTTCAATGTCTTTGAAAATCGTAAAATTATTTAGACGAAAAATCAATAACAATTATTAATAACAAACAGAAAATTCAAGAAGGCCATTGGGATTCCCAAGATGAACCACTCGAGTTCGTCTTAACTACGCTCATCATAAGTGAGTAAAATATAGAATTGCGAAGGTCGTTAAGATGATCTCAAATCCCGAAATCCCAGTGACTAAGCTTTTCGCAAGGCATAGCCTAAATAAGACTGGCCTTGTCCAATATTCCATGATAGAGAGGAACAGGCGGAGACACTCTTAGCCTACGCTATGGTAATAGGCCTCACGTAGGAAGGATGTATAGACATTTCATAACAACAATGAGAAGAGGCGTTCGCTGTGTTATAGCTGTCAAGGATCTTCTCACGTGCGCACAACAGGTGAAGAAGGCTGGTACGTGTTCAAACAATTTTATTATTTCTCCACAACTGTGATTGTATTACTGTGTCTGCTGCCCCAATGGATCTCAAAGTGGTGACCGTGGAGCCTCTACCTGAGTTTAGCTTCGTTTCCACTTACTTGGATTCTTTCTTTCATATTCTCTATTTGACCGTCCTTGGTCAGGAACTGTTCCCCGAAGGTATCAGGTTTTCAGAGGCGGCATAGAGCTTTCGTTTTCATGCCTTTCATGGCCCTTTCCTTATTTTTGACGCTACCGCCATTTAACGAAGGGCCTCATACTACCACAACCACTACTACTACTACTACTACTACTACTACTACTACTACTCCTCCTCCCTTGAATTCGAGGTTCTTAAAAAAATGCTACTTGTTCGGGGCGTCGACTTATGAAGATCTTTTGCCCCTACTTGCACCATATGTGAGTAACCTGCGTGTATTAAGTAAATGGCGGAAGTGTAAAGTGTTGAATGTGAGGAAAGGAACGTTAAGGACGACACAAACACCCAGTCCCCAGGCCAGGGATATTAATCATTTACAATTAAAAACTCCTGAACC
This sequence comes from Anabrus simplex, assembly GCF_040414725.1. Taxonomy (NCBI): domain Eukaryota; kingdom Metazoa; phylum Arthropoda; class Insecta; order Orthoptera; family Tettigoniidae; genus Anabrus; species Anabrus simplex. The sequence goes on along the minus strand of NC_090265.1, from coordinate 1,123,184,479 downwards.
GGCCGGGAATCGAACCCGGGGCCGCAGGGTGACAGGCGGACGCGTTGCCCCCTATACCGCGGGGCCGGACTGAATTCAAGTTGTTAATTCTTCTTCTTCTTCTTTTCCTACCGCTTTTCCCACACCTGTGGGGTCGCGGGTGCGAACTGGGTCGCACATGTGGATTTGGCCCTGTTTTACGGCCGGATGCCCTTCCTGACACCAACCCTATATGGAGGGATGTAATCACTATTGCGTGTTTCTGTGGTGGTTTGTAGTGTGGTATGTTGTCTGAATTTGAAGAGGAGAGTGTTGGGACGGACACAAACACCCAGTCCCCGAGTCAGAAGAATTAATCAGAAGCGATTAAAATCCCCGACCCGGCCGGGAATCGAACCCGGTACCCTCTGAACCGAAGGCCGGTACGCTGACCATTCAGCCAACGAGTCGGACGAATTCAAGTTGTTAATAATAATAAATAATAATACACCGCATTAAAAAGAAATATACCGAGAAAGTTGGCCGTGCGGTTAGGGTCGCGCAGCTGTGAGCTTACATTCGGCAGATAGTGAGTTCGAACCCCACTGTCAGCATCCCTGAAGATGGTTTTCCGTGGTTTTCCATTTCCACACCAGGCATATACTGGGGATGTATCTTAATAAAGGTCACGGCCGCTTCCTTCCCACTCCTACCCCTTTCCTATCCCATCGTCGCCATGAGATCTATCCGTGTCGGTGCAAATGGTAAAGAACAAAAGAAATATAGCCACGTCTTTGGATGATACTTACTAAATTGTACGAATGCATAGTGGGATGGGGATTGGACTAGTACGTCAGTAACATGTCTTGTTTACCTAAGATGTTTGGAGGTGTCAGTTGAAAGGTACGAGTACCTCAATTCAAAGTGTGTGCGAATGTTGGTCTGTGCGGAGTGTAGTGTTTACAAGTCATGGCTGATCATGCGGAACGAGGTAGGCTACGGAAGAAACAGTTGTCGTCCAGTGAAGTAACTCGTGCGCTTACACTGCTGCTTTTTTTTTTCTATTTGCTTTACGTCGCACCGACTCAGATAGGTCTTATGGCGACGATGGGATAGGAAAGGTTTAGGAATTAGAAGGAAACGACCGTGGCCTTAATTAAGGTACAGCCCCAGCATTTGCCTGGTGTGAAAATGGGAAACCACGGAAAAACCATTTTTACGGCTGCCGACAGTGAGGTTCGAACCCACTATCTCCCGGATGCAAGCTCACAGCTGCGCGCCCCTAACCGCATGGCCAACTCGTCCGGTTTACACTGCTTCAAGGAGGCTCCTCGCAGAAGTAACTTGCCAGAATGCTACGGGTTGCACAGAATACGACTGGGTATCTGTAGACACGTTTTCAGGAGACTGGAAGTGTTGCCAGGTTCCCTGTTACGGGCTGCCAAAGGAAAACAACGCCAAGACAGGATTGTTTTGTGCATCTACAAGTTCTCCGAAACCACAAAGTTAACGCTCAAACACTACATAATTCTGGAGTACCGTACAAGTTAGTGACCAAAGAGTCAAAAACACTCTTTGAGAGGTCAATTTAAGATCCCGACGACCTGCTCAAGTATGTGCAGTTTGCTGCAGATAATCTACACGGCAGTTGAGACTCTGGCGTCCTGTGCTGTTCTCGAAATCTCGTTTCGCGTTATATCGTTCAGATAGTCGTCTGGGAGTCTGGAGAAGACGTGGGGAACGATTTTATCACAATCGATCGGTGGTCTGTTACGGTAAGGACAGGCATAAGTCTTGACATGAAAACCGATCTTCTAATCATTCGCAATAGATCCTTAACTGTTCGACGGTAGATTGACGAGATCACAGCGTAACATGTGATTCCTCACGTGAGGTAACTTGGAGAAAACACAGCATTTATGCAGGATAATGCTAGAGCGAACGATGCCAACATCGTTCGGAGACTCCGGTAACAGCATCACATGTAAATAATAGGGTGGCCATGCTGAAGTCCAGACTTGAATCCGATCGAACAAGTCTTGGACCAACTGGAGCAGTGTTGCCAACTTAGCGGATTTTCCGCTAAATTTGGCGGAATTAGAAGACTGTCGGCGGAGAAATATACCATTTAGCGGACAGCGGATATTTTGGCGGAATTCTAGATTTATTATAGCGGAATTTAGCGTTTTATCCATTTTACTTTTTTTTAAATTTGTACTCCAGCCTGTCTCTGAGCTATTTCGTATTTCTTGTCAGGAGCTAGCAGTCACATGAGGAAAACATGTTATTTGATTTGATATTATGAGATCATGGTATCATAAATTTGTAATGCGTGAGGAAAGGGTGCTTATCTCTTAGTTGACGAATGACGACAGATAATGAAACTGTGAGAGAGCAGCATTTATATTAATTATGCTATGAAGGAAGACTGGCCTGTTCTGTGTGTGGCCCATGAGGTAGGGGATTCACCTAGTTTGTACCCGGCAGTAAAACGCCTACAAGTTTTAGCTCGCCGGCTCGCAGGTAGGGGTTAATCCCCAGTGAAACTCACAGATCAGGTGAGTGCAGACGTTTACTTTTATTACTTTTATTATTATTATTATTATTATTATTATTATTATTATTATTATTATTATTATTATTATTATTATTATTATTATTATTGCTCATTATTTGAGATCGGATTTCTTGGCGGAATTTTAGCGCATCTTGAAGGTATAAGTTGGCAACACTGAACTGGAGCAACGCCCCCGAGCGAGAAAGCCACCACCCCAAACACTACCAGCCCTTGAAGACCCTTTTAGGGAGAGTGGAGACGTTTGCCTCAATCGAACATGCGGCGCCCTGTCAAAAGCATGAGAAAGTGTCACGAACCGGTTGTCCATGCGAGGGGTGGGAATACTCTTTTTCCTTTTTTCTTTTTTGCTACTTGTTTAACGTCGCGCAAACACATCAAAAGATTTCGGCGATAGAAGGACGAGAACGGCCTGGGATTTGCTTGGTGTGAAAATGGGAAACCTCGGAAAACAATTTTCAAAGCCGCCGATGGTGGAATTCCAACCCACTATCTCCCGAATGCAAACTCACAGCTGCGCGACCCTAACTGCACGGCCAATTCACTCTGTGATAATACTTCTTTTGTTTTTTGCTAGTGGCTTTACGTCGCACCGACACACATAGGTCTTATGGCGACGATGAGATAGGAAAGGGCTAGGAGTTGGAAGGAAGCGACCGTGATCTTAATTAAGGTACAGCCCCAGCATTTGCCTGGTGTGAAAATGGGAAACCACGGAAAACCATATTTAGGGCTACCGATAGTGGGATTCGAACCCACTATCTCCCGGATGCAAGCTCACAGCTGCGCGCCCCAAACCGCATGGCCAACTCGCCTGGTAACAGTTTTGGTGTAAGACTGGGGACAACTTCGTTTATGACACGATGTGCAAAGACGTCGTGTATTGAGTGTCCAAGGAACTCATTCCATTTCCATTAATTAATATGCATGCCTATCATGTAGGTATGAACATCTCCTATGTAACCTATTCTCCTCAATTCGCTTCACATGATCCCACTACAGAAACCAGTTTATATGCACAACTTCATCCATCCAGTTAATTCCTTAGTCTACGAAATATGAAAATCCACAGCCTGTTTCCAGTTTCAGCAGGTTCAGGAATGGAATGAATGAAGCCCCATCTAGCGGCGAGGATAGAAACAGTGCCGGCTGCCGAAGCCTGTAGCATTCCTCTGAGACAATAATTAATTAATGACAGATGAAATGAATAAAGCCCCATCTAGCGGCGAAGATAGGAACAGTGCCGGCTGCCGAAGCCTGTAGCACTCCTTTGAGACAATAATATTAATGACCGACAGATGAAATGAATGAAACCCCATCTAGCGGCGTAGATAAGAACTGTGCCGGCTGCCGAAGCCGTCGCACTCCTCTGGGACAATGATTAATGACTGACAGATAAAATGATAGTGGAGAGTGTTGCTGAAACGAAAGTTGACAGGGAAAACCGAAGTCCCCGGAGAAAAACCTATCCCGCCTCCGCTTTCTCCAGCACAAATCTTACATGAAGTGACCGAGATCTGAACCACGGAACCCATTGGTGAGAGGCAGGCGCGCTGTCGCCTCAACCACAGAGGCTTCCTTCGTCTATAATAATACCTGTACGACCTGAATTATTTTGTGCAGGGACTTGCACGCAAAGCATGGTCACTGGTTTACCACCAAAGACTGCTGCAGTTCAGAATGAGTTCACATTGCACTGACTCATACGTTTTCGGAGCAGATGGGATAGAAAAGGGCTAGGACTGCGAAGGAAGCGGCCGTGGCCTTAATTAAGGTACCTGTTACGAAAACAAGAGTCTGGCTCCTCGGCTGAATGTTTGGCGTTGAGGCCTTCGGTTCAGTGAGTCCACTGTTCAATTCCCGGCCGGGTCGGAGATCTAATACCATTTGTTTAATTCCTCTGATTCGGGTATTGGGTGTTTGTACTTGTCCTAAAACACCCCTCTTCTTATTCACATAATATAGCGCATTACCAACCACCACAGAAACAAACATTAGTGAATACATCCGTCCACATAAGGTGGAGTCAGGAAGGGCAGCTGACCGTAAAATAGGGCTAAATCCATATGTGCGACAAAGTTCGCACCCGCAACCCCACCAAGCTGTGGTAAAAGAGGAAGAACTTGTGAAAATGGGAAACTACGGAAAACTACCTTCAGAGCTGCCGATGGTGGGGATCGAGTCGACCCCCTACAGGCCTACCTACAGTTTCGCGACCCGTACTGAACAACTGACTCGCTCGGTCCAATCATTACATGCAGAATTTTGAAGTGACTTCCCCCGTGATCACGGTATCAGTAATCATGTAAAACTACAAACTTATTTTAACCGAGCGAGTTGGCCGTGCGGTTAGGGGCGCGCAGCTGTGAGCTTGCACCCAGGAGATAGTGGGTTCGGATCCAACCGTTGGCAGCCATGAATATGGATTTCCATAGTTTCCAATTTTCACACGAGGCAAATGCTGGGGCTTACCTTAATTATGGCCACGGCCGCTTCCTTTTCCATCGCTGTGTCGCCGAAAACCTTCAATGTGTTAGTGCGACATTAAACCAGTAGCAAACCGGGCGAGTTGGCCGTGCGGTCAAGGGCAAGCGGCTGTGAGCTTGCATCCGGGAGATAGTGGGTTCGAATCCCACTGTTGACAGCCTTGAAGATGGTTTTCCGTGCTTTCCCATTTTCTCACCAGGCAAATGCTGGGGCTGTACCTTAAGGCCACGGCCACTTCCACCCAACTCCTAGTCCTTTCCTATCCCACTGTTAGACCCCTGCGCGGATATACAAAATAATATCCGCATCCGCTCCGCATTTCCTTCATCCGCACCCGCAAAATAGTTATCCGCGGATAGTTTAAATATTTAACTACAGTATGTTACACCCAAGGTATTGAAACGGATAGATAATACAATACTCCTGGCACCTGACACCAGAACCCGTACAGTCACAGGTTTATGAGGGATTTTCTCTTGTGACAACTAACCGACGTATTGACTTTTGTTCCTTCGTTCCATTAATTATGGGCATGAGTCAGTTAGGCTTAGGTCAGATTTACGACTTTTTGGTCTCACTATTCTCGTCTAACCGCAAGCAAGCAAATACAAGAGTATACCTAAATGAACATAAATTAACGTCATTATTTAGAAATTATCAGCACCGGGCGAGTTGGCCGTGCGCGTAGAGGCGCGCGGCTGTGAGCTTGCATCCGGGAGATAGTAGGTTCGAATCCCACTATCGGCAGCCCTGAAGATGGTTTTCCGTGGTTTCCCATTTTCACACCAGGCAAATGCTGGGGCTGTACCTTAATTAAGGCCACGGCCGCTTCCTTCCAACTCCTAGGCCTTTCCTATCCCATCGTCGCCATAAGACCTATCTGTGTCGGTGCGACGTAAAGCCACTAGCAAAAAAACACCCACCCACCCAAACAAACAAACAAACACATTTAATTGTACCTCTGTTCTCAAGTTTCACATGTCATTTTGATGTGAGAATTGTGGGACAAGTTCGCTTTACTGCTTATTACAACAGTTTTACTACTTGTTCTAGACCTTTCACCGACTATAAAAGAACCTTGTAGTTTAGCTACCTGGTAATTTGAGAGGCAGTGCAGGTCAAAGTCCAAAGCTTTTAGTATTCGTGCGACGTGTTGTGTGGTAGGCCGTGCGGAACAGCTCCCTCGCACTGTGCAGTGTGCGCCCCACCCACACCAAGAGCCAAGCCCCTGCTACATTCCACACAGAGTTCGAGCCCAGACACCAGTTAGAATTTTCAACATGACCTTTACTACAGAACAAACACAACGACGACAAAATCTCATAGGTTAGATACCACTCTTCTTATCCGGCTAAATCTAATCACAATTAAGCACTCTCTTTGCGAACTTCTTATATCTCTGAATTAATATATATTACCCAGCCTGCATTCGGAAGATGATGGGTTGCAGCACCACTATTGGCAGCCCTGAAGTGGTTTTCCGTGGTTTCCAATTTTCACACCAGGCAAATGCTAGGACTGTAAATTAAGGCCACCTTCCCTGTCCTATCCTATTGCCGCCAAAAATCTATCTGAATTAAGTGGTGTTAAAATAATAGCAAGAAAAGAAAACGAACGGGACAACGTTGGATTATTGGCCGCAAGTGTTGATGTTGAATAAGTTTTGTGTATTGTAGAAGTCAATCTGTGTATGAAATGTTATTGTTGGCATTTTATTTCTTAATTCTAAACAAAGTTACACTCTGTAAGACCGTGAGATGCAAATACTCACGTGTTGTTTGTTTGAGTCATCAGTCCACAGACTGATTTGATGCAAACCTCCATGCCACCCTACCCTGTGCTAACCTTTTCATTTCTACGTAACTGCTGCATCCTACATCTGCTCTAATCTGCTTGTCAGATTCCTACCTTGGTCTACCCCTACCGTTCTTACCGCCTACACTTTCCTCAAAAACCAAGTCACTACATATACTAATAAATACAACCACTGATTTGCCTGACGAATCTGCCTCTCCAACTCAGCCATTACAACACGTAAAATTCCTGATCAAAACACAAATACTGAAAGGTTTTAATCATTATAGATCCTTGTGGAAGAGATCGACTGACGCTTCTCTCCAATGGTCGCACTAAACAGCAGCTGGCGTTATTTCGTCAATAGAAAATATTGTCTCTTTGTCTGACTCGTTGGCTGAACGGTCAGCGTACTGGCCTTCGGTTCAGAGGGTCCCGGGTTCGATTCCCGGCCGGGTCGGGGATTTTAACCTTAATTGGTTAATTCCAATGGCCCGGGGGCTGGGTGTATATGTTGTCTTCATCATCATTTCATCCTCATCACGACGCGCAGGTCGCCTACAGGGGTCAAATAGAAAGACTTGCACCTGGCGAGCCGAACCCGTTTTGGGACATCCCGGCACTCAAAGCCATACGACATTTCATTTCATTGTCTCTTTATTCAAAACAGTTCTTTTGGCGTTTTCTGTAAAAAAAATTGTTTTTTCAACATTTTGAAAACATATATAGAATTCGGAATTTATAAAAGAAAAACAGCAAGATATGCCATAAACGCCTTGGTCCTTTTCTCCACACCACCTGGCAAACAGCTAATCTTTTTAAGCATACAATTCTTAAGTATGTCTCGTCCTAAAATGATTAATATTCTCAGTTCTTTCATTAGGATCAGTATTTCATAGTAACGCAGAGGGCTCTTGTCAAGCAACCTGGCAGGTTTATGTGAATGTACATCTGAAGATCAAAATCAACGAGATCTACAGAATTAAGTAGAATATGAACCACACAGACATGAATTTTAATTTCAAATGTCTGACGTGCACTGGCCGGTATTCGAACTGCGATCGTCTAAATAAGAAGTGAGCGACGATATCACTAAACTATCGCGCCCCCTCCGACCAGTTAAATTTAAACATGCAAGCATCGCCCATGAATCACGTAGGTTATATCAAAATAAATAATCTCCTATTTTTAGTAGAATTATTAGAAACAGTGGCACACACAGCCCACCACTTCAACGGCGTATCTATGGCAATGCCAACTCCAATATACACCAATTCATGTTCCATTCCTAAGTATGTAAATCCGATCTCAGTGCGTAGAAGGTCAGTCACTATTAGGTCTCCTGTACAACCCGTAGAAGTGTGCAATAGTACTTTTGAATCACTCTTGAATCATTCTGTTTCCAAAATAGCGGGTTCAATGCTGGCTGAGGTCAGTGGCAACTCCGCGTCGTTGGCTTCCGACACATTAAAGAACCGTGGGTCAAAATTCAGACATCTCGGCTTTTCTTAAATTCTATAGCAACTGAAGAGATGCTAAACAAATAATATTGTAATCAAAATATAAGAGAGTCGAAACTTCAAAATAAAATAAAAATATTACACTGGGGTTAACAAAGCAGACTGGATAGCGCAAGGAAGCAGCTCATGGCCTCATGCAACGGATGGCCGAGATCCCAAACTTGAAAACTGATGTACCGTACAAATGTAACTCGGTAACAGTTCGTCTGGGCTCCAATGTCGAAACGCTTGTTTAGGGTAGGTTATACAGAGTGTTTCCAAATTTATATTGCACACTTCTAGGGGTTGTAGAATAGACTAGCAGATTAGGTCTAGATAGACACACATGTCCAGAGATGTAAGACCTACAAGGAAAACTAGATCGAATAAAACTTTTCACCGGGCGAGTTGGCCGTGCACGTAGAGGCACGCGGCTGTGAGCTTGCATCCGGGAGATCGTGGGTTCGAGCCCCACGGTCGGCAGCCCTGAAGATGGTTTTCCGTGGTTTCCCATTTTCACACCAGGCAAATGCTGGGGCTATACCTTAATTAAGGCCACGGCCGCTTCCTTCCAACTCCTAGGCCTTTCCCATCCCATCGTCGCCATAAGACCTATCTGTGTCGGTGCGACGTAAAGCAACTATAAAAAATAAAAACTTTTCAACCTCCCGCTTCGCCTGCACTAGGTCTACAAGAGCTGCTCAATGTGGCGACCACCAACTTCGAAGCAGACATTGTACCTGCCAAGCATGTTCTACACTCGTTCAAAAATACGTGGTGTGTGCTGAATCTATTGTGCTGCTGCCAGAACTCATGCAAGCAGATCATCCTCCGACTCTACTGGGGGTCTCATAAATAAAATTCTATACGTGGCCTCTCAGGAAAAAGTTGTGTGGAAGGGTAGTGCGTTTTCGAATATGGGTTTCTATTCACAACTTACACTATCAGAAAATGTCAACTAATTTACCAAGGGAGATATTCGATAAATTTCTTACTACTTTGACATCAATTAATAAAAGTCTAGGTAAACAGCTGATAGAGAATCTGCCACTTTGGCGTCAGTGATAACTGATTTGATTCTGATGACTTTGTGGTCCAAAATTTTAAAACAATGGTTACCTAGCTATGCTACGGCATCACAAATGGTTAGCCTGCTGGCCTTTGGTCACAGAGGTCCCGGGTTCGATTCCCGGCAGGGTCGGGAATTTTAACCATAATTGGTTAATTTCGCTGGCACGGGGGCTGGGTGTATGTGTCATCTTCATCATCATTTCATCCTCATCACGAAGCGGAGGTCGCCTAAGGGCATCAAATCTAAAGACCTGCATCTGGCGAGCCGAACATGTCCTCGGATACTCCCAGTACTAATAGCCATACGCCATTTCATTACTCCAAATACATAACTGTCGTAACTCAAAATATGCGCTTGTTCAGAAATCAACCTTTTATGTTTCCAACACTGGTACAAAAAACATGCGTGGGATTTGGGATTCAGAAATTATTGTATTTCACAAGTGACAATTTAAACCTTACAAACATTTCATTATTACGAGGTTAAACTGGTGTAACTATAGATACGGGAGTTATGCATGAATGGTATGCATTTTTATATTTCATAACCCCAACTAGTGTGATGCGGTCAGATTGCTGCAGCGCGCCATTTTTTTATCTCTATAGTTTTCCGCTTTTCCCAACAGAAAGCCCAGTTTCTAGTAACTGTCTACCCCTTTCTTCTCTGTCAAGGGCAACTGACTGGTGGTCGTTTCGCCACACGGTCTTTCTTGTCAGTAGGGTGAATTGGTCATATTTGATCCCCACAGCATCAAGTACGTATCTCATTTCATTCATCTGTTGATTTAGGTTTATTAAATCAATTATCTTATGAGGCTAAAATATATTATCATTGATTTGTATTTATTAACTATTTATTTTTTATATTGTACAGAAAACGCAAAGGGTTCTATTGTCTAATCAGTCATTTATTAAGTTTATTAGGCTCTAATTATGCCAGAAGAACAATACTGTACGTAGTGACGCATTCCACAGCAAGAGTAGGTTATACAGGTGATGCGCAGCAGGAGTGGTCGGTATCGGATATTCCCCGTCAGTGAAGTGTCGGATTTCTGCGTGGGTGAACTCGCCCTATGCCACCAGCACAGTGGACAAAGCTTTCCTCTTTGTTTCTGTTAGAGCCGTAATTAGCAAACCTGTTCAGACGGGCGCTTGTTCTGACTTATTTAACGGGAAACAAGCACGAGGAACTACTTTTACTGTACAATAGGAAACGTTTTCGTGTTTAGGCCTATTTATTTATTTAGTTCGTTGGTTATTTATTTGTAGTTATTCTGTCAAACATAAAACCCAATAAATATAGTGTATGGACATTACATTACATTACATTACAGGCTTATACCCAAACCGAGTGTCCTGGATTCGAGGCGGGGTTTTCAACAGCACCAGCAAGTGGCGAGATAGTAAATTACCGGCCGTTCCAAAATCATAAACATGGGAGAGGGGCGTTCAAACTGAAAAATGGGAGGGGGTGTATGAGATTGGTGCAGTGGCTTAACTACTGGACTGCCGAAGTCCGAATCCTACACCTGCAAAATCACGTGGCGTCAGGAGGGATATCCAGCCTTAAACCCCCGGGAAAAACCCAAAATGATGCGGACCACAGAAAGACCCGGGATAAGCTGAAGCAAGTGCTCTTTTGGGTGGGAGGTAATTAACTGTACTAAAACCAAATCAAACCCCATGGCGCAACAGCTCCGAAGGGCCATGGCCTACCAAGCGATCGCTGCTCAGCCAGACGGCTGCAGATTATGAGGTGCCGTGTGGTCAGCACGTTGAGTTCTCTCGGCCGCTACTCTTGGTTTCCCAGACCGGGCCGCCATCTCACCGTCAGATAGCTCCTCAATTGTAATCATGTAGGCTGAGTGGACCTCGAAACAGCCCTCAGATCCAGGTAAAAATCCCTGACCTGGCCGGGGCCTCTGGGTAAGAGGCATTCACTCTACCCCTAAATCGCAGGGCCGACTTGATTAATGGTACTAAGGTAAGGTAAGGTAAAGTAAGGTAAGGTAAGGTGTATTCTGCCCGAATGCAGGTCTGAACCTCCGCAAAGGTGTGCCTGAGCCGGAGTTTATGTACGGTAGGGTGGCCAGTTCCTTTGAATAATGGTACTAATGAATACTTAATTGGGAGGGTCGTAGCTCATTTCATTTAATGTCACCTCCTCCGAAAGTAAAATTCCGACTATAGACAAAGTAGCTGAAAGGACGTTAAACACACACACAGTATTATTGCCGACTCGTGACTGTACCCCATTTTCGAATTTGGACACTAACCTATTACGAGTGTGCTGCTTCTGAATCTGACCAAACCGAGCTCGATAGCTGCAGTCGCTTATGTGTGGCCAGTATCCAGTAATCGGGAGATAGTGGGTTCGAGCCCCATTGTCGGCAGCTCTGAAGATGGTTTTCCGTGGTTTCCCATTTTCACACCAGGCAAATGCCGGGGCTGTACCTTAATTAAGGCCACGGACGCTTCCTTCCAATTTGTAGGCCTTCCCTATCCCATCGTCGCCATAAGACATATCTGTGTCGGTGCGACGTAAGCAAGTAGCAAAAAAAAAAAAAAAAATGACCAAAGTGGTTCAACACGTTGGAACGTTGGCTAGTGTGGTGAGTACAGATGAACAGTACAGATGAACTCTGGTAATAGTTGCTTCCAAATCCCCTGTCGGCTATTCATCAAATGTACAGCCACAATTTCGGTTCTACCAAGCTGAAGTTCAGAAAAAGCTCTTGTTTTTCAGACAGTTACACATTTGAATATGAGGGTAATAAAAGAGATAGAAATGTATGAATGGAAAATCTGTAGGAAAAGCACATAAACTAGAGACAACCTGAAAAAGAGGCCGATGACCTAGATGTTAGGCCCCTTTAAACAGCAATCATCATCATCGTCATCAAAGAAAAATAGCAACTTAAGAGTACCTGCAAGAATATCGAAAATGAAGAGGATCTGCAAGAGATACAAAGATATTATACAGTAGATACACTTGCAAAAGAAACCGAAAAGTGCTTGCAAGAAATAAGAGTAAACCGATGAGTATCACCAGAAAGACAATGAAACGCAAGAGTATCTACAAAGTAGGCACAAAGAGAATCTGCAAGAAACTGCATGTGTCACACTACCTCATGTCTAGTTTAATACGGGAATGTTTGTGTACACTGTAGCGTGTGTGTTTGTGTAACTACAGTATGTTATTGTTCTTACGTCCCACTGACTACTTCGACGGTTTTCGCAGAGGTGCTGCAGGAGTTCTTTTACGTGCCAGTAAATCTACGGACACGAGGCGAATTCGAGCACCTTTAAATTCCACCGAACTGAGCCGTGATCAAACCTGCCAAGTTGGGGTCAGAAGGCCAGCGCCTCAACCGTCTGAGTCACTCAGCACAGCGTCTGTTTGCGTGAATCGTGCTTTTACTTTAAACTACGCATAAGCAAAGCCAATTCCATAGAGACCATGAAGTGGAGTGGATTCACTATTCGTAACCTTCGCGGCATGGGCGACGATGGGACAGGAAAGGTCTAGGAATGGGAAGGAAGCGCCCGTGGCCTTAATTATGGTACAGCCTCAGCATTTGCCTGGTGTGGAGTAGTTAACTCTATGACAGGGCGTATGTATGTAAGTATGTATGTATGCATGCGAGGATAATAATAATTTCGTGTGGCTAATTCTAGCCAAGTGCAGCCTTTGTAAGGCAGACCCTCCGATGAAGGTGGGCGGCATCTGCCATGTGCAGGTAACTGCGTGTTATTGTGGTGGAGGATAGTTTTATGTGTGGTGTATGAGTTGCAGGGATGTTGGGGACAGCACAAACACCCAGCCCCAGGGCCATTGGAATTAACCATTGAAGATTAAAATCCCCGAACCGGCCGGGAATCGAACCCGGGAACTCTGAACTGAAGGTCAGTATGCTGACCATTCAGCCAACGAGTCGGACCATGCGAGAATGATGATGGTCATGTCCAAAGCAGCTAAAATTAAAATGATAGCGCATTCTTTTTCCTTTGTAACCAAGGATGCAGTCTCCTTGAAAACCTAATGCCACGGTTATTCTGCACGTTCCTTGCTACGCGTTAATAAACAGTGCCTCGCGCAGCACATAAACAAGCAAGTGTGAATCACGCCGGTATATAGTATCCAGTTCCCACGTGGAGAGAGTGAGCCCACATTACATACCTGAGATAGTCTACTATGCTAATTCTCAACACAAACCAGTCTCTCCGTATGAGATCATCCGAGTACTCACAGCAGCTGTTTGCTACGCCTGTCTCTCACATGACAACCTAGAATAATGACTACACACAAACTCAACTTGTCGAGGAATCGATTCCCAATGGATTCCTTGCAGCAACACTCCGAGAAGAAGTTTTTCTTCACATCCTCCAAGATCGATTGCAAGATGGAACTACAAAAATGTTGTAGCCAGATGAATTTTCCTAGAGTCAAATAGGACAAGTCAGAAACCAGTCGTTAACCCATCATTAGGAAAACATTCGCGCCAATTTGCAAACCGCTATTGGTATCCTAAGAGCAGGTATCAGCTTGAACGTGCCGATAGGCCCGAGCTTGAAAAGTTCCTTAAAATATCAGGGACGTGAGGGAAATCAATAAAAACATCCTATAATATTGCAAAATTTAAAATTAAGTATGGAAATTTTAATGCATTTTTATTGTTTATGATGTAATAATGTTGATAAAATAATAATAATAATAATAATAATAATAATAATAATAATGGCGTGTAGCCTCCGAAGAGTCCTGGTGTCCTTCCTATGATGATTCTAATAATGAAGACGTCACACACACCCAGCCCACGAGCCATCGGAATTAAAGTTAAAATCCCCGACCCGACCGGAAATCGAACCTGGAACCCTTTGGACCAAAGACCAGCACGCTAACCATTTAGACACGGATCTGGAAGAAAAAATGAGAAATACTAAAGTATAATAATAATTTCGTGTGGCTATTTCTAGCCGGGTGCAGCCCTTGTAAGGCAGACCCTCCGATGAGGGTAGGTGGCATCTGCCATGTGTAGGTAACTGCGTGTTATTGTGGTGGAGGATAGTGTTATGTGTGGTGTGTGAGTTGCAGGGAAGTTGGGGACAGCACAAACACCCAGCCCCCGAGCCATTGGAATTAACCAATGAAGGTTAAAATCCCCGACCGGACCGGGAATCTGTACCGAAGGCCAGTACGCTGACCATTCAGCCAACGAGCCGGACAATACTGAAGTGATTAACGACTTGTGTACACGGAAGGTACTTCATAAAACGCTCTAGTATACATGGTATACATCGCAATCCTCTCCACCGATTGCGTCAAAGTGAGAACAATTAAAAACTGTCCCTTCAGCATGTGTTGGCTACCCTGCAGCTAAGACGTACAGTAGAAGCGTTTCCCGTTTAAACCAACAGGATTTTCAGTTAAGAACACACATCCCCCTTTATCAACCAGGTCAGCGATGCAGATTTAAAATATTGCTCCTGTCTTGTCTGAGGACGATAACAGATTATAACATATAACTACTCAGCGATCTACTGTATACTAGCCACCGGGAAAGTTGACCGTGCGGTTAGGGCCGCGCAGCTGTGAGCTTGCATCCGGGAGAGAGTGATTTCGAACCCCACTATCGGCAGCCCTGAATATGGTTTTTCGTGGTTTCCCATTTTCACACCAAGAAAATGCTGGGGCTGTACCTTAATTAAGACCACGGCCTCTTCCATCCCACTCCTAGGCCTTTCCTATATCATCGTCGCCAAAAGACCTAACTGTGTCGGTGCGACGTAAAACAAATTATATATGTATGTGTGTGTTGTGTCTCCAACCAGTTTACTGTACCTCTACGGGATCGGTCGGATATAAAGTGAGATGAATCTTCGTACCAAGTTTTCCTGACGATCCGGTTTGACATCTACATGTAAAATAAAGGCTTCGTTACAGCTAAGAAACAGTACATAATAGTTATACGGTACTCCGTAGACGAACACTGGCAAAGCTGCTTACAGTAGGACCTACGGCTTTACTGTAGCGAAGCCAACTCGTGCTGCAAGGATTTTTTTTTTTTTTTTTTTTTTTTTTTTTTTTTTTTTTTACTAGTGATACACCCGCCGGAGAAAGTGGTGGTTTCTTTAATTTGCTTTACGTCGCACCAACACAGATAAGTCTTATGGCGACGATGGAATAGGAAAGGGCAGGAGTGGGAAGGAAGCGACCGTGGCCTTGAACACGGTATGCCAGGCGTTAACATGGGAAACCACGGAAAACTATCTTCAGGGCTTCACACAGTATGATTCGAACCCACTACCTCCCGGAGAGGATTGTGATCGATACAATAAACCTATATACTAGTGTTTAACCTATTTATGCCCAAACAAGAGTCAACCCGCTAAGCACTAGCTCGAAGAGGTTGTGAGAATAGCCGGAATTTTTCTACCGAGCAATAAATTATTTTTACGAACATACGTTGTATGTAATGTAGCTGTAAAATGAAAATTTTTTAGTTCAAAGACAAGATTTGCTCATAGAGATTTTCAACAAGGTCTCACGTAAACATGCACTCAAATGGTTTCATTCATTTTTTTTTTTACAATTTTCTTTAATTCATGTCTTATGGTGACGATGGGATAGGAAAGGGCTAGGAGTAGGGAGGAAGCGGTCGTGGCCTTAATTAAGGTACATCCCCAGCATTTGCCTGGTGTGAAAATGGGAAACCACGGCAAACCATCTTCAGGGCTGGCGATAGGGGGGTGTTCGAACCCATTATCTCCCGGAGAGGATTATGGTCGATACCATATACCTTCATACAAGTGTTTAAAAGGCACCTGCCGTATATTAAGGACGTTAGCCACGTGAACATTTCTATTTGTTTTCATAAAATTATTACATTATAAACAATAAACATACCACGAAAATTCATATTTAACTTTGTAACATTATGAAAAGATTGTCTTGATGTCCCACACGCCCCTGATAGTTTGCTGATTGTTCCTACCTCGGGTTTCGTCGAGTTGTAATTAGGCCCGATTCGCACATTCGAGCTGATAAGGATACTGATAGCGGTTTGAAAATTGGCTTCAACATTTCTCTAACAAAGGGCTAACGACTGGTATACGACTTGTCCGATTTGACTTAAAGATAGTTTTCACGATCTTACCCAGCTGTAGCCTTATTAACAAAAGTACTGTAGAAGAACACTCACTGACTGAACCTCCATTCAGGTTTTCTGGTCGAAAATTCATATAAAAGTCTTGGGAAATCAGGGTCCGAATCATTTCGAATTGCTTTTCTGATAATGAGTGAACCATTCCTTTCCGGTATCAAGCATTTTAACCACACTTTTTTCATGATAGAAATGTTTCGTCACGCTTTACATTTTCGTTTTGAGCTAATTTTGAAGGGCTTAATCCTGGTTTAGTCCGGTGGTATTTGAAGGTGACGTTATGTACAGTCCACAGCAGTCCAGTCACATCAATAAAGTCATTGTTTCATGATCGACAGCAACAATAACTGGTTCATCTAAGATGTAGGCCTATCACCCTTTATGTATCACTGAAAACATTCTGGTGAATACAGGGTGGTCGAAAGAGAAAAAAAATGGTAGTACGTGAAAAGGAATGTCGTAGAACGTAAATTGGAGACATGGATCTGATAGTGATGGCATGACCAACACATACTCTACTCAGATGTTGCAACGTGTGGAGCGCAGTTCTAGGACATTTGTTTACGGGACGTAAACAGACATGATCACACACATGAAACGAGCAATGTGTCTAAAAGAGAGCAAAAAGTCAAAGGGTACACTGCGTTAGCATGTAACGGGTTATATTTCTTTAACACTAAAACGTTCAGGTGCCCAATTTAACAGAGGTGACAAGTGTGGCGATAGGATTCCTATCTTAATTATGCTTATTTTGATGCAAGATATCACACCTTGGTGAGTTTGCTCGGTCAATTCCGACCACCCTATATACCTAGACAGGCGATAATTTAGATGTTTCTTCGAAAATTCATACCACTTAGGTTTTTCAACCGTATGACCTTTAGGTAAGTTGTTTGATTCCAGCAATTTGATTCGCTCATGTTATAAAACACTTGTCAGTGAGCTGGTCTCGATTTTATCCTGCTGAACTGCTCACAAGTTTGGGAGTGCAGGACAGACCAAGTTGATGTACCGGCGTACACGACTGATTGAGCCAAACTGATGTACAGACGTGCACATTAATGGTGTCCCGACATAAACAATCAACACTGCCCCACTCCAGTACAAAACAAGAAGGAAGGGAGTGAAGGGGTAGTGCCGAAGGCACAATGACCCACCTTCTCGCTCAACGCATTGCTGCATGTATACAGCCTGCTGTAAGACTCTGTTGTGATTGAAATGGGCACACTGGCGGATGTATTGAAGTATAGCATTAGGTAACCTACTCTGATAATTACAGAATCAAGAGGTAAAGGAGGTTTTCAACCGAAAAAATATTTTTAATAGTTAGCAATATTTTGGGGCTGCGTTATATCGGGTCGTAATTTGAAAATATATTTTACTGGTTCCTAACTTTGTTCTGTACTTTACTGAAGTTATATCATCATAATTTACCACCTCGGACATAGAATTATGATAATTCTATAAATAGAAAATTAATATGCTAAAATAAGTTATTGATGTATAACTGTGTAAGCATTTCTTTACAAAAATAACTGAAGATACATTTTGCTTCTTGAGCAATAAGAAAATAATGTAATATCATTCAAATTCAATTTCCATAAAATACAAATTTGTATCTTAAAATATACAACAAAAATGCTATTATTGCAACATTTCAACATAACTAATTATTATAAAATTAACACATTTGTACAGAAATATCTTATAAAAATATGAACGTACCACATCTTCCTAGAAAATATATAAATAAAATAAACGTACGGTAAAATAATATTATAAAAATAATTATAAATATATAATAAAATAATATTGCCATATTTCTACCCATCTCCAAACTGTCTTAAGACTGCACGATATTGCTTGAGCTATTGCTTGGGGGACCATGTGAGCCTTCCACATGCCAATAATACGGCCTCGATTCACCCGTGATAAGATAGGAGCCATCTTACAATGTTACAGCCGGGCTGAGTGGCTCAGCCGGTTGAGGCGCTGGCCTTCTGACCCCAACTTGGCAGGTTCGATCCTGGCTCAGTCCGGTGATATTTGAAGGTGCTCAAATATGTCAGCCTCGTGTCGGTAGATTTACTGGCACGTAAAAGAACTCCTGCGGGACTAAATTCCGGCACCTCGGCGTCTCCGAAAACCTTAAAAGTAGTTAGTGGGACGTTAAACAAATAGCATTATTATTATTATTATTATTATTATTATTATTATTATTATTATTATTATTATTATTATTATTATTACAATGTTACAGTATAACGAAATGTAGGCCGGAATACACACACTGTGTATTCAATACTACCTGTTCACTCCCTTCCCCTCCTTTTCGGTACTGGGGTGGCCTTCAACACTACCCCTTCACTCCCTCCCCTTCTTTTCAGTACTGGAGTGGGGCAGTGTTGATTGTTTATGTTGGGACACCATTAATGTGCGTGCGTGTACGGATAGACCTGTACGGACGTAGGTGGTAGGCCTACTTGAATGTACAGGCACTCAGAAAAACAATCAGCGTATGGTAAGGTACAGTTTTCTCCAAACAGTTAAACCTATAGATATTATGTTTACCGAGCGACTTGGCTACGCGATTTGGTTCACGTAACTGTGAGCTTGCATTCGACAACCCTGAAGATGGTTTTCTATGGGTTCCCATTTTCACATCAGGCAAATGCTGGGGCTGTACCTTAATTGAGGCCACGATCACTTTCTTTCCTGACCTATCCCATCGTCCTCATAAGACCTGTCTGCGTGAGTGCAACGAAAATCAAATTAAAAAAAAAACACGTTTTGGGTATCCATAAGGTTTGTATCAACATGAGGTGAATTATATTTTGTTAATAATTAAAATTAAATTAAAATTAAAATTAAGATATTAAATGCAAGGAACACAATACCATGCACACATTTCTTTGGCGAATATATGTACGTTGATCAGTATAGTATTGGTGACACCGATTGGTGAAATTAACAACAGATACAACATTTCCTATTTGTGTAGGATAGAACTTGACTTTTCTTTATCTTAGCGGGGAGCATACTGGTCAGTTGGTCACGACAGTTAAGGCGTCAAGTCTATATGGTCTGACACCGTGGTTAGCCGGTCCGAGTCCCGCTGGAAGGAAAAAGTCACTATCAGAATGTTGACCGGCAGGGTAGGAGATGTGGTGGTATATAATTTCTAATCACTAAATTGCGTGCAAAAAGTCTGGATTCAGTTCGAAACGTCTTTGCAGTGTTCATATAGAGTGAGAGCACATGATGTTGGTGATTCGTCCGTCGAATGGAGACGTTTAAGCCTTGAGCAGACCCCGTGGTGTTACTCGACAAGGGTAGGCTATGTGCCTACACCTGGTTTTTACTCTGTCACTATCTCATTACCGTCATACCACTCCGGCTCCATGACTAAATGGTTAGCGTGCTGGCCCTTGATCACCGGGGTCCCGGGTTCGATTCCCGGCACGGTCGGGAATTTAAACCATAATTGGTCATTTCCCCAGGCACGGGGGCTGGGTGTATGTGTCGTTTTCATCATCATTTCATCCTCATCACGACGCGCAGGTCGCCTACGGGTGTCACATCAAAAGACCTGCACCTGGCGAGCCGAACTTCTCTGACACATCCCGGCACCAAAAGCCATACGCCATTTCATTCCCATCATACCCACACCCAGGTCGCCCATCTGCTTCAAATAGACCTGGACTAGGGGAGCCGAACATGTTTTCGGACACTCCCGGGACTAAAAGTCATAAGATTAACTTTTTGTCAGTTTACAAGTGGAATACCTGGTGAATGGACTGTCAGTTGCTTCTTATGCGCGTGTAATGTTGCTTAATTGAGAGTCTGCAGTCAACATAGACATCGTCGTCTCACTGAATTCAACAAGCTGAGATGGAGCTGCGTTGCCTAGACGAAGAAATGCATGCTCGGTTTGCCCGGTAAGACATGGGCTCGATTCCCCATCAGCAACTCAAAAAATTTAAGAAACGAGATTTCCACTTCTGGAGCGGCACATGAACTTGAGGTTCACTCAGCCTACACCAATAATGAGAACTAGGTTAATTCCTGGGGGCAAACACGTCCGGGCAAAAACTTGACACGGAGCTAATTGGTCATGCGGTTAAGGTCGCGCTTAAGATCAAAAAATCCCTCGACCTGGCCGGGAATCGAGCCAGGGCTCCCGAAGACCAAAGGCCAAGACGCTGACCACTCAGTCCTGGTACCATAGCACAAACACAAGTTATTAAATGGAGTAGACACACACTAAGTAGATGAGGCTGTTGGGCATTACATATAAACGTCACAAAGTATATTCAAACCCGACAGCCAGCGCAAGAAATACAGCACATGGAGTAACCAATCATCAAAAATCACGTTTCCATGTTTTCTGAACGCAACTGTTCTCCATCGAACGTAATAAATTACTTAGCAGCATGGTAAGTGAAACCTCAGCTTGAAAGGAGGATAACTGCAGTGGAGTAATCCGTGATGCAATGTTGTCTGGTCTGGAATCACCATAACGAGGTTAACACAGATATGAGTGTTTCTAGCTAGCTGCTTTACGTCGCACCGACACAGATAGGTCTTATGGCGACGATGGGACAGGAAAGGGTTAGGAGTGGGAAGGAAGCGGCCGTGGCCTTAATTAAGGTACAGCCCCAGCATTTGCCTGGTGTGAAAATGGGAAACAACGGAAAACCCAGGGCTGCCGACAGTGGGGTTCGAAACTACTACCTCCCGAATACTGGATACTGGCCGCACTTAAGCGACTGCAGCTATCGAGCTCGGTACAGTGTTGTTTCCAGGCGCATTCACCGGATACTTAATAACGGAGCCGTTAGCACTTTAACGTGATTTAGAGGCATATTATGGCATAAATGCCTAAATGGTTAGCGTGCTGGTCTTTGATCTAGAGGGCCCTGGGTTCGATTCCCGGTCGGGTCGGAGTTTTAACCTTAAACGGTTAATTTCCTTGGCTCGGGGACTGGGTGTTTGTGCTGACCCCAACAGCCCTGCAACTCACACGCCACACATAACACTATCCTATTCATTGACATGGCCCACAACGTGCTATTTGCACGTACTCTACAGTATGATGGCAGTAGTATATATGTATAAAAATGAAAATAGACGTGAATTAATTAGGAACTTCCAGGCAACTTAGAAACTTAAAACTATTTTTTGCTATTTGTTTTACGTCACACCGACACATATAGGTCTTATGGCGACGATGGGATAGGAGAGGCCTAGGAATGGGAAGGAAGCGGTCGTGGCCTTAATCACGGTACAGCCCCAGCATTTGCCTGGTGTGAAAATGGGAAACCACGGAAAACCATCTTCAGGGCTGCCGATAGTGGGGTTCGAACCCACTAACTCCCGGATGCGAGCTCATAGCTGCGCGCTCCTAACCGCACGGCCAACTCGTCTGGTAACCTTAAAACTTGGTACCAGAGAAGTTTATGACCTCAGGATCCCTAGAAAAATCGAAAATTCTCAAAATTCCCTGAGGAGGCCAGGCTGGGGTGTTTCAAATTTGGGGCTCAGCATAAGAACGCAGTCTGATATATTCTTCCAAACCGATAACCTATAGGTTTCATGGACTAAAACGTTTCTTGGAAGTCCTAATTTTTACCCCTCTTCCCCCAATCAAGATGGCGACACAATATGCCAGACAAGCTTAGAAAATTGAAATTTGGCAAAATTATAGCTTTTAACCTGTAACCGACCGAAGAATTCCATGATGTTAAAATTTTTCACTTTTTACCCCCGAAAAACATCGAAATTTGGAGGCAATCAATGTTGATGACGGCGCAGACCTTCGTTTCGAGATATATGGTGGCTAAACAGTAAGTCGAATCACAAAACGGATGGCAGTATCTTTGTTCAATTTTGAGTGATCTACAACTTTGATCCTATGACCTTTTGTCGTATCTCTATCTCTTATACATTATATTTGGCTGTATTTCTCGATTGTACGTAAATGTTGTATGTACTTTCTACAAGTATAATCCAACACTTATAGTAAAGATAGAATCATCAAATTCGGCACGAACATTGGCCCATCTAGTGGCCATATGTGAGCCAAATTCTATGTTTCTAGCTGTCACATATGTATCCGAAAAGTAATGCACGTTTGAAAATTGTACCCAATTTCACACTATTCAACGTTTCTAACTCAAACTAAACCACAAATAGATGAGATACGAGAACATGTCATAGGATCAACCATTTAGACTGCTAAAGGAGGCGTCTTAAGGTGCAATCTGTTTGTCGATATGACGTATCGTTTAGCAGCAGTTAATCTGTAAATGAAGGTTTGCAATATTGTAAACGTGCATATGCGTTCGTATGTATATTCATGGAAGTAGATTTGTAGCGATCTAGAAAGGGGTGTCTGTCATTATAATTAATACTTTACAAATTGATAGTGATTGTCAGTAGGAAGGCGTCTGCTATTGTAATTAATACTTCGCACATCGACTTTGACTGGCAGTAGGAATTGTGTCCTTCTCCAACTCCGGTGTAAGTGGCAATACTAAGGAGGGCCTACCATTGTAATGAATACTTCACTTCTCAATTTGACTGGCAGAAGGCACGGGAGCATGCAGTTTTGTTCAAGACTCCCCTACCCAATTGTGTCTGGCAGTAGGCAAGTGTGCCCGCCATTACAAACATATTTACCCATCTAAAATGTGACTGGCTTTAGGCCAAGTGGCCTGCTATTATAATCGAAACTCACCAACTCGAATGTGACTGGCAGTAAGCTGACTGGCATTAGGAAAAGGGGCCCGTCATTATAATGATAACAGCACAACTCAATTTTGATTGGCAGTAGGGAAGGTAGGTACCTTCATTATAATAAAAACTCCTCAACTGTAATGTGTCTGGAAGTAGGAAAAGGGGCCTGCCATTGTAACGAAATTGATTGTGAATGGCAGCAGGCAAGTGAGACTGCCATTATCATCACAACTCCGCAACTCGCACTTTACATTGGACAACGTATGGGGACCTCGCTGTGCTGTTTCTCGGATAACGCTAAGTGACGAGCAATTTAAAAAAAATCTTATTCATTGTGCAGTAATTTACTTCGATATCCGTATACAATGTAGAATACCGCAGCGAAGCACGGGTACATTTGCTAGTATATACTGAACACGACCTAATACGTTGAAAGTTTATTTCGAGAATCATTATTTTTAATGCACCCAATAAACATAACTCATTCATTTTGCTAAGGACGGCAGACATGGATACTGAGAACAAAAAAAGCAAAGCAAAGTCACCTCCGTACACGTCATGAAGGCCCTCGGAGGAGTGGAAAGTAAAGGCTTCCACCATTGTTAACCTCGGCACGTGATGGGGTAGAGTGGTTAGCTCTACGCCCGGCCGCCTTTGCCCCCAGGAATTAACCTGGTACTCATTTTTGGTGTAGGCCATATGCCATATGCACCTCCGGAAGTGGAAATCTCGTTTAAATTTTACGACTTCCTGACGGGGATTCGAACCCACGTCCTTCCGGGCGAACCGAGCACGCCTTTACCGCCTCGGACAGGCAGCCCCTGGATACTGAGAACGTGTATGATAATCTACAATCATTTATCGTACATAGATTTAATGGTAAAAATACATTACATTTTATGTTATAATAAAAGTATTATTATAAAAGAAATAGATAGGCCAATATATCTTATTCAATATAATTCCCGCAGCGTATAAAGCACATGTAAAATGATATTGTGTTTCTGCAAAAAATATGGCCCTTGAAATTAGGTCTGCGTGTGTGAACTAACACGCACTCATATCCCATTAAGGGTTGTTAACGGGCGAGAAGTGAGGAGGAAGAGCAGGATGGGAAAAGTGGAAGTTCTGAAATGCTATTCATCGTCTTTCACGTAATTTTAATGATTACCATTGGCCGCTTCTTGAAGATTTGTAAGACTCACCCCAAAATTCCCTTAATGTAAGAAGCACACATCTGTACGAGCAAAGACATGACGTATAGCTTAACTACGGAATAAACAGAGCGAGCTGGCTACGCGGAACTATGAGCTTCCATTCGGGAGGTGGTGAGTTAGACTGGTATGTTCACTATGAATTCTGCAATATGAATATGGCATCCACATGGCATATCAATGACAGTCGATAAGAGAGGTACTTCAGAACACAGAGCCTAAATTAGGAGGCACGTTGAACACTTGTTACTTAACTGTTCCGCTGATGTTCTTGTTCAATTTGTACAATGCAAGGGACTTGGAAAATCGAGGTTAAAGGCATGTGTACTTGGTGCTGGAGGAGGCTGGGTGTTGCTGTGGTAATTCTAGTTGTGTGTATAATCACTCAAAAAGAATGAGCGCATGGTATTGTACACTGGTTCCAAAGGGTGAGCATAATATGGAAACTGGAAAAATGGAGCCGGGAACTTAGCGGTTAGGGCGCGCAGCTGTGAGCTTGCATTCGGGATATAGTGGGTTCGAACCCCACTGTCGGCAGCCCTGATGATTTTTTCCCGTGGTTTCCCATTTTCACACAAGGCAAATGCTGGCACTGTTCCTTAATTGCAGCCACAGCTGCTTCCTTCCAACTCCTTGCCCTTTCCTATCCCATCGTCGCCATGTTGGTGCAACATAAAGCACATTGTCGGTCAGACGACGGGTTCCTGAGAAACAAAGCCTGAAAGTTGACATGGTGGAAACACGTATCAAAAACGGGAACGTCTTGCGTTCCACGTGCGATAAAAAATATTAAATTATCTATTTGAAACGTGCATGAAATAACGTGAAATAAAACGGGGAAGATGATGGTATTATTGGATTTTCTGTAGGCCAATTGGCTATTTCATTAACAGCCTCCAAACTCGAGTAATAATATTTTGGTCGACAGTACTGAGTAAGACCCGCTCTGTAGCCAGTGCCATGGTCTATATGTAACGAACCGGTACCATCCTCGCTTTTAAGTGAAATTGGCTTTCACGTGGAACTGAAGTGAGAAACTACAGAGATCCAATTGTATTGTGGTCGGGAGTTGGTTTATAACCCTCCTTTCTTCTCATTTGAGTTGCATAGCCCTTAGTCTTTAAAATATGTCAGTGTCGAGAATAGAACTCAGACTAGGCAGGAGGAAAGCTTCTATGCCAATATATCGACCTTGGCTAATAGTTAAAATCATTTCTACATTCTCCTTGACTTCAACAGGAGAAACCACGATTCACCACTTCTTCTATAGCCTAGAGTGATTGATCTACTTCACTTCTCAGAACTCAGCAGAATTGCCTCTCCAAGTAAAAGAAAAAGAAGATAATCTCAATCTCAGATCTCCTCAGGCTCTTAAGACACTCTCACCAAGCAAAACTATGCCAGCGGTCTTACCGTCAATGATAACTAATGATTAATACACAAAGAGTTAACCGTGCCAAGTATCTGATGTGAATTGATGGCCAACAATCCTGTATTACTGTCAGTGTACCTAGATCGATAGCCGCAGTCGCTTAAGTGCACCCAGTATCCAGTAACCCATTTTCACACCAGGCAAATGCTGAGTCTGTACCTTAATTGAGGCCACGACCGCTTCCTTCCCACCGAGCTCGATAGCTGCAGTCGCTTAATTGCGGCCAGTATCCAGTAATCGGGAGATAGTGGGTTCGAGCCCCACTGTCGGCAGCCCTGAAGATAGTTTTCCGTGGTTTCCCATTTTCGCACCAGGCAAATGCCGGGGCTGTGCCTTAATTAAGGCCACGGCCGCTTCCTTCCAATTCCTAGGCCTTCCCTATCCCATCGTCGCCATAAGACCTATCTGTGTCGGTGCGACGTAAAGCAAAAAAAAAAAAAGCCTCCTTCCCACTCACAGCCCTTTCTTATCCCATCGTCGCCATAACATCTATCTGTGTCGGTGCGACGTAAAGCAACTTGTAAAAATATTGTCAGTGTTGGTGATCCCGACTTGCGACACCGGAGGATGTAAGTAAATGTTAACGAGATCACATAACCGCAGACCCAAACACGGCCTGTTGCATTCTGATCACATCTCGGCAAGGCAGCCACAATTAATATTACGGACAATGATACATGGTGCCAGCAGATGACGTCTCTCTCTCTGCATCCTTCTATGGCAACCAAGCGGAATCTGACCGTAATCGGGAATTTCAAATAGGCTGTCGACCTGTTTTTCACAGCGGGTAGGAATCATTCGTAACAGAATACAACAAGTCAGTTCGTCGAATAATAATAATAATAATAATAATAATAATAATAATAATAATAATAATAATAATAATAATAATTTTACATCCGACTAACTACTTTTACAGTTTTTGGAGATGCCACGGTACTGGTACTTAGTCCCGCCCGTGCCGGTAAATCTACCCACATGAGGTTGGCATGTTTGAGCGCCTGGTGAAATTGGTCCTGGGATGAGTAGTTCAAGATAGTACAGGTAGAGCGCTGGTTTTCTGAGTCTATCCTAGCTCAGTCCAATGGTATTTGACGATGCTCAAATACGCCACCCTCCTGACGGTAAATTTACCGGGCCGTAAAAGAGCTTCTACGGGACAAAATTCTGTCACCTCAGCGTCTACAAAAACTGTAAGAATAGTTAATGGGACGTAAAACCAATAACATTATCATGCTAGTATGTGTAATTATTAATGCCTCTCTGAATGGCATAGTCGATTAGCCGTTGGCTTTCTGCTCTGAAGATAAGTTCAATTCCAGCCAAGGGCGGAAGCATTTTACAGCGTTTGAATGAGACAACGTCGTGCCTTTTCTTCGGGCACGTTAATTAATTCTTGCCGGGTAAGTTTAAGACAAGCGTCCAAGACCATTATTGAGCGTAAATCAAGCCGGAGGAAAAACACCCAAACACGAATTTGGAAACTGCCCGTAGAGGAAGTCCAGAAGTTGTTTTACCCGAGTTTCATTATCAGTAAAGACAAGCACAATATGAAGAAAATTTGGCCAAATTATGAAAACAAAAATTTCAAATATATTTTAATGATAAAATGCCGTTTAGTGCAGTTTTTTATTTACAAAACAAGCCTTTATAGATTTATAAGTTCTGTATAAATTATTTAATGTGATGTCGTGTGACCTCCGGAGTGGCCTGGTGAAGGTCCTTCTAGTTGCCGGCCATGGGTAATCAGCGCGTCTGTGTTGTTGTTCATGACGATGGTGATGATGTTGATGATATGGTGATGTACGCACATGGTGAAAACTGTTGTCGGTACATAATCTATTCCTGTCGAATAAAACCAAGGAGTCTACGAACGTCTACAGACACGAGGTTGGCGTATTTTGAGCACCTTCAAATACTGTTGAGAGCCGCGATACTGAGAAAACCAGCGCTCTACCATCTGAGCCCCTCCGCCTGGTAATTCATATTTGAACCCATGTTATGATCAGGTAGCGGATTTGGGTGAAATTGCTGCCGGGTGAGTGGTTCAGATAGTAGAGCGCTGGTCGAGTCAACAGTGTCATATGTGAACTCTGCGGAGAGGTTAGGAATTGAATCTAGGCTTTTGGCGCGCAATCTGCTGATTAGAAATTGTATATTATACCTCTCCTACCAGCCTCCGTGGCTCAGGCGGCAGCGCGCCGGCCTCTCACCGCTGGTTCCGTGGTTCAAATCCCGGTCACTCCATGTGAGATTTGTGCTGGACAAAGCGGAGGCGGGACAGGTTTTTCTCTGGGTACTCCGGTTTTCATTCCAGCAACACTCTCCAATATCATTTCATTCCATCTGTCATTCATTAATCATTGCCCCAGCGGAGTACGACAGACTTCGGCGGCCGGCACAATTCCCATCCTCGCCGCTAGACAGGGCTTCATTCATTCCATTCCTGACCCGGTCGAATGACTGGAAACAGGCTGTAGAATTTCATTTTTAATTTCACCTCTCCTACCCTGCTGGCAACATGCTGATTGTGAAACAGTTTTCCCCCAACATGGACTCGAACGAGCGAACCACAGTGTGAGACCAACGACGTGACGACCATGGCCACCAGGCGAACTTATATTATTTAATAATGCGATAACCAAAGAAATGCAATCAATCACAATAATTTAATAGTATTTCAGGATCATGAAACCTTTGCACCCAGAGAACATCATAAACCACTGCCTACTTTAAGTGCACTTAAAACTACTTACAACAAGCTACACGATTTTTTTTTCATTATGTTCAGGCAAACTGAATTCTCACACTGCGAATAGTAAAAATCCTTGTTTCCACAGTTATGGCTTTCATATTCTGCCCGTCTTTATCAGTAACGAGAATACAACTCCAAGCAAAGTCCAAAGAATCACCCAGTCAAGAAAGTCAGGCCATACATCTCAAGATGGGGTAACGACCACGTAGCACTCCAATATCTGCAGCCCATCCAGTTGGGTAGAAGTCGTCTTGGCAGATCCAAATCCTGGGCTGCAGCTACCACAAGTTTTGCTTTTCATTGTTATTTCTCCTCCCACCCCTGATAACTACAAGAGATGGATGCAAATCTCAACTGCCAAAGGACACAATCCCCGAGGTGTTCAAAACAATATGTGCCACCTTGTAACGATACCAGTGAGCTTCCAATCAAGATTTTCTACAGAGTGGTTCGGACAGAAGTAGCTGATGTTCTCATTAGCATTCACGATAAGAACAGAAGGGAAATATTAACAAAAAACGGTCGAGGACTAAGATTTCAAGCATTCGAGTAAAAACGCCTGGAACCTTCTAAACAAACTACGAGGCCATTTCCACAAACCGCACGTACCTCAAGAAGTTAAACTAGATAAAATAATAGACCGAATCGTACAGATGTCTACGGCTAAATCAGACAAAGCACACTCCAAGTAATCAGAAACTTGTATAATTTAAGAAAAATCATGTTTCTCTATACCGGAGCCAGCACCATTCACCGCAGATGAAGTTACGACGGCCATTCAAAGCTGAAAAATGGGTAAGGCACCAGGCTTCTTTCTTCATCCCTCCAACGCACTGGCAACTGCCACCGGTGTTCAAGAGATCAAAGATCACTGCATTCTTGAAACCTGGAAAACCGCCCAACGCTCCCGAAAGCGACAGGCCCATAGTACTATTAAGCTCCAACAGAATCAGTCCAGACATTTTCAAGATTCCCCTGCAGAACAGGCGAGCTTTAGACAGGGGCGAAGTTGTAATGGCAAAGTACTTGCTCTGACAACATTAATTATTAAGCTGGATTTAAAGAGAAGCTAAAATCTGGCATAGTGTTCATATACCTCACAGCAGCTTTTAACACATATGAAGAGATGAGGATTATGTACAAACTCCTAAAACCCTTACGATGCAAAACTACTACAAATCTCATTAATCGCGTGCTTTCAGACAGAATCATTCAAATGGTCATGAACAATACCCTCAGGAAATCAAAAGGACTAAATGATTCTGCAAGGTTCCATATCAGGCTCTCTATTATTCAGTGTTTACCTCGCAGATATCCCAGAAACAGTGTCAAGATAATTTGCCTATGCCGATAATCTCTGCATAGCCACCCGACACAAAAC
This sequence comes from Anabrus simplex, assembly GCF_040414725.1. NCBI lineage: Eukaryota > Metazoa > Arthropoda > Insecta > Orthoptera > Tettigoniidae > Anabrus > Anabrus simplex. Next base: position 1,123,154,412 of record NC_090265.1, on the reverse strand, counting down.
ATTGAAGAGCCTTGGGGACAAGCTAATAAAATATCTGTGCTTACTAATTTCTTTCAAACGTGGCGTCTGACACATCACACAATAATAATAATAATAATAATAATAATAATAATAATAATAATAATAATAATAATAATAATAATAATAATGTTATTTGTTTTACGTCCCACTAACTACTTTCTTAAGGTCTTCGGAGACGCTGAGGTGCCGGAATTTAGTCCCGCAGGAGTTCTTTTACGTGCCAGTAAATCTACCGACACGGGGCTGTCGTATTTGAGCACCTTCAAATACCACCGGACTGAGCCAGGATCGAATCTGCCAAGTTGGGGTTAGAAGGCCAGCGCCTTAACCGTCTGAGCCACTCAGCCCGACTCATCACACAATCAAAATAGAAAAATATTGCTTTCATGTGATTAACATTCTGGCCCAGACCAGCTTGAAAGTGACTCTTCACGATTACGTTTTACCATATAACCCAACTCCAACATACCTTCACGTAAAACTGGATTGAAAACCATCAATCAGTAAACATTTCCCCTGCCTAGCAGTTAAACTATACAGGACTATAAGAAACAACATCCTATCTAAACTTACCAGCAACACATAGAGATCCACAGCGACACATTTTCGAGTTTCTGCGCTGTCTGGTGTTCACAACAGGGAAATACTGTTCTTTCCTCCGGCTGAACAGCACTCACACACGGAAAACTGACACTGTTCTGAATCAGACACTGCAAATAATCAGCGGTGGGTCGTAAGAACAACCCGACTGCACTGCCTTTCAGTCCTTATTCACAAGGTTAACGCCGCATGAACAATCTTGTTCGAGAAGCACATGAAGTTGAGGCTTATAAATCAGTTCCCATTCATAAAGATATCCATAGAATCGAATCAAACCGGACCAAGGTAACCCCTTCTACTGCTGACTCAAAAGTGATCAAAGGAAACTTCGCTGGACTGTCTGTCTGTCAGGTCTGTTAGGTCATCAGCCCAGAGGCTGGTTGGATCCTTAAATAGCACCACCAAAGGCTATGCAGTTATAGGGAAACTGCAAAAACCAATGGCAGAGCCCAAATGAGGCGTACTAGGCAAGATGAGGAGTGAGGTAGTTTGCCATTGCTTTCCTCACTGGACCAGAAGGTGCCATTGCAGCACAACTGATCCTATGAGAAACACCTTTCATAACACTCAAGACACCAGTTGTGCTCGAAATGTCATTACTCAGCACCACCCGTACCCCAGCAGCTTCCATATTGTTACAGCCATGGATGAGACTGGGACTTCGGCGGAAGCTACACTTTGCTCTGGCCTGTGCCAAGAGACGGATACAAAAATACTGTATCCATCAAGAAATGGCAACAGGCGGACTCCGCTGGACAACGAATCTAAAATTAAGAATGATTGAAAAGGCCCCCGACGACTGGCGATCGATCTCCAACCTTATGCAGCCCCCACCCTATTTCATTATCTGCAGACTAGCACTAGGCACGGAAGAAGTGGCTCTGCGATGTATTCTTAGGGGTTAAGGCCTTCTACAAGCTGCGACTGCGGGGAAGAATTTCAGACAATGTGACATCACTTCCAGGTGCCCAAACAGAGCCTTCCCCGAGATTGTCGACGACTTTCTGACAGCGTCAACGGTGGCTATGCAGTGGCTGCAACAACCGGATATACTAGCCCTAATTTAGTTCGTGTTTTTATCTATTAATTTATGTATATTTCCTGAATTTCCATTTTTGTATGTTTCTTTTTTTTTCCTGTACAGTTGCTCAAAATACGAATGAGCACATAGTATTGTATGTTCCTTGCATTTAATATTTTCTCAGACTTTATCTGAAATAATATCAAAATATAATTCACCTCCCATGCAAATACAAAACCTATGGATACTTACTCTCAATGAACAAATCGATACGTCCAATTAATTACTTCTGAGAAAAGTGTACCGGCGATGAACTTACGCACTCACTTCTTTTAGAGCGACTGTGCAGTTCCACACCGTCTTTCTTGTCTTTCGTTCTTTTAACGTTTATTCTGTTTTGCAAATTATTCATTGTGTCTTCATCATCTTCAATTTGTGCGCGTTTTAATTTGTAACATACGCTAAATAAATCATTAAATAATATTCTATATAGCCTACAAAAGCATTACGAACATCATGTCCTTTGTGGTATACAGTAGCAATGAGATCCGAGCACTTCGTGATCTACTGCTACGCGGATTATGGGTACTGATGTCGGTAAGACGGCACGTGATGATAAGGCACTGCTAAATCATGAGGTTCACACCCACTGGTACTGCTTATCACCTTTGACGGCGGTCAAAACGGAAGTGAATAAGCATATCGCATGACAATCCTTATCTTGCAGAGAGGCAGCTAGCAGCAACGTATTTAAATAAAAGACACGGAAACATGAACATACAATGCAACTACCATTGTTTTATTCTTCTGCGTGCAATTACAAGTAACCGCAACAATCCAGAATACTACAAAAAAGTATAAATTAATAGCCTACAGCAGTTATGAACAAAGTAAATACCACCACCCCACCCCCGTCGTGTAGGGGTAGCATGCCTGTCTCTTACCTGGATGTCCCAGGTTCGATTTCCTGCCAGGTCAAGAATTTTTACCTGGACCTGGATGAGTCGCATCAGTATAGAATTTGCGGTTGAATCGTTTGTATTGTACGAATCTAACTATACAGAGGTCAGCCTTGAAAATGATGAGCATTATCCAGAAATGTTTACCATCAAATCTCAAGGATCTGCATGTCTTTTCCCTAAACAGGCAACCGTGTAGGAACTACTTAACAATCCATTAATCGTTAGATTTGATACCTTACAGAAATTTATGGTAATAACAGAATTTTAAGTCTGCCAAGCAACAGTGGCTATCCAGGTATGGCAACTTGTAGCGAGTGAACTGAAGACATTAGCTCACTCACGGCGGCAGGATTTGAGATTGTGTTTCTCAATCCTACTCCATTTAACGAGCCATCTATTCATCTGAGCACTGTAAGATAGATGCAGTTTTCGGCAAGGAAATGGGTCACAAAGAAGTATCGCAATTAAATATTGTACAAATTATACACCTAGACAAAAAGAAAATATATACTGTATAGACAATGATTACTGCGTATTTCCAGCTACATAATTCCCTGGACAGGTGCAGTATTTACAGGACACTATGACTTTTGGTCAAATAAATTCGTGCCCTTGTCGCGAGGTGGTGCAGCTCTTTTCAACCACACCTCCAATGAAGGTGAGCCGCATGTACCATTTTAACTACATACCAGCTCCCACTGCAATTCTTAAATATCTAGCGGTACCGGCAATCGAACCCAGATCTCCAAGATCGGCAGCTAATAGCTCTAACCACATCTTCTGGTATCAACAGGGACAAATGTTTACTTTCATCGGCATGTCTCAGTCTGATAGTTGGCTTCGACAGTATGAAAGTAACTGAGGTATAGAGCTATGCTAAAAACTCCGTTTCTTAGCCTACACAGTCTGTTCCTATGATGGATAGTGTAAAAGTACGGTCTATTAATCGGTTGATGCATGCATCTCAGTTGTCTTGGCAGACTGATATCGTTGTTGTGCGAGCAAAAATCTCTATGTGACGATGTTATCGGAGGAATACTGACCCACAGCATATATAATCATTCTGTCTGTTAGGTCATCAGCCCAGAGGCTGGTTGGATCCTCAAATAGCACCACCAAAGGTTATGCGGTTATAAGGAAACCACAAAAACCAATGGCAGCACCAAAATGAGGCGTACTAGGCAAGACGAGGAGTAAGGTAGTTTGCCATTGCTTTCCTCACTGGGTCAGAAAGTACTATTGCAGCACAACTGACCCTATGAGCAACACCTTTCATAACACTCAGATGCACTAGTCTGCTCCGAATGTCATTACTCAGCACCACCCATACCCCAGCAGCTTCCATATTGTCACAGCCATGGATGAGACTGGGACTTCGGTGAAAGCTACACTTTACTCTGGCCTGTGCCAAGAGATGGATACAAAAGTACTGTATCCATCAAGAAATAGCAGAAGGCAAATATAATCATTAAGAACGAGAATTCTTCGGTGTAACTCGCACAATATTGAACACAGAAAGACAGAACCTTACTGGCCAGAGTTCAAATCTGAAATATTTCACATCTAGCATTCACAGGCGCACCGGCGATATGTAATAGCACCTCTGCCTCAGAAAAAATCAAAGGAAATCACCCAACTCCTTATTTAAATACGCCTTTTCACTGAAGCCCGCGCTTTCTATGATATCTGGTGATCGAACTCTTGAGGATTCAGCCAGCCTTCGAGCCGAGGACTCAATATTAATATTTTATTCAAAGCATTGACCATTACGCATTGTCTATTAATAGTAATGTTATTAATTTTACGTCTCACAAACTACTTTTACGGCTTCTGGAGTTGCTGAGCTGTCGGAATTTTGTCCCGCAGGAGTTCTTTTATTTTTCAGTAAATCTACCGACACGACGCTAACGTATCTGAGCACCTTCAAATACCACCGGACTGAGTCAGGATCGAACCTGCCAAGTTGAGCTCAGAAGGCCAGTACTCTACCGTCCGAGCTACTCAGCCCGGCTCGTGGTCTATTAAGCCGTTCCACTGATAACTGTAAGAATATTTAAAATATCGAAATGAAATTACGTACAGATCAGTAAGAAACATTCATAATCTTGTTAGCTATAGTTTAAAAAAAACTCAATGTATATTTAATAACAGTGAGAATATTGAAAGACCTCAATACAATAGATATATATTTATTTAAAGTTACGAACCTTTCATCCTTACAAAGCAGAGCATTTCTTTCTTCTACCTTCCTTCTTGATTGTCATGTATTACGACAATCCAGTCACTTGCTTTAGCCTGACCAAGAGTAAGTTACTGACTATGATGTACTAAGCCTGTATAATAATAATTAGAAGAAGAGGAGTAGTAATAGTAGTAGTCTAATAAAAGCAAAACCTGCGACACGCAGGGTCACCACCCACCCCGAATTTCCCTGAATTTGAGCAAAATTTCCTGTGTGCCGGACGAAAGTCTTTCGGGACACATAACCTCCAAGAGTTAATTTTTTTTTTTTTGCTAGGGGCTTTACGTCGCACCGACACACATAGGTCTTATGGCGACGATGGGATAGGAAAGGCCTAGGAGTTGGAAGGAAGCGGCCGTGGCCTTAATTAAGGTACAGCCCCAGCATTTGCCTGGTGTGAAAATGGGAAACCACGGAAAACCATCTTCAGGGCTGCCGATAGTGGGATTCGAACCTACTATCTCCCGGATGCAAGCTCACAGCCGCGCGCCTCTACGCGCACGACCAACTCGCCCGGTAGGGTTAATTTTATACCAAATAATGAATGTTAATAGATTTAACGAACTCCGTCAATGGAAACATTTATTGTTCCGGTAATATTGCTCATGTTCTCAATTATTACCTATTTAGCCCTTGGTACTGGTGTTATGTCAACAGCCTACTGCTGTCTTATTGCAGATATGATTAAATATTTTTCCAAACAAGGATAAATTGCTGATGGGCAGGGTTATCAAGATTACCAAGTGAAGTGTATGAATATTCCAAATAAAAACTCTACGTTTCGTGAAACTTGGGTCAGTGACTTCAATGGTTAGATAAATGCAGTGTAAATGAATCAAGTGCAAGGTATAAAGTGTGCAATAAAACACTTTTCTGGAGTTCACTGACTGATGTTAAGCAAGTAGATTTGTGTTAAGTTCCATTCAAATAGTGTGCAGCACTATAAGAATATTTTTATGTCGCATGTTATGGACAATGAAGAAAAAAGATAGCTCTGGCAGAAGTTAAGTTAAGCACAACTTATGTAACTCTCTAAATTGCGGGTTAAAAATCAGACTTCATCAAGATTCAAGGTTGTCTTAGAAGCTAATCTGTGGTCACACTAAAGCGACAAATATTACCACAGATGTATTAGAGCCCAAGACCGAATGAACAGTGATTTGTAATTCCAAGTCCCGAATTTTCAAGATGGCAAACATGGTGGTAAGTGCAGCCCATTTAGGCTCTTAGGTAATTAAGATATATGCTACCGAAAACGTCTGCAGATATTAGAATGTTGCACTGCGTGAATTTCTTGACCGAACCCGCTGTCCCTCATATCAGACAGTTACTTTATGTGAACCCACAAGGCTGAGTAAACACTGTTCCAGCCCTTAGCCTATGCTCTGAACATTACAACCTAACTCGGCGCTCTCTAGTAGTTATGGGTGGATGTTAACCCAAGCAATCCAAAACTGACATTCATATAGATCGAGCATGATCTCCAAACCTGGTTGCCAAATCTCTTGTTTACATTTACCGGGTGGTAAAGCACTCTTGCTGATTATGTACGGGTTGATGAAAAGTGGTTCAGTAACAAGCATGCCTTGGAAAAAATGCTTCTGTGGAAGTTACAATGTCTGTTTCCATTGGAAAAGAGGCAAGAATCGTGCTACAACCAGGGCTTTCCCGTGGGTGGGACAAATGGGGCGTCCCAGGTTCGTTCAAGCTGGAAGGGACTGGAGCATGGTAACCAAGTGATATCGCCACTGGCTTCAAAGCTACAAATATTAAAGTAAGAGCATCCACGAAGCAAGAACGTTTGAATGGTCGTGTTATGATGTCCGCTGAAAGTGAAATAACAAAGAAATAATAGCAAATGGTGGAATAAACATGAGATTAAAAAGACATGGGAGTAAAAGATGAAACAATGAATTATAGACAACGTATGTTTTAACGTACCGAATTATCTTTGACTAGTCCGGCTCCATGGCCAAATATTTAGCGAGCTGGCCTTTGGTACAGAGGGTCCCGGGTTCGATTCCCGACCGGGTAGGAGATTTTAACCTCAAATGGTTAATTCCCTTGGCTCGGGGACTAGGTATTTGTGCTGTCCCCAACATCCCTGCAACTCAAACACCACACATAACACTTTCCTCCACCACAATAACACGCAGTTACCTACACATGGCAGATGTCGCCCACCCTCATCGGAGGGTCTGTCTTACAAGGGCTGCACCCGGCTAGGAATATCCACACGAAATTAAAAATCTTCGACTAGATGAAATACTCATGAAGTCAATAATACGAGAGAGCAGCGATCTACGACTTCGTAATTCGAGGGAAACTGATGAAAAACAGAACCATACTGATACTTCACTTTTCCTGAATTAGTTGTTACTAACTTGGATCAGCTGATGGCACTGTTCATATCATGTGCCATATTAGATTCTTGCTGTTATCAGAAGCTTTGTGGCGTTAGAGATATCCGCACATGACTCTACAAACGAGGTCAAATTGACCTATAAATGTCAACAAACAGCATCAGCTGACAGCATATTATCAGTTTTTAATGTGATTTTTTTCTGTAAGTGAGATGAAATAGAACACTCACAACAAGTAAAGGCGACTAATAATAAGAACATTTCCTACCACACTATACTCTGTATTTTATACTGGTGTAGCAAAAAAACTGTTTAGACGGGCGAATTAGGCTATAATACTGACTCTGTGATAAAATTGTTTCAAAATGATCTACTTTTACGCACCAGTACATAAAAGTTGAATTTACGCAGTTTTGCTTACAACTGGAAATACTGTACTCAAAATAAAGACTTGCGGACTCTTAATTTACTATCAACTAGCTCTTAAACCTGTCGTTCACGGGTACGTTTTTATACAATTGCAGTGTTGATGTCATCTAGCGGAGAGAGAGAGAGAGAGAGAGAGAGAGAGAGCACATCTCAATTAAAAGCTGTTAATGTAAAGTGTAATGTTATACTTAACCCCCTTTCCACCACTTTAGGACTCGAATATCCTAAAATTATTTATTAACTCTTGCCTACACCGTCAGAATGTCATGTTTCTTGGTACAATGATTTTGGTCGGGCGTTGATAATAATTATTGTCCATAACGTACGGGGTCCTGATTCAACACCGAGCCTTAGCTTCATGCTGTTTAAAAAAACAGGAAAATAATTGCTGTTTACTTCACCTATACCGGCTAAATTCCGAAAAAGGCCCACAGAATGTTTAATTTTTCAAACATTTCTCAAAATGATGGAAATAAAGCAGTTGTTATCATTTAATTAACTTCATAAACTATCCGTCTCCTTAGCTAAATGACGAGCATTGATTTCTTCGGTTTTAAGGTTCATAGCTTCGATTTTCGCCCGGTTCGGAGATTTCAGCCGCGGAGGTGTTTTTTTCGTCCCAACAACCACCTCTTCAATTACAGAAACTCATCCCACCACCAACCACTATAGAAACACGAAACAGTAAACACAACCGTCCACATAGGGTTAGCGTCAGGAAGGGCATTCGGCAATAAGACAGGATTAAATCCACACGTGCGACAGAATCCGCGTCCGCAATCCCACCAGGGTGAAGATAAGAAGAAGAAGAAAAAGAAGACTCAATTGAATCAACAAGACTAGCTAATATGTTAATAAGAATCATATACCAGAAGTAGAATTCAATAAATGTATCCATACTTTAAATATATGCATAATCGCTCCACACATTTACATTTTTTGTGTGTATTTATTGATTTCAAAATATTTTTTTATTTTTTTGTTAAATAAATGCATGCATATTTCACTCAAAGATTTCAAACAGCTCTGGGAGATGTTATGGGCAAACACCACTTGGTTATGGGCGAACTCTGATACGGGAGCTGATTAGGCTTGAAATTGTTTTCTCTGTTTTATGTGCACTGAGAATACAGTTCCCTAAACAGTACCCCCGTGGGACAAAAATATAGCATTGGTAAGTATAGAGCGGTACTGTGCTATAAAGGGCCGATGACAATTCACTAATTTAAGGGGGGATGTCAATAAGAACGGTTGAAAATTTCGATTATTTGAAAATGGTGTTTTTTGAATATTTGGGATGTTGTTTTCATCTTGTGAAAGTTTCATGGTAATATCTTTTCTAGAAGTGGGTGAAAAAATTCATGTTTATGTGGGTGCGCGAATGTGTCGCACCAAGTTTTAACCTACTCTGTTGCTTTTGGATGCATTTTCTATGCCCCAACGATGACTGGTGTAAGTACAATATTATAATAATTTCGTGTGGCTATTTCTAGCCGAGTGCAGCCCTTGTAAGGCAGACCCTCCGATGAGGGTGGGCGGCATCTGCCATGTGTAGGCAACTGCGTGTTATTGTGGTGGAGGATAGTGTTATGTGTGATGTGTGAGTTGCAGGGATGTTGGAGACAGCACAGACACCCAGCCCCCGGACCATTGGAATTAACCAATGAAGGTTAAAATCCCCGACCCGGCCGGAAATCGAACCCGGGACCCTCTGAACCGAAGGCCAGTACGCTGACCATTCAGCCAACGAGTCGGACAGTACAATATTGATAGAACCACTTACAAATAAACATTCACTCCCTGAGGCAGTTATGAATGAAATAAAGCCAACATTCAGAGTTCTGGCTGACCCAGAATTACTAAAAACGTGTATTCATGGGAAGACACAAAATAATAATGAAAATTTAACAACCTAGTGTGGGGTCGGTGTCCAAAAACTACATTCTGTGGACTGAACGTGTTATCTATTGCTGTTTATGATGCTGTGTTGTGGTTTAATGAGGGAAATGAAGGCAGAATTGAAGTTCTAAGGCAGGTAGGAATGGGACCAGGAGTACATACTATCCGGATATTGAACTACATAGATCAGAAGATGATTGCGAAAGCTGAAGCCAGTCTACTAAAATTACAGCAGACTGCAAGTCAGCACAGAAGATCAGAGAAAAGAAGGCAAGAGGATGATGAACACTATTGTTATGGAGGACATTAATTCTCTGGGTTTAAAAATTGAGTATTTTCATACTGAATGCAAATACAAATTTTTAAACCTTCGGTTCTCACAGTCACATTTTTCAAACTATTTTGTACCTTTTCTCAGCAGCTATTAGAGCCAGAGTAATGTAATTTTCAGTACTTGCTTATAGCAACACAATATCCCTTAGGAACTAGAAAAAAGAGACTACAGTCATTAGAAACCAAATTATGGGGTTATTATGATTTGAAAAATGGGGTTGAAAAAATTTGGAAATTAAAAATTTAATTTCTACACAATCATTTCACTCAAATACAAAATTCTAGTTCCCAAAACTAACATATGTTTGTACATTATGCACAACAAATTTTATAGTGATATGTCCATTGGTCTTGGGAAAAAGGTGCACTTTTGTTACAATGGATTTTCTAAAAATGGTATCAACTTTTTGACCACACTGTATAATATTTCTAACTGTAATAAAGTATTTAGACTCATTAATACCATTTTATTACATGTGCAAAATATGAAAATTCTATCGTGAAAAACAAGCCCACAGTGATTTTTTTAAACAAACACCGAATTATCGTTGACATCCCCCCTTAATAACTTTATCCTAATATCCGGACCAGGATCACCAGGATAAAATAAAATGATTTTTATTTTTATTAATCTTCACATACTGTTGGGCAGGCAACCCACTAATCAGACTTGTCTTGCGGTCGGTTTCCTTACCATCCCCTATTTTCTTTTTTCTTTTTGCTGCCATATGAAGATAATGTCCGTCTGCGTGTAATCCCCGTCTCTAACAATACAGTGACAAAACCTTCCATTTCCTTTAGAGTAACAGGCCGCCACTGCTTTACGCGGGAATTCGGCTTTAATTGTTGTGCTGACCTCAAGACTTGAGTAGCATATCTGTTAGTTTTTGTCACCATTAGCTGCCACAGAGCCTGAGTAAAGAAGAGATAGGTTCCGCGTTTCAAGGCGGGACATTCTTTCACTTGGGAACAAGAATTAAAATGAAACTACAAAAAAAAAACCCATACAGACACACACAGAGATTGGCAAAGAAAACACAAAAATTAATGGAAAAAATAGCAGAACTCTCAAACGATGAAGTGATAGAGAAAAGGAACAAAAGGCGACTGACTATACATGAAAAAATATAGATCTTTTCAATCAGAACAAGACAGAGCAGCTCGCTTACAACACATGCGTCTGCATAATATGACGGAATCTAGATAATTCTCTAAGGCATGTAAACCGACTTTTATGCAGCCAATTAACACATTTTGTGATAAGATTTCTGAAATGTGCACTAAACGTTGTTATCCGCATCAAATCCCCAAGTGGACTAAGTACCACTACAGCACCTTACTTGTCTGAACTTAAGCAAAAGCATTGTTTGCTTGTTTGTGATCGTTGCAAGACTCTTTTAACTTCAAAGAAAACTACTGCAGCAATTAAATCATATTGGATAATTTAGATCCAGGCCCTATTCCAGAAGTTATTACGAATTTGTCACAACCGGATCAACGATTGATTTCGCATATTATTCCATTCCTTAAAATGACCACATTAAATGGAGTATTTGGTCAATATAGTTTCCGGGGTGAGGCGGTATTGTTTGCACAGGATGTATTTGAGGTTACTGAAAACCTTACTAACATGCTACCACGAACTTCAAACAATGCTGGTATAGTTGTCGTTACAAAGCGTCTTGAAAATATTAATGTAATGCGACAGTTTTCAATGTGCAGACAAAATGTATCTGATGATTTGTATTGGTTAGTGGCAAACAATCCTTTTTACAAAGATGTCATTATTGACAACAGCGTTGACATTAATGAAGAAGATATAATAAGAGTAGAAGAAGCTCCCGTACAGAATGTTGCTGAGACCAATGATGAATCCACAAAGCATGCTACTACTTACATGAGAATTAACGAATCGTCAAGGATTCTACGTGTTTCATGGCATCAAGCTAACGGTGATGCATTCACATCAGGGATTTCACGAGTACAATGCTGCACTATGATATTGGAAAATAGTGTAAGAGCTTGTATTCTTCCACCACAACATTGTTCTACAAACATTCTTAGTTTAAATATGATAGCAGGTGAACAAATCTATAGTAATATCAGATTTTAAACAGAAAGAAATCTCGTAGCTCATCCTATCCAACATGATGGATACTTACTCGCACGAAATTTCTGCGATATCAAAGACGACCTGATTTTATTCAACAAAAGATTTCACATGAATTTTGATGAAGAACCAAGCTTATTTGAGAGTTTAAATGATCAAGTTAATCAGTCAAACTTTGGACTTACACTTCGGCAAGCTTTCGTAGACCTTTTAGAAATCGTACGGCAGGAGTACTGATATCAAATGGTAAATCATTCGAAGTAATGCGTTATAGCAATAAATATTACTTCAGTGATACTCATTCGTGTGGTCCAAAGAGTGCAAAAGCAAAGGGCAATGGAGAAGCTTTTATTATTGAATGCGATAATTTAGACGAGTTTGTAGGAATTTGTAAGCATACAACAAGCAACAAAAATGTTCATTTTACAATATACTTTATTGATATTGAAGTTCTTGATATACCTAACTTGTGGAGCCAGAAGCTGAAACTCGACAGATTAGGTACTCAAGGATATGAACTCCAACAATTCCTACTTCACAACAACCTATACAACAAATCATTTCGGTGCAGACGTCGGTGATGGCATCCATTGATGTCATGCAACCTAACGTCGAAGATGAAATACACGTTTCACGGAACCTTAATGAAATTACCCGCAAGACAACCGAAAATATCGTAGCTCATGAACCGATAGCAGAAGAATTTGCCTGGTAGTTTTTTATTTCCATACGGAAAAAGCGGACTTAATGAGCCGAGCCCGTAAGCATAACACCCCTTGATTACTTTCAGTACAGAATTTTGGAAAGTGACAGTAGATTTCAACGTAACGATTCTTTTATGCCTTATCGTTCTTTGAATATTATCGAGTGAAAAGTACTATATTAGCACGTGAGAAAACGATTTGTAATCAACAAGGAGCTGACGAAGATATTCATCTTTATGTTAAAAATTTGAGAGGATCTGCAGCTTATTGGAGATCAGCTTTGAATGAACTTTTACTAGCCCAAATCAGATGTTTAGGACCTCCAACATAGTTTGTAAATTTTAGCTCAAATGATCTCAACTGGTTAGATAACGAAAATTTTACTACTAGCTGATGGTATACCTAATGTAGACTCAAATACACTTGACATTTACGAGATACAACACATTATAGAAAAATATCCAGTAATTTTAAGACGATATTTTATGATTAGAGTAAATGCATTGATGACATATATAAAAAAATAATGAAATTTTTGGAGAAAAAGTAAAAGATTATTGATGGCGTATCGAATTCCACAATCGTGATAGTCCTCACCTTCATATGGTAATTTGGATAGAAAATCATACATAGTTTGATACAGAAGAAGGAATATTTCTTCTTGATCACAACTGTTCCTGTAAGATGCCCACAGCAGAAGATCCAGAATTATATGAACTTGTAAAAGAAATGCTAAATCCATCGACATACACAAACTTGTACGAAAAAGAATACTTCTGTAAAATGTCGATTTAACTGTCCACGGTAAGAATGCAATGAGACCCAGATAGTGTCTCATTCCTAAGATGACTTCATTCATAATGGAGGAGGAAAGAAGATGCTTGGGTAAATAATTATCATCCAGATCTATTGAGACTATGGACGGGTAACATGGACATTTAGCCATGCGGCTCAAACAAAGCGATAGCGTACTATACTGCAAAGTACTTTTCAAAAGAGAACCTGAAGGATTACATGCTGGAATACCACAGGAAATATATATATATATATATATATATATATATTTTTTTTACAAGTTGCTTTACGTCGCACCGACACAGATAGGTCTTATGGCGATGATGGGACAGGAAAGGGAAACCACGGAAAACCACATTCTGGGCTGCCGACAGTGGGGTTCGAACCCACTATCTGCCGAATACTGGATACTGGCCGCACTTGAGCGACTGCAGCTATCGAACAAGCAATACAACAAATACAACATGAAGAATCCGATATTTCACGCAAGCTATTTCGGATTTGTATAAAGATTCTTCATGAGCGGCAAGTATCAACTGCTGAAATTGCGTATCGCCTATGTCATATTCCTTTACGTGGTAGTTCACGAAGTTGTGTTTTCCTTAATACTAGGAAGCCAGAACAGCGTTATGGAGTACTGCAATTTGACAAAACCGGTCTTGCCACTGGTTGGTGTAGTAATATATTTGAAAGATATCAAAAAACGCCCTTCGGATCATTCTGATTATGATTGTTCGATTATGGGCCTTACAGAATTCGCTATGCTGTTTGAACCTTTCTATCACAAAAAAAAAAAAAAAAGTGAAACACAATAAAGTATTGATCATGATGCTTATGAAGCTCATTCGAACGTCCGTCGTTAACTTATTACGTTGTCAGATAACAGTAAAATGGCTGTGAGGAATGTCCCTGCAGTTGTGAGAGTGCCATACTTCATAGCATCATCCGATCCAGAGAACTACTTCTACAGTTTATTGGTTTAATATATGCTTTATCGATCAGAAACTGAATTACTCGAAGAGTCTGATAATGCAAAATATGCTTGTTTATCTCGAGAGGACCAATTGAAGGCAATGAGTAAATATATGCGACAACATCGATGATCAACAACTTGAAAACGCATTTAATCAAGTGTATGCGTTTGAAATCTTTGACCAGCCAGATATATTATATCCTGAAGGAGAAGAGGAAGAATTTCCAGATAAAATATGAGCACTAAACAGTTTCAACGGGCACAGCAGGCTACGAATATCGACCAAAGACAACTGAGAGTATAAAGGACCAAATTTATGGAGACAAAAAACGAGAACGAATTTTCATAACTGGTGGAGCAGACATTGGGAAAACTTTTTTGTGTAATTTGTTGAAAAACAAAGTCGGTGCTCTCACTGGAGTTGCAGCACAATTGGTCGCTAGATCAATTTACACCGTCTGCTAAAATTGCCAGTACAGAAAGATGGAGTAATCGTCAATATGCCACTCCTTACTGGTAATTATTTAAGAGTAATGTGACAGCTATGACAAAAGGTTGAATTTCTCTTCTTCAATGATTGGTTCCTTACGAGATGCTTTGTATGATCGACTCTCGTCTGCGACAACTGAAAAATCCAAACACTTTCTTTGAGGTATAAATGTTTTATTAATCGGTGATTTAATGCAATTATCACCTGTGCGAGGACATCGAGTTTTTCAACAACCAGAACATAAGAAGCCAGCTACACATTTATGGCGGCGGTTCAAGGTAGTGGAATTTAATCAAAACATGCGCCAACAAGGAGACACAGCATTTATTGATGTACTAAATGCCTTGAGAGTTGGAGAACTGACATCTAAGCATATCTGAAATACTTCTACAAAAAGTTTCAACATATGTTGTCAATGAATTCTCCATTGAGAAAGCACTAAGGATCTATCCAACAAATGATCAAGTAGCTAAACATAATGAGAAAGTTCTCCAGTATTTTGAGAAAAAAAGGATAAATATTCATACAGTAAAGGCACAAGACCAACTCATTGAGGCTACACGAAATTTCGGTGATAATAATCTGGACTCTGTTATACCTAATGCTATCAATAGGACAGGAGGTTATCCTAAGGTATTGAACATTTTTGTGGGAGCAAAAGTAATGTTGAGATCGAATACTGACGTGGCAAAATGTATACTAATTGTCAATATGGGTATTATCACTGATATTATCTGGCTACATTTCCGTCGTAATCAATTATATGATACGGACATGCCATCAGTCCGTATTGATTTTGGTCCTGACGCACACATGTAATTAAACCAATATCGATACAGTTCCCAACAAAATATAGCTATGGTACTGCTGAAAGAAGAATGCTGCCAGTAATCCTGAGCTGGGCATCAACCGTAAAAAAATGCAAGGCTGTACAGTAGATTATGCAGTTATTTATCTGGGCTCTCGGTTGTTTTCAGCAGGACAGGCTTATATAGCTCTCAGCCGCGGAAGGTCACTCAGTGGTATCCAAATAGAAGAACTTGATTGCACAAAGTTAACAGGAAGAGTTCCATGTAATGGGGATGCATTGGATGAAATGGCAAGGTTGGACATGAATGAAACAATTTTTGAACTATCGACACACATATGATATTACTGAGGAATTGAATATCTTGATTATAACTACTTTTGATCCTGGCGCGAGACTAAAACATAAGAAAATAAATTATAGTTTAAAAAACTAAAAAGCACGCTTCAATAGCAATCCGAACTAAAAAGTAGAAAAGAGTCATAAATTTCTAGTTGGTCCGCTGTCCGTCCACTCTTTGTATTTAGAGTCTACTCATCCAGGACCATGTTTAAATATGCATATCATTTAAGAATCATTGAACAGACTGGGGGTTTGTAGGACGACCAGAAGAGGTTTTTTTTTTCAGTTTTCTCTTACACTATTGATTATATCTCGACCAAACTTCATATGTAGAGTCTACCCATCCCGGAGCATGTTTCGATATGCATATCATTTAAGAATCGCTGAATACACGAGGTGCTTGGCATGAAATGTTACAAATAGTTCATTGGTCGCTATTTATAAAAGTAAGAGTCATTATAAAAGTATAGTAAAAAGCACCCCACGCTTTTTTACAATCAAATTAATCATTTTTAGTGACTTAATTGTTATTTTAAACTTATCATACATTTTTCGATTATAATGAACCAACAGACTTTATATCGGTATAGAACAATCTCTTTATATTTTATAAACATATTTTCTACTTTTTAGTTCGGATTGCTATAGAAGCGTGGTTCTTTTAGTTTTAAAACTACATTTATTTCTTAGGAATTTAGGAAATGAAATATTTGATCATAAACCTTGGAGTAGATGGAGAAACTGCCTACTAACTGGCTGTGTTCTAAGTATATGTCATCAACGTTAAACAGTCGAAAGATTAATCGTATTATGGTGAGCTATTTTTTCAACGCCACCTTTCCGTATTTATATGGGGACAATGATGCATCCAGATTAATCTGAAACACCTTCAGGTTGAGCGCACGGTGCCATTCATGACATCGCGTGATAATTCAGGGCGAAAATTCCACCCACAAACACCAAGATTCAAAAATCGGTCGCCATTATGGATATACAGCAGCTATTATTATTTAGTAAATCGAATACATTATGTATAGTTATGTGAAACTGAAGACAACGAAATCTATCTACATAAATAAAATTAACGCTTGACGAAACAACATCTCAGCAACTCGGTGTCTCCGGAAACCGTGACAATAATTCGTGGGATGTAAAAATAGTAATATTATTATTTCTCTCTTCTTACTTGTAGTATTTAGTAGCCTAACTGCTAATCTGCTGCAGTGTTGTATATACAATAATAATTCCTGTACAATATGTGTAATTCAGAAGCAGGTACCTATACCGTATATGAGGCCTACGTAATTAAATGAGACACCGGACGAGTTGGCCGTGCGGTTAGGGGCGCGCAGCTGTGAGCTTGCATTCGGGAGACAGTGGGTTCGATTCCCACTGTCGGCAGCTCTGAAGATGGTTTTCCGTGGTCTCCCATTGTTACGCCAGGCAAATGCTGGGTCTGTAGCTTAATTAAGGCCACGGCAGCTTCCTTCCTTCAACTCCAAGGCCTTTCCTATCCCATCGGCGCCATAAGACCTATCTGTGTCGGTGCGACGTAAAGCCACTAGCAAAAAATTACATTAGATCAAATAATTTGCTTACATGGTAAGTTTAGGAAGTATTCCCTTTTTTCACTGGAACTACAGTAATGCAAATAATGATAACATTAATAACTGTAACAATAGTACGGCATCTTCCTAGTAATAGACATCCCATTCAACGCCTGTAAATAGTGAAGTCTCACGGAGACGGGCTGAACTGACGATGTTTACCTAAATTTTATGTTCGTTAATAGATGTCGCCATTGTCGTTTTTGAGTGCCTCCTAGGATCGTGGATTGTGTTCAGCTCAGTTGAGAATTGCTTCTGTTTTGGGTTTGGGACATGCTGGCTTGAGTCATTTCTTTCTAAGGGCACCATTGCCAGTTCATTTCTAAACCAACCAATCGGCACCCAGCTCGTCCCTATAAATACTGTAAGCTTGATCCTTATGTAAGTATCTATGTGCATCTGGGACTGTGCGACATGAAGCAAGGTTCTCTTTCCAAGTAGACGACGGACGAGGCTGGGGCAGCGATACAGCCTAAAATTAAAACATCTGTGTGTGGCGATGGTAAGATACCAGGGTTCTCCTTTATCATAACAGTTCGGGCGTGCTGCGATTACCTTTAATTTTATATAGGGTTCTTAGTTTGTATTATGTAGATTTCTAGGCTGTCTGCGGACGGACTGTAAAAAAACCCCTAGTGGGTACTATGCAATTTAAGGACGTACGAGTGTGTACCCTCGTTTTCCTTATTCACCTTTTCTTTCTGGTGACTAAGCTTTTCTAATCTATAAATTTCTATTCGGATTTCGGACTTTAAATTTCTTTCTGGTCTTCGTCACCACAAAGTATGGCTTCTTCTCTGACACCGGGCCTTCTGCCCCGTTAGGTTTTATGACAAGTCATGTTACGGAATCGCTTGAGGTGTTCAGCATCACATTTCATTTTGTTCTCGGCCTTTCGATTAAACTTGGGTTTTCCCTTTTTTGGCCGTCTAAAATGAGCTTCGCCTACAATTTTTGTGGATCCTTCGATCCATATTTTATGTGTGAATCCTTTATTTAGTAAGGGCAGCAAGTGTCACGTGATATAAGAGTTAGTAAGCTCTTAAGTGTACTTAGAGGTTCCTGGTGTGAATTATTGCCCCACTCGGCCATGGAAAATTGGAACTGTAGTTCTGGGTTCGAGATCCTCCGATATGTAATTATTTGAAACCAAGGGTTAATTCCCATCTTATTGTGACTTCGTTTTGGAAGCTCTAACTTCTTTCTCTACACTTAAACAAAGTTTAAGGTTCAATTACCTTCTGAAAGTGCAACATTGTTAATAGAAGTTCTGGCCTCAAGTCTCATTCTCTTACTAATAATATTCTTGACTTAAAAGTCGTGTGTTGTAAAATGGGAGGTTTCTCTCCCCTGTCAAGATTTATGATATTGTAAATATCCTACTTGTTCAAGTTTTGTTACAATTTATTTTTGTTTTTGTTGTTGTTGTTCTTCTTCTTCTTCTTCTTCTTCTTCTTCTTCTTCTTCTTCAGAAAAGATAGAAATCAAAAAAGAAATATAAATTTGAAAATACATTCTACATTTAAATTCTTTTGGTGCAGATTTGTCTAGTGTCCTGGCCCTGCCGTTTCTTCCCCTCTCCTGCCACCTGATAATAATAATGATAATAATAATAATCAAACCCAGTAATAATAACTAGAAACTCGTGTCATGCAAAAATACTGAATATGAAATAGAAAATCAGAATAACGAGAAGAATACGATCCAAGAATAGAGAAGGAAATGGTGACAAAAGGAGTTTTTAACTAACAGACTATTCAAGGTTTTCTATATATAGTATTTCTGCACGGTCACGTTTAAAAGCTCTGGTAGGAGATAATCTGGTATAGAACAAAATGCACTTACCCATTTCAAAATCATCTTCACCCAGCCCCGCTCATTATTTCGACAAATGCATCAAAAGGAAGTGGAAAGAATGCTGGAGCAAACAACGGTACATACATATCACCACAGCTTCAAAATGACATGGTTGAATACGAAAAGTAGTTAAGGAAGATGCAAATACAGCTTTCACAGTTGAGGGCGAGTTGCATGACGCTTGTCAGATGTAATCTTCTTGGGAACAAAGCACTGAACAAGAAATAGAATACCACAACAGCCAGGAAGACGGAAGGAATCTACTCATCATGCTAATGAAGAACTCAACACGAAGTGTTCACACTTTCTCAAATTGGGAACAACAAACGAATGCAAATTATGCGGAAAACTAAATGCTCAGAATATGGAGCAGGTGAATATGTTTATGTGCCACATACGTTAGTCAAAAATGTAGCAGAATAACTCTTTTGGAAACAAGCAAACGTGAATGAACTTCAGGCTCCCTTTGTGTACTATACGTTTTACTTTACGTTTCACCGGAAGGAAAACTGTGAAAACCCATCGATTTTCTTCCCTGTATTCTGAATCGATTACGGGGTTTACCTAATATATATCCCTTACAAGCTTGTCGAATACGTTTATATAACTCTAATAAGCGATTTTATTCCATTGTCTTTTCTTTGTATCAGGAATATAACGCCAGAGCTACAATAAATCGGCGGGGCTGGGTAGATCAGACGACAAAACTCTGGCCTTCTGAGATCAACCTGGCGAGTTCGATCCCGGCTCAGTCCGGAGGTATTTAAAGGCTCAAATACGTCGACCTGGTGCTATAGCTTTACTGGCAAATAAACTCATTCCTGAGGCACAAACTTCCGGTACCTCGACGACTCCGAGAACCGTAAAGGTAGTTAGTGGAATGTAAAACCGATATTAAATATAAAAATGTAAATTGATGATGAGACCTTGCCGCGGGCGACGTAATTCAAGCTTTTTGGATCTACAATACCTTATAATGAACAAATAGACGAAACAACGGAAATGGATCAAAGATCTGTAATTAAGTTCGTGTTTGGAATTTTAGGAGAGGAAGAAGAGAGAGACACATCATATCTACTAACTATGGATGTGTTACTTAACAATAAGGTGAATCACTCAACAGTTGCTGCATTTTTTCATGATGCATTTTGTTTTTTGTGACTAACACGCATTCTTTACGATCAAGTTCTCGAGGCCTGCACTGATGCTGCACCTTACATGTGCAAAACCATGGGAGTCTTGGGATATTATATCCAGAGGTGATACATGTCGCGTGTGTAGCACATGGACTTCATCGAGCCCGGGATTTCTTTCCTGAAGTAAACGTTTTGATGTCTACAGTGAAGAAGAATATTTCTGAAGACTCCATGTCGCAAGAATACGTTTTTGGGTATAGTTGGTAACGTGCCGCTCCCAAGTGGCTCGAAGCTGCGGCTTATTATGCCGATTATTTTGAAGTAGTAAAAGAGGTAGTTGAAGACATGGATTCTGAAGAAGCTGCTTCTACAGAAGAATTAAAAGAAGTCTTCAGCAAAGATGGTGTTCGTGAGCAACTTATATTAATTCGTTCCAGTTTGATGTGCATTACCTTTAGCAATCAAGACATTGCAAGGAAAAGGACTGTCCCTTCATGTCAGTACTAGAATTGTTGAAGGAGTTGAACGATCCCTAATGAACTTAAGAAATTAAGTTTCCTCGGAAAAAAACTTTCTCCGCAAACTTAAAAAGCATTTCTGATGCTCTCCAAGCCAAAGAAAAAATTGACAGTGCATTGATACTGGAAGTCTCTGATTTCCTTAAGTTGAAGTATTGCATCAATTGTGACATGCGATGTAGAGAGAGTGCGTTGTCAGATTACACAACCATTTTACGTGAAAATGGGCGCAAGTTTGTGTTTGGGCACCTGTTGCAACATGCTGTAAACAAGTATAATCAAGACTTGTGAATTTCATTTAAAAAGTGGGGTATCTTATTGTGATACGGTATGAAATATTTCTTTTTGCAGTGTTTTAAAAATAACATTTATTTTTATAATATCAATTTATTACTAATTTATATCAGATTTATCTTTTTCAATGCATATCTCAACATTTTAGAGCATACTTTTAAACTTTTAGTGCATATGTACATGTGTATTTTGGCCTTTTAAATGCGTAATTACTCGAAGCCCGCACATAACAGACCCTGACTCTAGGGAAGCCATCTCTGAATAATAATATTATTATTATTATTATTGGAAAACGCCAAAGGGAAAACTACGCTCTGTCAATTAAAGTCGCTGTGATTTGAATAATGATTTTATAACTGATAAAATTGTACAGTACTTTATTTTCATTTAGTTTACATCACGGAAATTTCAAGATAGTTTTCAGCTTTACTTACATACGAAGTTCGAGACTGCCAGAAAGTTGATTCTTACCTAAAACAAAGAAAAGACAAATGTGAATACAAATATATATCTCAATATATAACAATTATAACGATTATGATGGTTATAAACAAAATTATAAAATATGGCATTGTACTTGTTTTATGATTTATTCACAGTGCTCCTGGCAAGTGCACGCTAACACAACGATTAGCACTTCTGCTTGCGATTCCTAGGGGTGGCTGCTTCGAATCAGGTCTCGGATGTTTTTGTTAATTTCTAGGCTACTAACTAAAGTTCTACTTCTGAAAATGTATGTTTATTGTGTTATTATTGTGTAAAAATAAAAACTCAATAAAAATGTACGTATAAGTACAAAGAAATGAGGTTAATGTAAGCAGAAAATTCTTCCAAGACCAATACGCGATCCCTGTGCAACGACACTCTAGATCAGGGCCTCTCAGGGTGCATGCACTATGCACGGTGCAAAAGACGACTTCGCTTGGTTGACCAGAGTGCAGACCCCCACTCCTCGATTTGGAGCAATGGCGCTGTCTCTCTCTTTCCTCACGCCTGTCTCGCTCGCTGCCCCTGTCTCCCTCTTCCTCACTTGCTGCGTACCGCTCCAAATCCGAGCCGAATTGATCCGAGTTGAGCCGAGCTTAGCCGAGTAGCCCAGAGACGAAGCGTTGGTACGAGCCGTGCCGAGCGGGAGCGATACACAGTGCACGGAGCTCTTGCGCCTCGTTTTGCACGCGCGAGATTTTGGGCGTTTGTGAGGCCCTGCTCTAGATGTAGGCAAGAACGCTTACCACTGGACTACTGCTGACGAGCTAGCAGTAGGAGTAAAATAAGAACACAATTGTCTCATACCATTTACTTTGCCAATTCATATTGCAGTTTTTGTGCGAACTATAGAGAAGCATGCTTTATTATTTCAACAGTTCGTTCTACCTACTATATGTTATTAATTAACAACATATCAATAAAATCGGTGACCCGAACATCTCAGGGTGTACTTGTGAGCATGATTCCCAGCTCTGCCACGAATCTAATACTGCTTTGAGCGATTGGAACTGTAGGTTTCTCCGCCAGGAGGTAATATAATTGAATACTGAGGTTGATTAAAGTACCAATGTCCGCCATCCTGCAAGTGTGTGCCAGTGGCACGGCACGCTAACTCAGATAGGTTTCCGGCACGATGGGATAGGAAAGGACTAGGTCTGGGAAAGAAGCAGTCGTGGCCTTAATTAAGGAACAGCTGGTGTGAAAACCTTCAGAGCTACTGACGGCGGTGTTCGAACCCATCCTCACCAGAAAGCAAGCTCACGGCTATATGGGCCTCGTACCGCGCAGCCACCTTGCTCAGGCATCCAAGAAGTTTTTTATGATTTCCCACTACAACTCTTGGTAAATGTCAGGTACCGAATTTCAAATTAGAGTATTGAAAATTGGAGTATGGAAAATATAGTGGAAAACAACAACTAGCGCTCTTCTTGGTTCCTCAATTCGAAGAATGACGGCCAACGATTCTTCTTCTTCTCCTTCTTCTTCTCATCTAATCCTCTGTTAGTCGTTTCATTCCTACAAATTATTTCATATTCACGTCATTAGTGATTTGGTTAACGAACTGCAAACTTGGCCGAACTCTTCCCTTTCTGCTCTCCACTTTCCCCTCCGAAACATTCACTATAAAGGCGTTGTGTTTTTACAAGTGTCCAATAAACCTAACAGCTCCTTCCAAAGACTTCTCTTTTCGCCAACTCCAGTAAGCACATTGTAAATAGTCATTTTTGTCGACTGACAACAACAAGAAACGTCTGCACCAAGAACCCTGTCCGGATAGACGAGAACCGGCAAACATTCGGAGTGCGGAAAAATGTCTGCGGGCTAGTCCGTCCCTGGGAAGGACACGACCAGTTCGAGATCATCCCGTAACGTCTGCTCACAATGAAGAGGTTGTGTTGGACGCAGTCCGGCACATCCTTCACACTACCACACGGACCATTGTACAGGAGACGAACATCAGCCGGGCGTTTGTTATGCGGATATTGCATACCCAGCGGTTTCACATGTACCATCTGCACTTACACCAGGAACCCCATGGTCATGATTTCGGAGCACGGGAGGCGTTCTGTCAATAGACCCTACGGCATGTGGACACTGATCCTGTCTTTTTAGCGACTATCTTATTTACGGACGAAGCGCGGTTCCACAACAATGGAACCGTTAATTGGCATAATATGCATTACTGGAGTGTGGATAATTCCCATTGGGTACGACAGGCAGCTTTTCAGATACAGTGGGGCGTGAACATTGCGGTGTGATATCATGCGTGATCACCTCATTGGTGCCCGGCTCCATGGCTAAATGATTAGCGTGCTGGCCTTTAATCCAAAGGGTCCCGGGTTCGATTCCAGGCTCGGTCGGATATTTCAAAATTCATAGATTAATTCCGATGGCTCGGGGGCTGGGTATGTGTGCCATCTTTCATCATAAAAATTCATCATAGGTAGGGCCCCATCCTCATAGACGCCCAGGTCGCCTATACGGCGTCAACTCGAAAGACCTGCACCAGGCCTCTTCGGAGGCCACACGCCATTATTACCACCTCACTGACCGGGCGAGTTGGCCGTGCGGTCAGGGACGCGCGACTGTTAGCTTGCATCCGGGAGATAGTGGGTTCGAATCCCACTGTCAGCAGCCCTGAAGATGGTTATCCGTGGTTTCCCATTTTCACCCCAGGCTAATGCTGGGGCTGTACCTTAATTAAGGCCACGACCGCTTCCTTCCAACTCCTAAGCCTTTCCTATCCCATCGTCGCCGTAAGACCTACGTGTGTCGGTGCGACGTAAAGCCACTTGCAAAAAAATACCTCATTGATCCCCATTTATTTGAGGGACCCCTAAGAGGAGAACGCTAACTGCGGTTTCTCCAAGGTGACCTACCTGTTCTTGGAACATGTGCCACTACTTGACCGCTGCAGGATATGGGTTCAACATGACGGAGCTCCGCCGCACGCGGCGGCGGTCGTCCGGAAGCATCTCCATACGGCGTATCCTGATAAATTGATAGGAAGCGAAGGACTTGTACCCTGGTCCGTCAGATCGCCCGATCTTACACCCCTGGATTTTTTCTTTGGGACCATGTAAAACAAATGGTGTATGCACAGGAGCCGAGCAGTCCTGGTCATCTTAGACAGCTCATCACCGAGGCATGCCGATCCGTTGCACCGGAGATGTTGCAACGTATCAGACGGTCCTTACAACACCACGCGCAGCTCTGTGTCAAGCACGAAGGTCGTCAGTTCGAGCAGGTGCTATGTTAAAAGACATAGGAAACTAAAATCCTGCCACATGTTTCCTAGCCTCTTCCAACCCAGCTCCATACCATATGTCACGATACCAATGGCCCTTTTCAGGGCCAGATAAAGAAATCAGTCTGTGGAAACTGTAAGTATGCCACCTTGCCAAATCCTTGTAAACTGACTGTTTAAAAACTTGCATAGGATTCGAACCTTCGAGCACCGTCCACTATCACAACTCTCAGCGCGCCTCTGCCAAGTGAGCTATTGCGAGGCTTGACATGCAGAGTGCAGTTTTTCCAGCCTATACAATACCTATTCCTGGTATGTATATGCACCTTCTGTTGTAAGGTACATAATCTTCGTATCGGTGTTTTCGTTTTCTGGATTCATTTGGAGTATTCACAACGAATTAATAATGGCGCTCATGATTCCTGCTGAGTTTCAGCCAGTAACCATACATATTGTTATATTAACACGGATCAGGGAGATGGACCGATGTATTTTAGAATTGTAGTAAACGCAGCGGGATGTATAAAACAAAATAGCAAGGGGCTGGTAAACCACGCGGTATATGTCAAGGAGCCATTCTACATACATGCATACATATCTTTATTACCCACCTTAGTGTGCACCTTCGGTTTACAGGTAATAAAGACAGAGACAGAGCGAAACACAGAATAAACAAACAATAGGCACTACATCTCTCCTAAAACTACTTAACTAAATTATCTACCTCTACATCTACTTAGTGTCCTCCCATACGTACGCGGATAGCCAGCATACGTGCAGGAAGCACCACACTACACACTACCCTATTCCCCTACTCCTACCTACCACCTAAAAAAGAAAACTTTAGCAGACTGGTCGCTGCGTCAGCCCTGGTATGGAATACATGCCCACCAACCCGTTGACCGCAGCCACCAGCCTCGCCACGTGAGAACTGATCTCATATCTCACCTACACTTGCTGACAATGTATTCAAGGAGCCATTCAAGTCCATGGTATAGAAAACCATTTTCCGTCACCGACACGAGCAGTTGTATTCAGATCTTGATATCCGAAATTGTTTGTCTGTCTGTATGGGAATAGGGTGCCCAACCAAATCTACGGCGCGCAGAGATCTGAAACTTTTAACATGGGTGGACGGAAGGGGTCCAAATACACCTCGAAGCCGGAGTTTTAATTTTCGCGTTCACTCGCGAGTTATGGACGAAAAATCAGACGGAAAACGTATTCTCCAATATGGCAATCCAACGTGCCGTGACCAGGATTAAAAGTACAGATTCACTGTCACTAGGCAGCGTCTTATTCTTCGATGAATCCTAATACATGTAAACAGACCTATTTTCATTCTTAATTTTTAGTTTAAAGAGACTGCGAATGAACACTTCCCTCGTGCTCAATACGTATCCGATATTCATTTCATTGGCTTATTCTTATCTTTTAGTATAGAACATAACCTTCGATTTTTACAGTGAGAAATAGCTATGCCGCTCCTCCTCGGAAAAGAAATGTATACAAAATCGACCAGGAGAAAACAGAGAATGACAACAAATAAGAGAAGAGGAATCATAACAAAAGCAGAGCAGAGAAAGGGAGCAAAGAAGAAGAAAATAGGAACCCACCCCCCAGACAGAGAATCAAGACAACAGAGCGGAGAAAGAGAACAAAGATGAAGAAAAGCATAATCCATTCCAGAAAGAGAATCAAGACAAATAAAAGACGAAAAAAGACATCAAAGAAGAAGAGAAGCTGAGCCAATCCCTGAAAGAGAATCAAGACTTAAGCAAGTTAGAAACATTGCAGCAACTACTGCAAGAATGCTCAACTGAAAAACTTTAGAGAATGCAGCTTTTGATTATGACCCATCAGCGGATTTTGCCTCCAATCCTTTGTGTATCATAGGATGAAGTAAAGGGGGGAAAGGTCAAACCCCAGATATGTAGTGCAGCGGAGGAAAGGTTAAAATGATGCTGTTAATGGATTCCCCCGAGCCCCTGCGTACTTTCCTTATTGGCGATTCCATAGAGGCTAAACATTTCCAGAAAAATATCAGACGTTACTATCCATGCTTCCAGGTGACTTCTTTGGGCACCAACAATGAAATTAGAGAACTAAGATTCGTGCCAATGTTCAGGGTGAAGTACATATCATCGGGAGTCTACAGAGTCTACCGAAATGACTTGCTACATTGTCCATTTTCACAAGTGGAGCAGCGTTGCATGAATGTACCACAAACGATACAAGGCATAGTACTTTAATTGCAGGACATGTTTCATCGTGAGAAATGCTGCGTCCATAGCTTCAAATCGTCCATGGAAAAGATCAGCCTTGAATTCAACCTGGTTATCTTAGCAGACAAAAACTAACAAGGCGAACGTGGGAGACGATAATAATGGTCGGAGAAAAACATGGAGCAAGAGACATCATTTCAGAAGAAGTGGCACCATCAAACGAATTCCTGACATACACCGATCGTATGACACTCTGCAGTATTCACAGACTTTTTTTGCAAGCTGCTTTATGTCGCACCGACACAGATAGATCTTATGGCGACGATGGGATAGGAAAGGGCTAGGAGTGGGAAGGAAGCGGCCGTGGCCTTAATTAAGGTACAGCCCCAGCATTTGCCCGGTGTGAAAATGGGAAATCACGGAAAACCATCTTCAGGGCTGCCGACAGTAGGGTTCGAACCCACTGTCTCCTGAATACTGGATATTCTCCGCACTTAAGCGACTGCAGCTATCGAGCTCGGTCATAGGGGAAGGATGGATATAATTTTCAAATGTGACGAATGATCCCGACAACAGGAATTCTGCACACCAGGAAGATTTCTGCTGTGGAGTTTATGCTTACAGAACGATGATGCGCTGTTCAAGTTTCAACATTTTACTGAGAGGTAGAGGCATGTTTCAACAGTAGACATGTGTGCCAAGACTGAATCTGAAAGGGCTGAGGTACATTCGACTTAAGCAGACGACACTGAGAGAGGAGCAGTGTGCACATCTGAGGGGTGCCGTCATCAACGATGGAAATGTTGTCACATAGGTCAATTGATCGTATTGACTTCTAGCTTTGTCGGTGATCGCAGGTTCATGCACGAGCGTACTCAGGATGCCACGACCTGCCCTGATGATCACATTCACGTGCAATCCGAAATGACAGAGATACAGCAAGAATTTTCGACGAACAAAAATCCCATGATCGTCAAGATTTTTCTGCAAGTTTATTTCATCAGAAGCACAAGGCACTTATGGATCTCATCACAAAGGCGAAGACTGGTGAAGTTCGGTGTCATTACATACGATAAAATGGCAGAAGCGCGGACTACCTCATGCACACATTCTGGTTTGGTTCAGAGATACCTTACACGTACACAGAGTTGACAACATCAGTGCGGAAATCCCTGATCCACAAGAAGACCGAGAACTTTTTAGTACGTAACCGAACCAGACGGTGCCCCCACGGTCCAAGGGCAAGCATAAATTCCCGCCATCCAGGCATGAAGGATGGAATCTGCACGAAGCGATACCTTCGACGTTTTCAAAAAGAGAATCAGACGGGGCAGGACGGATAAACACTGTATCGCCATAGGAGACCAAAAGACGGATGATTTACTGCAGACATCAATGTATGCACAATGTATGGATTGTTCCGTATTGTTTCCTGTTATCGAAGGTTTCCAACACGCATATCAACGTACTGTAGAATACTGCAATTCAGTCAAGATAAGTAAGTCAAGTCGATCAAGTATGTTTACAAATATATGAATAAGGGATCCGACATGGCCGTGTTAGATGCCACAAGTGGAGACAATGAACATAATGAAATTCATCACCATGAAATGGGAAGATACATAAGTAGGAAAAAAGCGGTATGGAGAATATAGGTTTTCCTATCCACGAGCGACACAGTTATTCACGTAAGCGCCCACCTCGAGAACGGCCAGAGAGTCTTGCCCACAACATAAAATTTAGCTGACCGGGCCCAATCACCTCAAGAAAAGACACGTCTTTTATTCAGACTTTACATCCAAGATAAGTTTGCGCGCGCACTACTGTACGCCTAACTCCGAAAGTACTATACATGGAAAAGCAGAGACAAGACTTGGAAACGACAACGGACGTAGACAAGATGAAACTGTACCAGAATACTCAGGGATTAAATCCAGCGATGCCGTCGGCCGGATGTTCACCGTCCACCCAAATAGCTCTGAATGCTTCCACTTGCGACTGCTACTACAGGAAGTAAAGAGATCCAACATCACTCCACGATTGGAGAGCATGTGACGGAAGCGGGGCTTGATAGCTTACAGGACTTCTGGAAAACGACTATCACTGAAACAAAGCACTGGAAGAAGCAGCTGCGTCTTGATCTCCTAAGATTTTGCGGAATCTTTCTCTGTTATGCTGCAGACATGCTCTGTGTCAAGTCCGGAGAAGTTATAGATAACCAAAGGGACGGCCTGTAGAAGACATACTGCATCAGCACGAGTTCAACAGCAGGATACACATCTTGACTACAATGAGGACATCTTCAACAGAATTCTCATCTACACTGAGGACAGCAGTATAACAATGGGGGGGGGGTCTCACCTAAAAAGTACTGGACTTCCGCAAACGATTAAAACAGAAATTCCGCCTTCCCCAGTGAAGTACATACAACATAACATTGTGGAGAAAATGGTCCAAGATAAAAAAGGAAGCATCTGACAAGATTATTAGAGCAGTTTATGATAGGCAGGGTGGCATATTTTTCTTAGATTCTTCAGGTGTTGCTTCGTGCGGCATTGCTGCACCATCAGCCTTCAAGTTACCCTTAAATCTAACAAGTGCGGAGGCACATGCAACATTCCAAGAAACTCTGGAAAGGCCAAGATTGTATAGGATTCTAGGTTGATCGTCTGGAACGAGTGTACCATGTCCCACAAAGCCGCATTCGAGATAATGGACGTCAACTTGACAGACGTCAGACACAACAACGATAGAATATGAAGTGTCACTATGGTGTTAGCTGGCGATTTTCGACAGACACTTCCCGCTATTCCGCGCGGAACCAGTTCGGATGAAATGCAGGCCTGCATCAAATCTTCATTAATTCGGAATGGTGCCCGGACATTTCGTACCACGGACATTCCGTACCACTTGATTTTTGAGGACATTTCGTACCACCTAGGTCGTTATCTACCTGCCAACGGTTTTCCCGTAATCTCCAAATATTTCCGCCCGGACAATCCGTACCACTTGATGTCAAATTGGAATTCCATTTCCACACCAACGGGCATAATGAGCTTGTCAGGCACACTTAAGAAATCAGAAACAAAACTAATTTACAACATTTGCTGAAGAAAACATCTATATAATTTTAATAATTGCCTTTTCAACTATACTTATCAGTCATGTTTACGTAAATATTATTATAAGAAAGTCGATTTTTTAAAGAAATCCTTAACAAAACACTACATAGAAATATACATCCAGGAGCGCGCGGCTGTGAACTTGCATCCGGGAGATAGTGGCTTCCAATCCCTCAGTCGGCAGCCCTGAAGATGGTTTTGCATGGTTTCCCATTTTTCACACCAGGCAAATGCTGGGGCTGTACCTTAATTAAGGCCACGGCCGCTTCCTTCCAACTCCTAGGCCTTTACTCTCCCATCGTCGCCATAAGACCTATCTGTGTCGGTGCGACATAAAGCCACTAGCAAAGAAATATAGTCTACATCGTGTTCGGGCGCAATGTGCCTGGTGAGCATAAGGATGGATAATATTACTATTATTGTGAATATTTATAAACTACTGCATTGTTTCAGTATCAAGTAAGTAAAATAAAATATTCTGATGAACTGGCCGATATGGGCTTGAAGGTCACGCGGAAACAGGACATTACTGTAAGGTGGAAGTAGTTAGGTCCCCGCGAATGACGAATACGAGATAAGAATTAACACGTGTGCCTATCAGATCATTTGCTCCCGACGGAAGGTTAGCATCAGTAGTGGTCATACAGTGCGGAGGCTTCTGCGCCACTAGTGGACAATGGATATACAAATGAATATTTTCATTAGGATACCGTTTTTACTTCGAAATACTTCTCACTCTCTCAAGTGGTACGAAATGTCCTCTCCTAAATATTTTAAAGTCATTACCTGACACTTCGCAGGTAATCAGCCGGTCAAGTGGTACGAAATGTCCGGTGGTACGAAATGTCCGTGGTACGAAATGTCCTAGAACCATTCGGAATGACATTGAAAGAGTTGGACTGTCAATAAATATGCGAGTTCATCTGAACGGTGATCAACTGATCAATGTACCCGGTAGTTTGCCGATAATATTCTTCAGCTGGAAAATGGTGCTGTAAATTCTAATGTTCAAGATGGGCATGTGAGGATGCACAGCATACAACACAACACAACACAACACAACACAACACAACACAACACAACAAGAGCTGAAAGAGGCGATGTTTCCAAATGTGGCATAGCATGTCACCGATCACGCATGGCTGTGCAAAGAGCGATTCTTGCTTCAATAAACGAAGCAGTCAACGTCGTCAACAAGAAACTTTTACAAGAAATACCCAGTGTTCTACAAATTTACAAATCTATCGACACGGCATGCCTTACAGATGAGACGCGTTTCTGACAGCGTTTCTGAACAACTTGGCGTCACCTGGAGTACCCTCGCATATCTTGGCGCTGAAGATTGGAACACCGATTATACTTCTTAGAAATTCGAATCCTCCTCCTCTCTGCAGTGGAATACGACTCTCAATCAAGAAACTAATGCCGAATATAATTGAAGCCAACATCATGACTGGTCATGCCATGGAAATAGTAGTTTTCTTTCCTCGGATCCAAATCATCCCTTGGGATATACAATTTCAATTTAGACGCCTACAGTTCCCCGTTCTTTTGAGTTTCGCTATGAGCATCACAAGGCACAAGGGCTTAAAAATTGTAGGACTCGATCTTCGGAAACTGTGCTTCTCCCATGGTCAACTGCACGTGGGTTGTTCAAGAGTTGGAAATGCAAACAATCTATATACTTTAGCTCCGAATGGAAGGACACTCAATATCGTCTATCCGGAAGCTCTATAAGCAAAAATTAGCTTGTCCTTGTATAATATGGTATTATATACGTTTTAATAAGCAATGAACGTAACAATATAATTAATAAAATAATGTAATTCATGCAATTTAAGTAAAACGATGTCGTGTTAACAAATACAATGTTTTTAATACCTACCTTGTTGCTACATACACGATTTAAAACATTTAGCATTTGAATTAATAAACGCGGACGAAGCTGCGTGTACCTGGTAATAATAATAATAATAATAATAATAATAATAATAACAATAACCGTATCGTAAGGCACTGTGTATGTGCATTTTGATTTGGCGCCATTTAGACTGCTGCGTGCCAATTTCGACGGTATGCTTTACTCCGCCGCCCGGCACAGAAACTAGAACTCTGATGGGTGACCGATGGTTCAGTTTTAATTAGCTTTTCCAGGCAAACACCAAATGTAAATAGATATCTTATATGCCAATATCGTACGACATGGAGTGCCGAATGGACTCTCTTCTGCCAAAAATCTGGCTACATCCGCAGGGTCTGACCCCATGATCTTGAGATCAGGATGCCGATACTCTACCGTTGATCCACAAAGGGAACTGCCTTGCCATTACAGCAGATGATATTAAATGAGCAAGAATAGCTACATTGAAATTAAATGTTGCTATTCATTGTACGACATAAGCCACGAGACATACAGATACATGTGAGATCCGAACTACTGGGACGTGACTTTCTGTTCTGATCATCGTGATTCGAACGACGGTGACCTTGGTGAGAAATTAGCGACGGACAAGCTCAGTCCGGCTATATAATTCTCCATCTCTGAATTTGACTCTCCTCTTCGTTGTGGAGAAAATCAGCCAAATATGTTGTTACTACACGCAGTGTTGCCAACTTATATTTTCAAGATCCGCCAAATACTAGTCTACTAAAAATCCGCTAAAAATCCGTCAAGAAATCAGATCTCAAACAATGAGTAATAAAAATTAGCAATAATAATCATAATAATAATAGTAATAAATGCCTGCACTCACCTGATCGGTGAGTTTCACTGGGATTAACACCCTGCCTGCGTGCCGGCGAGCTAAAACTTGTAGCCGTTTAAGTGCCGGGTGCAAACTAGGTGAATCCCCTACCTCAAGGGCCACACACAAAACAGGCCAGTTCATTAAACGGTCTTCCTTCATAGCATAAATATAAATGCTACTCTCTCACAGTTTCATTATCTGCCGTCATTCGTCAACTAAGAGAAAAGTACCCTTTTCCCACACATTACCAATGTATGATACCATGATCTCATAATATCGAATCCAAATAACATGTTTTCCTCATGTGACTGCTAGCTCCTGTTAAGAAATACGGAAAAGCTTGGAGACAGACTGGAGTACAAGTTATTTAAAAACGTAAAATGGATAAAACACTAAATTCCGCTATAATAAATCTAGAATTCCGCCAAAAATTCCGCTGTCCGCTAAGTAATATATTTCTCCGCCGACAGACTTCTAATTCCGCCAAATTTAGCGGAAAATCCGCTAAGTTGGCAACACTGACTACACGTAGCGCAGGGCGACACTACATCGAGTGTTGAAGTTTTCTTACTGTAGCTCGTTTCTCCTTGCGAGTTCTTAATTGTCTCCCTTTCCATCTTCTTCGTACAGATTGACAGCCTCCAACCTGCCAGCAGTTGCTATTTATTCTTGAATATTGATGGGTGTCTACGTGATGGGCATTCCCATTATTTACCAGCACATACAGTAAGTATAAGAATAGTACACATTTAATATGCAGGACGACGCATAATTAATCACTGTTAACGGTTAACTGTAGTTGTTTATCCTCTCATTGTTTCGGACTGCACATAATCGATCTAAGACTACTGTACATACACTGACTGACAGAGCAAATGCAACACCAAGGAGGAGTGGTTCGAAAGGGATGAAAGTTGGGGAAAAACCAGAGTCGGCACGGAAGAATAATTGATGTTTATTTCAAACCGATATGCAGGTTACACAATGCGCACGGCATCGACTCAGTAGGATGTAGGACCACCGCGAGCGGCGATGCACGCAGAAACACGTCGAGGTACAGAGTCAATAAGAGTGCGGAT
This sequence comes from Anabrus simplex, assembly GCF_040414725.1. Classification (NCBI taxonomy): domain Eukaryota; kingdom Metazoa; phylum Arthropoda; class Insecta; order Orthoptera; family Tettigoniidae; genus Anabrus; species Anabrus simplex. The sequence continues at coordinate 1,123,119,999 of NC_090265.1, read as the reverse complement.
GGTGTCCTGAGGGATGGGTTCTCCATTCTCTGTCAACCATTTGCCACAGTTGGTCGTCCGTACGAGGCTGGGGCAGAGTTTGCAAACGGCGTCCAATGAGATCCCACACGTGTTCGATTAGTGAGAGATCCGGAGAGTACGCTGGCCACGGAAGCATCTGTACACCTCGTAGAGCCTGTTGGGAGATGCGAGCAGTGTGTGGGCGGGCATTATCCTGCTGAAACAGAGCATTAGGCAGCCCCTGAAGGTACGGGAGTGCACCGGCCGCAGCACATGCTGCACGTAGCGGTGGGCATTTAACGTGCCTTGAATACGCACTAGAGGTGACGTGGAATCATACGCAATAGCGCCCCAAACCATGATGCCGCGTTGTCTAGCGGTAGGGCGCTCCACAGTTACTGCCGGATTTGACCTTTCTCCACGCCGACGCCACACTCGTCTGCGGTGACTATCACTGACAGAACAGAAGCGTGACTCATCGGAGAACACGACGTTCCGCCATTCCCTCATCCAAGTCGCTCTAGCCCGGCACCATGCCAGGCGTGCACGTCTATGCTGTGGAGTCAATGGTAGTCTTCTGAGCGGACGCCGGGAGTGCAGGCCTCCTTCAACCAATGGACGGGAAATTGTTCTGGTCGATATTGGAACAGCCAGGGTGTCTTGCACATGCTGAAGAATGGCGGTTGACGTGGCGTGCGGGGCTGCCACCGCTTGGCGGCGGATGCGCCGATCCTCGCGTGCTGACGTCACTCGGGCTGCGCCTGGACCCCTCGCACGTGCCACATGTCCCTGCGCCAACCATCTTCGCCACAGGCGCTGCACCGTGGACACATCCCTATGGGTATCGGCTGCGATTTGACGAAGCGACCAACCTGCCCTTCTCAGCCCGATCACCATACCCCTCGTAAAGTCGTCTGTCTGCTGGAAATGCCTCCGTGACGGCGGCCTGGCATTCTTAGCTATACACGTGTCCTGTGGCACACGACAACACGTTCTACAATGACTGTCGGCTGAGAAATCACGGTACGAAGTGGGCCATTCGCCAACGCCGTGTCCCATTTATCGTTCGCTACGTGCGCAGCACAGCGGCGCATTTCACATCATGAGCATACCTCAGTGACGTCAGTCTACCCTGCAATTGGCATAAAGTTCTGACCACTCCTTCTTGGTGTTGCATTTGCTCTGTCAGTCAGTGTACATCGTTGTTATAATTATAATAATACTCGCACGACTTCAGTTATCGTAATGCAGACCTGAATGTGAGTCATCTAGGCAGCGTGCCTACCAGTTTCGATATCCCGACTGTCATGCTGTCTAGCAATGAAAACGAAAGACTGCTGGAGCGGATACTATGGCTGAGTTAATTTAATTTTGTCGGGTGACACTCAGTGTGCCACCAGTGGTGTCTAACATGCCAACGACAATGATATGGAGTGTCAAAACTCTTGACCGTTCTTCAAAAATCTACTATCTCAGCCGGAACTGAACTCGCGAACCACCGAGCCCGATAGCTGCAGTCGCTTAAGTGCGGCCAGTATCCAGTATTCGGTTCGAACCCCACTGTCAGCAGCCATGAAGATGGTTTTCCGTGGTTTCCCATTTTCACACCAGGCAAATGCTGGGGGTGTACCTTGAATAAGGCCACGGCTGCTTCCTTCCTACTCCTAGTCCTTTCCTGACCCATCGTTGCCATACGACCTATCTGTGTCGGTGCGACGTAAAGAACGTTGTAAAAAGAAAAACCTCACGAACCTGGGATTATGAGCCGGACATTCTACCATCGATCCACCGAGGCAGCTCATCGTTACAATAAAGAATCCCAATAAAAAATGCAGTCTCTATCGAACTAATTAATTTCTTTTTTTGCTAGTTGCTTTACGTCGTACCGACACAGATAGGTCTTATGGCGACAGGGGGACAGGATAGGGCCAGGAGTGGGAAGGAAGCGGCCGTGGCCTTAATTAAGGTACAGCCCCAGCATTTGCCTGGTGTGAAAATGGGAAACCACGGAAAACCATCTTCAGGGCTGCTGACAGTGGGGTTCGAACCGAATACTGGATACTGGCCGCACTTAAGCGACTGCAGCTATCGAGCTCGGTAAAATTAATTTTTAACACAAGTAGATTTTAGGCGACACTAGGAGGAAAACGCTACAAGCTTACAGTTACAATCATGGAAATAAGTATTATTACGCTGTAGTGCGAAAAAGTAAACTTAATTTTTGCCACTATGAAAAAAAAACCGCATTGGATTTGTAACATATACATTGTTCATTCACAACTATAGCTCTGCAGGTAGAAAAACAAGCATTTACAAAACATAGTACTGTCAAGTGTTCTTTTGCACTGCAAAATAAGTATTCATACACTAACTGAAATGAAAAATAACAAAGCCGGAAGGGGTTTAATACTTCGCATACATACCCCTCTCTCGACCTGTTTGGCATTAAATGGACAAATCTTCTTGTAATATCTAACGAAAATTGCCATTCCCGTAAAATACATTCTTTCAAAGCTGTCTTACTACGAATTTCGTGGTTTTTTCACTCTTGCTTCAAGTTCACTGCATAGGTGCTCGATTGCATTCAGGTCCGAACTCTGAGCCCGAGTTTTGAGAGTGTGTGGAGTGTGCAACAGCAACCACAGACGCACAATGTCCACTGTATGTTCTGAGTCATTGTCTTGAGTGAAAGTAAAAATTTCTCACAACACCCAAGAGTTCAACAGTCTGTCGTAAGTTCTGTCCAAGAACATTCAAATAAAAAAATCTGTCCATATTACCATCAATAAACACAAGTTTCCCCAACACCGGAGGCTGCTATACATCCCCATACCATGACTCCATCACCACCATGCTTCATCGCGGCTTGAAGGTTCCGTATTCGGTCTCCTCCAGACTGACAACCAACCATCTTACTCTCATCTGTAAATAATACCGTATCCCAGAAATCTATTTTCTTGGATACATACTGTTGCGCGAATTCCAATCTCCATTTTTGTTTTTATTTACTAATTTAGAATTTTCGTCTAGGCTCTCTGGCTCTGTAGCCCGAAAGGTTGAGAATGGTACTGTTTGCCCTTGGAGTGATGTCCTTTCAAAGCGGGTCGCGCAGACAGTGCAGACGATGCCAATTTAGGGAATTTCTTGATCATTCTAACCAGAATTCTAGTTTCTCTTGTCGTAAGCTTGTGAGGACAACCTCGTCTTTCATCGTTGTTTACTGTTGTTCTGTCCTTACCTCTACATCGCTTAATGATGGATGGCACACTGGCTCGATTTCTTTCGATAATACTTGCAATTTCAGAATATGATATGTGTTGAATTCCCTTGGCGGCCCATTTTGCTGTTTCGCAGTACGCACGTCTTGTCGTGTCAGCTGATACTTCACGGCACACAACACGACTACACACGTGCTCCTTGCACTGCGCGGTTGGATCAGCTGTTGTTTTGGTTACAACTAGTTTGATGCATGAATACTTTGTTCCCCGTTCAATGTCGTACGAATTACAACATCTTATGTTCATAGAACATTTTCGTCGCATGTGAAAAGCTGTATAACCAATACCTATCAGCTTTGAATTTACTATTAAAACATGCACTTTGTTTTGCAGCGCATACTGTATGAATAGCTTTTCCCATGATTGAATATGACCAAATATCTCGGCTGATAAGTGACTGTGGTAGAAGAACTGTTTGGCGGTTTGTAGGAACACTTGAATCAGCTCCAAATGGGAATGGCATACCCAGATGTTGTTGTTATTCGTTTCCTTTCTTTCTTTCTCTCTCTCTCTCTCTCTTTTTCTTCCTATTTACCTATTTAAAGAAAGAAATGTTGATCAGCTCCCCAACCTGTACACGGTTCGGTGGAGATGCGGCTGCACGTAATAATAACCGCCACAACGGCACACAGTGCCAGGATGTCAGCTGGCACGGGGACAGGTGAGCGGATGACATACTCTTCAACACCCAGAGCGCTCGCTTTGCTTCTCCACTGGTGCGTTACCTAGGGTACGCCCTGCAAGTAGCACATCCCACACTTGACCTGGGCAACTTCAGTGGAACAAATACTGTGTAAACAGTTCAGTCACAACTAGCAACAGGATACATCCCGAATAAGACAAACTAAACAGCCGTATGGCCATTCTTCCTGTCTTCAAACTTTTACCATTTAAATTTTCACCAGAATCAGTTCTGAAGATTTTTAAAATCACAATATTCTATTCATGAATACATAGAATCAATCCTTCTATTCATAAGAGTTTCGCAACATCTCCCAAACTAGAGTTATTATGTCTCAGATGTTGGTACTTTTGACAAATCAAACCTTTTAATCCCTTATGAAAAGAGAACTAGAGAATGATGTTCAGTTTATGTATTGTGAGGAAAGAGGTGTACCTGTGTTTAAGGTCCTAGGTTAATGTCCTTCTCATAATAAATGTGGCACGCATTTAGGATTTTGAAGAAAAAATAAAGTTCAGATACAGTCAGCTGCCGTGACAAGGGATATGATCATCAAAGTATAAGCAAACTGCTTGTTTATGCCGTAAATGGGTTTTGTCCTGGAATATTTAGCTATTCGGAAATGCATTCTTAAAATATTTCGGCAATGTTGGGATAATGGCTGCCGTATGAAAAAAGAATGCAAGAAAAAAAATACGCACTATTTTTGTCATCCATTTTTATATAAGAACACTTGAGTTAAATAATACATTTTTAAATCATCTTGCATCCACCCCTAGATGATTCCATGTCGACAGACGTACATTATTTATACAGCATAGAACAAAACGGAAACTATGGAATAACACAAACATACACATCAAACAAGGTTTCGCGACACTTGTGTGTCATTTAACTGTGTTGCTATTTTGGCCTGTCCTATGCAGACCGGAAAGACGATCCTTAGGATGTTTGTAAACATACAACTGCAAGTAACCCAACACACAGCTAGAACGCCACGCTCAAATGGGAGGCAGTATTTCAGTTAAAGTTGTAACACTAACATTTGAGGTGTGTTTTAGCTAAGCAGTGTAGTGAACGTCTAGGATGTCACGACGTGCAATGTCCACATTATGTTAACAAAGGGCAGTTATTCGACGTGTGGACCGTGATCAAAGTGATGTGGTTCGAACATGGAAGCCTAGCACAGGACTCCGATTGCAGTCGATGATCGTTACCTTCGAATTTCATCTCGAAGGAATCCTAAAAAGACAGGGTGAGTGGCTCACACGGTTAAGACGCTGGCTTTCTGAGCCCAAGTTGGCAGGTTCGATCCTGACTCAGTCCGGTGTCCGGTCGTATTTGAAGGTGCTCAAATTCGTCAGCCCCATGTCTGTAATTTACCGGCTCGCAAAAGAACTCCAGCGAGACAAAATTCAGGCACCTCGGCGTCTCTGAAAACAGTAAAAGTAGTTAGTGGAACGTGAAACAAATAACATTACATTAGAACCCTGAAAGCAATGCAACCACGCTGAGTAATTATTTTCGGGCAGCTAGCTACAGGTCGCCACGTTTCAACTCAAACTGTCAGAAACAGGTTGCACGAGACTTATCTTCACTCCCGACGCCCATGGCGAGATCCAGCTCTCAAGCCTAGACATCGTGGGGTGCGGTACGGATGGTCTCTTTAGATTTGGTATAAGGTAATTTTCAATTACAATTGGCTTTACGTCGCACCGAACAGATAGGTCGTATGGCGACGATGGCATAGGAAAGGACTAGGAGTTGGAAGGAAGCGGCCGTGGCCTTAATTAAGGTACAGCCCCCACCATTTGTCTGGTTTGAAAATGGAAACCACGGAAAACCATCTTCAAGCCTGCCGACAGTGGGGCTCGAACCCACCATCTCCAGAATACAAACACACAGCTGCGCACCCGCAACCGCACACTCAATTCGCTCGGTAAGGTACTTTTGACCGAGGAGTGTCGCATAAGCCTTTTTTTTCTTGACGATCGTCGGCAACGTGTTTGGAGGCAATCTGGTCTGACTTTACGTCTCACACACATTATCCAGCACGAGCAGCAAGGTGGTGGTTCCCTGATGTTTTGGGATGGCATTATGTGGGGCCACCGTACGCCACTCCTAGTCATGCAGGGCAATGTCACGGCTTTAGAGTACAGAGGCGACATCTTCGACCAATATTGACATATATCGCCAGAATTTTGAAGGACGATATTGCGAACACCCATCGTGCGGTTCTCATTAATGACTTCCTTCGTTATCACGATATCACTCGACTAGAGTGGCCTCCGTGTTCCCGGACATGAACCCTATCGAACATGCCTGGGATAAAAGAAGACAGTTGATGGACGTCACGACCCACCAACCACTTTGCGAAATCTACGCCGAATCACCATTGAGAATGGTACAATTTGATCCGACATTACCTTGGTGAACTTGAGGACAATATGCCAAGACTAATTCAAGCAAGCATCAATGTAAGAGGACGTGTTATCCGGTATAAATGGTACTAGCGTGTGCTGTATTGAGTAACTCAAATTGACAAAGCAAAGCTGAATTTTTGTAGAGGCTCTCGTTTGTTGTTTTGTCGGACAATAAATAACGCAGATATGGTACCTCTGTATGTCTCTCTTTCATTTTTGTAAAGAGTCAGGAACCGTTTGGTCCGAGATGATGAAAACCTTTTTTGATATTTACAGATAATTTAGAACTACATTCCATACATTTAGGGGTGACGACGTGCATCGTTTACAATTCACACATTTAACTTTTTGATTCATACATTTATAACTGTATAGCGTTGAGAAATGAAAATGAAATGTATGGCTTTTAGTGCCGGGATATCCCAGGACGGGTTCGGCTCGCCAGGTGCAGGTCTTTCTATTTGACTCCCGTAGGCGACCTGCGCGTCGTGATGAGGATGAAATGATGATGAAGACAACACATACACCCAGCCCCCGTGCCATTGGAATTAACCAATTAAGGTTAAAATCCCCGACCCGGCCGGGAATCGAACCCGGGACCCTCTGAACCGAAGGCCAGTACGCTGACCGTTCAGCCAACGAGTCGGACATTGTATAGCGTTTATACATTTGAAATACAGCGTTTTGAAGAAAAACAGAATCTCAAGTTAATTCTGACAAACAGGTAATGTCTTTTTGATAAGATTAATGTAAAATAAATTTGCATTTGCATAGAGCTAATAGTAGAAAATGTATTAAGTATAATAAAATGGTTCATTTATTTTAAACTGATATAGCCCAAATTATAACAAAAAAAACTAAAACCGAGCTCAGTAGCTACAGTCGCTTAAGTGCGGATAGTATCCATTATCGGGAGATAGTGAGTTCCAACCCCACTGTCGGTAGCCCTGCAAATGCCCGAGCTGTGCCACGCTGAACACCGTCAGTTTAACTGTGGACAGCCGGGCTGAGTGGCTCAGACGGTTAAGGCGCTGGCCTTCTAATCCCAACTTGGCAGGTTCGATCCTGGCTCAGTCCGGTGGTATTTGAAGGTGCTCAAATACGACAGCCTCGTGTCGGTAGATTTACTGGCACGTAAAAGAACTCCTGCGGGACTAAATTCCGGCACCTCGGCGTCTCCGAAGAACGTAACAGTAGTTAGTGGGACGTAAAGCCAATAACATTATTATTATTATTATTAATTGTGGACACCCAGTACAAGGTCAATGTTCCGTGGCCTCGTCGCTGCCAACATAAGCGCACCCGCCATCCCTCTGGTGTTCACTGCCGTGACAGTTGTGCTACGCACTGTACAGGTTGGACACACACACTCTCTCTCTCTCTCTCTCTCTCTCTCTCTCTGTGTGTGTGTGTGTGTGTGTGTGGTGGTGACACCAAACCACTGCAGTAGGGTTAAATATTATTTGAAAGTGCTCAGATACGTCCGTCTCGTGTAGGTAAATTTACTGGCACGTGAAAACTTTTGCCGGACAAAATTCAGCGTCTCCGAAAACCATAAATATTTAGTTAATGGGATGTAAAATCAATAACATTAATATTATTAATAGTGGAACTATCACCAGTTTGTCACGTTGGGCTGTTTAAATCTTCCTCACGACAATTTCCTGCATTTCTCACAGCGGTCCGAAGCCCAGCATCGAATAGTACAGGCATAATACTTAACAACTAGATGATCATTGTAAATACCTAGGTATTAATATAAGGAAACTTCACTGGGGTAATCACATAAATACGATTGTAAATAAAGGGTACAGAACTCTGCACATGGTTATGACGGTATTTAGGGGTTGTAGTAAGGATGTAAAGGAGAGAGCATATTTGTCTCTGGTGAGACCCCAACTAGAGTATGGTTGCAGTGTATGGGACCCTCACCAAGATTACTTGATTCAGGAACTGGAAAAAATCCAAAGAAAAGCAGCTCGATTTGTTCTAGGCGATTTCCGACAAAAGAATAACGTTACAAAAATGTTGCAGAGTTTGGGCTGGGAAGACTTGGGAGAAAGGAGACGAGCTGCTCGACTAAGTGGTATGTTCCGAGCTGTCAGTGGAGAGATGGCGTGGGAGGACATCAGTAGACGAATAAGTTAGGGTGATGTCTATAAAAGTAGGAAAGATCACAATATGAAGATAAAGTTGGAATTCAAGAGGACAAATTGGGGCAAATATTCGTTTAAAGAAAGGGGAGTTAGGGATTGGAATAACTTACCAAGGGAGATGTTCAATAAATTTCCAATTTCTTAGCAATCATTTAAGAAATATATTAAACTTTGAAATATATTTTCTACCACTTTTGTTACAATTATATAATATTTTTGAAATAAACCATTATGGGAATATTTGCACAATACACTTACGAGTCCACTCTAAACCCCCTCCCCTCTTCGGAATACTGTAATAATGTGTAGTCTTGTTTTCTGTCTAGTTTGCGTTCTACTAAATTACCAGTTCTCATGCCAAACAAAATATGTCCGGCTCTATAGTAAAGTGATCAGCGTCTTGGTCTTCCGTTCTCGGGGCCGTGTTCGATTTTCGTCCGGATAAGAGGATTTTAATCTTAAACGCTTAATACCATTGGACTGGGTATTTCTACCGTCTCCAATAGTTCTGCAACTCACACACCACACCCAACCACATCCTCTACCACACTACTGATTCCATACACGGCAGACGTTGACCAGTCTCATCGTGGAGGAGGGGGGGGGTCGTTTTGCAACGGTTGCACCAGGTTAGAAATAGTCACACTAAATTATATTATTATTATAGACTAAAATTCGAAATGTAGACACAATTACATTTAGATTCTATGTTTACGCTTATGTTTGACATATCTGAGTATGTCATCAAATGTAGTTTCCCAGTGAGGAGCAATTGACATTCTGGGAAATAATGCAATGAAACGCGATATGTTTTACCTAATATCTTATTTTACCTAAAAGCGCGACTGGCAACCCTGCACTCTCTTGTTCAAACGGGATATGTTAAACAATATCGCACCGAGCTCGATAGCTGCAGTCGCTTAAGTGCGGCCAGTATCCAGTATTCGGGAGATAGTAGGTTCGAACCCCACTGTCGGCAGCCCTGAAAATGGTTTTCCGTGGTTTCCCATTTTCACACCAGGCAAATGCTTGGGCTGTACCTTAATTAAGGCCACGGCCGCTTCCTTCCCACTCCTAGCCCTTCCTTGTCCCATCGTCGCCATAAGACCTATCTGTGTCGGTGCGACGTAAAGCAACTAGCAAAACAATATCGCCGAAACGGAAATACGAAAGTTATTTACAGTCTATACAGAGAGTGGGTGTAGTGACCCAAGCCAAACCGTGCAGTGAAGAAGAGAAATCGCACCTCCATAGCACAGCTGACTGGAGTTAAAACCTTGAACGACCCCTCAGGATTACGTGACGGTATCCAGTTTCACCGCTTTCCTTCAGCCCCACGTCTCTGGTAAGACTTCTCTCTCAAATGCAGACTATTTTTTCTCCCGATAGCGAGCAGAACAGGTAAGGTAGCTGTAAGCTTGCATTTGGGAGATGATAGGTTCGAATCCTACTGTCGGCATCCCTGACGGTGGCTTTCCGTGGTTTCCCATTCTCACACCAGACAAATGTTGAGGCTGTACCTTCCCCATCCCAGAGTCGCCGAAAACATAATGTTAAACGGCTAACAGGTGATGGAAACTATATATATATATATTGATGTGCGTGTGTGTGAATTTTTCAGCTCTGAACCACCTAGAGCAATTTCAACCAAACTTTGTAGACATTTGACTTAATGCCTGAAAAAAAAAAAAAAACTGTGAGAGTAAGACAACCCTAGGGATGGATGTGGGGAGGGCATATCGTGTGTAAATAATTGAAAACGATCAATATTAGTGTTGAATTCAGTCCGGATGTAATAATAATAATAATAATAATAATAATAATAATAATAATAATAATAATAAAAATGTTATTGGCTTTACGTCCCACTAACTACTTTTACGATTTTCGGAGACGCCGAGGTGCCGGAATTTAGTCCCGCAGCACCTTCAAATACCACCGGACTGAGCCAGAATCGAACCTGCCAAGTTGGGGTCACAAGGCTAGCGCCTCAACCATCTGAACCACTCAACCCGGCCCGGATATAGTTTTAAGTCTAAGTTAAGCCACCATAGGCACCGGGGGTGGGGGGTGGGGGTGGGGGGGTGAGAAGGGATGGAAAGGAAAATGTCGAAAATGACAGAGATTAGTGTTGAATCCGCAGTTTTCGAGATCGCTAGACTGACTGGTGACAGAGATATATACGGCGTAAATACAGTTATCACTATTTTTTGTAAGAATGGAAAAGGGTCACTACTAAGCGAGTTGCTGCGCTATATAGCTGTCAGCTTGCATTCGGTAGCCCTGAAGATGGTTTTCCGTGGATTCCCATTTTCACAACAAGCAAATATTGGGCCTGTACCTTAAGGCCACGGCAGCTTCCTTCCCACTACTAGTCCTTTTCCATCCCATCGTCTCCAGAAGACCTATCTATGTCGGTGCGACGTAAAGCAAACTGTAAAAAGAAGAATGATCGACTACTTCCCAGATAAGCTGAGACGGTAGAAGCCTTCTCAGTCCAAGTTTCGTCCACCTCCGCACTGGAACGGTTAGTGCTATTAATTGGCGTCTTCGAGGACCCGGGTTCGATCCCCTGTTCTGCCAAAAATTTAGGATTGGTAGGGGGGCCAGTATGCGGTTAAATAGGTACGTGCAACTCCCAGGAGGGTAATGCGGGGGGGGGGTACTGAAAAGAGCTGCAACACCTCTGGACGAGGACACGAATACATTTTTTTTAAATAAGTTGTTGGATTTGATCGTGCCTCAGTTCAGTGGTATTTTGAAGGTGCTCAGATACGCCACCTTGTGTAGGTACCTCCTTCTTCTTCTTCTTCTTCTTCTTCTTCTTCTTCTTCTTCTTCGTCGTCTTCTTCTTCATCCTCCCGGTAGCTCGATATCTTGCTGTCTTGAGCCATTTCTTCTCAGCAGTCTTTCTAATGTCATCAGCCCAGCGTAGCTGTGGTCTCCGGACACTGCGTTGTGACGTCCTGGGTTGCCACCTCAACATTCTTTGGGTCCATCGACTTCCATCCTGTCTCGCGACAAATCCTGCCCATTTCCATGTGCGCTGGATCACTTCAGTCGCGCAGGTTCTGCGGATTTGTTTTGTTTCGAAGTCTATCTGGAAGTGAGAGCCCAAGCACGCTCCTCTCCATGGTCCGCTGCATTAACTCGCAGTCTGTTGGCCTTGAATTGCAATACATTTACCAGTACCAACAACACCTACAAAGTGGGTGGGTGAGAGCTATCTCAAGACATCACAATCACACAGGTGTCATAACATCTCAGATTTTACGAAGAGAACTCTTACAGTTTGATCCTACGGAAGTAGCGTCTATATACGCTGACTGTAGGAAATCCACATGTTAAAATGTCATAACTGAACCAACGCATAACAACAAGAAACGGGGCATATATAGCAATGGAGCCAGTAAGATATCTCACTCCAACCTCCCAACCTCTCATCATGCGGAATTTGAAGACCAGCGCGTTGAGGGTGTCTATTTCCGGGGAGCAGCGGTTGAATGAGAATGCCAGTAGAGTGGAGCGGCTTTAGCGAGTCCAGTTTATTAGTATCTCGCGTATATATAACGTACACATACCGAGCAAGTGGCTGCTTCATTTGGATCACGTAGTTTGCATTCGGAAGTTAGTTTGCGGCAGTCCGTGGTTTTCCATGTTCACACCATGCAAATGCCGGGGTTGTACCTTAATTAAGGCCAAGATCACTTACTCCCCACTCCTAGCAATTTCCTATCCCAGCTTCGCCATAAGATCTATCTGTCAGTGTGAAATAAAACAAAATGTATTTTTAAAAAATAATGTACTGTACATAGTTTTTCCATATCTGTAGATTCTCTGCATGAGGAATGGCATTACTACCATCACTCATACGTCAGTCACTTTCACTTTGTCAAAGCCAAGGATAAAGCTGAGACAGATCAATGAAAGTAACGGAAACAATTTTACATTTTATTTAACTCAAAATGAATTACACAATAACAGAAGTGCAAAGCAGTTCTGAAATGAGCTACTGCAGCCATTTTTCAGAACATAAAAGAAATTATGAATTGTGCGATGCACGGGACACTAATAAGGTTGTAGAAAAAGGTATAATAAATATCCAAGAGAAGTGCTTAGAGCACGGGATTAATTGGCAAGTTCATATGCATGAAATAAATTACTTTTCTTGTGTTTTCATAATATGTAATTGTAAACATACTATCATTTTTATACATGTTTAAAAATAACGTAAAAATGAACAATTCTTCACCTCCTTGTGAACTGAAATTGTAAGAATATGTTTCTTCCGTAAATTCGTAATAATAATAATAATAATAATAATAATAATATAAAGTATAATTTTGGTACTGAAAATACACACATCAGTTACAACTTTAATTGTTGATCTCTTGGTTTCACTTTCCACAGAATTGGCCATTAGGGTACTTTAACCTACCTTTTTCATCTTATATAAGAGGCTACATTAGCCGATTATGATGAATAGGCTATTCGCGTTCATATAACGTGGTTGTGCGGTCATGATACAGAATATCTAAAGTAGGTCATTGCAACCACAGTTGTCTGTTTACATTATGGCACACGTATCCAAAATGAAAATGGTGTTAGGAAAAATATGAGGGGATATTGTTCTCTATAGCTTCTTCAGAGCGGACATCCATATAGTCGGCAGGTGTAATGAAACTACACTCTGCAGTTCCAATATTTTCATTATGGTTATCTATTCTCAAACGTTTTTTTTTCTGATATCAGAATCCTATATGATGTCCAAAATGTGAACATTAGGTCTAACTGTCTGCAATTTTCTGATAAGGCATGAAAAGTGACAACTATACACATTCAAAAATAACGTAACCTACTGTGCATATGTATTTTCTACAGATTACAGTTTAGACATGAAAAATTACTGTAACAATTTACAAAATGCAACCATATTTATTTTAAACTAGCTGATGTACCCGTGCTTCGCTACGGAATTCTACATTGTATACAGAATTCTATGTTAAGTAGTGTACACCTTGTGAGCAAGATTGTATTATACTGCATAGCAACGATACCCTAGAAACGCAACGGGGAAGTCACCAAACGTCTTTTCTCATATGAAAACTGGGTTAGGGAATTTTCATTATGATGGTAGGTCTGCTTACCTACTTTTTTTTGCTAGTTGTTTTACGTCGCACCGACACAGATAGGTCTCATGGCGACGATGGGATAGGAAAGGCCCAGGAAGTGGAAGTAAGCTGCCGTGGCCTAAATTAAGGTACCGCCCCGGCATTTGCCTGGTGTGAAAATGGGAAACCACGGAAAACCATCTTCAGGGCTGTCGACAGTGGGGCTCGAACCCACTATCTCCCGATTACTGGATACTGGCCGCACTTAAGCGACTGCAGCTATCGAGCTCGGTTGCTTGCCTACTATCAGTCACAATCAGGATGGGGAGTTCTGATTATAATGGCAAACACTCACTCTCCACCTGTTTTTTCACATTTTATTTTTTGTAATTAGAGATTAGATCTGTACAGTCACAATTATGCACATACAGTACTATAATAGAATAAATACTATAACATTAACATGAAATCACATGTGTGTTACATTTTGTAATTTGACATATTTCTTTTTCTGTTGAGATGTATAGGGAATATTTGTTTTATTTACGAAGGCTTTATTGAGGACTGCAAATGCAAACTCGTGTCCTCATCTCGAGGTGGTGCAGCTCTTTTCAGGCACACCCCCATTGGAGGTGAGCTGCGTGTACCATTTCAACCACATACCAGCCCTCCTGCCATTCTTAAATTTCTGGCAGTACCGGGAATCGAACCCGGTCCCCCGAGGACGGCAGCTAATAACACTAACCGTTACGCTACGGAGGCGGACTAAAACTCGTGTCCTCATCCTGAGGTAGTGCAGCTCTTTTCAGGCACACCCCCAATGGAGGTGAGCTGCATGTACCATTTCAACCACATACCAGCCCTCCTGCCATTCTTAAATTTCTGGCAGTACCGGGAATCGAACCCGGGCCCCCGAGGACGGCAGCTAATCACACTAACCGTTACGCTACAGAGGCGGACTAAAACTCGTGTCCTCATCCCGAGGTGGTGCAGCTCTTTTCAGGCACACCCCCATTGGAGGTGAGCTGCATGTACCATTTCAACCACATACCAGCCCTCCTGCCATTCTTAAATTTCTGGCAGTACCGGGAATCGAACCCGGGCCCCCGAGGACGGCAGCTAATAACACTAACCGTTACGCTACGGAGGCGGACTATTGAGGACTGTAAATTATTTATGGGCCAACAAGAAATAACAATTGACACACACATATCGTCTACACTAATATATTCACCCACTAGCGAATGTACCCGTGCTTCGCTACGGTATTCTACACTGTATTCGAATATCGAAGTAAATAGTGTACGTGCAGTAAATACGATTGTTTTAAAATTGCATGTCTCTTAGCGTTATCCGAGAAAGAGCATGGGGAGGTCCCCGTACGTTGTTTCCAATGTAAAGTAAAGTGTTTGTTATGGATTTGTGATATAATGGCAGGCTCACTTGCCTTCTGCCATTCACAATCGAGTTGGGGAGTTTACATTATAATTGCAGGCCCCATTGCCTACTACGCGGACAGAATCGAATTGGCGAGTTTTCGTTAAAATGGCAGCCCCCTTTTCCTACTTCCAGACAGATTATAGTTGAGGAGTTTTTATTATAATGGCAGGCAATTACCGTACTATCACTCGAAATTGAGTTGTGCAGTTATCATTATAATACCAGGCCCATTTTCCTACTGCCAGCCAGCTTACTGCCAGTCACACCAAGTTGGTGAGTTTCCATCAAAATAGCAGGCCACTATGCCTAATGCCAGTCACATTTTAGATGAGGACATTTCTTTATAATGGCGGGCACCCTTGCCTACTGCCAAACACAATCGGGTAGGGGAGTTTTACACAAAACTGCATGCTCACTTGCCTGCTGCAAGTCAAATCGAGAAGTGAACTGTTCATTACAATTTTAGGCCTTCCTTCCTAATGACAGTTACACAGGAGTTGGAGAAGGAACCCTTTCCTACTGCAAGTCAACGTCGGTGTGGGGAGTACTGATTACAATAGCAGACCCACCCTTTCTCGATCGCTACAAATCGACATCAGTGAATATATATAGATCGACATACGAAAGTATATGCGTGTTTACAATATTGAAGACCTTCATTTACAGATTAACTGCTACTAAACGTACGTCATATCGACAAAGGATAATACCATAAGACACGCCGGATTTAGTGGCCTAAACGGCTGGTCCTATGATATGTCGTCTATTCTTGGGTCAGATTGAGTTAGAAACGTGGAACAGGGTAAACTTTTTGTAAGATTATCTCACATTACATTACTTTTCGGATAATTATGTGACAGCTACGTTCATAGCATTTGGCTCATATATGGCTACTGGGTGGGCCAATTTTCGTGAAGAGTTTGATGATTCTGTATTTCATATAAGTAATTGAAAGTATGAATTATGCATGTGAAAATTCCAAATTGACTTAACATCGATTAATAGAGAAAAATCAAACGGAAAAGGGATACAGATACGGCAAAAAGTCATAAGACCAAGGTTGTAGATCATTCGAAATTGAACGGAGATTGTGCAATCCGTTATGTGATAGGAATTTCCGAAGGTGTGCACCATCATTAAAATTGCCTGCATATTTCGATATTCTTCGGGGATAAAAAGTGAAAAATTTAATGATCTTGGTAGTTTTCCGTTCATTACAGGCTAAAACGTACAACTTTGTCAAATTTCAATTATCTTCTTTCTTCTTCTGGCAGATTATGCCGCAATCTGGATTTTGGGCGAGGCGAGTAAAAATTAGGACTTTCAGGAAACTAAACTAAAAATTTATGCAGATGGTCATTATTACCCCTTAAACGGAAAGGTGTACGAAAATTTCGCCAAAATAGTCAGTGTAGAGGCACACAGTCGTTACGATTTGATTTATATAGATAAGGAATCTGCTCCATGTAAAACGCCTTTTGGGCTATGTCCGCTGGACTTAAGCTGCAAAACTGACTATTCATGATATCTCCCTTATTAATCCTCCTGACGAAAAAATGCACATGAAAAAAAGGTTTAGAGGTGGAATTCCATCACGCTTGTTCGATTTCCAGTCAGGTTGGTCTTGTTCTGTATATATTGTGGAAGAGTAAAATCACCATTTCGGTTCCCTATAAACCGCCAGTCCATTCCGGAACATGAAATATTATTTACGTTTAAAACCTACCTTTGGACAGGTGGATGCTAAATATAAATTTTGGTTCGAATGTCTTCAGTAGTTTTCAAGTTGTAAGGAATACGCTTTACACGCACCCGCTCGTGAGTTAAGTCCGATGGGATTTGTACAGAAAAACGGTCCGTTAATGATATCTCCCTTATTAATCCTCGTATCGAAATGATGCACATGAGAAAAAAGGTTTAGAAATTAATTTCTACCAAGGTAGGTAGATTTCCATTAAGTTTGGTTGTGTATATTTTGTGGAAGTGCAAAATCACTGTTTCGGTTTCGTATAAACCCCAGTCAGTTCCGGGATTTAGTAACAATATTTGCCCTAAAACCTATCAAGGACAGGTGTATTCTAAATACGAATCTTGGTGGAAATACATCCAGTAGTTTCTAGCACTCGCGTACATAAGGCGTAATTAAGGAAGAAAATAATACAGTTAAGAAAGTTGAAACTAATAGAAAATGGATTATAACTGAGGACAGCCGGATAACGACAAATATGTAAATGCCAAGTGAATGTATTGGAAAATCAAATGCCCCTCAATAAATTATGCTAGTGTGAGTTATGGATATAATAAAGCGGTAATAGAGGAGAACCATTCTGGTTTTCCTATGAACCCCACGTGTATTCAAAGATTTTAAAATGATATGCATATCGAAACCTTCCCCGGGATGAGTATACCCTAAATATGAAGTTTGGTTGAGATCTATCCAGCCGTTTCGACGTGATGGTGGAACAGACAAACAAACAGACACGAAACGTAAAAACCACCGATTCGGTCTTGAGTTGACCTGAAACGGCTAAATATCTGAAAAATTGGCAAAACAAAAGAAATTACAGACAGCGGACCCCCTACAATTTTATTTATATAGATTAAGGACGTCATTAACTTCACATCAGTACACTTTTACATTCACACACAAATGTCTCTATTTTTCGGAAATCTCTAGAAAGCCTTTGTTGTCTGTAATTATTACAACCATAAATAGCGCAAATACTGCCTCTTCCAGCCATGTTTCGTTAATAAAATAATTATATATTATTATTCACATTTGACATATTACTTCACAGCTGGCTGATGTCCGGATTTAGTGTGCACTTCGAGCAACCAGAGTGAGTCACAGTCGCTGTCACAAGTGTTCAAGCCCGCTTTCCGCTATTATCTCTGTAACCTACTGTATCTGATAATAATACGTAGGTATTTGCTTGGACGAGATTGGTAATCTGACTTGGCTTGGGAAAACCAGAACACCCAAGCGTCCCGACCGCACCTGAAAACCGGAACTGCCCCGGCCAAATCGGGACGTCTGGTCACCTCATATATATGAAAAACAGCTTACTGCTTGATCGGCTCGAGTTCGAGTCCTGGCTCTACTACGAATTGAAAGTGGGTTAAAATCCTATTCTCAGCCACCCTAGAAGTGGTTGAACGTGGTTTCCATTTTAAACGCTTGAACTTCAGACGAATGACGATATTATATTAACTTTCAGGCCACGGCTGCTTCCTGCCCAATAACAGCTCCAGTTAATAAAAATTACATAGGCGTACACACACCACGTCGACACAAGCGATATGACAGATCTCAATACACGATGAGGTGACACAATGAGATTAGAAATGTTCAGGGCTTGTAGGCCGTTGTCTAACGGGGTTTATAACTTCCAACGTTTCACTGGATACTACGCTCGACATTTTCAAAATGTACTCCTCACGATTCTCATATCGTTCATCACGGTCCTGTAGATTGTCGAACATGTTGATGAACACAGATTATCGCAAGAACATACAAAATAACTGCATCTTCCCTCGTAATTCGGGAACATTCCTAGGCGGGTCATCTGATCAGAAAATTGATTCTTTCCGCATGCCCCATATGTAAGCATCTAGGCTAGGGGGTATGAGATTCGGGGAGTGGGAAGGGTACGGGAAATTAAAGAGATCTCTAAAGTGTTGGTGCAGAACGGCAAGTGACTTTTTTTGCAATGTGGACTGTAGCTCCATCTTGCTGCATCCATTGTCGTTGCAGTAGTCAGTACTGTTTGATATTCACAGCATGTTTGTAATTTCAGAATTATTTGCTTTGCCTGATATCACAAACTGTATACGGTACATCTTAGGTAAGATTTAAATGTATTGTAAAGATGCTATATTTCGCTTCCATACAACTTACGCACTATAAAATTAATCTAAACCTACAAAAAACATTGAAGGACACAGATTTATAATTATTCATTTTACATTGTTTGAAACGAAATATACAATTCGTGCCTTGAGTTACCAACTCAGCTCCAGAATCTAAACCTCTAAATAATCTGTCCGCCACAACGTATGTTCAGAGGGTAGTATCGTATTGTTTTGACGTGTGCTATCCAAGCCCCAGTTACTTCCTACATTTTTGGGAACACTGTATAAATAATTGCGTTTCTTTTCGCTATAAGAATACACGATCACTGGCTGTTGAACGAGACCTTGTTCCGGAGAGAACAGAGGATACAAAGCTGTAGTAATTGTATTACAATACTCCATATGGAGCATAACAGGAACAACAGGCTGCTGGCCTTCAGACAACACCAGAAGTCAATGAGCCGGAGAGTCAGTTGGCCTTCAGCTCGAGACGGCGTGGATCGAGTCCTACGAGCATCTTCCTTTTTTTAAATATTCAAGTTTCTGTCATGGACCATTGAACCAGCCTCTACTTCGCTTTTACAGCAAGACTGGGCACATTAAATACAGGTCCACACGCTAGTACTCACAAAATTAATAATTTAACTAAGATCGAAAAATCGGTACTAAGGTTTGGAAGAAATATAAGATACTAAACTGGAACAAGTGGATCATTTCAAGTACTTAAGATGTGCAATCCCCCAGGATGGTAATACCTACCGACAGTCCCCGAGTTATGTAAATTAGACATACCTAAATTCATACTTACGTAAGAAATTCCGATTATAAACTTACGAATGGTCGTTGCCTGTTGTCATTTCTTGATGGATACAGACAGTACTTCTGCATCCATCTCTTGGCACAGGCCATAGCAAAGTGTAGCTTCCACTAAAGTCCCGGTCTTATCCATGGCTGTGACAATCTGGAAGCTGCTGCTGAGTAATGACATTCGTAGCACATCTAGTGCATCTGCGGGTTGTGAAAGGTGTTGCTCATGGGGTTAGTCATGCTACAATAGCACTGTCTGGCCCAGTAAGGAAAGCAACGTGAAACTACCTCACTCCTCGTCTTGCCTAGTACGCATCGTTTTGGTGCTGCCATTGGTTTTTGTGGTTTTCCTATAATTGCAGTCTTTAGTGGTGCTATTTGAGGATCCAACCAGCCTCTGGGCTGATGACCTAACAGACACATATTTACATCTGAAGTAAGAGGTGGTATTGCATTTCTAAATTCTATTTTGGGAGCCATGTAGTGAGTGCGGTACGAACGACGTGCTAATTGGGCAACGCTGCACTTGTCTAAACTGTACGACACGCACTAGGAGTATGTGAATGAATCGTATCCATGAAATTTCATTATAATTTTTGACTTAAATGAAAGATAATAATTGCTTTTACGCAAATTAAAAGTAAAACTAGCAGTAAATTAATAATTATTACTAGAGAAATATGTACATACAGGTCCGGCACCATGGCTAAATGGTTGGCGTGCTGGCCTTTGGTCACAGGTATTCGATTCCCGGCAGGGTCGGGAATTTTAACCATAGTTGGTTAATTTCGCTGGCACGGGGGCTGGGTGTATGTGTCGTCTTCATCACTTCATCATTTCACCCTCATCACGACGCACAGGTCGCCTACCGGCGTTAAATCCGAAGACCTGCAGCTTGTGAGCCGAACATGTCCTCGGACACTCCCGGCACTAAAAGCAATACGCCATTTCAAGTACATACATACTTTGCTATATTACGACTATGGATTCTACTACGTCAGAGCGCTTCAGTATGTCTTTTGTTCATGTAACACTTTTGTGTGTGAAGTCTTTGCTTACTTAACTCCTTAGAATTTCTTTGCTTTGCATTGCTTTGCTTGATGTTACTAGGTGGGGCAAGTTGTTGACTTGTGCCCATAACTCATTAATTAATATAATTATAGGTCAACGGATCATGCTATTTTCCTTCAATAAAAATCATCTTTGTATTATTTACGATATACTGTACTTTTCACCTCCATTTTCCCGTTTGAACTGCCCGCGCTAGTCATACTTGACAAAGATACTGAGAATTCATAGACATAGCACTTCCATTCATCGGTGCCAGGCCTGGACTTCAGGAAGGAAATAAAAGACGGCACGATGAAGCGAAATGCCACAGAAGAGAGTCGTGTCTATAGCGAGATAGTCGCCGTATTTACGTTATCTATATTTCTCTACGAATAGTGGTATTTATTCATTTACCGCTAATTTTATTGTTGATTTGTGTAAAGCAATAATTATCCTCAATTTGGGACAAAAATTACTGTGAAATTTCATGGATACGATTCGTTCACGTATCCCGCACTGGAATACGCTGTGCCTGGGATACCATCGACGTTGTAAGAATATGAGGTTCTGTGTCCCATTTATAAAGCATAATATCGTCGTTGCCGGGACAAAACCTCCTATGTGATAATATTTTGGGAGATATACCGACCCGCAGCACATACATTATGAAGAGCGAGAATGCCTTGACAATATTCACACAATATTGCACCTTAGAAGACGGAACCTTACAGGCCAAAGTTCTAAGCTAAAATATTTCACAAAGGAGGTTTTGTACCAGCAGCGACGATATGCAATTGAGATATTGCATTGTAGTATTACTGAAAAAATATTTTGCGATTTTCTTGCGTGTTTGCGACAAATGTGAGGCTATGGTAAAAAATTCACTGAAGTATATTTCGACTTCCGAAAAAAACCTGGAAATATATATTAACGTAAGTCTAGAACTGTCGACACAGTAAGTGCAATTGAATTACAGTGAAGTGGAGCGAAACTAATGAACCGAATTTATCCTTACACTGATGTTTTTAGATCGATCTTGCTGTAATGGAGTGACAGCTAGATGGACTCAGGATATCTTAATCATAAGTTGGATGCAACCGACACGAAAGTAGTGAGAATGACTGCTGGTACAAACACATGGAAGCAATGGTAGAAGGTCACACTAATGGAGATATATATGTTAAGTGTAATAAATAAATAAATAAATAAATAAATAAATAAATAAATAAATAAATAAATAAATAAATAAATAAATAAATAAATAAATAAATAAATAAATAAATAATCGCATAGCCTTAGGTGATGAGAGCAGGACTGCTACCAATTTCGATATTCCGATTGTGCTGCTATCAACCAACGGAACCAGATTCCTAACGAGCGGTTCCCACGACTGAGCTAATTTAATTTTGTCGAATGTGAGTGCGCCACCAGATATCTTGAACATGCCAAGCACGAGATGAAGTGCCGAGATATTTGAATGCCCTTCATAAATCACTCAACCGAGATCCAACCCCCGATCTTGGGATCAAGAATCAGATACTCTACCACCGAGGCACCAGTAAATTAGCAAAAAACTTGGCTGATGGAGTTTTGTAAGTCTGTATAAAGAGGCTTCTTTGATGGGTTTATCTGAGACGAATGGAGTAGAACAGGTCACCTAGGAGACTACTTCTTTTTCTACCGCGTTTCCCACAATAGTGGGGTCGCGGGTGCGAACAGCGTCGCACAATTGGGCTTGGCCCTGTTTTACGACAAGATGCCCTTCCTGACGTCAACCCTATCTAGTGGGATGTAATCTCTATGGCGTGTTTCTGTGGCGGTTATTAGTGTGGTGTGCTGTCTGATATGAAGGGGAGAGTGTGAGGACAGACACAAACACCCAGTCCGCGAGCCAGAAGAATTAATCAGAAGTGATTACAATCCCCAATCCGGCCGGGATTCGAACCCGGGACCCTCGGAACCGAATGCCAGAACGCTGACCATTCAGCCAACGATCCGGACAAGGTCACCTAGGAGACGACGACGAAGAAGAAGAAGAAGAAGAAGAAGAAGGGTAGCATCATGAATTTACCGAGTTCAGAACATTATTTCAAGCAAACTTCGGGCTCATGGCAGTAACAGGCGAGGGACTCTTTGGAAACAACTTGGCGAACGAAATGGAATTCGATGGGGAGCTATCAATATTAATGGGGCTTGTATGGGAGAAAGAAAGTAGAACTGGCTGAGTCAGCAAAAAGGATGCATCTGGATGTGCTAGGAGTAAGTGATATTCTGGTAAGGGAAGATAACGAGGAAGAGATAGGAGATTATAAAGTATACTTGACGGCTGTTAAAAAGGGAATGGCAGAGTGTGGGGTAGAGTTGTTTATCAGGAACACTATTGCACGCAAAGGCACGTAAATGAGCGAATAATGTGGGTATATTTGCCAGTTGAAGGAATTAGGACGAGAATTGTCTCAGTGTATTCACCATGTGAGGGCGCAGATGAGGATGAAGTTGACAAATTTTATGAAGCCTTGAGTGACGTCGTAGTCAGGGTCAACAGCAAGGATAGGATAGTGCTAATGGATGATTTCAATGCGAGAGTTGGAAATCGAACTGAAGGATACGAAAGGATGACTGGTAAATGTGGAGAAGATATGGAAATAATGGGAATGGGGAGCGTTTGCTGGACTTCTGTGCTAAAATGGGTTTAGCAATTAAGCATATATATTCTTCAAGCATAAAGGCCACCACACACAGAAAGCTAGGCTAAGCTAAGCTAAGCTACGCGGTGTTGTGAAAAATATCGCTCCCAATGCATTTAAGTACGATGACACACACAGGCCGCTATGCTAAGCTATACTATGCCAAGATAAGCTAAACTAAGCTAGACGGATCGCTAGGCAGGCGATTTTCTTGGCTGTAGCTGGCCTGGCGCATGCGCTTTTCATTTCTGAGCAGTTGGTCTGGCGGGCTATCGGATGTGTTTAGTCGTGTCGTGTGAGTCTCTTCTGGTATAGTACTTCGATATTTCAATACAATGGATAACAGGCCAAAAGAAGAACGACTAATTGAGGAGGTAAAAATATATCCCTGCCTTTATGTTATGTCATCAAATTACTACAGAGATTTGATAAGAAAGGAAAACTATTGACAGGAAATAAGTTCAGTAGGCCTACTTTAAATTGTTGTAAGTAGACTACAATTTATTAATTAGCTACATAATCCCAATTTTGACAGTTCTAATCGTTTGAGAAGAATGCATGGCTTTACGCATATTATTTACAATTTAGCAGATACAGTTGAAGCGCCTGTTCTGCAACTGAATGCCACATTCTTAAATGTATCAACAGTTACTAAGAAAAGTAAAAGTAAAATAATAGCATATGTTGTTTTATTGTTTTAGGAACTTTAAAACGTATGAAAAAGACTGAGAAACTGTTTTACGGAGGCACTAACGAGACAAAAAGAGTAAAAGTGGACAGGAAGGGAAAAAATGAAGGAGTGGAGATTCAACAAACAAATGGAATTCCTTCTGCCTTATATTTCTACAACAAGGTGAGCTGTCCTTTTAACGCACGTAGTATGACTAATATTTAACATATTTTTAAAATATTAAAAATTGATGAAATTATAAGTGAATTTATATGTTGAGTATATTATAATTTAAAACGAATGTAATTCATTCGAGGTTATAAGAAAATAAGAACGTCTCGATTTGTGATGTTTTACAGCTAAGACATTATAAACATTTCACTAATAAAATGAACAACATGAATAATTTTTCAAGCATGGCGGCTGTAATATTGTGTGATGTATGTTTGTCTCTTAAAATAGTGTTTGTGGCGGGTAATTAAAGGAGTTTGAAGCTTTCCTACGTTATAGTATTGTACATTTCGTAGTGACTATTGAAAGGAAAAATCACGTTCTGCTGGCTAACCTTAAAGTGCTGTGTAATTATATAATTTCTTATTCTCGTTTTGTGGTAGTGTAATTGTAGGTTATGTCACGGAATAAGCAAAAGCAAAAGAATAAGAACAAGAACAGCAGCATGATGGATACCCAGGGTCAGTTAAAGTGTCTCGAAGTGGACGAAACTAACATCCAAGTTGCTGAAAGTGGACTTGACAATCTAGAATCAACTGTTCGTGAAATACTGAGTACTTCTACGTTCTTCGATTGTATCCTTGAGCGACTAATCGATAAAGTAATTGACAGGCTTAAGGACAGCATCGACTTCAATACGAAGATTATTGAAGATCTTAGAAAGGTAGTGAATGAAAAAGATACAAAAATAAAAGAACTGCAACTAGAACTTGAAACTATGAAATCGAAATCTTGTGACGAGATTGATCAACTTAATCAATACTCACGACGTAATAACGTGGAAATTCATGGAATACCAGAACTACAAAGTGAAGATGTATATAAATTAGTCACGAATATTGGGTCAGCAGTTGGCTGTGTAATCAATAAAACAGACATTGACATTGCTCATAGAATTCCAACATCCAATAAATCTCTGCCTAGACCTATTGTGGTTAAGTTCGTGAATAGATGGAAGAAGCATGAACTTATGGTTGCAAAGAAAAATGTTAGGCAACTTTCATCCACTGCACTTAATATTAATGCCACTAACCATACTATTTACATCAATGACCACCTAACAGCTAAATCTAAAGGTCTTCTTAAGAGAGCTAAAGACCTTAGAGCGAAAGGCTTCAAGTATGTGTGGTCAAGGGATGGGAGAATTTTTGTATGGAGAAATGATACTTCCAGCATTATACATATCAAAAACATAGATGATGTCTTAGCTCTCTCTTCCCCTTAGGACTTAGGTAGGCTATTTACTTGTAGACACATGAAAAATCAACATTATTTTTTATGGAAGGTTCTGAATTCCAACTAAGTGAACTACAGGAGCTTACTAACAAAGATGGAATTAGAATTCTGTACATCAACTCCCAAAGTATTCGTAATAAGTGGAGTAATTTACTTTATACAATACAAGAAGCACAATATCCGGAAATCATTGTAATTGTTGAAACATGGGTTTCCCCTGAGGAAGAAAAATATTTTAATCTAAATGGATATGATGGTCTCTTTTGCTCTAGATCACATAATAGGGGTGGTGGAATTGCCATTTATATAAAGGAACCATATAAGGCTAATGTATTATTATCTATTAACAGTAATGCCAGTTCATATAGTATATTATTAATCGAGATAAAGGGTTTTGTGAATGACATTCACTTAGTAGCAGTATATAACCCTCATACCAAATTTTCCAAAGATTTTCTAAAATGTTTAGAAGATATTTGGAATAAAAGTGGTAAAACATTTTGTATTACTGTTGGTGACTTTAATATAAATAAATTAGAAAATAGTCATATATCTACTGAGCTTCAGAATCTCTGTGGGTGTTATAATCAGAGTTCATGTAACACTGTCTTTCCTACTAGAATTTCATTGACAACTAGTACACTTATAGATCATTTTTACATAAACATAATCTGCAAATATAAAATAAATAACATAATAAATGATCTGAGTGATCACAATTTATTAATCTTGGATATTAATATTACACCCAAAATGAATACACAAAGAAATTATGTAATTCAACCTACAAAATACCATGTCCCATCTATGGAAAAATACATGTCTCAAACGCCATTAACTATAAATGAAGAGGATAGCTCGGATATCATAACAAATAAATTAATGACATATTTTAAAGAAAGTACTGCTTTAGTTAAAACTGAAAGTCCTAATCTAAATAAGAAAGTTAGACCCTTTTGCCCATGGTTTACTTCAGAGCTGTTAAATTTAATCAAACAAAAAAATAAATTATATTATAAAATTAAAAGACAACAGATGAGATTTAGTATGGGATGTGGCTATGTTTCTCAGCAGTTAATACAAGACTATAAAGACATACGTAACAGGGTTACTAGAATGAAAAGAGATCTAGAAAATAATTATTATATCAATAAGTTAAACAGCACAAATAATCAGTGGAAAGTTATTAATAATATTCTAACAACTAATAACAGCAACAATGAAGAAATACAACTGAAAGTAAATGATAAGTTGGTGACTGATTCTAGTCAAATTTCTACTATATTTAATAACTATTTCACTGATATGGGTCTGTCTTTAGCTAAGAAAATTCCTCAGTGTAAATACCCTCACCTTGAGCCTGGCCCATCTAATTCCTTATTTTTAACCCCTACTAATGAAAATGAAATTGAACAAATAATTAATAATCTTAAAAACAGTTGTAGTGTTGACTGTTTTGGTATTAGTAATATTCTTGTAAAGAGACTCTCCAAATTTATTATACCTCACATCACAAAATTAGTTAACAAATCTCTATCAGAGGGTAAAGTACCAGCCAAACTTAAAATCGCCAGAGTTGTACCAATCTATAAAGGCATGGATAAATTTGATGTAAGTAATTACAGACCAATCTCCGTACTACCTCCTTTATCTAAGATTTTAGAACAAGTGGTTAAAAAAAGATTATTAGATTTTTTGTTAAATAATAAATATTTTTATCAATTTCAGTATGGTTTCCTACCACACTCGAGTACCAGTAATGCTATTGAGGATATTATTATTAAACTACAACAAGCTTTAGACTCAGGTATGTTAGCAGCTGGTTTATTTATAGATCTTAAAAAGGCTTTTGACACAGTTGATCATAAAATTTTATTACATAAATTAGAAGCAGCAGGCATTGGAGGCATTGCATTGGATTGGTTTGTTGATTACCTCTCTAATAGGGAGCAGTTTGTTACATGTAATAATAATCAGAGTAATGTGAAGGTGATCTCAATTGGTGTGCCTCAGGGTTCTGTGCTTGGGCCTTTATTGTTTCTTATCTTCATTAATGATATTGGTCACCTTAAATTAAATGGAAGACTATCCATTTTTGCTGATGACACTAATATTTTTTATACATGCTCTAGCAATCATGAACTTGAACAAAATATGCAGCAGGATATTCGATTACTTGAAACATGGCTTAATTCCAACCGATTAACTATCAATCTAACAAAAACAAACTACATAAATTTTCACAAACCTTTATATGTATTAAATTTGGATTAAAATCTGCTTTTCTTCAATCAAAGAGTAATGAAAGTGCACAGTACTAAATTCTTAGGACTGATTATAGATGAAAATCTGTCGTGGAGTAATCACGTGGAGACTATCTGTAATAAAATTATCCCTGTGATTGGTATCCTCAGTAGATTGCGATATAAGTTTTCTCGTGGGTTGTTGAAGGGTATTTACTATGCTCTTATTGAAAGCCACATATCTTATATGATACATGTCTGGGCATGCTGTAATAAAGAATTATTTGGAAAGGTAGAGGTCCTTACGAAGAGAGCACTAAAAATAATTTTCAAACTGCCCATTCTGACACCGACTAAAGATCTGTATAAATATTGTAATATATTATCACTTCCAAACCTCCGCATAAAGGCTTCTATAATTATGATCTATAAAATTCAAAACAAATTAGTCCGCTCAAACACATCAGTAATTACCAATTCACAGATTCATAATTATGAAACAAGAATTATTTATAATATTCACTACAATCAGATTCATTCCACTAGTTATGGTCAAAACTCTCTTTGGCATTTTTCTATAACTATGTATAACTCGCTTCCAAAAAATATAAAAATGTTACCAACTTTATCTATCTTCAAAAGTAATCTAACTAAATACCTGAAGTAGTATGGTAATTATGGTGAGGAAGCTTTGTCCTATCTTATCTCTTACACCATTTTAAATTATATACTTACTGTATTTTATTTTGTAATCAGATTGTGAATATAGCTGCCATTGTCATTTATTTGTATTGCACCAAGAAGAGCCTTGGCTCAGGTGCCTATATTGAAATGAAATAAATAAAAATAATAAAAAAATAATAATAATTGCGTTTGAAGCACAAGGACTAGGACAGTTCAATATGTTCATTCTCCATAAACAGATCTCCATGTCATTTCTTAATATACGTTCGGATGTGTATTAATAGCTTAATTTTCCTTACATCACACATTCAAACACTGACTGGCAGGAAACATATCGACTTCAAAAGATAACTGAAGTATCCACCCAGATGACTGTGAGAGTCCGGAATGCGATGAGCTACACTCCCTATCACATATATCTGATTCATCATCTGTTCCGTCCGCCTCCACACCTACACAATCTCAGCCAGTCGAACCCCTTCGAAAAAAATCATGCCACCGAGCAGTAGTGCAGAGAGAGTAATTGATTATTTACAACAGCGAGACAATAAAACTGCTGCCTAGCATAGTTTAGCTTAGCTTTTTATTCGTGTGATAGCACACCACACCTTGGCATTGCTTAGCGTAGCATAGTATAGCATAGCTTAGCTTAGCTTTCTGTGTGTGGTGGCCTTAAGGCTATTCACCGCTACACATGGGAGGCTAGGGTTACCAGATCCATAATAGACTATATTTTAACCGACTTCGAATTCAGGAAGTCTGTTGGGAATATAGGGTCTTCCGGGGATTTTTCGATGATACAGACCACTATTTAATCTGTAGTGAACTAAGTATCTCTAGGCCTAGGTTAGAAAAAGTGAAATCTGTTTGCAAACGAATAAGGATAGAAAATCTCCAAAACGAGGAAATTAGACAGCAGTACATGGATATGATTAGTGAGAAGTTCCGAACAGTGGACAGTAAGCAGGTTCAGGATATAGAAAGAGAATGTGTGGCATATAGGGATGCTGTAGTAGAAACAGCAAGGGAATGCCTAGGAACAACTGTGTGTAAAGATGGGAAAAAGCGAACATCTTGGTGGAATGATGAAGTGAGAGCAGCTTGTAAACGTAAAAAGAAGGCTTATCAGAAATGGCTCCAAACAAGGGCAGATGCAGACAGGGAATTGTACGTAGATGAAAGAAACAGAGCGAAACAAATAGTTGTTGAATCCAAAACGAAGTCGCGGGAAGATTTAGGTAATAACCTGGAAAGGGTAGGCCAAGCAGCAGGGAAACCTTTCTGGACAGTAATAAAGAATCTTAGGAAGATAGGGAAAAAGGAAGTGAACAGTGTTTTGGGTAATTCAGGCGAATTCATAACAGATTCCAGGGAATCAGTGGACAGGTGGAGGGAATATTTTGAGCATCTTCTCAATATAAAAGGAAATCTTCCTAGTGGTGTCGCGAACAACCAAGCTCATGGGGAGGAGGAAAATGATGTTGGTGAAATTACGCTTCAGGAAGTGGTAAGGGTGGTAAATAAACTCCATTGTCATAAAGCAACAGGAACAGATGAAAATAGACCTGAAATGAAGTATAGTGGGAAGGCAGGGATGAAATGGCTTCACAGAGTAGTAAAATTAGCATGGAGTGTTGGTAACGTACCTTCAGATTTGATAAAAGCAGCAACTGTGCCTATATACAAGCAAGGGAACAGGAAGGATTGCAACAACTATCCAGTTATCTCATTGATTAGTATACCAGGCACCGGGCGAGTTGACCGTGCGCGTAGAGGCGCGCGGCTGTGAGCTTGCATCCGGGAGATAGTAGGTTCGAATCCCACTATCGGCAGCCCTGAAAATGGTTTTCCGTGGTTTCCCATTTTCACACCAGGCAAATGCTGGGGCTGTACCTTAATTAAGGCCACGGCCGCTTCCTTCCAACTCCTAGGCCTTTCCTATCCCATCGTCGCCATAAGACCTATCTGTGTCGGTGCGACGTAAAGCCCATAGCAAAAAAAAGTATACCAGGCAAAGTATTCACTGGCACCTTGGAAGGGAGGGTGCGATCAATGGTTGAGAGGAAGTTGGATGAAAACCAGTGTGGTTTCAGACCACAGAGAGGCTGTCAGGATCAGATATTCAGTATGCGCCATGTAAAAGAAAAATGCTACGAGAGGAATAGACAGTTGTGTTTATGTTTCGTAGATCTAGAGAAAGCATATGACAGGGTACCGAGGGAAAAGCTGTTCGCCACACTGGGGGATTATGGAATTAAGGGTAGATTATTAAAACAAATCAAAGGTATGTATTTTGACAATTGCGCAGCAGTAAGAATTGATGGTAGAATGAGTACTTGGTTCAGGGTACTTACAGGGGTCAGACAAGGCTGCAATCTTTCACCTTTGCTGTTCCTAGTTTACATGGATCATCTGCTGAAAGGTATAAAGTGGCAGGGATTCATGTAGGTGGAAATGTAGTAAGCAGTCTGGCCTATGCTGACGACTTAATGGCAGATTGTGCCGTAAGCCTGCAGTCTAATATTTTGGAACTTGAAAATAAGTACAATGAGTATGGTATGAAAATTAGCCTTTCGAAGACTAAATAGATGTCAGTAGGTAAGAAATTCAACAGAATAGAATGTCAGATTGGTGATACAAAGCTGGAACAGGTAGATACTTTAAAGTATTTAGGTTGTGCGTTCTCCCAGGATGGTAATATAGTGAGATGAATCAAGGTGTAGTAAAACTAATGCAGTGAGCTCGCAGTTGCGATCAACTGTGTTCTGTAAGAAGGAAGTCAGCTCCCGGGCGAAACTATCTTTACATCGGTCTGTTTTCAGACCAACTTTGCTTAACGGGAACGAAAGCTAGGTGGACTCAGGATATCTTATTCATAAGTTAGAAGTAACAGTAGCGAGAATGACTGCTGGTACAAACAGGTGGAAACAACGGCAGGAGGGTACTCGGAATGAGGAGATAATGACTAACTTATGAATGAACTCGATGGATGAAGCTGTACGCATCAACCGGCTTCGGTTGTGGGGTCAGGTGAGGCGAATGGAGGATGATAGGTTACCTAGGAGAATAATGGACTCTGTTATGGAGGGTAAGAGAAGTAAAGGGAGACCAAGACGACGATGGTTAGACTCAGTTTCTAACAATTTAAAGATAAGAGGTATACATTCGAACTAAATGAGGCCACAGCACTAGTTGCAAATAGAAGATTGTGGCAACGTTTAGTAAATTTGCAGAGGCTTTTAGACTGAATGGTGAAAGGCATAACGGTCTATAATGATAAAGTATGTATGTATGTATGTATGTACGTATAATAATAATAATAATAATAATAATAATAATAATAATAATATTGCTTTTACGTCCAGTAACTACTTTTGACGGTTTTCGGATACGCTAAAGTGCCGGAATTTTGTCCAGCAGGGTTCTTTTACGTGCCAGTAAATCTACCGACACGAGGCTGACGTGTCTGAGCACGTTAAAATACCACTGACCTAGGAGACTAATAAATTCGTCCACAGAGAGTAAGAGAAGCAGAGGAGGACGTTGGACTAAATCATTCACGGTAAGATGCGTGCAATTAGAAGATTTCGAAGTGCTTATTTCATTGTCAGTCCTGCAGAATGAATGCTGGAAAACGAAGTATTCTCTAATGAAGAGAGAGGGTGAGTGAGAGAGAGAAAGAGACTACTGCAGAACTGTAAAATTGTAATTCTTTAAAATAACGTAGGCCGAAGTTCGGCATTATACATTCGATATGTCATGGATTACAATTTTGAATAGCTATACAGCCAAGAATTTTCCTACAAAATGTAGTAATACTCGCATGTATCCAGTCGCGAAGAATTGGTGAGACGGAGACTAATGTACAGTTCTAGTTGAGCTATGTCAATCAACTAAACTCAATTTCAGAGACAGTATAATAACAAAGACTGCTTGCATATTCAAATACACGGGCCAAAGACGCCTCTAGAAACTGCTTGAAGTCCTTTCCGCTCCTCCGATAGTCAACAGTGAGTGGTCATCCACTCCTAATGATGTTTTACTCATGAAATCACGAGATACAGTGGTTTCCTGCAGATTAAACGATGGTTATGTGAGGGATTCTGTGGACCAAGTTTATCTGAGAATAACTGAATGAACGAAGCATAGAAATTTTTAATAGAAAATTAATTCAATTTAAGTGGAGATGTAAATACAGCGATACACAATTAAAAGTATTAACCTTCAAAGAGTCGCGCGGGATGTTGGCAACACCCCACGTTCATTTTTTAGGCTAAATCTTGCGATCAAGTTCATTTAGCTTGCTGTAATCTCTTATACCTCTCAAAGTGACCTTGACCATGAAGTGTTGAGCAAGTGCTTATAATCAGAATCGCTGTGACACTCGTTAGCGACCGAGCTCGATAGCTGCAGTCGCTTAATTGCGGCCAGTATCCAGTATTCGGGAGATCGTGGGTTCGAACCCCACTGTCGGCAGCCCTGAAGATGGTTTTCCGTGGTTTCCCATTTTCACACCAGGCAAATGCTGGGGCTGTACCTTAACTAAGGCCACGGCCGCTTCCTTCCCACTCCTAGCCCTTCCCTGTCCCATCGTCGCCATAAGACCTATCTGTGTCGGTGCGACGTAAAGCAAATAACAAAAAAGAAAAACGCGTTAGCGCTCTTTGTTCACACGTGGGGTGTCGTCATACCCCCGCGCGACCACTATCGTAACATTTCCCGCTCAGTACTCAGTTCTCGCTTGAGTGGTGGAAGTCTCATTTTCAGTGTAAATGTGTTGCTATGAACGACAGGAGGCTAGAATACGCGAACTTTTAGAAGAAGATGGAAGTTGTGAAGAAGATTCCGATTAGTCAGATCCAAAAGAAAGGGACAATTGTAAGGAAATTATCCAAAACAGTGATACAGCGGCTGATAGTGAAGAAGATAATGACGAACAGTGATAATGATTCAGTTCACCATGAAGGAGGAAATCGGTACATGTTTAAAGATAAACAGACTAAGTGGAAGAAAGATCCCCCTCCAAGGAACGTTAGGACGCGTCAACAAAACATACTATTACATCTCCCTGGTGTCAAGATCCCTGCTAAAAGTGCTTTTCGCTATTCGTCGATGATGTAATGATCATAAATGTTACTAATTGTACAAACATTTACATAGACACTACAGCAGGAAATTATTCGAGAGATCGCGATGCTAAGCATACCGATGAATCCGAAATAAAGTGTGTGATTGGTATTCTGATACTAGCAGGTGTTTATCGCTCTGGACATCAAGTAAGACGACAAACATCCGACAACGAGCTCCGAAACCATCACGGTGGCCTAGAAACAAAGATGTAACGACTAACTCGTACTGTGACCGCTGTTGTACAGTGATGAGACTGAAACGTATGAGGAATGTGTGTGGAAAATTTTACCAAGATTCAGATGAACCACAAAGTGATACAGACTAAGTTTCTGACCTTGTGTTATGTTGAATATTTTCTTACATGTCTTTACTTCAATCTGATAACAGAAACATCGAGTGTAATTCAAAAATATTCTTGTATTAATTTGTTTTGTACTGAAATGCATAAATTGAGTAATAATTACAATATTTTCGTATGCTTGGATTTTTGTAGGAGAATATTTCGCATTCTATGTTTTTCATATGCCAGTCGTCGTTTGTAAATCTATATTACACATAATAAAATACATTTTTGATAGTTGGGGTGTTGTCAACACCCCGCGCGACTACTAACGTTGCAAATGAGTGAGCGACTCCGTGAGGGTTAATTTCTTAGTGTCTTATATTTGCAGTTTACAGTTTAATGTATGATTAAAGAATTAAAAATGTCACCCACAGTGGTTAAATTCGTTAAACGATTCAAATGAGTGAGGAACACATGCTTCACCAGAAGAACCAAAATCATTGCTCATTTTCGTTAGCTTT
Organism: Anabrus simplex; assembly: GCF_040414725.1. Taxonomy (NCBI): domain Eukaryota; kingdom Metazoa; phylum Arthropoda; class Insecta; order Orthoptera; family Tettigoniidae; genus Anabrus; species Anabrus simplex. Next base: position 1,123,085,515 of record NC_090265.1, on the reverse strand, counting down.
TGACTTAGGTACTGTAATTATTTTGCATATACCACGAAAATATGGAGTTGATTCAGCTTCGGTTCAGTATGACTGTTACAGAAACAACTTCGCTTTTTATTTACAAAGATGCCAACTGTGGGAGAGCAAATGACCTAATGACTTGATTCATTCTGGTTGTGAGTCCTGCATATATCTACATTTCATTCAAAATCTAATTTCTCTGAAGTAAGAGGAAAATTAACTAGAAAATAACTACTAACACTGGAATGTAGTAAATGTTAGGATTCGAACTTCGGAATTCCCGAATCTGTACCCCTCTGTACAAGTACATTTAGAATAACTGTCCATAAATACTATTTAAAAATCCATGGGGTTCTCTAGGAACTAGCAGTTTCTCTCCGCCAGTCACGAATACGCCATAAAAGCATGAAAGCTAATCTACCGCAATATTAAGTGGTAGATGAAAAACTCTGAGAGCTACTGCGATAATTGATGACCTAATAAGACGATTATAACAGCACTCAAAATTTAATAAACACATAATTACATTCTCTTTGCAGTTAAGTACCAGAATATGATACGTAGGAGAGAGTAGCACGTAATATGTTTACAGTCAGAAGTTTTGTCGAGAAAGCACATCATACTGCAGTAACAGCGATTCTGAATAGAAAACATCTTTCAGTATTAATTACACACTTCGAACACACAAACTAATCACTTCCCGAAAGTGGCAAACGTTAATGATAAGCTCTCAGTTAAAATTTCAGGCTTACTTCGGACGATTGTTCTTACTGAAATGTTTCCTTAAGATCGAGCTTGTTCAGGAGGATTTCATTTAAATGGGTCCATACTGGAAACTGTAAGCTGCCTCTGTGGATCAGCGGTAGAGTGTCGGCCTCCGGATCCCAAGATAGCTGGTTCAAACCCGGCAGAGGTAGTCGGATTTTTGAAGGGCGGAAGAAAGTCCATTCGACACTCCATGTCGAACGATGTCGGCATGTAAAAGATCTCTGGTGACACATTTGGTGTTTAGCCGACAAAATTCATTAAATCTCAGCCATAGACGCCCAAGAGAGTTTCGGTTTACCCGGTCTGCCATCTAGTGGGGGCCTAGAGTAAAACGGAACGTCGAAATTGACGAGCAGACAGCCAAATGGCGTCAAATTGAAATGTCTGCACACGGTAGCTGAGGCCATACGATTATTATTATTATTATTATTATTATTATTATTATTATTATTATTATTATTATTATTATTTGGGAACTGTAAGCAAGCAAGTTTGTCCTTTAACATGACTATTATGTGACGCGATCAAAGCAACGGGACCTAAAGTTTTACGAAGAACGCGAACCACAGCGTTATGACTTATTTTTAAACCACAGCCGCCTTCGTGAGAAGCTAGTGATGGTCTTACTAAGTTATTGCGCCACTGATGATTGGTACAATGTTACGAAATGAAGTGGAGCTACAATTAATGGGTACTGTCCAGTACAACACAGCCCCAGTAATTCGAACTAATTGGGACTAACGCTACCTCGAATTACAAAAGAACTCGGATTACTCGGAAACAAGAACAAAAAGAAGGGCAATGCGCGAATTTTTTTTTTTTAAGTTAAACAAGCCAGTTCTTACCTACTGTATGCTAGTTATGGGCTAAAACTGTATGTTAAGTAATCAGCACAGAGGCTGGTTTGGTCCTCAAATACCACCACCAAAGGTTATGGGGAAATCGCAAAACCA